>NW_028259148.1:13845000-14579166 GCF_977971745.1 Zootermopsis nevadensis | reverse complement strand
AGGCCAGCTTTCTAACCGCTAGACCACCTCATCTTATTATTATTTAGTGTTCTGTCTGACGACAGGTCCATATGAACAGGATCCTTCCATCCTTTTCTCGGACTGGGACCTGTTCATATACGTTCTTGGCAGATGATCCAGAAGTGGTTTGCCATTGCCTTCTTCTGTGTGTGAATGGAGTAATTGTTGGGATGCCACGGAGGAAAACTCCGTGTTGCCTAGACCACGGCCTTGCCCAACACAAGTTATAAATTCGGGCACCGCCGGGAATCGAACCCGAGACCCCCAGGATTACAAGGCCAGCGTTCTAACCGCTAGACCACCTCATCTTATTATTATTTAGTGTTCTGTCTGACGACAGGTCCATATGAACAGGATCCTTCCATCCTTTTCTCTTCTCGGACTGGGACCTGTTCATATACGTTCTTGGCAGATGATCCAGAAGTGGTTTGCCATTGCCTTCTTCTGTGTGTGAATGGAGTAATTGTTGGGATGCCACGGAGGAAAAGTCCGTGTTGCCTAGACCACGGCCTTGCCCAACACAAGTTATAAATTCGGGCAGTGTCGGACGAAACATCCTACAGTTTGTAGGAATGTGATTAATCCTGCCCTGTCTTCGCTGGATGCTGAAATGAGGGGATGGGAGGGCTTGGATAAGGAAACACATTTTTTTTTCAACTTTGGGACATCTTGTAGGCTATTTATTTCTGTCATTCGTTCAACTGTCACTGGCCTAGCTATAATTATTTTGTCAGGGCTATCAGCTCTGACATTTCAAAGAAATGGACCGTACTGTTTTAATGTTTCTTTTCTCCCTCACTCTCCATTCATTACAAGTCTGAAGTCACCCGCTTGGGCGTTGCGTACTGCGAGAGAAGACATTTTACTTCTTCAGAAGTTTAGTCACATGTTTTGTCTGTCACTGAAGACTTTTTTCGTTACATAAGAGTGAAGTTTCTTTCATTTCCCCTCCCCGTTTTTTATTGTCACCAAAACTTCTATAAATCATTTAGTTCAGTTTCGTTGCATCTGATTCAACCGCGTTATTTTTTTAGAAAATTCTTCTTCTTATTTTTCCTTACGTAACAAAGTTTTTTGTACGCCTTTGTCCTTTATCTCGTCGCCTTCCTAGCACCATTATCTATCACGATTATCTGATCTCGAGCTGAAAAATGTATTAGTAAAATACTGAATTAGAACCTCGCATTGCATATTAAATTCTTATGAATAGTTTAAAAGTCTCTTTGAAACTCAACGAGTGTTGATTTGCTTTGTATCTACACCCCTTTCAAATCCTCAACCCGTACCATATCTTCTTCGCTCCTTAATTCCGTATTTCTTTTCCAACCTGGTGAGTTCTACTTTTTCGCCCCCCCATTAAATTACTTCTAAAAGATTTATAATGGTAGCAGCACTTGTAATATAGAACATAGTTCCATGTAGATTTACCGCTGATAAAATTTACCCCCTTTAGAGCACATTTTAGTGTCACATTCATACAGTGTGTTCTGTTTCATATTGGTCGAGAGATACCAGAATATTAATTCAATTATATATTTTTTTGTGATAGTATGTAATTTATGAATTAATGTTTTTTTTATTATTATTTTTGTCATATTTTTCTCGACTATGAATTATATTACAGTTGATCAGTTGAGATCTAAAAACACATTAACTGTGTTCAAAAGTAGGAATTCAATTCTGTTCCATGTACAGTGCTAATATTATATATATACACATTAGAGTATTTCCAAATGAATGTTAGGATAGTGCCATGACCGTCGCCTCCTCTCAAATCCTTATTTACTCTGAATCGATTCTGTACAAAATTTGGCAAATGAGAAGGTGTAGTTAACTTGTGAATCAACTGAACTTCAGCAAAGATTCAGTGATGGTATGCTTTCCGGTAAACGTTGTTCCTTCGTTAGAATTTTTTTAAACGAGATTAATTCGTTTAACTAGTACACACCATGAAACTGTCAAGACGTTCTGATGTTTGTTGAAGTTTTCTAGGTCTACATGTCCCTATGGAAACATTCAACCAGCGGTAAATACCCCATGACAGGTTTTTACCAATGAACACCTTGTCCCAATGTTGGCATTCATATTCCTACGCCTTCAGACAGTATTTTGTTTAACATTTCTTTCAATTTTATTGTAATTGGTTACAGCCTGCCGCCACAGCGAAGTTAGAAGGAGTTCTTCCGTGAACTCGATGCCTGTCACTCGCTGTTGAAGTTGGTATTAATCACATTTGAGTGCACTAAGTCCCTTAGAATTTTACGATTCATCTATTACAGTGTTTACCAAGAGATAAACTTAAAACATTTGAAATTCAGATGAGTGGCTAGGCAAAGATTAGGAGTTCTGAAAATTTATCTTAGACATGTTTTATAATCTCATCGCTCTGTGCTTTTGTTTGTTTGTTTGTTTGTTAAATTGTTATTGTCACGTAATGCTATCGAAATTTTTCATATTGGATATTTTGAAATATAATAAGAATACAGAGTGCAACCTAAGAGCTAGTCACGAATCTAAATGAGGGTTAGAACCACCAAAGACAATAAAAATTGTTTGCAAACATTTATCCTAGAAGCCTCCTTTTTGAAACTGAAGCCGACTTTTACGTCCAGAAATTTCTGACGCCGTGTCACATTTTCGTCGCTTTCACACGACGCTTGGAACGACGCCAGGCATCGGTGGAAGGGTGGGGTTGCCTGCCAGCGCCACGGCAGTCAGATGAACTTCCTGCCATGCACATTAGTTTCAGCAATGTCTTTTGGGGATTCAGTTTGAAACATCCGATGAAATAAAATAAATTACAATGATAACTGAACGAAAACTGATGGTGGGCATAGTTTAAAAAGTTTAAATGTCCCTGTGTTTAAATTTAAATTAATTCGTGCTGAGTTTAAGTGAAAATAAATGTGAAGAGTACTTTAATCTGTTTCATGCACGTGGAAGTCACAAATTTGAGAATAGCAGAAATGTTCTTGGCGGTGGCTAATACCAAAATAATTTTTCAGCACTTCGTACGAAATTTCTGGTCGTATCATGTAGGGATGAGAATGAAAATTACGCTTTATCAAATCCTTCTTTATTTGCACTCCCTTCTTTGCTGTGGTGTGCATAAATCAGTCTTACATCGTATCAGATCTCTAAGAAATAAATTATTTTTAAACGAATAGCGTAGCCAAGTTTGAATGAAAATATTAGAAACGAATACTAATATTAGCATTCATATTTCAGACACATACGAGTACATTAAATTAACATTACAATGCGTTTTTACGCATGTAAGGTGCATAATCAAATCAGGGATAATCTTATTTAACATGAATAAGGAATGTGTGAGATGGATACGTATTTATGCTCAAACAATTTAAGGAAATAGCCCCTTGAGAGAACTAGACGTAGATGGGAGTCCAGTGGCATTGTCCTTGACTGACAACCGATTTACATTAAATCACAAACTGTCTTCTGTATTATGTTTTCGAACGGTCAGAAGTTAGTTACATGTTGGAATATCTTGGGGGGGGGGGGGGGGGGGGGTAAAACCGGTCTACTTTACAATCAATAAATTCTTTCCATTTAAATTTGCATTTGCATGGCGAGTCATGTCGGGAATTTTCCTTCGTGGGGTTTCACTAATTGCCCTTAATGTGGCGTGACTCTCTGCAGAGTTTTATTCCAATAATTCTTGAAACGAAAATAGAAATGTCACGGGGCCAATTTCTCGGCACGAGACGTAAAAATTATGTCCCGTTGCATCTCAGAGGACAATTACTGCCCACATCCGTCACACGACACATTTCTTGGAAGTGACATGACGTCGTTATTGTGTCAGACATCACTCCTTCTTGCGTGTTAAGTTTCTAATGCCGATTTATCCCATCTTAATCCGTCTTTTGCCGTGTTCCACAGCAAAAGTCTAATGCATATATTTCTGAAAAGGCGTTTCAGTTCCGATTGCATATAATTACGTAATTAAATTGTAAGCGTTAACTATATTTAATGTCTCCGAGTTCAACTCTTTATATACGCGTGCACATAAACACATACACACATACCACACACGTGCTTGAACACATGGACTCATGCAACATGCAAGTCAGACTGTCTGTATAGAGGCTTCATTAATTCGAAATATTTTCTATACGTACCTTCGTGTATATTTCATGGACTCTCGACGTTACTGACTTAATTTCATTTAACTCGTTCGCACTGCAGCTGTAAGAGACTCGATTAATTACAGACAGCCACAGAATAAACAGAATCATAAACACTGCACCAGTTACTGAAAACACAGTAGCAGTGCCCAGACTTAAAAATAAATGCTTAAAATATCCGAGTCGAACTTAGTTACAAATTTAATAAATGCTTACAGGAAGTGAGAAATGTAAGCTGTTAATTAGGAAGTATCATTTTTTGTGTACGGTGTATAAAGATCAGTTGCACAGTCGGGGCCCTGCTTGTCTTATAGACGTAACATACATTAAGCAGCCGTCTATAATAATAAGAAATTAGATATTACGGATTGTAAAAACTACAGAAACCACAACATTCTCTTCAAAAACTCTCGAATGGAAGTATTCTCAAGTTTTCCCATAATTCCGCAACAAAATTATTAAACACAATAAAAGAAAAACCCAGGTCAACGTCTAATTGGCTGACCACATGAATAAATTACCAGCGTCTTAAACTAGAGGTTACTAGGGAACCAAAACATATCAAACTATATTTAACATTTGGACAGCGATATTTACCAGAATAATCTCAGAGCCTTTGAAAGAGCATGATTTATTAACATCAGAACATAAATGGAATGCAGGTTCATGATTGAAAACTGTCACAAACTTGTACTTGTTTAAAAGTATATATTTTTAAAATGGAACGAAAAAGTACGGGAGAGTTATGACGTTGTTGTACTGAAGACATGTGGTTTGGAACGGACAGACATGAAGATAGGGAACTGAAATTGAAGTTGATGGAGGTATAAACCACAGTAGAAAGAACAGGTGAGAAGCGAGAGGGAAATAGTAATGGAAAGAAATGTGTAATGACAGAATGCGAAAGAAATAATACAGAATAAATCAGAAGAAGTAGTCAAAGAAAAGATCCATATATGCATAAGAACATGCTCGCAGATTTCCCTCCTTCCAGCCACGATTTGAATTCAGCGACATTATACATCGAGCCAGCCTCACCTGAGATCCATCCGAGGTGATGGATGACCGAGTTAATACCCCCCCCTTCCACACCCCGCTATGACCTCATCGCATGTACAGCCGTGTTCCCCCAAAACGGGCCAGATGTGACCCCTAACCTCTGCACAAAACAGCGTAATTACCCTGGTCGCAGAATATAACACCGCGTCGTATTAGTTCCGCGAGCGTGTTTACGTCAAAGTAAGAAACTCCATGTAGAATAATCCATGATACGCTAACAGTCGCTTAACTGATCAATAAATTTTCCAATTTTTAAAAAAAGCCAGCCACTGGTTCTTTCTCGTGATTGTCAAATTTCATGAAGATGATTCTTCCTCGGGAAATTTGCTCCGCGCAGTCTAGTAGAAATTGACCGACGTTTCGGAGGTGTTTACGTGATCATCTTCACTCTGATCATTTGAACCGATGACTCACGTTACAGCACTGCCATCTGGGATGCCCTTTTCAAACATCTCTCAGTTTCTACACTCTTGCAAATTTAAATTAAGTGTGTAAGTTTGCTGAAGTGGCACGCCTGACTATTCTCTTTTGCGTGTTTCAGGTAAGCGAATTTCTTCCAATTAATTCAACACACAAACTACATTCAAGGTCCGGGAATGGTGAGTGGAAACAATTTATTAAAATTAAAATTAATCGTTCTTTTAGAAACGTCCCAACTGCATCTCTGCGTGTAGCTGATACTGTGTTGTTTTATGTACGTTTAAGTCGTTACTGACTTTATTTTAATCAAGCTTAACTCCATGTCACTTTATATCTTTATATCAGCCCAGCTAAATCTATAAAGAAGAATACCGAGTTAATGTAACCCTCAAGAGTCCGCCACTGGTCTGTCCCGAGTCAGACGAATCGAATCGGAACACTTCGACTTTGGTTCTTTAATATCCATTTTAATATTATCTTTACATCAGTCCTTGTGTCGTATTCCTTTTATTTTTGAATTTCGATTAACATTCTTATGAAGAATATATTAAATCTTGTCCGTCTAATCACAATAATTCTTATTAAATATTAAAATATTACAATAATTAACATTTAAAATATTTAAAATATTAAATGATGTTCTTTATCGAAATATTCGATTTGCATTAGACCATAATTTTTCATGTTTCACGACATGTTTCAGTTCCTAAAAGAACCATCATCAGGTGTATATAATTATATTTATTCTTATGAAGAAACTCGTTATGAAGTGATATTAATGCATTCCAAGTTTCACTGGGGCACGTTTTTCTCCGAGTCATTCTGTGTTCTCTTGTAAGTCCGTGTGGCATCTTGGGGGGGGGCAATAGGCCCGTCAGCTGTTCCGGCCCCACTGAGACATGGTCTCACCCCATCGCAGCAAAAACAGCAAACATATAATTAAAAATAACCATTTAAAATTCAAAAATTTAAGAAAATATATTATTAAAATGGATCTTCGTAGTTGGTAAGACAATATATTTAGGGAAAATTCTGCGTATAGATTCATTAACGCGAACTTCAATATGGGTCAGCAGTGTTCTGTATTACCGACATCCTCTACGCAAACAATGGTTACTCGTAAAAATTTATCCGTGGCAATGATTTGTGATATTGTGATTTACAGATATCTGCAGTGATATATGACGTCATCAAACAGCGAGGACTGTCTCTAGTTGAGCGTTTTCGCGCTCTGTAACAAGGATCATTTGCTTGATATTTGATATTTGTGGATTTCTTGGTAGATACCAACGTTTCGGAGGAATATAATACCTCCATCTTCAGGGCTAGAGTGCATCGATGTTTATCGTCTTGTTTGTAACGATCTGTAGACTTGTATGTAGGATATATTGTTTCGGAGGAATATACTGTCTCCATGTTCAGAACCTGTTTGAGGTTGTAGTGAAGACGATAATTTATTCAATTCTAAGAGGTTTTGACGACAGTGGTTTATACTTAAAATCGTTCGTTATCAGGACTTTTTCCATCGTCTGTTCTTTTAAAATCACGACGTTTCGGAGGCTGGTTCTGTCTCCTTCTTCAGGTGAGAGGTACCTACTCTGTTGGGTCCCTTATATAGAGCTAGTCTCTGTCACTGGAATAACCTGTTTCTTCTAATGCCCCTTTTTAAACATCCACTTTCCAACAACCTCATTTTAGCCCTGAAGATGGAAACATTATTTTCCTCCGAAACTTTGGTGTCTGCCTACAAGTCCACGAGGTTTCATGTTCGATGTCAGTGGCGGAATTAGGTTATAGTAACGTATACCTTAAGGTATACGTTTTCGCGCTACATAAGTCGGTTCATGTTCACGTAAATGTCAGTTACATTGTGACATTTCGAGCTCTATATTGCGCATGAGCAGAATATTGAAGGGTGTGCATGTTCCTTGAATTCCTGTTATCTGGAAGGGATAATGTGACGTATTTCCCCGTTACAACAAGTTTTTTTTATTTCTGTGGACAAAAACCACGGAAATCAAGGCAGTCCTTTACAACTCGATCACGCCTGGGGTGTAATTACAAATTATTTAATTACCCCTCAAATTTCATCGCTGCTACAACCAGCCTGGGTTACAATTTTTGTTTGTATATTTTGTAGTTATGAAAATTATTGTCCACATTCGGTCGCTGTACCGACAAAGCGAGTGGCTGTCTCCGATACACAATTTCGCACCAGCCCAATTGCAATACGTCATTATTAATATGCTCGCCTGTGGTTGTTAATTAAACGGGGGGGGGCCACCATATTCGTGTTTAACTTTAACTGCGTCTCTAATTGGTATCAAATGTTAACAATTGTCTACAAATGGTTTCGTGATTTATATATCTCGTGGTATTATATGATTGGTGTCTAGGAGGTTAGGATTTGTTGGACATGTTGATAAAATGGGCGAGACAGTTCAGATAGAATTTTGGTGTAGCAAATTATAATATTCTCTCTTGTAAGTCTTTGAAAATTGTATGTATTGTGGGTCCTTGTACCATGGTGTCAGTATAGTTAAGCCCTTATAATAACCTTTTCATGACAGAAATCTAAAGTAAAGGAAGAGTTTCGAAACGGGTAATGAAAATTTTGCTCTTTGTAACCTTAAAAATCTTACAAGAGGCTCTGGAAATCTTAAGTGGATTAATCTGGCTCAAGGCAGGTTTCGTCGGCCGTATGCCTTCAATTCAGTAGACGTTTCGTAACTCCAAAGACTCAAATCCTGTCCTTGCATATGATAGACGACGGTATATCATAGTTATTTTTTTATTATCCTTTTTAATATTATCCTGTCATCCTCAGCTATGTCTTCAAAGGTCTATATTCTTTACTGACCTACATTTTGTATGAATTTTCTATTGCCCTTTTACGTGTTAAATGTCCGTGAACGTGGACTGAACTTCTGCTTTAAAGTGTTAATCTGTTCAGAAATTTAGTCAGATCTGAAAGCGTAAAATGAAATGTCGAAGTTTTGTTCACGCGATGTTCAGGCTCCGAACTCCGGATGTACTTCAAACAGAGCCCGTTGTTTCTACCACTGCGTGGATTTGACATGACATCGCATCATGAAAATGTTACATCAGAAAAGTTAATGGACGTATATTATTTTAAACGTTGGCTTATCGAGAGCTTCTCCAACATCATTTTGGCTCGTATGCTGCTCGACCTTCATCGACCTACGACTTCTAACCACTAATTACATTCTGTCAAAAAATCTTTGCGAAATTTTTCTGAATCCACATGGCTTTAGAGATTTAAATAAGATAATTAAATAAGGGGAACATAAATTTTTCTTTGTGTGAAAATACGTATTGAAGATTTAAAGTTTTTATAAGGAATTTTTGTTATGATCGCTGATAAAACAAACGTTTCCAAGACTACTCTGTCTTAATCATCAGGGTCATTATGTCACAAATAACACGTTTTTGACTTAACATCGACGTGATTTCATTATATTAAATTATTTTCTTTGAATCGTCATAATTTACTCTAAATGCCTTTCTAAATGTAAGATGTATAATTGCTTTATTAATAGTTAATTAAGGCATTGCATCCTTTAAACCTGATTTGTCTTCTCAAAATGTCGAGAGCCATCAACTGCTTCATCACCTCTGCAGTGAAACTTGTATTAACACTGATTTAAAGCAGCTAGTTTGCAGAGGAAAAACTACCAATGTTCATTTAATATGAATGTCGTATTTCAATTAATTATTTACGTTTATAATAAGCTTACGTCGTCTGTGGTGTATGTGAGAAATTAGAAACTTGCCCTGACCAAACAGACTTAATCTCACGCTGATTTAACCACCGGTGCCTCATTTTGCCACGTCCGTTCTATACACTGAACAAAACAAAAGGACTCATCATTAGAATGAACATTGAAACAAAGTATAATGTTGCTTTCATCCCTCTAAAGCTCAGTGGTAATGAAATATACCACCTATTTAATAACTATTCAATCTTCCCATAGAATCAATTTGTGGATTTCTTACGAGCTTTAGTATAAACAGCGATTATTTCTTTAAACAACGTTAACCAGTTGATCTTCGTAATGGTGAAGTGTGGTGTTTTCTTCGCGGTACGGACTGAATTCTTAAATGCTATTTAGACGAACTTCGACTTCGAAGGGTTAATTAATTATCAGAATAAACAGCGATTATTTCCTTAAACAACGTTAACCAGTTGATCTTCGTAATGGTGAAGTGTGGTGTTTTCTTCGCGGTACGGACTGAATTCTTTAATATTATTTAGACGACACTCGACTTCAAAGGATTAAGAAACAAGTATTAAAGTAATTTTTTGGGAAGGAAAGAAAATTTTAATAAACTGAGACTAGGTTTTTCACAGAAGCCGCTGGGTTCTAAGAAAAAATAAACATCATTGGACAGAAAGAACGCAGTGAGAAACTGATGGAAACGTTACACGTCTCTTTTTCCTCGAATACTTTAAAATTTGTCTCGAGACCGATGGATGAAGCAAAACCGAATTATCGTAAAAATGGAAGAGTGAGTCAAGAACAGTTCCCAACACAATTCTTGTAACATATTAAATATGCAATGTAGTTCATTATTTCACTACACAGCATGTCGTATGTTACCGTAAAATAACGTGTACACTCTCGTATGTTCTTTTCATTATATTTCTTGTGTTTTATGTGCTCTTTTGCTTAAATTCTTTTTAATTTTCTTTCCCCTACTTACAGAGTGGTCCAAAATATACGTACCAGTTTAACGCCTGAGCGATTAGACGTAAAAATCTCATTCAGAATAGCTTCTTTAGCCTTTCATATCACGATGAGTTAAAAATATTTGCCGTCAAAGTTAACGATCTTTTGGGATCACGTCCCAAATTTTGACACAACATTTTAGATCTTGTCTTGCGAAATTTTTTGACTGGGTTTAAAATTGTGTGCCTGCCCTGTCCAACTTGGACGCTAAACTTCAATTGAAACGTTCTTCAGATATTTGCTGGGCTTTCATATTATAAAATATAGTCTTCAGTGATGAATTTCCGCTGCTCAGGACTGTAGATAGCTATGTTTTGTTTCTTGTATCTACAAAAGCGAATGAAAACAAATGCCATGAGTACTAGAGCGTATAAACAAAGTTTATTCAAATTATAACTCGTTGCAGAGAAAACTGAGTTTAAACTTCGTAGGTACATTTTGAGTTACTCTGTGTAAAGAAATATCATATGTTTCATAATGCTTGTGTTCCAGTCCGCCCTCTCCTAACTGACGGATTTTTATTAAAGTTTGTATAATATAATGCAAATATTGATATTCAAATATTTGTAATATAATTCTAGTGAAACACTTTCGTTACGTAATGTGAGTGAAGATTAAAATATGGCCTGGAGTTCTTTAATAGCGTGTGAGTGTACACTATTTCGAGTAACTTAGTTCTGGTCACGAAATTTTAATTTAAAGACTAAGTGTTAGTCGTATGGTCGTACACACGAACATTTCTCTTTTGAGTTCGAAAATAATAATCACACTTATTTCCTTTTATCCGCGCGAGAGTACAGTTCCCTCAAAAATTTTCTTTGCGGTATGAAATACGTCTGTTGCAGACACTCATATCTTCTCTGTACTCCTGCCTCGGTTTCCGTCCAATAGCAGCATTCCATTCTAATTGGCTGTTAGCGGATGCTCAATGCACCATCCACTTTAAAATTCTCTTCCACGTTCATTTTATCTGACCCGTTCCGACGTCACGACGCCATGCGCCGATATTTTCATGTAATAGCGCCATTGTTTTATGCTACATTACACACTCTCCCCTCCTCCCAGATACCTGCCTTGTCATCATAATCGTTACTAACTCCGCCTCCAGCAGTCACTCCCACGCAAACATGAAATTATCATAACAAGCCTCCTTATATGAGATCTGCCTTACGCAGTCCACAAATGTCTGTCTGAGTAATGAGCCAGTGTGAGAAATGGATGCATCCTCTGTCGGCAGGAGCCATATTGTCCCTGGCTCCAATCAGAAACGTTGTCTTGCTTAAGATAACAAACTAAACATTACTTAAGTGTCTTAGTCATTGAGGAACCGAACATGGCTGATACGTGGTTTAAGTTTCTGCTTTCTACTCGAGATGTTTTGCGGACAAATCTCGGTCTGAAAACCGACGATCATGGCTGTGATTTGTCTTGTTTTCGTCTCAGCCCCTCTGGACAAATTCTGACATAACTAACTCCAAGGAGCGGAATTTTGTTTAGAACTAATAGTACTCTCAGCTAGTCAAAGAATTTCCCGTATTTTATAGAAGCCGGAGGTTCCTTGTCTTTTCCACAAGAGACCGCCACTGCTCCCTATCCAAAGTCAGATTAATCTAGTCGAAATCTTCCATTCCTGTTTCCACATTATCCATTTTAATATTATCACGTTATATACTCCTTTCTTCCGACTGGTATTTTTTCATCATGCTTTCCAGCTAAGACTTTATCCAAATGTTTTCCTAGTAACCTGTTCTCATACAGCCACAAATTTTTTTTTCGCGTAATGCAAATGGCCAAGTTTCATACCCATACAAAACAGCATATAAAATTACAGTTTATTAATTACTAATCATCACGAGAACTCAAAAATTTTTGAACTGCAATGGTAGCAGGCATTTCCGCGAGTTTAGCCTGTTCTCAGTGTCTCGTTAATTAAATGTTTAAGTGTTACGAGTATTGTACTTTTAATTAGGCCTTAAGCAATTCCTTCCCTGTCATCACCCTATGCAGACCTACGCTCTAATCGAAATACAGCCACACGTTTCACGCCCCGTCTGCTTTAACCCCTGGGAATGAAACCATTGGGTGATATATGGCTGAGTGGAACCCACAAATGGTCTGGATGTGAGTATGACACAGATTTTCCTATGCCGGGAATCGAAACCAGATCATCAAGACCATAACATACTCACTATCCCGACTCCAATAATCTGATTTGGCAATTTAACGGCTGCTAATTCAGATGTTAAGGCGTTCTTGAGTAAGACTTCAGGTCCTCTCGGTGGCGACTATAAAGATGACTGTCTTCTGGGTTGATGCGCCGTATAGTCTGGTAGAAGTTTACCCATGTTTCAGAGGTCCTTGCTGCCTCCATTATCAGGGTGAGTCATCGTCTTGATGATGGAGGCAGCAGGCACCTCTGAAGCGTCAGCACGGCGCATCAACCCAGAAGACAGTCATTTTGAAGATGCCCTTTTCCTCGTTGTAGTACGATCATCACTGGCGGCGATCTGATGTTCGACTATGAACTTTGTGTCCTCTGTGTGCAGACAGACATTGGAACACGACCAGCTTCCGTCCAGTGAGATCTTGAAGCTCTCTCGTCTGAAGTAAAACGTCCAGAGAGTAAAGCTGTTGGGTTTAGAATCGGATCATTGCGAAATACCTCCCTGCAGCAAAACAGTTAAACTCGAGGGCGGCTTCCATTTTCTGAGCGAGATGCGAACCTAGACACTTCATGTAGGAAACACGTTTTTGTGGATGAGTTTTCTATTTGTCTGTGTTTTATTGTGAGAGAAACAAACAATTATGGCAAGTGTTCTCGTCTTGGTATAAAACACAATATTTATTTGGATTTTCTGAGTTTTTCTGGGTAATACACTCCTGTTATTGATTTGCTTGTCCCTCAGTATGACAAACTGTCCACACATATTTCTCTCTCATACTCTGATATTCGTGGGGAAATTAACGTTTGTTATATTGCATACATGTCGTGGGTATCAGCTGGATATAATGGATTTTTCGAAACACAGCTAAAACCATGTGTTTGTTGTGTATCAGTGCAATATATGGTCTGTTTCAATTTTAAAACAAAATAAAAAGGCTCGGTATTTACACTCCATAACTAGAAAGTGTGTTTGTTCTAGAATAAACAAAACACAGACGACTGAACCACTCCCAATGTGAATATCGATCAAAACGTATTAGGAGCACATTATACCATATTATGTTTCATATTATGTGTTATGTTATATTATATATTATTGTGTTCCTTTATTATATTATATTTATACATATTATGTTTTATATTATATGTTATGTTATATTATATATTATGGTGTTCCTTTATTATATTACGTTGTGGTTTATTATTACAAGTGGTATATATTATTTCATATCAACAAATTATATTATATTTTTGTAAGACTGCATAAGAAATGTCTTCCCTCCGAATTTTTTATTCGTATGAGTTGGACTTGTAGCAGAATGTTCTCCACTTAACATTCCTCTAACTCAAACAAAAATAAAGTTCAACCACGTAACGGTTTGTCATGGAATTTGGTATCGATTCAGATCTTCCAAAAACTATGCAATTTCATTCCGATTTTTTTAAATTATAAAACAATGAAATGGCAGTTACGCGAAATCTTTTTCCTATAACTAGTAAACCGTTGGAAGATCTAGTCACGTGTTGATTATAAATATAGCTAAAAATTATTAATAAAATATTAATGATTAAAAATATAATAACAAAGAGAAACCTTTAAATATTTTAAACATATTTTACGTACTTGGATTTTCTAGTAGTTAAATGTACGTAACAATCAGGTAATTTAATTTCAAAATTATTTATTTTAGAGTCCTTTCAATTTTTGTTACGTAGATGTTATAAATCCTTCCTAGAAATTTTTGCTGTTATAAAGTTTATATTCAATATTTCATCCGAGTATAAATGTGGTAAACAGAGCATAATATTTGCCTCTTAAGCTCCTCGCGTATTTATGAATTATCTGTACGTATTTCAACTCCCATCTGCTTTTAAATTCAGTAAAGTTTATTATGATTTGTGTGCATTTTGTTGTCTTGTGATTATTGTTTTATATTACGTTGGATGTATGCAAACCCGCCACGCGTGAAACACCGACTTAATGAAATAAGTCTGCTTTATGTTTCCTTTCTATTTAGAAAATATCACGTTTCTTGCGTCCTGTCTTCATATAAGTTTATGGAATCAGGTCTTAAGAAAAATGAGTTCTCCTAAAGCTTATTTTATTTCTGTGTTATAAAGATTCTCGGCTCTATGTTCCGTTTGAAGATGTGAACTCGGTTATAGGGTTTTTTTTCCCTCTCTTTTGAAATGTGTTCGTTGTTACCTGAAATGATTGTCGTATGTTACTTCTGCAGGAGGGATGTATTAAATGTTATTCTTCATTTTTTTTTCAAATTTACAACCCAATGTATAAGGAAACAGAACTCGGCAAAATTAGAACGGATATGAAGTAATATGAAGTCATAAAAGTCATAGCGAGTTACGTCGAAAAAACCCGAAATGAACTAGTAACATTTCTTTCGATTTTGCTTTCTACATTTTTCGTAATAGAATCCTCGATTTAAAATAATTTATATCCTCAAGGACATTACTTAACCCTTTAAATTCAGTAGGAACCATATTTCCCACCTGCTTGAACAATCATGGATTATATATTTATATGTTTCGTACTCTTCTCAAAGGAACCATCCACAATTTCCTTAAACAACATTTTTTTGCCGATTTTTGTAATGGTGAAGTGCGGTGTTTTCTTTGCGGTACGGACTTAATACGTAAATATTATTTTGAAGAGCTTGGCCTGCGACACAGGTTTTCCTTGGTTTTCCTCCGTCTTGAAGCAAATGTTGAGATGGTTCCCAAGATCCAAGTCGGCACTGTTTCCTTCTCATGCAGCCCTCTCGATTTAAATTCATCAAAATTTACCCCCTTCCTGTGGAAGCCACTAAATTACGTAATTAACTTTATAAATTATAATTTTAACATTGATCAGTAATCAAATAACAATTCAGCTGTCTCTATTATTAGGTTATCACCGTTACCAGAAGGACAAGCGGGCAATGCCTGGGAACCTCTGAATAAAATGTCTCTCATTGGCCCCCAACCAGTTTTATCCTTGCTTCTGTTCTCGTGTTATCGTTCCTAAGTCTTTCTTTCTTTCGACGTAAAATAAATATGATATTTTCTTAAGACTCAGTGCACAGTAGCGCAAAAATGAAGGGAATCGAACCTGCTGGAATTCTAGCACGAGAACATGTGTGCTCGTTTTCGTAAGCGTTCAAACTGGGACGCGCCACCAACTGGAAAATTCGATTAGGTTCGATTTCAGTCAGTAAAGTCACGGACCGAATTCAGAGGACGTCCGAGTAAGAATACGTACCCCAGCCCTCACTGTTCCGTGGTTTTCCTCTCCCTACAGCAAATGATGTACATGATCACTCATTTTTACGTCAATTTTCAATACATACATCAGACTTATCTCCTAGTCTGATGCTTCATACTGGCAACTTCAAGCAACTTGTAAATAAACCAAGTATCAATTTAAGTTTCGACGTTCGTCCCTTTTTCGGTCCCTTGGGCTATTTATAGCTTCTTCTACCTTCAAGCCGTCTTTACAGCTCACTCACAGAATTCTACGCGTCCCTTGACAACGCCTGAATTTGATGGAATTTACATCTATAGCCAAAGTATATTTACTGTGACGTCATCTTGTTGCTGCCGTTAAACGTAGGATAACTTTGTTTGAATTTTCGCTAGGTTTGTTACGTGTATGTTTATATGATGGATGGCTTGGGATAAATACAAAAGAAAATGTAAGATATTTAGCGCACTGAGCAATATGGACTTCGTGTCTAGTTGATGCTATTGGTTGCATAGCTCGCCCTGTCAATTTAGTAAAGTTTTGTGATAAAAACTTATTTTTAAAAAAATAAAAATAGTAAATTAACAAGTGCAGATTAGATTTAACGTGATTTTTAACAAGCTGTTCAGTTCATTTCCTAACAGAGCACGTGTTCTCAGTTGAAAAATTTTCCATTTTAATATTGTCTTCCCGTTTATACTTAAGTTTCCCCGTTTCCTTTCTTGGGTAACATGTTGTCCAAATTTCACATCTTCTCTATGCGTCATACAGGCCCCTGTCGTATCATCCTCCTTGATTTATTCAACTTATTTTGATTCACTCTCCCCTTTATCCTGTTGAATCCTGCCGCGTATGTCCAGATATTCACCTTAAAACTTTGTCCTCGGTCACCCCGTTAATATATTCTTCCCTGCACCCGCAGTGAAAATTTTCTTATACGTCTTGACTTCTATTTTCCAAAATTCCAATTACACCTTCAGTAGAAATATTTTAACATGTTTATCATTTCTCGCAAAAATTTTCAAAATCGATACGAATTTTAATATTATTGAAGTTGAAATAGTTTTCTTTTAAGTTTCGAAATGACTATATACAAGTCAAATATTTTTTTAAAAAAAAAAGTTTCTGTTATAAAATTCTGTAACCCGTTTTACTGAAGACCTCCCAGTCCCATCTAATTCGGACTCCATTACCCGTAACAGTCTGTCGCACTGATATTTGATAAATTGAAAAAAATTTATAAAGGATTCTTCATCGTCTTGACTTCATACAAAATTGACGCAACAACGCATTGACATCTCCATTAACAGACGTCATTCGATCCATCAACCCCCACCCCCTCAAATCCATTCTTCTAATAGATCTTTCCTGTCAACTCGTAAGCCACCATCCCACGAACAAATGCCCCACACTCAATGAATCTTACTCGAATATCAATGCGAATTGTCTGCATACACGCTCTAACGCTGCTTCTAGATCGAAGATCTCGTATGATTTTTATGCCAGACTGCGTTTAGAATTATCACGTTGTGTAATGATCTTAGGACAATCTCTAGATATAATATAAAGTTCACACAACCCATATTAAAATATTTATTGGTGGTTGAAATTCAATACAAATCGATTCAAATCGATTCGATTAATAACATATTGTCGTTGTGACTATAAGAAAAAATTAAGGTCACCCCATGTTGCAACCTGCTCGCGCTAGTTCGTCAGTTGTTTTTAAATAATCGAATTGCAAAATGTGTCTTTTTCAAAAGCGTAACGTAAGTGTTTATCGTAGAGAAATGTCTGGTATATCGTACTTATTTTTCAGAACGAGTTTATGGATGAATTTCACGATTATCCTGTTCCAATCAAATCGACAGTGTCTCGTCTGGTGAGCAATTTCACTGACACTCGCCATCTTGAATCAAACACGAGGAAAATAGAGAATGGAACGAACCACTGAACGCGGTGGACATTTCAAACGCTTCATGTAACATTGTATATTGTTCTCTGATTTAAGTGTAATTTATTTTTTGATAAATAAAAACGTGTGTCAAGGACGAGTTGCGTGACCTTTCGATTATCATTTATTTTAGAAATGATCATCGAAATTGAGATGAATTTTGGCGTTTCCGGTTGTCTGAAAATGTTGACGAATTCCGTGCGTGTAATTGGAAATAAGCTTCTGTGAGACGTGGCTGACGTAATGGCGGTGTCACCGGAGTGAAATATTACTCGTCGCTAACACAAATTGCAGGGAATATAATGAATCGTAGTTTCTAGTTTTCGAAATATATTGCAGAGAGTGTCATCCACTGACATCCCCTCGCATTAGCCCCTAAATTTACGTTTTGCATGGATTGATTTTTTTGCATGTAATTTATATTTAATGTCAGCATTGTATTTGAATTGTGTTTAGTGAAATGTTACAACACCAGCACATGACAGGTTAGCCAAATGGCTGCTGTTTTGATGAAGAAAGATTTTAGTCGGAATTTAGGGCAACAAGGACCTCGCATATACGAGGTGCGATCGGAAAGTTTCAAGACTGCGCCTATAAAAACCCGTACACTTATCTCAGGTATTAAATTCATCCATCACCCTCGAAGTAGTTCCCCTGGGAGTGAACACAACGATCCCAGCGCCGCTGCCAAGCCTGCAAGCATCCCTGGAAATCTTTCTTTGTCAGCCTGTCAAGCAACATCTGCGATTCTGCCTGAATCTCTTCTATCGTCTCAAATCTCCTTCCCTTTAGCTGAATTTTCATCTTTGGGAAGAGGAAGAAGTCACATGGCGAATAAGGAGGGTGCGGGATGACGGCCATGGTGTTTGAGGCCAAAAACTTCCGAACTGCTTCTGGTCCTAAGACAGGATGCGTCGCATGTGGAGTTCTTCCTTTAGAATCAGCTGACAGGTCCCATAGCCTATCCCAACAATGTCGCACAAGTCGTTGATGGTACGACGTCGATCTTCGTAACATTTTCGGGCGTTGTGCTCGAAGATGGTCGTCCAGAACGCTCGTCATCATCGACAGAGGTTCGGCCATTTTTAAAACGTGAATGCCACACAAAAGTTTGTGCACGACCCATTGCGGACTCCCCAAATGCTTGCTTTAGCATTTCATAGGTTTCCGTAGCCGTTTTGGCGAGTCTTTGGCAAAATTTGATGCACACGCCATTCCGAAATCGCAGGAGGGTCGGTGTAATGCACTACCAAAACGCCCGTAACTAAGAAACAAATGCTAATTCGATGATGCCGGCTGGCACACTGATTCACTATGAATGTAGGCCGCACCCCCTAGCGGCAGAAGCTCGTACTACATCCGGTTCTATTGACACAGTCTTGAAACTTTCCGATCGCACCTCGTATTCATAATTTTCTACCAAATTACACGGCGTTACAACCCAGAAGACAGTCATCTTCGTCTTCACCACCTTGGAAACTCTGAAACTTACTGAGTCGCAGTGAATTCGTGCTTAGATCCGACTGGTTTCAAATTTAAACAAATTTTTATAATTACATTTTAAAAGCTTTTGAGAACGAACATTTTGACCCAAAGCATGCTAGGCATCGTATCGATTATTGGCCTTCAAAACACGATTATCTACTGCGTTTACATTTTTAATTGATTTCATGTATTTACCCTCGCGTATTCATATATTCTATCTCCATCCACCAATGGAATTTCTCTTAATTCTCTCCTCTATTCTACATACAAAACTATCTCATTTCATTTATAACATGAACATTCCTGTATATTAAAAAGAGGTAATTTTAAGCATGGTTGGAACAGATTGAGCTAACGATAATTACTTCCCAGTTTCACAAAAAAAAAAAAAATATGCAATCTATTCTGCCTAGACGTTTGAGAGTTTGTGTAGACTGGCCAGTAATACCAATTCATCATCAAACGAAACCATCCTCCTGTAATTAGGCTTCACGTTCCACAGGAATATTTGTAGCTTACAAACCTGCTCAAATGTCACAGCTGACAGATTCTTCCTTCCGGCATAACATTCATACCGTCATCGTTATTATTATTATTATTATTATTGATTATTTGTTCGCAGGCTATCCTGGCACTGCCCCTCTTGAAACTATAAATCCCAAAATTCAGCCCTCAAATTTATGATCGCAGCTTTTTCTACTACGACTGGCTTCTTTGCAGAAAATGTCTTCGATTTTTTCCCTTATTTTGCTTTCTAGAAGTTTTCCTTAGGTCCTTCAGTTATAATTCCTGCTGCTCCAATGCTTATCGACATTACAAAACATTTCTCATGTTCCACATTACCTGAATCTGTTCACTAAAAATTTTTGTATTTTAATTTATTTTCGAGCTCCTTCCTGGATTATATTCCTTTCTGATTGTAAGAAAAGTTTATCTTCTTTATTTTGAATTACCATGTAAGGCCATGTCGTGTGCCCATTAAACTGTGACGGAGCGTTTCCATTAACTAAAAATTAAATCTTGCTGGGTCTACCAGCGATACAAACAATATTCGTCCATTTTTATTTTTTATTTATTATTTTGTTTAAAACAGTATTTTCATGGAGGTCATCTCTGCGTACTGGTAGTCTATAGTTTATTGTTATTTTCTGTTGTTATTTTAAGTTTTATATTTATTTTACGAATTGTGTTGTAGGCTTTTGCTGTTGGCCAGTACTCTGGTAAAGAAATTGGATTCAACTGTTGTTGACGTAGATACACAACATAATAGCCACTGCGTGTACACGGAACAATAAACAATATTTGCTTCGTTAATAGAACATACAGATGAGCGGGCTAGATCGAATAGGCCTTTCAGAAATGTAGTTTTTAAAATTTCTTCGAAGCCTCTCCTCGAGAGACCTGGACTTTGATTTATTTATTTATTATTATTTTATTTAGTGTTCTGTCTGAGGACAGGTCCATATGAACAGGATCCTTCCATCCTTTTCTCGGACTGGGACCTGTTCATATACGTTCTTGGCAGATGATCCAGAAGTGGTTTGCCATTGCCTTCTTCTGTGTGTGAATGGAGTAATTGTTGGGATGCCACGGAGGAAAACTCCGTGTTGCCTAGACCACGGCCTTGCCCAACACAAGTTATAAATTCGAACCCGAGACCCCAGGATTACAAGGCCAGCGTTCTGACCGCTAGACCACCGTGGCGGTCGACTTTGATTTAAGATAATATTAATATTTATCTGTGAAGTGACTGATTGTGATTGGATTAACCATTACCAAATGAAAATCCTCCGAAACTATTTAAACACTTTTGATGAAATTTAGTATTGCGGGTTACGTTAGAGACGAACTAATTTAACTTTGTTCCTTGCCGTTAAGTCTTTATCTTTGCTTTACACGAAACTCAAATTTAAAGTTAAATTAAAAAAAATTCATCGTAATTAATTTTACTCAGTGTAATAAATGCGTTAATTTCTGCAACATTTGAAATGAAATTCGTTTATATATGGCTGATGTTTAAATAAATACAGGGAGAATAATGTATGATAGTTCTGACGTGTAATTAATTAATACAATTTGAAGTGGTTTGTATCTGCTTCAAATGGAAAATAATGTACTCACGAGTTAGTAGCTAACATGAAAGTGGAGGGGCAGACATGTCGGAGATCTTTCTATATATCTTTTTCGTGTGAATAATATTATTATAATGGATATAATAGCCAAACCAGTACCATCATTTTACACTTTTTAATTATCGGAGTTGGAAATCTCTGCGCTTAATATTCAAAGAAGTTAAATCTGTAAGAAAAATTGACTTCCTTAAAAGATTAATATTTTTCTAGCCACTTCCAGATTAAAGTATTTAGGCTATTTTGCTATATAAATATCGGCACCAAATTTACGGAATATTTTATAAAAATAACTTGTGGAAATCAAGAGTAAAACGGAAAATTGACAATAAAAAATGACTAATTTTAAAAACGTGATAAATATTAAACAGCTTATACACATTTTCGGCGTTGATACAAAATTATGTGTGTATTAAATAAATTATTTAAACGACATATTACACAAAGAGTAACTTAAGTAAAATAACAGAAAACGTATTTTAAATCTGTGAGTGCCGTTCACTTCTGCATTGTTCTTCATTTACGTATGGAAACAGACAACCTCAACTCTTACGAATAGTTACGTTTCTAGAGACAGTTCGTAAAGTGAGTCGGTATTCCCCATAAGCGCAATGTTATAATTGGGGGTTAGGTTCCCTAGCGACCGATAAACGGCCCAGAGGATATAATTCGAAAATGTTACTTCCTGAAACGAAACATACAAGCAAGGGAGAAAGGTTATTACATGTGCTATAGAAATGAAAAAAATGTAATAACAAAATGTATTTTCTAAAGTGGTTTGGCTGTGGCATATTGGAATCTGGATTAGTGAGTTTTGGGGACTTTGCCCATCGTCCGGCATTCTAGAAACAAACAACTTCTAAGAGTGGATCTCTCAACTTTATCAGCGAAATTTTTGCAATACGTGTCTTCGTTCGTAAAGCGGAAATTGGCTGTGTTCGCAGAAACTGTCGCAGTAACAATTCGTATCGATGTGAATCGCGCTTCGTTAATCTGAATCTCGTTTATCTGTGCGTTCTCCCACCCCCCCTCCGGATAATTTCTCCCACATCTGCAGTTTCTGTATCTGCGTGATCTCTTTGAGCTAACTTTGCCTCTCGCTGCAGTCTGGAGCCAGCCACCTTAGCTGTTTCACAAATTCCGTCTCCTCAGTTACCCCTTCCAACAGATCCTCGGTCTTTCAGTCTGTTAAACTCTGTGTCCCTGTTCGTTACTACTGCCTATTCAAATATATTACGAAATGTAAGTAAATTGTTTATAACACAGCCAGTCTAAAAAATCGCTAAGTCAACGTTTGCATCATTTAAGGCACTTAATCTAACAGTGGTAAAAAAGAAATTAAGTGCTCTGTGAGGTTTCGTATTTGTTTCTTCACAGCTAAAAATGGTCTTTGTTTATGACAGAACTCTTTACTGATAATGTTTAATTTATTATTGTTAGGTAAAGTATTAAGCGGGGAATGTAGCGTGCATGGATGGGACAAGAGGTGTGCATCGGGTATTGGTTGGGAAACCTGAAGGGAAGAGGCCACTGGGGAGACCTAGACGTAGATGGGAGGATAATCTCAGGCGGGATCTATGGGAGATAGGAGTTGAAGGAGACTGGATTTTGTTGGCCCAGGACAGGGTCCGGTGGAGGGCTTTGGTTAGTTCGGTGATGAACCTTCGGGTTCCGTAAGCCATCTGGTTGGTTGGGTCCACTATTTGGGAAGCCTGAGGGGAAGAGATCTCTGGGGAGACCTAGACGTAGATGGGAGGATAATCTCAGGCGGGATCTATGGGAGATAGGAGTTGAAGGAGACTGGATTTTGTTGGCCCAGGACAGGGACCGGTGGAGGGCTTTGGTTGATTCGGTGATGAACCTTCGGTTTCCCTAAGCCATCTAGTTGGTTGGGTCCACTATTTGGGAAGCCTGAGGGGAAGAGACCTCTGGGGAGACCTAGACGTAGATGGGAGGATAATGTCAGGCGGGATCTATGGGAGATAGGAGTTGAAGGAGACTGGATTTTGTTGGTCCAGGACAGAGTCCGGTGGAGGGCTTTGGTTAATTCCGTGATGAACCTTCGGGCTCCGTAAACCATCTAGTTAGTTAGGTATAACATGTTTGCAGAAGTATCTGTGTTCATCTGTTTATCAGCGTCTGTCTACCGACGTATTTATCAGTCGTTCTATTTGTCTGTTCATCTGTCAGTCTGCCTGTGTCTAACTACAGGATGTTAAATAAACAATTCTGTACAGTAGGAACCATAATTTCCAAAAAACATGTTCAACTAGAGACGTTCTTTTCTTTAGACACATCATTTTTTTCCATTTAACTTTATGTCAGTAGCAAATAAGTCATAAACACTTACTGCGAACGTAGATAAATTATAACTATAATACCATTCTTTGCATACTGTAGACTTACAACTAAATATCAACTGTATAGATACTTTTTAAACATCCTGTATTTTCTGCCAATGCAATTCTGTTTATATTTGTTTATGGTTACTTTACGTATGTGTATATTTTTTGTGCATTTTTCTATGTATGTTTATCTGCAATTATGCCTACCTACGTATGCTTTTATATACTTGCTTCGTTGTATACGTATTTATATAAATAAAGATACAAACAAATAAAAGTGCCTATTGACAATGTACAAGAGAAAATTCCATCATTTTGATTTCATGATACAGAGGTGTCTAATTAAGACTCTTTCCTCATTAAATCCACGTATTTTGATTTTCGAAAAAGTGAAAACACTTGGAAAGGGTTGTTATCGCTTAAGGAGATAAGAGGTTGTTACTTCTAACTGATAAGTATCCAGCCTTCACCCTCCTAACGGTAAACAGGAAGGTCCACATGAACGGGACCCTGAGACTTCAGTGCCTCGTTCATCGGAAACCGTTTCTGGTCCTGTTTCAAAAGTTCCAGAAGTCATCATGAAAACTAACCAATGGAATTCAAACTAACTTAATCCTCTGGGCATGTACGTCACGTAGCGATTTGTGAAGGGTAAATCGAGGACCTTAGTTTGCATTTATATTTGGAGCGGACACTAGACTGAAGTTTTAATATGATGGAGTCTGGTTACGTCACTAACTTTCTGATTTGATTTCGAAAGTTTTACTTACCGACCAGATATATTTACGTAACTAAAACCTGCTAGTTTTATTCTAAGTTGGTAAGTGTTCGATCAGTGTTAAATAATTAATTAAGGAGAGAAAAGAGACAATGAAAATTATTAGTGTTTGCCTGTTATTGACTTCATGCTGTTGGCAAACACTTAAATAAATTAATTAAATTGAATTCAATTGAATTGTTCAAGATGCAATATTCATTTTTGATCACAGCGGAGAGTGTTGTCGAATTAAAAACATCATCTCTCCCCTATTACAAATTACAATAAATATTTACAAGAGGATGTAACTGTGACTTTGCTCTGTTATCAAAGTAGCTACTGACGATCGAGCCAGAAGGGACCTGCTGGCGTACTGCTGAAAATTTTCCCCAGGTTGAATCTCTAGTCTACTACAGACCAAAGCCAATCTAACTTCCAAGGATCCCTGAGACCATTACATATTAGAAAATCCCACCTTTACCTACTAAATCCTTCTGTTACCAAGGGGAACATGTGTTAAGCTCTCAGATTGTTAAAGGGCCGGTTATAACGTGTGATTGCACTACTCATTACAACGAAAAAAATGACATTTTGGACTGTAGTACGTGGCAAACCATACTCAAGAGTGTATTTACCCTTCCAATCTCTTGACTGCACACTTCATGACATTAAATAATATGAAGCAGGCATTTCGTTTGATTCATGGGTAGATCAGAAGACAGCTCCCTCAATACCTCAAATAAGAAATTTTAATAGTGAGAATTTTTTTCCTCCTGAGGTTAACTTCTATAACCCTGCTTCTGATTTGGCGGAATGTATCCTAGGAATGTCGATAAAAGTTATTTTTTTTTTAAATCTGAAGAAACTTCCTGCAAGAGGGAGCGATCTATCTAAATCTGACCGAATTATTTCGTTCAAGGCAGGCAATCGGTTGCATTTGTTACCTTTAGATTTTAATCCCTTGTGTGTTATTATCGTAGTGTTTAATGAAGACAAACACACTCATATTTTTCTCAGGCGTAATGCACAGGTGAATGGATAACAAGGGAAGGGAAGATACAGTCGCCATAATTCTTGCCTCCTTCAAGACTGGAGCTCCTCCGAGAGGAAATATAGTCACAGGTGGCTGGCGTTAGAACGTGTCACATCAGTCTTGTAACATCCTGCTCTCCACTCTACCCGACGCAGTGGAGAGATCACGGCAGAGCGCGCGTACAGTTGTTACAGAAGAGGACAGAGGGGCAGTTGTAGCAAACTTAGCGTCCACTTTTCCTACAATTTCGGGGTCCCCTGTGAACCATAGACGAATTGTATTTACGAGTTTAGTATCATTCTCAGTGTAAACAGCGATTATTTCATAAAACAACTTTAATCCGTAGATCTTTGTAACGGTGATATGTTTTCTTTGCGGTACGGACTGAATTCTTAAAAAATATTGTATAGGTGAGCTTCGACATTTGACAGTGAAGGCAGTGTTCCTTTGTGAAATAAGGTTTGTTAATTTTTTTTTTAAAGAATGCAATTTGGAAATGTTTAAATTCAAAGCAGGCCTACTTAGGAAACTATTTGGATAATAGAAGGACGGAGTAATAGGGTAGACCTGTTACAGATGGAGGAATCTGTATGGTTTATAAAGGTCACCCAGCGTCGCTAGGGAATTGTAATCTAGAAGGCTGCGATGGTACGAACGTGGGACTGGATTTCTGTAGACGTAAAACCGGCAGTCTAAGACAACGACCCTAAGGAATATAATGGCGGAATTGACCTCTGCCTGTAACAGAGATCACAGATTTAAGGCGTGAGAGAATTGGACGCTAAGTAGAATTTCTGACGAAAAGGAGAGGATAAAACAGGATACTTGATAAAACTGCATAACGATTGAAGATGGCTGTCTTCTAGGTCTGTAGACGCTTCGCGCGTGCTAGCTGTGTGCTTCATCAAGGCGATCGCCCTGATGACGGAGGTAGCATAGACCTCTGAAACGTCGGTAATCTTCTACCAAAGTGTACGGTGATACAACCCAGAAGACCGCCATCTTCATACCCGCTGCCGCGAGAACACGAAATCTTACATTGTTTGGTGTTCTCTTCAAGAGATGTCCTTTGCGTTATGAAATCAAGAAGGATGAGATGGGCGAGGCATGTAGCACGCATTGTAGATATGAGTATGCATGTTTGGATGTCTGTAAAGTGGACCACTACAGATATCTGGACGCATGTGCGAGGACACTATTAAAGCAAATGTAAATAAGTATAATGTGATGAATGTAGATTGGATAAATCTGGTTGAAAATAGGGTTTTGTGACAACGGCTAAGCTGATATCCGATGCCGGGTTATGTCATGGTGTCGTCCCGAACTTTTGTCTGGGAATTTTATATAAGTTGTCTGAGGAAAATGTGGAATCCTTCTGAAGGTTTCTTTATACTTCGAAATAGCATCATGGACTCTTGTTATATGTGTTTAGTCGATCTTGATAACTAACGAATCGATGTTAACGTTTTGCATCAAGTTAGATTATAAACTTAATCCATGTGCGTATTTAATATGACAATTATTGCAACATAGAAATTTATTACTTAAAAATAATATATTTACCGGTTTGATAGTTTCGCCATTTGGATTGAAGCAGACGTCTACTTCTTATCACAGCTTTTCGTAAGTGTTTATTTATGTATGTATACGCTGGCCTTGTAATCCTGGGGTCTCGGGTTCGATTCCCGGCGGTGCCCGAATTTATAACTTGTGTTGGGCAAGGCCGTGGTCTAGGCAACACGGAGTTTTCCTCCGGGGGCTTCCCCGGTTTCTCCGTGGCATTCACACACAGAAGAAGGCAATGGCAAACCACTTCTGGATCATCTGCCAAGAACGTATATGAACAGGTCCCAGTCCGAGAAAAGGATGGAAGGATCCTGTTCATATGGACCTGTCGTCAGACAGAACACTAAATAAATAAATAAGAGGTGCTCACATGTGAAAAGGACGTGAATATTGTGAGACTTTTCCTAGTTCATAAGTTTTTTCTATGTATTATAAATAAATAACTACACGTCCTTCAAATCGTCCGCTAATTTACAGATACCTGTATTTACTTAGTTAATATATATGGATCCATCTATCTACGTAATTAACGTTTCGGTAATTTCTTTGTTGATATATTTGATGTGAGAGGCTAAATTAAGTCTAATTACGACCTGCCAATGCTGTTGTTAACACTTAACCTAATTTCACTTACAGATGACTCTCGTTATACGCGGGAGTTGCTTTTCTACCAATCGCCATGTGTATCGAAAACGCTCAAAACGGAGAATGTACACATTTCCGCGGATTTTTTAGTAATGTACAATTAGGGGCCTTAATTTGTTGTCCCTGGGGTCGAAATGGTGGTTGGGAGGGGGAACCCAGTAAATTAAAGAATGGTTCGTAGTAAACTTACTATTAATGTTACTGTAATTAAATTAATCTAAGATGGACCGACGATATAGCACATTTGAGGTTAACAAGAAATGTGTAGTTAATTTTTATTCGAGAACCCTGTTATAAATAATCACTGAATTTTGACATTAGGGCGGTGTTAAAATGCGTGTTACTGAAATGGGGTTTGATAATGTGAACTGGTGTGAATATTCTCATGATATAGAGTTATTTTTTTAACATCGTCATAAAACTTTAGTTCTATAAAAAAAGTAATGTGTACACCAGGTGATTAAATATTAACCTTTAAAAGAAATTCTGTATCGTATGGTAAATGAGGTTGGAAAATGAAGTTAACTTTCACATAACGCACATTTATTTTCCTTAGGAAATCTCAGACTCTTCCTACAGTTCTTGACAGTTTTTATAGAAGAGAAACGAGCCATAGACCCAAAGCCAAATTTCAGATTTGTGACATAAGCTTCTTTAGTTTTAAACGTACAGTGGCAAGTCTTGTATTACTATGGATGTGCCTAGCACTCTGTTCGTATGATCTTTCTGTTCATTATTTTTCCATCATAATGGCGTATGTCTAATTGCATTCACCTAATCAATCTTCCGTGCTTAACTTCGTTATCTGCAGTACGCCACCCACGCAGAGCTATCAGCCAGTCCGTTGCTTAATGTATATGGAGTCTGATGCGGTTCATTTATCTTAATCTGCTTTATGAAAGAATAAAATCTTACTTTAGTTCGATAGCCAACATTGTTCTGGCATAATTGTATCTCTCGGGAGCTTGGGGTCCCGCCTTGGACCCAAGCCAGTATATGGACGTCGTATTCGTTCGGGTCTTAAACAAGATGTCTGCTCTCATGCCTCGTTCTTTCAATGCGTCATGAACCGCCTCGACTATGCACACTTTTGGAGACTTTCATAATGTAGCCTATTTTAAAACAAAGATTTAAGATTTAAAACAAATATTTTAAGACAAAGATTTGTGGGCATATAAATGTTAACCACATTCACTTTTCGAGATTCTTAATTCTCACAGCGAGTATGAAGATGGCTATCATCTGGGTTGAGGCCCGTTGTCTGGTAGTTTACAGACGTTTCAGAGGTGTTTACTGCCTCCACATTCAGGGCGATGGAGGCAGCAAGTATCTCTGAAACGTCGGTTAACTTTTATCAGACTACACAGCTCTACAATTCAGAGGATAGCCATCTTCATGCAGATATTTTGGCAAAGAATTAACTCCTAATCTTTAACATTTATCCTCTGAATTGTAGAGCTATGTAGTCTGATAAAAGTTAACCGACGTTTCAGAGATACTTGCTGCCTCCATCGCCCTGAATGTGGAGGCAGTAAACACCTCTGAAACGTCTGTAAACTACCAGACAACGGGCCTCAACCCAGATGATAGCCATTTTCATACTCGCTGTGAGAATTAAGAATCTCGAAAAGTGAATGTGGTTAACATTTATATGCCCACAAATCTTTGTCTTATATTTTGGAATTCTTCGCTTTGCTGACGTAACAGATAGAATGAGTATTTGTGAGGTTTAAGGATCTCGCAGCGGTCGAAGTTTCTGCAACTGAGCGCTCTCCTAGGACGTCCTACGTTGACCTCTCAATGCAGTAGTTTAGCTTTGGCGTTTTATAACGTGAGGTTAGTATGAGTACTTGAAGACCCGATAGTCTGTTTCTCCTCAGGCCATAAATGTTACCGAATGTAAAGGAGGATAAGGCACACTATTTAAAGCTTTAAAGCATATTCTCAATTTAAAAGTGAGATTACATTTTCAGTTATTTTACGTCAGGAGTAATTACTCATTGATCCACGTTCTACGGCTTTATTTCCCTTTCAGTAGTCCACGTCTGAACATAACGTCACGTAAATGGTGTAATGCAGTGTTGCGTCATAATGTCGTAACTTACGCTTTGGCTGGAAATGGGTTTTCCATGAAACATCAGTTTAACGGGATCAAGAGTTAGTTTATGGTCTGTTACAGTCCGTACTTATGAGATCAAAAACACATTTCATACCTAACCAGCTTAGTGAAATTGCTCTCGCCAAGCGAAGTCTGACCACTTGAATATAATGGAAATAAATTTAAAAAAAAAATATATATATATAAAAGTATTAAAGTAATTTTGACCACAGTAAACATTTCAACCTGTCTTGATAAAGACTATTATCAACTAGAATTTCTCACAAAGTCATATGCAATATAACTTACGTACTCATCGAACTGATGATGGAGGCAGCAGGGTCCTCTGAAACATCAGTATACTTCTACCAGACTGCAGGGCCCAGCTTCGGACAAGACAGTGACCTTCATAAAATCTGCCTCGAGAATCCGAAATCTTACAAAAATTAAAGAATTAAAACAAATGCAATTTTTTTTTTTAAAATATGATGTAACAACTCAGAAAATTCGTAATCCTCGCTGTAATTCATTTTAAAATATTCCTTTATCCCGTCTGCTTTATGATACGTAAACCCTTAAAAGAACGAACATTTATAATTATATATTCGTGGCCTTAGGACCTGCTGGTGCTATGGACGACTTTATTTTCAGGGACTTATAAATATATATTTGGTTTTGTATTTGCTGACAGAAGGAGGTATGTTACTGCAATGTTCTAACACTGTAAAAAATTAATAAAAAAATGTTTTTGGACACAGTAAACCTTTTTACATAATGAAGTTGTTCTGGGCTCGTGTAAAATGTTCTTCGAGTGGCTACCCTGGGACTTCTCGTGTAATAACCGGTTGTAACCTCTCAGAGGACATGTTACCAGATGCTGCAGGCTCCACGTGACGCATTCAAGCACTCATTTGTTACGGTCCCAGCCAGATAAATCTCCTGCCCTCTGCGCAAGTGGAACTCACAATTATGGCATTTGTCGGTCTGTCTCTGGAGACCCAACTTCCTCCAAGTCCCTCTGGAGCAGGCAAGGAATAGCCCGGCGATTTCTTCAGAGCGTCGCTTTCACGTCGGGATGACGTGAGGAGTTTGTGGGCGTCTGGACTTCTCGGCAATGTAGAACGCAGTGGCTAAGAGTAGAGTGACTATACAGCAGCAATGTAACCATCACTGTGATAAAAATGTTTGAAGAAAAGGGTACACTTGAGTGACGAAAGTTTGGCTTCAAAATTCTGTATTTTTTAATCAGCATTCATAGCCCATTACTTCTGTACAGAGAATTTAACGATTAAATTCCTATTGTAATTTCTAAGTACTACCAATGTAGGCCTTAGAATTGCATTATACGCCAAGTTATTTTCTTTCAGTACTAAACAGGACTGGTTTTAATACTGTTGCAAGGTCTTAAAATTATTAACAGAATAAATATCCTACATACGAGGCGCGTCCTCAAAGTAAGTTTCCCACTCGTCCCACAGCTAGCAAACCTTATATTGCGCGAAGCGACTGTGCGTACGTGATAGAGCAATGACGTAGCATGGCGCATGCACTAATGGCACCTCCCGCGTTCTCACAGTAGCATCGTTGCAGCTGTTGAAGATGGAGGTTCTTATTCCAGCTCCCGCCGACTGTGAAGTGCGGTCAGTGATAACGCTAGGCCGCACACGGCTCGACGGACAGCAAGTCTCCTGCAGGAGTTCAGCTGGGAGGTGTTTAATCATTCACCCTACAGCCCGGACCTCGCTCCCAGTGATTTCCATCTTTTCCTACACCTCAAGAAATTCCTGTCCGGTCAGCGTCAGCGTTTTGAGAATGACAGAGAGGCGGAGATGGTTGTCACACAGTGGTTCCAATCCCAGGCGGCAGACTTCTACGACGCAGGTATTCAAAAGTTGGTCCCACGGTATGACCAATGTCTCAATTCCGGTGGCGAATATGTTGAAAAATAGCTGGACACTTGCTGTATCTGTTGCAATAAATATTTCCATGAAATTTTGTTTTGTTTCTGTAAACGGCCCCAGGGAAACTTACTTTGAGGACGCGCCTCGTATATTTTTTACTATTTCTTATGAAACAGATTACAGATAAGAAAGTTTGATATTCATCGGCTAAAACTCAACATCATAACGGAAAAGAACAGAATAGACTAAATATTTTACTCTTTTTTATGTCGGTCTTATATTACGCCATAGATTTTGATATTAGTGGTTTGCAACATTTATCGGTACACTTGAAAAACCACGCATCATCTGATATGCGTATCGCAAAGACGCACTTATAAAGACGACGACACATAACGATCCTTAATTCAAGTACCAACTAATAATAAAAGTAACTAGAAAAGTTGTGTAACGTATATTTTCTTAAATTTCATTTCATATATTTCCCTACACGTGTTTAGACGACACTATAAATTATGTACGCGTTCGAAAACCAGTGAATTATAACCCAGAACGAAAAAAATTAAACATTAGGAATTCATTTAGGCTGGATTAATACATTAATTAAAACAAATCAGAACCTCATACAAGGTAATGGTAGTGAAATGAGTCACGTAGTCACGTGCAGATCATACATTAGACCACGACACGCCACTGACCTCCAGTGGCGGGCTCTGTTGAGCACAATGGCTTAACCCTTTCCAGCCGCTGTGTTTCGTGTTAATTATTTATTCAGTGTATCCAGTTTTGCTACAAGCGATACAAAACCAGCTGAATATCAGCTAATGACTGTATACTGGTAGATTATTGGAGCGTATTCCACAAGTAATTAGAAATTCCGAAGGTTTCAATAACAGAATATTCATCAGTAACTATTAAATCACATTAATAAATGGGTAAATGTTAATGGAGAAGTTATCAGCTTCATTTATACCACGGAGGAAAACTTTGCCTCGCATTTGCAAGATATTAGTTAAATAAACGGGGATATCTAGACAATTAAGGGAACAAAATTATATGTAAAACATGGCGATGCAGCGTAACTGATATTTAAGAGAATATCAGTGTGTACTCGTAAAAATGGTGAATCGATTGGTGATCGATATTTTTTGATTGATCGATTGTTTTACTCGTAAATGAATTTAAAAATATTAATAATCCTACCTAAACAGCATGAGGACCGACCAGAATTTTGATAAAAATTAATCTGATACAAGTGTCGATTTGCCATCATTCGATGGTATTTCTGGTTTGGGCCAAGTTTTTTTAAAAAAAATCTCGTCGTGTATTTTTAATGTCGTGAAATACTGGTCCATGTCAATAATTAAACATTCATACCTTTTTTACATAATTCACCCTACAATGGTAGATCTGTTGATTATGGTTTAAGATTAATTTACTACTGTGCCGTCTTAGGTTCCAGTGACGGGTTTTTCTGCATACAGTAACAAATATTCGGGCGTCATGATGACAGAAAATCATTCAGAAAACTCTGCAACTTTTCACAGTGGGGCTAGGTCACTTATTCGGTTTGTGGTTGATGAGTTTGGGGGAACAATGCAGATTAAAACTAATTAGGAGACTATCGGAAAGTCGTCCACGTGTTTAAACCTTAATTACGAAAACTCTGCTACCAGTTTGACATATCAATTAAAAAGTTTCGGATATTTGTAACTTTAAAATGTGCTCATCCAATATGGGGAGCGGCGTAAAACTCAGAAACTTATAAACGTGTATTCAGCAAATTATAATGTCCATAAACATTATCCCAATTACGAATGCCAGTAATCATAATGACAATGAAAACTTCATTAGTCGAATATACTTTCTGATAAAAAAATAAATAATTACTTGCGCATAAATTTAAACATTTATCAGGAAACACGTCGAAAATAATTTTTTAAAACACTTTTCTACAGTGATTTTTTTTAACTTTGATAACGTAGGGCCTGTATATCACAGATATATAACGAATGTGACGTTCAGAAATGCTTTTAAATAATCTCCTTGTTTATATTAAATTTTAGACTGGTTTATAATTCAGTTAACAATGAAAGTGTTTCGAAGAGACATTTATTGATGTTGGGTAATTTAATTCAGGATTGAATTAGGGTCATATGCAACAACAAATTAATAAATTTCTTGGCGAAAGATTAAAAATGCGTGATTTGGAATTCATTATTTGGAAAACAATGACGTATCTGATTCAGGCAATAAGACTATGTTGGCGATGGTTTTAATTATATAATTAATTACTTGTGGCAGTAAGTGGTTTAGTCATTACGCAGTTCTTGCATTTAAAAATTAGTTGTAAACTTTTCTATGTATTATTTAAAAATTCGTTTTCTACCTCCAACAAAACCCAGAATTTGCGATTCAATGATCATTTAGTTAACCGTAGTTTATTCTGACACAAATTCAACACATTTTTACTTAGGAGTTTCTCAAAGTTTAGTTACCACTAATTTAAAATGTGCTAAATTGTACCCCTCTTGTAATTAATTTGTTTACCAAATATTTGTAGCTAATGTAAACGTCTTGTGTCCTTGCGACGTAAACATGCTGTTTATTTAATATTATTTATTTAATCATTGTAACAGTGGTATTTGTAATACAGATTTTGAAGATCGCTGCTAAGCGTATTAGCAATCTTAAAACGTGTTTCAAGGTAGCAGAGTCGAATATTTACTGTAACACAAGCTTTAGACGCAATTTCAAAAGTTTTATGCTAAAATCTTTAAAATCGTTTAACATTTTATTAAAACTAGCATTAACTTAAGTATAATTAATAGCCCTGATGATGACTTGGAATCATTCGAAAAATTATGTACAAGAAAATTTTAACTTTCCTTCTTCTTTATTATTATAAGTAATATATTAATATTTTAATATTTTCCGTCAAATCACAATTTTTAATAAGATAATTAAAATATAAAATATTTAAAATATCATTTCACGTTCCGCATCGAATGATCGATTTACAAATTGGAACGTCATTCGATGCGGAACGTGAAATGATATTTTAAATATTTTATATTTTATTATCTTATTAAAAATTGTGATTTGACGGAAAATATTAAAATATTAACCTAATTCACAATATGACGCAAATATACTACCTTAAGTAATATATTATCAAAATTATTGAATATTTTAGAATGTAGTCGGTAATAACTTAAATTAACACAGTACTGGGGAAACTGTTAGATCAGATGTGTAGAACATTTGTTTCAAATAACTCCTGTAAACCGGATCCCAAGCTACTGTGGCATTATTCGTAGGGATATAAATTGCCAGGAACATTCTAAAGAAAACAAAATGAACAAGCGAGTTAAATTAAGAACAACGGATGAGAAATATTCGCCAAAACCAAATATTTGTCTGAAATTATTACCTGTAAGTTACTATACTCGTTCTAGCCCCTGACTTAGCAAGATTCAGTGGGGAGATAATTTATACGAGGCTTTATATGCATTCCTCTCCCATGCCTTGAGACACTGTAAATGTGTGTATGTCTTACAAGTTGGAGTCTCACATTTGCTTTATAATGCCCTCGCGTAGTGATACACCGTTACGTCGGTTAGCGTAAGCGAAGGTCTACCCTCTCAAGACAACGATTAATTACAGCTGTGCGTACAAATTAATCTAATTCTTACTAGAACGGAGATGTGACTGAGATAAAACTCGGTGAATATCAGCTTCGAGCGTCGTCTCCTAAATTTAATATTTTTCCCTCTCTCTTTGCGTATTCTGTCTTAAGTCTAAGTGTCTTATACACTCTGATACATTCGTTATAACAACGAGAGTTGATCTAAACTCAAAACCCTCGCTTATAGACATTTTACGTAACTGCACGCATTGAATTGTGGGACACAATGTGTGATATTTGGTTTGGTCTTCTCTAACATCAACGTAGAAAAAATGGCTGAGTATAGAGGAGTACTGCACATCTGTGCTACATCCCAAAAAATAAAAAGATAGAAGAATTTTACTAGGCCCTCGCTGGAAATAGTTTGGGACTGAAAAATTCCAGGGTAAAATCAATATGGCAGCTCACGGCTCTAGCTGATCGCTGAAATGGAATCCAGATGGCTTACACGCATCAGTCCTTCTGGTACTGTGTGTGTAACAAGTAACAATTCCATTTACGTCAGTGTCTTTTCACTACGGTCCATATTCAATATAAAATCAGGTTCAGTCGTAATATACGAGGTGCGATCGGAAGGTTTCAAGACTGCTCGTATAAAAACCCGTACACTTATCTCAGGTATTAAATTCATCCATAAACCTCGAAATAGTTCCCCTGGGAGTGAACACAAAGATCCCAGCGCCGCTGCCAAGCCTGGAAGCATCCCTGGAAATCGTTGTGTTCACTCCCAGGAGAACTACTTCGAGAGTGATGGATGAATTTAATACCTGAGATAAGTGTACGGGTTTTTATACGCGCAGTCTTGAAACTTTCCGATCGCACCTCGTATGTTCATTGATGACTGACAAGCCAGTAATACATAAAGTCTTGTGTTACCGTCTCCTTTCTGATTCACCGGACAGATATTTGTTAAGATACGGTGGATGTCGTTCTGAGGAATGACGGGAGATGGCAGATATGATGCTGCCAATAGGCAGCATTTGGAATGACTTAAAAACGAGATTATAGAGATTAAGGTTTAGAGGAAAACGGGTAAGGAATTAATATTATGAATAAATTATTTTCCTTTTTATTTTAACGGGTTGTTTCCACTAGCAAAATATGATCACTATTATGATAAGAAAATATTTAATAATCCAGTCCGTACTGCGAAGAAAACACATAATTTCACGATTAAAACCATCAGCTAGTTAACGTTGTTTAAAATGAAATGTTCTTTGCTTAAACTGACAATCATACAAAACACGCGGGGCCAAATGGAGAGCTAAAGCAAGTCTGTAAATTAGATCCAAGTATCAGTTTCGAGGTAACATTTGTGAAAGTGAAAATATTTGTGGTGTGCAGAGATATCCTTTCACAAAGGCTATTCACGTGTCTTGTACATCAATTTTTCTCGTGTTTGTCGTTCAAGTGTCGACCCTTCAGCACTGTGGTTTTGTCTGAGAGTCATGTGACTGAGCAAAATCGTGTTCACATTTTACATGTGACCACAACATTCCATGGTAATGTGTAAAGTTTCAAAGAGAGTTCTAATTTCCGAGGAAATATTCGTGTTTTGTTTAACAAATCAGTAATGTATTGTTCCTTTGAACTGGCAACTGGTCCCATCTCCATACATTTGTGGACCCGGCGTATTTAAGTACCGCTATATCATGGGGGCTATTATGTGCATATAATCCGACGTTTCGGCAATAAATCTCTCGAATTAGCACAAGAAACAAATTAACATTTAATTAAATTAAAATTTAAACAAATTAAAATGATTTGTGGTAGTTTGTACGTTGCTTAAATGCATTTAATGCCCAACGTACAGGCTGTTCGACTCAGAAGAGGTCGTGTTAGTCCGAGTGAAAAATATCCGAAACTACTGAACGGATATCAGTAAAATTCTGTATTGTGTGTCTACACTACTCAGGTCACTGATGAGTAAGCTTAATTTTGCATTATAATCGCTACATGATGTAAAAAATTGTATTTAGGTCACTAAATGATTATCTTATTCAGAGTGATATCTAGATATATAACTGTTACTTGTTATCTGGAGAAATTGAACATCAATACCATGAGAAATACGAAAGTAACTGAAAAGTATTCGGAAAATATTTAACTCCGTTGTATATCTCAACCTCTTAAGGAAAGCACCTTCGAATCTGACGCTAAAATTCTGTCTTTGTGAAAATGGCAGTTGTGTCACCACCACGCCTCCACCCCAACCCGCTTCGTTTTTCGTAAGCAAGTCACTAACTTATGTGGCCAGTTTCAAACTTTTTCTACTCACCTTCACACTGAGAATAGCGTAAGACTGTAATATATATATATATATATATATATATATATATATATATATAAGTTACTGATCTATGTACCACTTGAATAAACCTTGGTAGTTAATCAAAGACATTTTAACCATATAAATGCCCTAAGGTAACTATACGTACCACTGATTGAATAATCTTATAATTTTACGCAGTGTATATTATTGGGGTTTTTTTATTCTTTGACTAAACAGTGACTATTTTCTTAAATATATTCGATCAATCGATATTATACACAGTTTTTCGGGTATAAGCCGCGTTGAATGTTGAAAATTAACCCACATTTCGACAAGCATTATAGTTGCCATCTTCAGGGTGATTATGTGATGATTGGGCAATTTGAATTCCTTATATAGAGCAGGCTGTAGGTGGCGAGTTACATTTGACGATGCTGATTGGTGAATGAGCAGGCAACACCGCTTTCAAGCACAACTCGCAAACTGCTGACGAAAGATTTTGGAATGTTGGGGGCGTGGAGGCATAACTCCATTCAGTACTGGGCGGAGGTCCATGTTCCAGTCGGGAATCTAACCCAGGTCGTCCAACCTCTGACAAGCCACGTGGGTGAGCTGCCTCTGGTTCACAACACGAAAGTTTCTTTTCTTTATAAGCTCTTACATTTTTTTTTTTTTTTTTTTTTTTTTTGATTTGTAAAAGTAAACCCAAAAACTCCGAACTGTACCCGAAGAGACGGCTGGTCCTTAAAAATACTTGGTTGCGTGTAAGGCGACTTTCGGACCGTGGCTTTGGAAATTCCATTAAGTGATGAATCCCTTTTAGATTGATTCAAGGCTTCAGGCGTGTGACACGGATTACAGAATTTTGCAATGTATTTTATATGAAGTTAAAAAAATGTAAGGACAGAATTTAAATACATTATTCACCTTTATATATCTACATTAGACGTCTAGCGAGTATGCTAAACTTCTGAGTTTCCTTTTTCGAATTCCAGAGGGAATCATTTTGAGTGGAGTGGCCTACCTAACATAAGTGGTCGTCGATACAGTTTCCAGTCGGAAGTAGTATCGTAATCTATATCTTCATTGACGCAATAATTACATCATAACGGAGGATTCCCCGAGAATCCGATATCCGATTGCTCAGATGGCTGGGGCACACATGCGCCAGTATTTCCAAAATGATTATTCCGTATTCAGTAATCCTCTACCCGGTCATATAAACTCGTTTATGTCTTCAAGTAAACTTTCCATATTCCTATGTTAACCAGAAGTGGAGTATGTCGGTAAATTTTAGTAAAATGCTCCCATGTAAAATTTAATTAAAATCCTTTCTCAGCTCGTTACATGCGAACAGACAGACACACATATCTCGAAGCAAATATGAGCACTTTTGAAACTTTTGGTTGCGAATACACTATTAAACAAAGCGGTTCTCCGTAAAACCTCACCAAATATACTGTTTGTTTCACTAGACGTATGTAGGCGGACATGGAGTCTTTTGTGCATAAGTGTTATATAGCTTTCTGCCTGTAACCAGGCAAACAAGACTGAATAAAACGGAGATGAAGAAGAATTGTATATATAAATACTTCGTCCATTACTAGAGAATGTGATAAGTGTAAGTGCAAATACATTAAGATGGCTGTCTTCTGGGTTGTAGCTTTGTGTATTCTTATAGAAGTTTACCAATGATAACTCGTCGCCCTGGTGAAGGAGGTATCAAGGACCTCTGAAAAGTTGGTAAAATTATACCAGAATACACGGCGATACGATCCCAAAACAACCAGAATCTGAAATCATACTGCGCAAAATTTCTGTATGACATAAAATAGGTATATCTGAACCAAATCACGTACGATACGACCCTCAGGCTGGCTGGGATTGTGCCAAGGGGGTAGGAAATACTGTCTCCTCGCAGCCGTTAATATATCACATCGAAGTTTAAAATTCACGTTGCGTAAATTACTGGAAAATACTAGAACAGAATTTCGTAAAATAACATTTAAGAATCCAGTCCGTACCGCAAAGAAAACACGACACTTCACCATTAATCAAATGATCTTCATTTACAATAAGAATCATAAAAACCCATAAATAATAATACAGTACTCATAGTTACTGATTGGTAAGGTGGTTCTTATAATAACCACTAGGCTTTAAAGGTAAAAGGAGTTTGATTCTATTGTTCATTTGGTTTTGTCTATCCTGTTTCCTAACTTGGAAGGCTATAGAATACTATTTCTATAGACTTCAAAGCGAAACCAGTAAATCACCTACAGAAATACCACGAAAATGCATTCTTAACCTCAGTTTACAGCCTCTCATCCAACGGTACACACAACCTCAGACGCCTTCGCGAGAAGTACGAAAGATAGCCTTTGTTTCCCCAACTAACTTCTAGCCAATGAAAAGCCAAGCCACACGATCGTACGCTTACTGACTGTGCGACGCGGACAGACACTGGAAGATTTTCCGATGCAGAAACGAGGCGCAGGTTTCATTCCAGAAGTTGGTACGCCTGGCACAATGCTTGTCACGAAGTCTGGGAATTATTATTCGGAGGGGGGGGGGACTTGTAAGGGTTGTAAAGTTGATAAAATAAAATAAAATATATGAGAAGTTTCTCGCTCATACCATTGGTAGTTTATTTTTGTTTATAATTTTTTATCAATGAGTTAACATTTCAGGGTCTTTTTAGTACAACACGTGACACGCCTCCTGGTAAAAATCAGTTTCAATTTAAGACTGGTATTTTGAAAGTTGCATTTATTTTCAGAAAACATTATTAAATATAGAATAATTTCTTTCATACAAAATGTTGGTAAAAAAAATCTGACGGGAATGAAGAACTTTGAGGGCAGAATTAATCATTTGAAGCCGAGCTCGTCTGAATAACATTTAAGAATTCAGTCCTTACCGCAAAGAAAACAACTCTTGATCATTACAAAGACGAAGTATTTAATCATATTATGCTTTCTTTGCACGAAGTGCATAGCGAGAACTCATTATGGGCTAGTCTTGTCTGTCTGTCCGTCCATACATCATTGTGTCTAGCCGATTCAACCCGAGAACCACTGGACGGATTTCGACGAAATTTTATATGGAGGTTGTGCCATTCCGCACGACCTGAGATTAATAAATTTGAATATTCTATTAATGGTGATAATAAAATGACGGATTAGGAAACTCGTGAGGTGGACAGTGAGTAGCTGCGATCTGGTGGCTGAAGTGGGAACTATCGAACAAGGCCGATTTAATACTTCCAAATGCACGTTCACAAAAACGAATTTGGATATTATGTGTAATCCAGTACGTAATATGTTTTTCGAGCATTTTTTAAGGAAATGATCTCTGTTTACACTGAGAATCATACATAACCTATAAATACAAAATAAGTATTTACTGATTGTCTAAGCAGACGGTACATACAGTTGTCATGGGGCTTGAACGAGCTAAGTACCGTCGAAAAGTTGAATGTTTTGTTGTGGTATAAAGAAATGCGGGTTATTAGCTTGTACTGCGAAATATTTTGTGCCTCTATGTGATTTCCTCATGGGATACATTAAAACTTACAACACAAATGCTGTACAATGCAGGAGAAAATGGAACGAAGTCATATCAAATTCTCATAACGTCTGTGTTGCTCATAACAAAGACCTTGGGTCAGATAAGCAAGTGTCGAGGGATTTTTCCTGCCCGCTGAAATATTTCCTGTAATTGTGTCTTTAACAATTCAAAAGCTCAGTTGAATCGTGTGCTTTTGCGTGCAATGTGCAAAACATCCCATAGGATGGGGTCTGCTAACCAGTTACACCGTAGAGACAATTTATTTATATGTTGACCTTTGACCTGGTTTTATTCTCATCTAAAATGAAGTATAAAACTCAGTAGATAAATCTCAACTGAGTCTGCTTCAATCAGCGTAGAGATTTACAAATATCAGGCGCTTCTGATGTGAAACAGTTTTAAACTTTTCATTAGTCTGGAAACACAACTCTCATATGTTGAAAGTTCTCTCTTTTTATTTTTAATCCTACAAAAAACATCCGAAGTTACATAAAACTGGGTCCATTGCCTTAATCTCTTTGTTTTCAGGATGCCTTCTAACTTTGATTTTTAAGTAATTAACACACATTTTGTGAAAAACGAGAATTTTGAAGTTGTATTGCCGAAACTTATCGCAGTCGGAATGTGTACCACTGTAAATTATGAATGGGTTAGTAAATTATATAAATATTTTATTATATTTATTTTTTCCACGCTTTTGGGACAGCTTGAGTAAAACCGTGAGTCTCCTCTCCTCCTACTGCTAACTCATTCAACTTCTCCCTTCGAGGGTTAGGTTCGTATTTTATACGTCAATTTATTTTTTCGGATAAAGTATTCGATACGTCTTTTTCATGAAAAATTTTCCGATAAATTTGATATTATCACGATTTTCGGGTTGATAAATCTTCTTCTGGGTTGTGACGTCGTATAGGTACCAACATCATCCTCATCGCATTGCGATAAAGTTCATGAGTCTAAAAACATATATTTGTTGAAGGATGGTGACTGAATATTTTGGTCCTTTATCCTTGAGGATTCCTGTTGTTTTGTGAGGCATTGTGTGTGTTGATAAGTTAACTCCGCTGAACAGAATACAGTTGAATGTTCCACGTCCCAGCCTTGTGTAATATTTCTCACAATATTGACTTCTACAGACGTTAACTCTGCATGTTATAAGTCCACTGAAAAATTGAAAGTAGGTAAAACGGGGAAGTCCCGTAGTGGAACGAAGTTATACGCCCGAGGACCGTTCGAAATAAAGAACTGGTGTTATCAGGGGGTGGGAGGGGTAACAGATAAGGAATCATATACTGTCCGTACTATACTGTCCCAGCTGCAGACAGATCTTTGGATCTCGCTGCCTCAGTCTCTTTGTCGCCACTGGCTTTGGTTTGCATACTATATTCGTTTGTTTTCCTTTCTCCACAAGCTAGGGACGTAGGCAAAGCGCCAAGTTTGGTCCCGGGCAGAGTAACTTGCGAAATGATGATTCTGGGCTAAGTCGCCAACTGCAGTTGGTGATATGGAAATCTAGGCGTTGGGGGAACCACGTTAGCTGTTATGATAAGAGGCATGAATTGTAAAATTTGTACAAAAGAATCATCGCCATGAAAATCTGAAAGATATAAAACTAAAGACTCTATTTTCCGCTATAATAATTTGTTTAAGCTTACAGAGGCGTTTCGGAGGTAGCTCCTGCCTCCATCGTCAGGGCGATGCAGGTCGTTTTCATAGTCGCCCTGTCCCCAGTACGTACAGCTCTCGTGGAGTGAGTAGTCGAAAAGATTATAAATCTCCGATAACCCTACATATATACGAATACACAAATTCGTAACATAAAGATAAATAATTGAATGAAAGCAAGGCACTGTCCTCAGATTTCCAATCCTTACTGCATAATTATTAATCATTCTATCATTTCACTGGACTTTACATGTTATGTAGTTGATTCAATGTCGTTAAATAAACAAAGGATAAATTATTATAAATAGCCTATGGTTTCACTGTCCCTTATGTGTGTCTGTGTGGCTTATTTACTTTGTTTTAAAAATTTCGTTTTCATTTCGCCCAAATAGCCTCTATAGCTGACGAATTATCGTTAAATAACCAATGACCAAACAGTCGTAAAGACTGGACTTCATGGTTTAGGTTTTCATGAAATGTTATGTTCAACAAATGACCTGGATTCAGCATAAATGTTGTCCAGTGACCGGTTTTATCGTCAGGTAATCGCAGAATTTTGGGGCGAATTTGCCCGAAGAATTTGTATTTCATTGTCGCGTGGTTAACTGGCGACAACCGCTATTCTGTGTTCGTGGGAAGCCAACTACATTACCCGGTATGTCGCATATCAAAACGTACATAACATGGTAGTCTGTGCAATCAGACGCATTCAAAAATTGGATACAGTGCACATATTTTTTTATAATTAAATGATTTGTTTGAACAAACACACCAGCGGTGCGTACGTCTATATTAATTGAATTTAATTTGTGGATATAATTAAACCGGTTAATTGGAAATTGCCGTGTGACTTATTTCTGGGTAATAAATGTTTTATTCTCTTTGTGATGTGTGGGGTTTGAACGTCATTTCGCATGAAGAGAGGCCAAGTATTGAATTCAAACAAAGCACGAATTCTCACAGGATCCATTTCTATTATTACGCTCCACACCAAGGGGTTGCCTGTTGTCTTGTAAGGGTGTGAAACATGGTCTCTTACTTTGAAGGAAGAACGCAGATTACAAGTGTTTGAAAACAAAGTGTTCATTAAGATATCGGTGCCCGAATTTATAACTTGTGTTGGGCAAGGCCGTGGTCTAGGCAACACGGAGTTTTCCTCCGTGGCATCCCAACAATTACTCCATTCACACACAGAAGAAGGCAATGGCAAACCACTTCTGGATCATCTGCCAAGAACGTATATGAACAGGTCCCAGTCCGAGAAAAGGATGGAAGGATCCTGTTCATATGGACCTGTCGTCAGACAGAACACTAAATAAATAAAATAAAATAGGAGGGATGACGTAAGTGGGGAATTTAGAATATTTCATGACGTGAATTGTACGGGTCACTTACCACAGTGATGATAGTGAAATCTAGGAGGCTCCGATGGGCTGGACATATAGCAAGCATGGGGGAAGGAAAGGGGTGGATTCAGGATTTTGGTGGGGAATCCTTCTTGAAAAAGACGAATGGACAGACCAAGAAGGAGATGGGAGGAAAATATCAGATGTATCTTAGGTAGATGGGCTGTGAGGATTGCAAATGGATGGAGTTGGCTCAGGATTCCGGTGGCGGGCTTTGGTGTTGTGGGTGTTGAACCTGCGGCTTCTGCTATCAGGGATTTAGTTATATTCCACACTAAGTGTAATTTTATTATTCTGTTCATTCATTAAATATAATTCAGAGACAGGTCTGTGTACCTCCCATAATCACAAAGATGTTCATGAGATTCTTTTTAATATTATTTTCCCATCTGTTTGTAGGCCAACCAAAAGGGACAATTTCCAATAAGGTTCGTTGCCAAAATTTTACACGAAATAATATCCAGGTCATTTTATTATTGAAGTAATAGCAGCTTTATAGTTTGCCTGTTAGATTATCTAGATTAATTCAGGACTATAAGGGCAATGGAAATATTCGTTGTTTATTCAGGGATTTACACCAAAGTCAAATACACTGTGATCAATATGATTTATTGAATGTTAAGGTTGATGGTACATATATTTACCACTGTGATTTAAAGATTTAACTGTATAATATCATTTTTCGGTATATTGGTAACGAGACGTGGACATGTACTAAGTTTTATTTGTATTTCTGTAGTAAAATCCTTGCGCTAATTTTTATGTTTAAATTTACTAAAGCCCGCTCCTGGGAAACGTCTCCTATGTTACACGGAGGACCTAAGAGACTGAAAGCAATGCGGGTTGTAGTGCGTAGTAATTTCACGCCAGAGAAGGGAAAACGCGAAACGAAGCTTACATTTTTTTCAGACAGGGGTCAAACATAATAATTTCAGTTTCTCGTTCCACGTGTGGCTGGTTACTTCCCCGCGTCTGTGTTAAACCTAACCTACACCCACATTTATGTTCGTTTGTGCCCTGGGAGTTCTTGCCGGTTGGAAAAGCACACCGCGGAAACAAGTGGTCACAAATCTTTTGTCTCGCTCCACCTACTTCCAAAAAAGGCGCATGAATTGAAGGAAGTCTGCTGTTAAAGTTGGCAGGGGCTAAGAGTCGAAATATGAGGGGGATGTTACAGAGTACTACATTGTCCGCATTTTCGTTGAGAAAGAGGTGTATATAACTCGGTTGAAAAGGTAGGGGATATTAATCCGCATAAATCCTTTTTGGTACGCTGTAATCTAGCTTGGTGTTCACTGCTGAGGGGTTGGGAAGGAGAGAGGGGTTACACGGCTGAAACTCTAGTTATCAGGAACCATTAGAACAATGGGGTTCCTACAAGTGAACTTAAGAAATTATGTGTTAGATTTAACAGATAGATCCGCGCAAGAAGATACCTTTGTTATTAATGTTAAAGAGGGGAAAAATAATGACCTCATAAAAGGAATATTTTGTATACATTTCACTTCGTGTTTATAAAATTAATTTTCATTGACTGAAAGTGATGGAAATATTTTGATGATTCAGGAGGAGCATCGTAGGTTCTGACGGCTTCTAAGTATGAAGTTCGCTGTCTCCCGGGATATTGCGCAGTGTAGACTGGTAGAAGTTTAACAACGTTTCGTACGAGCTTAATGCTTCCATCATCAGGGCGATGACTACTCTGAAACGTCTGTAAACGTATACTAGACTACGAGGTGATAAAATCCAGAAGACAGTCGCATTAAAATCACAAATTTTAGCATTTTTGTGTTAGTGAGCAGGAATCTTAGTGTTGCAGAGTCTGGACGTTGACAATGTTCTTGTTTGCCAGATATTATTCGAGCGATCAAATCAATGATGATGGGATGGGCGTGAATTGTAGAATGCAAGAGATAAATTAGGAATGCGTATAAAACCTTTGTCGGAAGATCTCTAAGTAAGAGAGAACTTGAAATAACTTAGCTTAATTAAGAGGACCATATTAAAGTTAATCTTAAAAGAGCAAGTTGATGAGATGTGGATTGAAGTATCAAGGATGGGGCCTTGTGGCAAAACTTTTGTAAATGCTGTGACAAATCTTTGGGCTCCATAGGAACACGAATTTTTCCATCCTGCAACCAACTACCAGCTTTACAGGCAAATCTCTGCGTCGTGTAGTTTGACAATATTTTATGGTGATGTGTATTTAAAACTCTTGTAGGTTACGTCATTAAATATTGTACTCCGGGCAAACGATGTTGGAGTGGAATTCAAAAGGATTTTATTACAGACAGTTGTTTTGTATTTTACAATGTTGGAGTCATTACTTTGATGAACTGTACACAGAAGGAAGACTGACTCACTCTGAGAACTTAATACTTTACTGGAAATATTTTACCAAACTCTCCTTACACATCCACACCCTCGGCGACCGTAGGCTCTGATTTACGTTAAATCGATTCCTGTAATCTCATCCTCAACTTCACTTCGGCCCGATTCGTTGATGTACAAAGTAATACAGGGTGTTTAAAAATTTTCTGCGAAACCAAAAATTACTTTTTTTACGCTAATATACAAAAGGTACTGGAAATGATGTGTGCTAACTTGTAAGCACTAAAGTAAAGTAAATTAAACAACTGCCATTTATCCGTGCTACCAAACTAGACAAAAAGTAACCAACTACGTATTTCGTGTGAAGAGAATTCATGAACAATTTGTATTCGTTAGACTGACGTGTTGATAATAGCGTACTTTGGAGAATTAAGGATGATCTGGAGGAAATATTCGAATGGATCTTAAACAAACATGGAAGGTTTTAACTAGATTTATGTGTAGCTAAGCGACAGTTTGATTCTCATAAAGCGCTCTGATCCATGGAGTTGGGGTCTTATTACGTTGTTGAGGGAATAACTGAGTCTCCAGAAGTGGCCTTGTCTCCAAATGCCGATTTAATCCATTCATTAAACGAGTATCAAGGCGACCTTCGACCTTCTTGCTTCTCTTGCGGCTGAGAGCTTTGTTGCCCATTGAGCAGGTCGGCGAATCAGCAGCTGCTTCAAATGCCTCCGCTACCCTAGTAGCGACATCTCCCTTTGTCCTCACTAAATCACTTTTATTGTTATTGTTTCCTTTCTGATCCCGGAGTTTTCAGGTCTGAAATCTTCCAGTCTGCCTAGACCCTGCAAGAACGAGAATGTATTGAACTGGAATTATGAGTTGAAATAGCTTAGTACTTATAGTGACTAGCTAGTGTATGGAAGGACCAGTTTCGAACCTCATGGAGGGCAGTGATTTTTTTTTTCGCCCATATTTGTGTCTAGTTTGAGTCTGAGGATACTATCCTGTCTCTCTTCCAATTTGTACTTCGGGTAAATAAGCTGGAACGTAAAGCTAAACTTTTAATTCCGAGACTGAGAATTCCTGTATCTTAAACTACGTGTCGAACTGTCGTGAGACTCTAAGACGAAAATCAAATAGATCAATCTTCACCCAGCGGTGTCGTCAGCTCTTGGCGTGAGTAATGAGACGTCATTAGCTGCGGTAAACTGAACTACTGATAGGCGGTGGAGTGCCTCCCGCCCCTAAATCAATCTGCCCCTACTCTGATGTGTGTTTCGCCGACTGGCTTCAGGTAAGACGAAACGTCACAGAGAAATTTAATTTGTTTATCAATTTAGGTCATGATAGTTTCAAAAGTCATGATCTATCTATAAGCCTTATGCGCTTATTGTGCCAAGATCGATTACAAACTAACTAGATGGCTTACGGAACCCGAATGTTCATCACCGAATTAACCAAAGCCCTCCACCGGACCCTGTCCTGGTCCAACAAAATCCAGTCTCCTTCAACTCCTATCTCCCATAGATCCCGCCCGAGATTATCCTCCCATCTACGTCTCGGTCTCCCCAGAGGTCTCTTCCCCTCAGGCTTCCCAAATAGTGGACCCAACCAACCAGATGGCTTACGGAACCCGAAGGTTCATCACCGAATTAACCAAAGCCCTCCACCGGACTCTTAAAAAATCAGCCCGGTTCCGAGGCCTTTTGGTTATGTTTTTCGTAACAATGCTGTAAGGTTTTTAACCTCGCGCCCAACCCCCTCTGAAGGACCACCCCTCGTCAGCTGTCCGCGACAGCTTATTCAATATACTCGTAGCGAACCTCCATAACTGGAGGTTGTTTTTCCATCAGCAAACCTGAGGACGCGCCATGCGGTGATGCGAGGGACCCCAACATACAAGGAATATCGATTACACTAACAGTAAAAATGCATAAAGCGATCGATTAGACGATCATATCGATTGTTAGCTCACAGAGTTTATTTTAAATTGAGTTGTGGGGTGTTTTCCAATGAGCCAGCATCAGTCCTTCTCCCTGAGATTCATTAAAATTAAAGCAAAGTTACATCAAGACGTACCACAGCTCACAGAATGTCCGTCTCTTGTATTTTCAAACTAGAGTCATCATCGACACATCTAACTCTATTCGTGTTAATAAATATAGGGCACTACAAGGAAAAGCGAGAATCAGAAATTCAGTTCATAATATTCTAGTATTACAACCATTTATACTTAAATCAGAGAAATCGATGGGCATTACGAGAAACAGATATGAAATTTAAACTTCAGAAACAGCAGATTTAATAACAATAAATAAATTTAAAACCGTGAAACACTGATAAGATAAATGAATATACAGACATGTAAGCTTTAAAAATAGAATAGAAAATTAGTTATCGCATGTCTCAGTATATAAGCTGTGTATTTATTTATGTAAAGGTTTATATATGCGTTGATACTACTTACGTATTGTTTTTGAAGCGTCTGTTACACGAGTTCATACATTAATTTCAAATAACAAATCACGGAGGTTTTACTGAGTGAAGGGGTACTTTACCTCGATCCTTCGTTCCGCAGAAAATGTCTGTGAATGACATTGAAAGGTGCTACATTTTAACATACGAACAAATAATCTGTCATTACCAGTCAGGGTATCAAAATAATAAGTGCGTTATTTTTTGTAGTTGTGTAAGTATTTAGCTCGGATGCGTCATTGCTCTGCAATGATCATTGAAAATACAGAGCCCACCCCTCCTGCTTCCACCCCTAATTTTGAAAAAAAATCATTACAACGCTTTGTAACCAATTGGCATACTTCAAAATATGCAATTCATTCGACTCAGTTTTAGCTGTCATATGTTAGTGGGTTAAAAGTCTACTGGGATGTAATGCCGAGTAGTCTGGTAGTCTGGCGATCGTCGAGCTGAAGGTTAAGGCAGCAAGTACCTTTGAAACGTGCGTATCAAACCAGAAGACAGGCATCTTCTAGAATGACTGTGTTTGAAAACAGAATTCCGAAATAAAATTAGGGCCGAGAAATTGAAACACTCATCAAATAGAGAACTTTGATTAAACGACACAATATTGTTGTCGGTAATCCTGAAGGGAAAAGACAACTTCGAAGACGCCGGGGTGGATAGAGTATAATATTAAAATGGATCGTAGAGATTTAGGGTTGTGTGAGTGTGGATTGTATTGGATTCACCCAGGATATGGTCCACATGGTGGACAGTGTGAACGATAAATGATCATTGTGTTTCACAGATAACTTCTTGAATGACTGAGTTACTATCAGCTTCTCAACAAGGACGTTTTTCCACGAAATTATGAAATTTTTAATTAGTAATTCTTTGCCTGTCAGTTTTAGAAAATATATTGAAAACTTTGTACATTGTAATAGACTGTCAGTAGTCTAGGTTTACGTACATTTTCTGCACGTCTAGAAATTCTCCTGTCAACGGAGTACTCAATTATTCATTCGTGTAGTAAAATAGAATAAGAAAATTAACTAGACCTGATAAGTGATGACATTTTTAGCAATGGCTTCTAATGAAGTATCAAGCAACTGAGCGTGGCAAGTAGTATTAAATTTTGGGAGACGTTCACTATATTCAGGACTGTTCAAGAGGTTCGTCTTGTTTCAACTTTTTATAAATTCAAACCACAAAGTTAAGAGAGAAACCGTATTTATATACGTAAACTCTGATCTCCTCCTGTCCCTCTATATCAAGTTCTTTTCAGTATTATTATGTTTAGAATATGTGAAAAACATGGACTTTGTCATTTCTTCACAGCGGATTTTAATCTGAATTACATTTAATACAAAATTAGTGTTTCGAGATATTGCATTGATGCTAATTAAGCTGATCATAGAAATGAAATGATCCATATTCTGTACGCTATAATTAGAATTACAAAAGTGACCACGTAAAGACGTTAAAGTTTGTCCAAAAGAATGGTCATATGCCCCATTTTCGGGGGGAGGTGCAGAGGTGTTTGATAAAATACTTTTTAAATTATGGTATCTTTACAGGATAAAATAAACACAGAATATTTTAGTACTCTGTTCATTCACAAAGCATCGGTAAATTAATTAAGCTTACTCTTGTGGTTTATATAATCGTTCAGCACACATTCTGTTAGTAAATCCCCCTTCGATGTGCGTTTAAAGGGGATATATCCAATCTGTGATCTCAATTACGTATTAATTTATGTTCTAAACTTCAGTTTGATTCGATATTGAGTTCTCTTTGAAGCCGGCAGATGTTAATTATCTGTTATTGAGAGTTTGGTTTGGGAGCGATGAGGCTTGGTCACAGCTGTGGCGTATCACTGGAATTGTCTGTTCATCTCGTCCTTCGTTCAGTTAATCAAGGCGAAAGATGTTTGAGTAAAAATCCGAGTGTCACGGCAGATCAAAATTGACGGGAAATGTCCCGCGTTGTGATTGGACGAATCGCAGGGATCATCCCACACGACGCGTCGCTGAATTTGTCCACGTACATAATTACGTAACCCCCGAAGTCACTGAAAGAATTTCTGTTTTATTTTGGTGATGAGCGAATTTTATCTCGCCACAATTAATTACGTTTGTGTTAATAACTTTACAGAACACGATTGTTATTAATTTAAAATATAAATCAATTTCTTGGCCTGTTTCGACTACACGTAGTCATTATCAGGTTCTGTGTTTCTTATTCATGAAAATGCATTTTATATCTTCACTTTCGTTTATAATTCAACCGCGTTATAGTATTATTAAAAATTTATTAAAATCATTCGTACACTTGTATTACAGATTATAATAAATTTAATAATCATTTATTTACGTACATAATCACTTGATTAGAGTTATAGATAAAAGTAGGAATAACATTTTTGCATTCTTAACTCATAATAAAGTGAAACGTAGAGGACAACCCCTTGTCGGCATTCCGCAGTTACCCTTCATATCTTCAGGTCGTGTTGTGGCGACAAGGGACAAATTTAACATTTAGAAATAAATAAGCTTAAGTTCTTTGCGCGTTGTATCCAATGATAGAATTGTTTTTGAGAATTTAGCTACTTGACAGTTTTACGCAGGTTTTGGCTTTGCTATTCATTGCCAGATCAAGGCCATTAGCACTTTCTACGCTAGATATTAGATATATATCTTAATTTAATTGGCATTGAAGTCTTAAATCTGAGTCGTGTCTACGGTTACCATTTTAAGAAACTACTCCAGACGTCTCTTAGCAACCAGCAGCTTGTGAATATTCAGATATATGAATTGTATTTTACCAAGAAAATACAGATGGGACAAAGTTCAGAATTTTAAAAATCGCGTTTATTATGATCTTTGTTATATCCGTTTTAATATTGTTGTGAACGCACCTAAAAACTTGCATTATAATGGCGTAGCAAACGTATAGAATGATTAATAATTGAGAAGTTGGTACTGAATTGAAATTTGGCATATTTTCTGACTAATTTTGTTTTTGTGATAGATCCGTAATAAATGATAATCTTTTTGATTTCCAGCGTCTCGCTTCAGAAAGGAGAGCAGATATATGCAACGTCTGACAATTAAATGTATATAGGACTGCGCTGTCTTTTTAATTTTTTATTTTATATGAGCCGTCTGTACAATTATACGTCTGCTCGTATTTAATTTATGCAGTGACGGACGTAATTTCATATAAGAGCACGAGGAAACCACTTCGCTGTTTAATTAATAGACCGTGACGTAGGTGAAGCTCTTCTCAGCATTATAAATAGGATTCTTCTCCATGAAAATAGGTGAAGGCAATCTACGTATGTAACATATTAAATGTCGTTCCTAGCTCAAAGGAAAACACACAGCTTCCTCCTTAATGACTGTTTCTTTATTACATCAAATCCGTTCAGACTTTAAACCTTCTCATTCGTGGTCTTGCAGATTACATTTTCCTCGAAGTCTGCCCATGGACCAGCTGTACAGAGAAATTGTTATTCTCTTATACGTAAATCTGGAATTCGAAAAAATAAGTTGTCTCCTTTTCGGTGTCAAATGAACCTGTTTCTGTTTCGGACAGCCTCTGTTTGATTGGCTAGATCAAAGGTTAGATTTGGTATCGTGCAGTGAAGTATCACAGCAGGGGCAGCTTCCATGCAGCTGACAACTCATTACGGACTTTTTAATAGCGACCAGCGCTCAGTGGTTCATCTTTCTGTAAAGCTGACACTCCCACCGAGTCACGTCTTAACCCTCTAGAGCAAAGTGGTAAATATATATACCACCTGTCTTAAAATTAATTAACTTGGCGTTTTGCCTACAGAGTTTGTTTATGAAGGGCGTTTTACTGTCAGAATAACTTAAACATTTCGGAAAGACTTTACCATTGAGTTGCTCTTAAATTTGCCTTGGGTTTGTGAACAGAATCACTTATTTTACTTTCGCGAATTGTTGTTTTCTCCTCGCAAGAAACTGAGAGTTGATTATTATTTTGTTTGCCACTCCAAATCATTCTAAAGCCACTGCGCCTTTCAGTTTATAGTTTCGTCAGTATAACTACCGATATTCGAAAAATCTAAGCTGAAGGAGTTACAAAGAACTATTTGTGTGCACAGTTTAAAATACTTTATTATCAAAAATCCAACACCTCTGGACTGTAACACCCAGTTGAGAAGAAGTTTATCTTGGTGGTGATGGAACGCTCACACCAGTCACTTCGATCAAAAAGACCCATTTACAAAAGGCTTTCATTATACCAAGATGTTCCAACTTTCCTTAGACCAAGAATACTTTTCACATTGGACCTAACTTACAATAAATCCATCCCGACAGTATTTTTGTAACTGATATAGCCATTTTAAGTTATCTTTTACAATAATTATTCAAAGACAATTAAAATATATGTTCAGATACACATTTTATTGAAACATAAACAAGTTAATGTAGAGTTGAGCATTATTTTAAATTTGTTCCTGGAACAGGTTAAATCTGACATAACGTTTACGTGCAAAACTGGTTTTAAAGTCACGTGCGTAAACCAGGAACGAATCAATAATTACGATATGAATTTCACGTAATTATGTCATGACCCAAGTGTGACTTAGAATGATTGTGCATCAACTTAGAAGACCATGTCGTTAAATACAGGGCGTTTATAAAAAATCAACTTAAATATACATCATTTTATAAATGACTTAAGTTAAAGTAACTACCCTCTCTTACATCCAAATAATCTCCTCATTAACCGACGTCCCTTTAAAATTCGAGTTTATTTTGCCATAAGATTCGTGGTCCAAGTAATCGATCTCCGAAGTGGGTTATAAACGTGGCTTATTGTTAGCAAATGTTGAGTCTTGATTCTACCTGCTTTGTGCCATATTAGGCTTTTGCTGTTCAGAAACGTCGTACTGATTTACGTGATACTGAACTCCCTGACCGCAGACTTTGCCAAATTTCGTCTTCTCTTAATTCTATCGTGAAAATAATTTATATATTTCGACCAAAGGAAACCGAATTTTAACTATATCAAATCTAAAACTTCTTGACGATGGTGAAGAGTCAATTGAATAAAAATTTACTTGGATATTATCCATCGTCTAGTGGGCCCAACTGAGTAGGAACCTGAAGACGGAGATAAAGTCCCATCTCCGAAACGTCGTTTTACGTTTTTTACGTTTTATTACTAGACGATGGATAATATCCAAGTAAATTTTTATTCAATCGAATTTTAACTGACGAGAATTTTGCAATTTTGTGATTATCAAAACGTCGGATTCTGAGATTAATATAAAATCTGTGCAACTTTGGCTGTACGATCCTTGTGTTCAATAAAGAAAATTTAAATCGGATGGTAGCTTTTTTTTTCTCATATTTTCCGTCATTTTCTACTCTGTCATTACAGATGGACTCGATTTCCATTCGTAGCGTTAATGCAGGCTTTGCGATGTGGAGATCCCATCATCAGTCCGTCACACACACAAAGCGGAACTACGCGAGACACGTGACCTATCACCTCCTGACCGAGTGTACTTTTAGCATGATTACTGAAGCCAGCTCTCGGCTTGCCCGGCGCCCTTTCAGCCTCGCCACGACGGCAGATAAAGCCCTTTTATTACGTGATTCTTATTCAAAGGTTCCTTGTTTTTTATGCAACCCCTACGTTTCATGACCGTGTTTACAAAAGCTTGCCATCGACTATATCCTGACCCAGCTAAATATACCTTCGCCTTTACACTGCTTTTATCTTTAATTTACTTTTAGAAAATATAATTCCATCTAAAACTAGTTCTATCAAGTTGTCTATTTTTATAATTCTTCTGTTAAAATTTTCCACGCATTTCTCGTTTCTTCCACTCAGCGTCCTAAATATTCAACGCTTCAGAACCCGAGCTATGTTAAGTGCAAAGTGAAATTTATGAAGCTTCTCATCACGTATTTTTCTCTGTCTCTCGTAGGATCATACATTTTCTTCAGTAGCTTTTTATTTTCAAAGACCCTCACTTCATGGACCGGAAGTCCTACCATCGTTCAATGAGACGTATCCCCGATGTGCTAAAACGCTCTATGGTAATTGGATTGAATTAAGCTAGCTCTTGATAACTTCACGTATCAAGTTTTAAATATTTTAAATATTTTTCAATATTTAAATGTTAATTATATAAATGTTAATTATAGTAATATTTTAATATTTAATAGAAATTTTATTGTGATTAGACTGACAAGATTTAAACAAATACAAGTTTTGTTGTTATAATGTCTAAGCTTCTAATTGTGCTGGCTGTATCAGCGTTGTTATGAGAACCTGCACACTAATAATTTTACTCCAGAACAGAAAAAGTGCATTCGATTTTTTCTTAACTCAACAGTTAGCGTCTCTCTGCCGCGGGATTTTTATGATGAGTTTGTGTTTTTAATACTACCAATCTTTTTTTTTTTACGTAAAAATTTGTATAATTTCAGATTATATGACCAATTCAATCGGAAAGTTAATTATTATTAAATATATCGATTACTTTTAAAACATATGCTCACTGTGAAAATAAAATTTGCTATAGAATTTCGTGTTTTATCGTGTGTTCATGCGGTACATAAATTTCATTTAAATTTCTGTTACTAATATGGAACTAGTAGTTAATGCGATGAGACCCTGATCACGGTAATATCAGAAAATTTATAAAAGTAATGGGCCTTTGGTCAGGATATCATCAAACGAATTGTGAAAATAACGGACCTTTTTCGAGGCCTCTATGTATTAGAAGAATACTCTTTGAGACAAATATTAGGCTTTATTATGTGATGCTACGCTGTGTAGTCCAGTAGACGTTTATCGACGTTTCAGCTGCATCTATCATCAAGGTAATTCTACTTACACGTCGCCGTGATAATTAATACAGCAAGAACTTTCGAAACGTCGGTAAATTTCTATTAGACTATACAGAAAATATCCATCATCATTTTCGACGCCCAGGGAAGCTGAAATCTAAAATATTAGGTTAATATCGAAAGTAATGGATCTTCGTTGAGATTAATATCAGAAAAATAGAGATTATTATGTTTTTTAAGCGTAATTTACAATAATCCGGGGTTACTTATGATTTGTTGCGTCTTTCCAGTGTCTTCTCTCAAAAAAAAGACTGGCTATTCTAAAAATTCTCTGGCGAGTTTCATTTTCTTCGTCATCGGCAGATGAGAAACGAGAAACAGGAAGACGGATTGATTTTGCGCGTACCTGGTGTGCAGTTAACACTGATAAGTGCTGGTAAAAAAATTGGGGTTGAACAGAACGTTTTATCGCAGTCACATAAAACACTCTCTTGTACGTAAATTGAGGATCAGTGTGCCAAGATAACCTCCTCCTCCCCCTTCCCCCCTCCCCTCCCCTCCCCCTCTATAATTCGCTCAGCACGCCACTTTCCCGCCACTTATCTCGTCTAGGACGGTGGGATTTTATAGTCATCCTCGTTTCTTTCGATATTACAAAAATTAAATGAGCTCTTTTCCCAGTAATTGAAATCCACCCCCATTTGCTTTATGGGTACTCCCCGTCCTTGGTGTAAAAATAGCAGCAGTACATTCTGTTGCCCCCTATTTTCCGTTCAAAAGATTTACTGAGTGGCAGCTCAGTGAAGCGGGACCAGGTACAACAAGGCGCACTCTAAAAGGTACATTGTTCTTGTCAGAGTTGGTACCACTGAGCGTTATTCAAGCGTTCAGACTGTAGCTGTGTGTTCTTTCATTCCAGCTTCTGTTAAAGGGGGGTTAAATTATGTACCGTGGACCCTGGAGCTGGTTCTAGCAGTAAAACTCCGTGCCTGAGTTCGTAAGGTACTGGGTTCAAATACTGACCGGGCTAACCTAACCTAACCTAACGTAACGTAACCTAAGCTAACCTAACATAACCTAACCTAATCTAACCTAACCCAACCTAAGCTAACCTAACCTAACGTAACGTAACCTAACCCAACCTAACCTAACCTAACCTAACCTAACCCAACCCAACCTAACCGCTAGACCACCTCATCTTATTATTATTTAGTGTTCTGTCTGACGACAGGTCCATATGAACAGGATCCTTCCATCCTTTTCTCGGACTGGGACCTGTTCATATACGTTCTTGGCAGATGATCCAGAAGTGGTTTGCCATTGCCTTCTTCTGTGTGTGAATGGAGTAATTGTTGGGATGCCACGGAGGAAAACTCCGTGTTGCCTAGACCACGGCCTTGCCCAACACAAGTTATAAATTCGAACCCGAGACCCCCAGGATTACAAGGCCAGCGTTCTAACCGCTAGACCACCGTGGCTACTCGCCCTCTATACAAGATATAAATAATGTTATTTAACATTCATTCATCCTCCACAGGAAGTAGTTCCTCTTTTAATCTATGCCAGGATATGAAATTGCGTCGAAGTTTTCACATTTGTGCGTGTTCATTTACGTCATTGATATGTCGCGTTCCCTACTAATCACCAGTTTCTTCTGTCTCCACAATTACATTCTAAATTCCTTTAATTCAATTGTTTTCTGGTGTTTCTTGCTCCTGATTGTGTGGGTTGCAGCACCCGTCTAGTCCTTCTTTTGTCTGCTTTCAATGTTCGTACCTCGTTTATTTATTTTTTCCGTACAGCTCAGAACAAAAGTTCGTGAACTGTCTTTCAACTATCTGATTGATATTACATTTCGACTTTCGTACCATCGACTCTACCAAAAGCTACGAGTATTTTCCACTAATACAATTGAATAATAAAAACTGAGTTGAATTGAGATAGTAATCCATTATTAATATTTGATTATTATATCATATTTATTTTTAACATTTTTAAACACGTAAACTCCTGTTTCTCTGCTTTATCAACGTTTCTCTCATTTCCTATATTTCCATATCGTAAACTGTAAATTATTATTTGTTTAAATTTGTCAGTCTAATCACAAAAGTTCCTATTAAATATTAAAATATTAAAATATTACTATAATTAACATTTAAATATTTAAAATATATTAAATGATGTTCTCTATCGAAATGTTCGATTTAAATTAGATCATCACTTTTTTACACGACATGTTTCAGTTCTAAAAGAACCATTTTCAGGTGTATAAAATAATATAAACTTAAATATAATTTCTTAAATGCAACTTTTAGTCATATGTTTTTCAGATTTCAAATGATGTTTTCTTCCAGATTTTTATTGTAATTTTAATATCGTATTCGAAGTTGTTCAGTATGTACGTCGTGCTTAATATGATTTTGTGTGGGTGGTCGTTTGTTGTTGTTTTTAGTATCCAGAAATGAAGTTGTGGAGGAGTTACGTCCATCTGGAAGTATTGCTGTCCATCTAGAAGAAAACATCATTTGAAATCTGAACAACATCTGACTAAAAGTTGCATTTAAGAAATTATATTCAAGTTTATATTATTTTATACACCTGAAGATGGTTCTTATAGAACTGAAACATGTCGTGTAAAAAAGTGATGATCTAATGTAAATCGAACATTTCGATAGAGAACATCATTTAATATATTTTAAATATTTAAATGTTAATTATAGTAATATTTTAATATTTTAAAATTTAATAGGAACTTTTGTGATTAGGCTGACAGATTTAAACAAATATATATTTATCACAAAATGACGCAACTATATCATCTGTGTAAATTATTACAAAACCATTCATACAGTATTCTTAGAATGCCATCTCTTTTCCTCTGAAGTATTTCTGCTTAATGTTCTGTCTTTACTTGCGTCTAAATCTCCCGCCTTCTACAGAATAAAGTCATTTATAAGAGCCTCTTAACGTCCATCGTTAAAGAGGCATCGCTTCGTTCCTCCGTACTCTCTTAGATTTTTCTGTTATTCGTGCCATCATCTTCTCTCTCTATCCACCTCTGCTTTAACTCTTTCTGTAAGGACAGGAAGAGAGCCCATTAGCACTGACAACATTTATTTGCCTTCCAGACTTTTCTGTTCCCACTAAATTGTGGAAAAACAGGTTCTGCTGTAATGTTTCATTACACAGTGAGACGCGACTTATTATTTTCAGTTAATCTGAATTAATATAATCAACGTAAGTTTTCCTGTCTTCCCTAAAATCCACCACAAAGCTTAACGCGGTGTATAGTGCATCAGTTGCACAGTGCAGTCAGCTCATACACCACACACCACGCGTAGATACCGGGGGTCTGTCGCTAGGAGTGTAACAGTTTCGAATTTATTGAATGTCATTGGTTATATTAACTTTAATTATTGATACTGTGTTATTTTAAACATAATTATTCACAGTTAAGTCCCGATTTAAAGTAATTATAACATTAAAATGAATTCGCAACGGCCATGTTGAGCACTTATAAAAATATAAATTGTAAAAACCAACTCGAATATATATTTTTTCTAATATCACGCGCTTAGTATCATATCAGCAGTTCTTTTCTTAATTCTAGAGAATTTTTTTTATTTAAATCGGGACCTAATTATATTATGATTCATCGTTACATTATCAGTATTACGAAATATGTGTGGAAAATCTTCTCTGATCACTTGTGTAAAATTAAAGTGATTGACTGTGTGGGCTTAAGGTTTGATCCCCGGCAGAGATAGGGATATTTTCGTTCTCTGTCATGTGGGCTCTGTGCCCCACAAAATTCCCCTTCCAATAGCTCTGTTCTCCGGGTGGAGGGGGGGGGGGGGTAAAACTTCCGGAATGCGGATCGCACCATTCACCATTACCTAATGTCGAAGCCTGAACGAAGTTTCCCTTTGTTCAGAGTTCCTTACACTTTTCAATGGGCGAGGTCTCTTAGCATGAGTCGAGGTGTTTATGTCTCCCCCAGGTAACTTTGTAGGAAATTAATGGCGACTGTACTCAGTAGTAAAATGAGTAGAGAGAGAGAGAGAACCAATGAAAAAGCAAGGCACTTGTAGTGTTTTAAATTACTTAAGAAACAAAAGCGAAAAACCACGAACAAAAGAATGCACTTAAGAATCACAGGACAAAAATATAAATAATAGACAAGAAAGACCAAATAATCAAAAGGACCAAATGTACGATAAAATAAAGAAACCGTGACGGAAGGAAGGAAGTAAATTAATAAAAAAAGATGCGATATCAGCTTCTTATGGAGGCTAGTGAAAAGAGTGTAAATTTTACCGACGTTTCGGAGGTGAGTCATCTTCCAGATGATGGTGTCAGTAAAGAGCGCTGAAACTTATGTCATGTTCTAGACCAGTGGTATTCAACCTTTTTTTGTTCGCGTACCCCCATATATAATTTCTCTTAAACTTTGTACCCCCAAAGTTGTTGGCGTATAATTCAAGTTATACGTAGTATATAATCTACATCTAAAATAAATTAAATAAATTACGTTACTGATTATTCAGTGTTTATCATAAAATAATATATTTTTTTAAATTTCACGTACCCCCTAAGATGTCTTCGCGTACCCCCAGATATAATTTAGCTTCAATTTTGTACCTCCAAAGTTGTTGGTATATAATTCAAATTATACATAGTATATAATCTACATCTAAAATAAATTTAATAAATTACATTACTGATTATTCAGTGTTTATCATAAAATAATATATTTTTTTAAAATTTCACGTACCCCCTAAGATGTCTTCGCGTACCCCAGGTTGAATACCACTTTTTTAGCAGACTGTACGGTGCAGTAGCTCAGAAGATAGCCAGCTTTATCTTATTCCCTTCTCACTATCATGTTTTACCGCTGATTTAATCAACATTTGACATAACCTTGAATGCGTGTACTCAAACATTATTTTACCATTCACTCACTTAATCAGTTCAAACATTTTATCTATCTCTAAATCTGAACTTATTAATTCATTAACCAATAAATTCTCCTTTATCTGCTGGTTTGTTACATAACACAGCCGTTATTGTCACTAAATTCTTAAGCTGAAAATGTATTAACTTACTGTTAAGGTTTCTTGACAAATATGACTAATATTCCTATGTTTACATCTAATATAATTGTTCTCTCTTATAATAGACAACAGCTGGAAGAAATTTTACAGTCCTCAAGACGACTGCATAGACTGATTTAATTTTCTGCTAGAAAGCGACTGTACGCTGTAGCAGTCTGTTGTTCGGTACACATAAAATCGATTGCGCGTACACCAAAATTCAACTAGGCGCAACATCGTTATTTGCATTATCCTCTTCTAGCTCATGTACAACACGCAAGACCAATAAAGCCCGAACGCTCTTTAATGTACAGTCCAATTTTTCTGTTGTGTCCACTTCGCTTTGCTGCGCATAAGGTGAAGTAGTACGAACTGTGTAGTGGGGGTTGTGTTATGGCTGTCAGCAGGTAACAGGCGTCAGTGCTCAGTGTCTTGAGAGACTAAGCCAACATCGTGCGTTGACATCCATTTCAATAACATTGACCCGTTTATAATTAGGCCTGAAACTTCACTTATTATTTATATTCAGTGTGAACAGAATGAAAGTCGAGGACAGATATACTATAAAGAAAATACGGGAGACGTAAGGTAATACCCGACATTTTCAGAAGAAACTGCAGTTAACTTACAAAAAGAAAGTGATAAAAGCAGATGTAGAAGGAGTGAGGAAGAGAATGAAGATGTTGCAGAATAAGATGAGTGGGAATTAAGTGGGATAGAAGCTTTGTAAGATGTTCACCAACCACAAGAGGTAATTCAATCTGTATCAATGTTTTTGTGCTCGGTAGTAGAGTAAAGCCCTTCTCTTACGTGCGTCACTACCAATAGTAGACAGCGTTGTTGCCCTCCCTCTCACAAGAACCGTATATCTGTATGAAACCCCCCTCCCCGAGATTATTTTACCCCTTGTCGACTGTCCTAGATTATTCATTCGATATATTTGTAGCTACCCTTAGTATCAGAAGATCTTTTCCTGCATTCATTTGATAAAAATTTAAATAAAAAATTCTGCCGTGACGATGAAGCGTCCATAGTTGTAAACACAGACCACCTGATCACTTTCCATCTCAGCGTGTAATCCGGAAGAATTCATAATGCAGTAGCGAAACTTGTAAGAATTCCTCGTTAAAACTTCACGACATTTCCTCTGAAATGTCTGACTCACGTTGCTACTCGTCCTTTCATGTTCCTCCTTTGATGTACTTGCGACTTCGCTGAGAAATTGCGTTTCTATTAATTAGATATGTGTAATTGGAACTTGGGAGTTACAAACAAGTCAGTTTATATTATCGCAAGGAAGTTCTAACAGCTCCTAATTGCCTTTAGTCGGCGTTCCTCAAATTATACGTGGCTTCAAAACAGGGAATGTTTATTATAACTCTAATTTGCCTGTTTCTAAGTAATTGCGTGCTAATGTTCCAACCTTTATTTACCACACCGATGACAGAGTCGGTCGATTTCAGTAGCTTTGCTGTTTGTGTGGTTTTATACGAATCGCGGACAGGAACCGCATTGCGTCTTCTGAGATACCAGGACCACCTTCGGCTAGATAATGCTCTTTCAACGAAAGAAGAGTCTTCTAAGTCACGTTACCCCCAACGTTCATGACAGTAATCTCAAAATCCTACAATTCCGGCTTATCTTAAAGCATTTTAGTCCATCTGAGACTTTGGGTTTATCATCGCTGTCATGACGTCGATGATGATTTGTGATGTCTTACGCTCTTGTGGGCTATTCTCCAGGAACGCTGTATGACTCTTTAAAATTTAGCATCCACCTATAAACCATACGCCATCACAAGCAAAAATATAGCAATCGAAATTCCAGTCTCTTTCACGCAAAAAAAATCAAACTAATCTTTAAACTCTTTTAAATCCCAGTTTTTCATCTGATTTAACATTCAATAACTTCTGTACTTTGTATTTACGTGTATTTATGATTCTCGCCTTAAACAGCGATAATTTTCTTAAACAACGTTAACCAATTTATCTTTGTAATGGTGAAGTGTAGTGTTTTCTTCGCGGTACGGGCTAACATTTTAATTATTATTTAGATGCCTACGCGTGTGGTTTCGTTTATAACTTACTGTTGACCCTTGATCTCCAAGCTCCTCTCGCTGTCAGCTGTTCCGTTTAAAGTTCCAACGATTTTGGAGACTCTAATATCAAATGCGGATGGATTTATCAGCATTCAGAGAAAATGTGGCTCGTCACCTCCAATTTCATAATAAAATTTTCCTCCTGTGTACCTTTAAATTTCATAATAATATACAAATTATATTCACAAAATATTCACTTGATTAAATTGTCAATATGAAAAGCATTCAATAACCCACCATCTCCTTCCCAGTCCTCACCTACTCGTAACTCATATTGATGTGGTTCAATTCCCGTCAGAGGCGGGATTCCATCGCTTAGCTGACACAACCACATCGTCCCAGGATCCACCCAGGGTAAATCAGTCGTAATATGGAACTCACCACTTATTTCTATCTAATATCGAGGTTAACGCGTACAGCCTTACCTCCGTTCGTAATGATTTTTCAATCTCATTCTAATCTATTTAACCTACGCACTTAAAACAGCGTTACAGAAGAACCTACGAATCGAATAATGAGGAATATAAGGAAACTGAATGAGTTTGGACAAAAGACTTCATTGTGCATCGTGGTATTTCATCTTGAAATTTGAACTGTCTTATTTAATATCTGCCACTGGCAAATATCCTGACTGGGCATTAGGCCCTACCGCGCTTTCCAGAAAATTCCGAGCTTCAAGTGTTCCTTCCTGATAATTATCAGACCGATTATAATCGGTGTTTCTGTGAAGTCGTACGTCTAGAATATTCAGAGAATTTTCTTCACTTTAAACATCGGTATTAAATGTTTTGACTTAAAAATTAAGAACACTTGAAATGTGCCTTTCTCTAGAGTAAGAAGTTTTCAGGAGACTTACGTGCAAATTTAATTTCTCGTGTGACATTTGATGTCAAGACATTTGAATCTCAAGTCTCTTTGTTCGTTTCTATACTTCATTCATTTTGTGCTGAGCTCTTTCGGTAGAAATAGGAACTAACAGTTCACAACTCTGAGCTTCGTAACTGTGTTATGTTGAGAAACGTGGTTACGAATAGAGGAATTAAGCTGTGTTTGTGTCATTTTACAGATTTCTCGTTATTCGAACAGCCTCCCACAACTACTTATTACATTTCTTACAGCGATTATTAAGAAGTTGGAGTCTGTAACTGAATGAAAACACCAGATATGTTACGCGTTCCATGCATTTTCTGACTGATTGCTTATTCTGTTAACATCAAAATAAACCAGAATATTTCCCTTCAAGACTTACGTTAAATGCAAAGTAGTAATTGAAACGTATTTTTATTGAAAGGCGTAAAAAATTTAATTCGCAATCTTAATTACAATTAAGCAACGCTTTGTAACAAAAATTCTGCCTAATTAAAGAACGTAACAAAATTTTACGTACGTAATTTCGAATTCGATCTTAAATCGACTGTACATACTAGGATTCCCTTAACAGCATTACCATGGCAACGGTTAAAATATTATCCCATATAGCATGAAATCCTTTTAACAGCAAATGATCAACCACCAACCTAAACTAACGTGCTTTATTTATCATGTATCTATGTTTTATCTACCCCCCCTCCACAGCTATTCCCTGAGTTTCAACTGCAATATTTGTTGTGTTTCTCAGTTTCATTCTTTCCTGTTAATTCCATGAAACTTTGTACGACTTTTGGTTGTTGCATCCGAGTTGTTCTCTTCACATGATATTTTTTCTTATTTCTACGTCATCTTATGCCATATTTTAGGTGTTTTATTAATATTTAATATGGAGGATTATGTTACGTGTAGCCTGTGGATGCTCGTTCTACCATCTGCGTTATACCGAGGTCTCCTGTGGAACAGGACCGGAGTCCTTAAACGAGACGTGCGTGCACGAGACCAGGACATGTGGACTTACGGAGGAGTCTCAAGTTTCTACGTGTTATTTTTTTAAAAAAAATTTCAGCGAAACGTGCTCCACACACACACGTTCTACGCGTTTTCAGTAAATCCGTACGAATATCGTGTCTTAATGACTTCTTATCCGTCTGCATTGCATCGCTTAACAGTTTCCTCTAGAATTTGATGCTAAACATCTCCACAAAACTTTTCCGAATTTAGTGAGATTTTGGGTTCTCACGGAGGCGATTATGAAGATAGCTTGTCTTTTCGGTTTGACGTTTCGGAGGTTAATTCATCTCCCTGATGATGAAGGCAGCAGCGACCTCTAAAGCGTCGGTAATCTTATACTATTTAATTAATTAATCTTATCCGTCTAATGACAATTTAAAATTAAGATAATTAAAACACCATGTGATTCTCCTTATCGAAACATTCGATTTACATTTGGAACATCACTTTCTCACTACATGTTTCGGTTCTTAGAAGAACCATCTTCAGGTGTGTAAAAATTACAATTATATAAACTTAAAACTTAATCATAATTTCTTATATGCAACTTTTTTTGTAGTTTTTTTATCAGTTATTAGTGATGTTCACTTCAAGATTTCATTTTAATATATTTGAAGTTGTCCTATACATGTGCGTTGTGTTCAAATAAACTTTTAGGTTGGTGAATGTTTTTGTTGATGTTTTTTATATCAGTCAGTAATGTAAATAATTCAATTCTTAATTTTAAATTTTAAATTGTGATTAGACGGATAAGATTAATTAATTAAATATATATTTTCACAATATGACGCAACTCTATCATCTTAATCTTATACTAGATAAAACAGCACAATAACCCAGAAGACATCTTGGGTAAATTTGGTTTGGTCCGTACCGATAATCCAATATATATTTATTTCATTAATTTCTGTCTCACTTGCATTCACGAAGATTTTAGTCTTAACTTGTCGTAGTAGCGAATGGAACGTTCAAGTGTCTTAGGATCTTTTCATTTCGTTCATTGTTTGAAACGTTTTAAACTCCTACTTAACGCATTGTCTTATCTGTTTTGTAATAGAATTCATCTTTTATTTTAAAATCTGTTAATGAAACAAAAGTTTTATATATAATATTAAATTCATATATCTTTCCGAACTAGAAGATATATAAAATAAAGAAATACAATTGAAAAATTATTCACTCCTGAACACCAGAATTACTTTTAACTGTTTTTGTTTTAAGGGAAGTAATTTTTCGAGTTTGTTCACTGCGATTAACTTGTCTTTATGTCTGAAACAGAAACAAAGCCGGTGGAGTATGGATAATCTCAAAGGCGCATTCTGAAATTAGGTTACTCTGAATCGGATGAGAGCCAGATCTCCCCATTCTTGAACTCATCTGCACTGCACAAGAGACAGTTCATTTACGTAGTCGAAATCCGTCCATATTTGTCGTGTTTGGTGAGATCGAGGAATAAACTACGTTGAAAGCTGAAACGTAAATCAGATCAGCAGATCCAATAGAGCAAGTATAAAGTGGTTAGTGCCCCCGAGGGGCTGATTGGCAACAGGGGGGGGGGGGTCTCATTCTGTCTTACAGCGATTTTTATAAAGCCTGGCACTCTTGGCTGCTCCGTCATGGTTGGGTTAAACCAGGCATCAAGACGGAATAGCCGTGGAAGGTTTTCACGACTTCATCGTAATTCTTCCCTGCATTCTTTATTTATGTTCGTTATTTCTGGTTTATACAAAGACAAAGTGAACGCATGTCGGTAGACTCGTATAAGTCTGTCCGTCTTATATTCCAAGTTATACAATTGATTTGAACAAAATTAGGTATTGGATGACTGCACTAAATGCTTCATTACAGTTATTGATATGTTGAATATTCACAAATTTCATAGTTGTATTGTTTACGACGTTTCGATACTTTATTCTACTCCAGTATTTAAGTTATGAATATTAAAACGACAAGTAATTTCAGTATTTGTTTTTATCGGTGGTTCCAAAACTTTTATATGCTGTAATTATGTGTCTACTTGAAAAATTAATACGTAAGGTGTGTCTGTTTCTGTCATTACGAAACTTAATAACGCGGGACTATCAATAATTTATGCCTCGACCAAGTCCAACCATCGGTTTGCTTCTTACGAAGACTAATAATCGCTCAGTTTATCGATATATTTCCGGTCTATTAAAATCGAAGAATTATTACTTAGCCGGAAGAATGCACCACTCTAGCCCCAACCACATTAGTCAAATTTAATACCTTCATGTTTTCTGACCAAACGAATTAATACAAATATTCCGAAAGCAACAGAGAATTTCAATTACTATTATAAAAGATCTACAAAAAATATCGTACGATCATTACAAAATCATTAGACAAACATTTATCTACTGAAATCTTTGTGGGTCTTGTGGCTGTTGAACCAGTCTATGAATATCGTAATAATTAATTAATCGAACCTTCTTCATTGCTGGTTCTATAAAACTTTAATTAATTATATTTCTCCTCGGGTAATTTTTTAGAAAACTATCACGTCATATACTCCTTATGGCGGCCTAAAATTGGATGATAGAAATTACACCCACAACTTACAAAGATGAATCTTATTTTGTGCGGAATAGACTTACCACACTGACGTACACAACCAGGAACAAAAATATATATGTTCGTGTATTTGATTACTGAACTGTAACACGTTTATGAGCAAATTAAATATATATATTACAAAGTTCCTTTAGTGTACAGAATAAGTTAAAATTATTTGGACAGTATTGCTTCTTTCCACGCTAAACACGAGATATCTCGTTTAGAAGCACGTGGAACGTGTCATGCCACCTGCAAAAGTTTCCAGGTATAAATGGGCACTGTTTTTATTATAAGGTCATTTCAGCAATATAATTTTACGTTACCATGGAAACATGCTGATAGACGAAGATTTCATTACATTTAAAATACATTGAACTGCTTAATCAGCTGTAATTTAAATTCTTTTGAAATTTTCTCACCATTCTAAAGTGTTTTTCATTCTGGACCGCGGGTATCTCTATGCTATTTCTGTCTGCTTCAGAAACAGAGTGCATCTGCTCCAGAATAGAAGTGGATGTTAATTTGATGAAACAAAATATTCATTATTTCGCGTTACCTTAATCAGTACACAATTCTCTGGAAAAGAGATGATGTTTATTACCACACTGTACTCTGATATTTCAGAGCTAATGTGTACATGAAGTTGCATTTTATGGAAAATTTAAAAGAGTGTGTAGGCCTGGACTCTAAATTCGTATATTGGCTTCCATTTGAATTCCAGGTAGTGGTGGATTGGGGATGTACGAAGCCCTCTTCATTATTCTGGCTATAAAAAAAACGAGAAGTCCTCTACCCCAATCGCTTTTATGAGATTGGTTTTCGAAAATTGAATATTCCTAGCAATTGGAATTCCAGCAGTCGTCCGTCACTGTGGGTTAGTTCTTACAGATACGAGGATGCCTTCTCATGCGCAAGTATGACATGTTTCTCTTTGTGACGCTGACATGAATAGAAATTTATACTCCGAAAAGCTGATTATAAGCGTATGAAAAATGTTTCATAAAACCCTAACATTCATTCAAATGAAGTAATGAAATGATTTTCTTTGAAGCAGAACGATATATTGGAAATATGTGCGGTGTGCATAATATTTACAGAGTCGAACTTAAATACGAGACTCGAAAATAAATTTTCGCTCTGTAGGAAATTCAAAAATAATTAAAATATGAATAATAGCATTTTATACATTTATTTCTTTATCCATCAGACGATAACGTGAATAAGTTCCTAGTACGGACATATCGTATACATCCTTGCTGTTTTTGTTCGAAATCATAAAAATATTCAATTCCTCAACTAGTTTTCCCTTTAAATAAAATATTTTTTATATTTAAATAATACATCTGCTTATTTATAATGACAGTATTATAAATGTACGTAATTACATTGATCACTTTTAACAGTTTAAAAAATATAAACAACGCTGTACGTAGATCCATCTTGCAGTATGAAATCAGTCATAATCTCTCAGACACAAGATCGATTAAGCAGGGAACACAGCAGTGTAAGAAAGTATTTTATATACAGGACATGATCATCTCCTTTCAGATCCTTTCCCACGCTGGTAGGCAGGTTTCCTGTAGGCCTCTGTCTCACTCCAACTCTTCATTAATTAATTCAGTCATTAACATTAATGATTAAAAAATATATTAATGGTTCTGTACAAGAATATCAACATGTAACTTAATCTGTGAACTGGATTCCGTTTTGATAAGCTGGTAGTTGCTGAAATAGTCACGAAGTTCTCTGAATTTTTCAGAACCCTGTCATCTGTCCCTATCCAGAGTGAGTTGAATCTTTCGTCCGCGTGATTCAACTTGGAGTCGACCGCTAGGTGTCTCCTGTCCATTAGGGTTTTTCTACCGAAGTCTTGTACGCGTTTCCCCATCATCCCCGTAGTCATGTCTTTGATTATTTTATGTGATAGACGACCACTAAAAAATAATAGGCACGCGAAAACAAATTTTTATAAAAATTCGTCCAGCTGTTCTCGATTTGAAACACGCGGACAGACGAAAAAACGCACATCGAAACATAAGGTTTTGTGATTCCAGGGCACTGTCATGATCCACTGTGATGACGATCAAGCTATGTTACCACGGACCATCGAATTCTTCTGTTTTAGTGTTAATGTTCTCTCTCTAGTACCAGATGCAGCTGTTGTGGCGTAAGAGTTATTGCCAATGATAATGTGATTATCCTGTCGGCACTAAGTGTAGTGTTACACTCTAGTGTCAGAGAACTTGAATGGCTTTCGAAATGCTTAGGTACTTCTCAACGGTAAACAAGGGGTAATTGTGTATTTGTGTCTCGTAGTGCTAATATGTGGTAAAACAGTCATGTGCTGTTATCATTCCGGGCTGGGCGATGTTTATAAAATCAACAGAGACATTCATTTAATTGTCCCCTTGGAAACTAGTAACTTGCATTGTACATGATTTTCACCTTCCATAATGCTTCCGTTGTCTGGGGTCCACCCAGTCTCCTATCCAGTATTAAGTAGCAGGAGCCTGAAGCTAACAGCTCATCCCCATCTAGAGCCTTCGTTAATACAACTATACGTCCACTCCACCACACGTTTGTATATCATTTTTAAGATAATATAGTTGCGTCATATTGCGAAATCATATATTAATTAATTATTCGGTTTTGGTCAGTCTAATCACAATTCAAATTTAAAATTTAATATTTACAATTAACATAATTAAAATATAATTTGATGTTCCTCATCGAACAATCGATTTATATTTGGAACATCTTTTTACAACATGTTTCGGTTTCTATATAAACCATCTTCAGGTGTAAACATCACCAAAAAGTTGCATATCAGAAATTGTAATTAGGTTTTAAGTTTATAATTTTAACTTTTACACCTGAAGATGGTTTATATAGAAACCGAAACATGTTGTAAAAAGATGTTCCAATTGTAAATCGATTGTTCGATGAGGAACATCAAATGATATTTTAATTGTCTTAATTGTAAATATTAAATTTTAAATTTGAATTGTGATTAGACGGACCAAAACCGAATAATTAATTAATATATCATTTTATTTAATTTTTGAACCAGCTAGAACATTATCGTCGTAAACTGTGATCGGTTTTTGTCTGCAGTAAATTAACGTGATACGCGGTCAGGAATTTTTGGTCACAGTAAAATATATTTATTACTAATATAATAACTGCTCTTCTAATATAAAATTATATGAGGCTGTTGTGGTGATTATGGTGGGGTATGACGAAGCCTGCTGTTGGCGGGACCCCGGTTTAAGTGGCCGTGAAGGTGTTTTTCTCATATTTAATTTATTTTGCAAAGAAATCTTATTGGGTTCTTTTAATACGATTTGCAAAGGAAATGCTTGTCTAAATTTTATAAATTTTTTAAGCACAAAAAGATTAATTCCCGTTAACTCTGATTAATTGTACAGTTATGCTATTAAATTACAGCCCTGTCATCTGGTGTTTGTTAGCACAAAACTTGTGTGCTAACAGCCAGAAGAGATAAAACTCCAGCGAAACTTTTTAACACAGGGGCGACTATTCCTGAACCTAGGACGATTCACAGAATCATTTATCTTTCTTCTTGGAAACGAGATTTGTGAAGTAATTCCGTCTTCCTCGATCACAAGTGACATCTTCAGAACGTCGCCCAACTAAAGTACAATTCAGTTAGTAAAAGTTTAAAAGACTTGGTGACGTCAGCAAATATGAGATCTTCTGTGAAGTCAGTGTGAGGTAGAAGGCTGATTCAATTTAAATGCTAGTTCCTGGTTTTCGTGCGCAAACTCCATCTTAGTGACGTCAGTTTCAGAACTTCTAACGGTTGATTATGAGAGGCGTTGAACCAAGATCTCGCTCAGTTGACTGCATCTCAACTTATTCATTGTCTACTTTCCTACCTAAGAACGAATTTGTAATAATAAGATTGTGTCCATAATGAAATTTATAGGATTTATTTTTTATTTGTAGTGTTCTGTCTGACGACAGGTCCATATGAACAGGATCCTTCCATCCTTTTCTCGGACTGGGACCTGTTCATATACGTTCTTGGCAGATGATCCAGAAGTGGTTTGCCATTGCCTTCTTCTGTGTGTGAATGGAGTAATTGTTGGGATGCCACGGAGGAAAACTCCGTGTTGCCTAGACCACGGCCTTGCCCAACACAAGTTATAAATTCGGGCACCGCCGGGAATCGAACCCGAGACCCCAGGAATACAAGGCCAGCGTTCTAACCGCTAGACCACCGTGGCAGATTTATAGGATTTATAGGATTTTAATTTTCTTTTCAGTTTCCTCATAAAAAGTCGTAATACGTACTTAATTTAAAGTGGGTAACATTAATTAAATATAGAAAATAGTAAACCAGTTACGTCCTATCTATTTAGTTCGGACTGTAAATGTTCGAAATATAGAAATATTTATGAAAGTATTGGCTCTCCGTACTTTGGACGAGACAGAAAATTATACAATCAGTGACCATGAGTGATGAAATCTCAGATTCATGTGATATCTCGTTGACAGTCTGTCTCAAGAAATATCGTTTCAACTTGACTGCTGATTTGTAGGAATAAATTTAAGATATTCATAAAGAGAGGTGTTGGATACGAAATATCAGAACATGCGATGTTTTTATGGCTCGTAGACGTTCTTTACGATCTGTTTTATATATTATGAAAGCTACAGTTGATTCGAACACCACGTGACTCTCCTAATGAATAAATCTGACGATCGCAATAAATTCAGAACACCTAAATATGGTTCGCTGTTAGTAACTCCATGAGAACTCAAATTGGTAAGAAGTTCCCGTCTATTATGGAACCCCCGTGGCTTAGTATCGTGTTCACACCATTTTAATATTATCCTCACACCTACGCCTATGTTGTTTATGTTTATTATGCTTTCTTATGATATTAGTGACTACAGTTTCAAACTGAACCCTTTAAGCCAAAAGTGGTAACTATATGTACCACCTACTTAACATTCAGTAAGTCTCTATTTATCTCAAAGTCTTTTATGGGTTTTACGTGATTCTCAGAACAAACAGTTGTTGTTTCCGCAAACAGTATTATTAAATTTATCCCTGTAATGGAGACGCGTTATTTTTTTTAAATATTATTTAAATGAACTTCGTATTTGAAAAGATTACAAATGGTTTCTTCCTCCGTGACACAGATCTTGAAAAAGAAAAAATAACTCTCTCACTTCAAAAATTTAGAATTAAAGTATTGATTTTTTTTAAAAGACATTGTTTTCAGACGTGCAATAAACTTCAGAATAATTATAAAAGTTGTTACTGCCCCCGAATAAATCACGACGTTGTTAAACATCCTCTTCTGTGTAAAGAGATTATTGTATCTGCTCATACAACGTTCTAATTATATCTCCCAGTGAGTGTATTTTAATATGAACTTTACATATAACATGGACCTCCTTTTGTAAACAACAATCCCTAGCCAAGGAAAATCGATAGTTATTTGCTCGAAATTCTGCTAAGCTCTCAAAATTAAGTACATACATTTTCACTGTCTGCCCCTCAGACACTCAGTAATAATCGCCCTATCTGGTAGAAACGAATTGAAATGGTTTTGCAGTATTATGTAAACGCCATTTTGAAACAACGTAGAAAGATTACAGGTAGCATTTTAATTAATGTTTCCACGACTTGTGTAGTAAATTTAACATAAAGTTTTCCTAAACGAAATTGATAGTTGCTTGCCAACCAAGAAATTTTGCACCTCTTATAGGACTCGAATTTTATTACAATTCTGTACCAATATTTTGTCTTCCTTCTTTTTCTGTTTTATATTATCCACAGCTCGTTTCAGTTTCTAGTAATTCTTACTTACTTAATCCACAAACTATTAGAAGCTCGTACATGTAATTTAAATGAAGTTTTGGCTATAAATTCTCTTCCAAACTTCCATCACATCACACACAATCGGATTAACTTCGTATCACTCCTTACACTTACATATATTTATTCAGAAACTTACTGCTGGTGTCTTTATTTCCAACTACATGTTTCGATTAAAATTTAACCATCTTAAAGTTTCGACAATTATATTTCCTCTCACCTGAGTCATCGCGCTATTAATTTTAATAATTATTTATTATTTAGTGTTCTGTCTGACGACAGGTCCATATGAACAGGATCCTTCCATCCTTTTCTCGGACTGGGACCTGTTCATATACGTTCTTGGCAGATGATCCAGAAGTGGTTTGCCATTGCCTTCTTCTGTGTGTGAATGGAGTAATTGCTCGGATGCCACGGAGTAACCGGGGAAGCCCCCGGAGGAAAACTCCGTGTTGCCTAGACCACGGCCTTGCCCAACACAAGTTATAAATTCGGGCACCGCCGGGAATCGAATCCGAGACCCCCAGGATTACAAGGCCAGCGTTCTGACCGCTAGACCACCTCATCTTATTATTATTTAGTGTTCTGTCTGACGACAGGTCCATATGAACAGGATCCTTCCAACCTTTTCTCGGACTGGGACCTGTTCATATACGTTCTTGGCAGATGATCCAGAAGTGGTTTGCCATTGCCTTCTTCTGTGTGTGAATGGAGTAATTGTTGGGATGCCACGGAGGAAAACTCCGTGTTGCCTAGACCATGGCCTTGCCCAACACAAGTTATAAATTCGGGCACCGCCGGCAATCGAACCCGAGACCCCAGGAGTACAAGCCCAGCGTTCTGACCGCTAGACCACCTCATCTTATTATTATTTAGTGTTCTGTCTGACGACAGGTCCATATGAACAGGATCCTTCCATCCTTTTCTCGGACTGGGACCTGTTCATATACGTTCTTGGCAGATGATCCAGAAGTGGTTTGCCATTGCCTTCTTCTGTGTGTGAATGGAGTAATTGTTGGGATGCCACGGAGGAAAACTCCGTGTTGCCTAGACCATGGCCTTGCCCAACACAAGTTATAAATTCGGGCACCGCCGGCAATCGAACCCGAGACCCCAGGATTACAAGGCCAGAGTTCTAACCGCTAGACCACCGTGGCAGTAATTCTAATAATATTCACAATTTTTTTCCTACAAAACCACTAAATTAATGGTTAAGTTCGTAGTTAAAATTGATATTTTTGTGTTTAATCTTATGCGTTATTGATGTAACAGCTATAAACCTCTTCTTGTTCTCAAATAGTAATCAGAAGGAGATCAGCGACCCAGTTCGCCTTACGTAGAACGTTCGGTGAGGACAGAAATCGATGTGATGAGACTGTAGGACGCTACAAGATTTACGATAACGTTGTCGAGTGTAAGATTAGACCATATTTAACCTTTACTCGTCCAAGTAGAAGATAGTAATCATTAAGTAACAATTCTACGAGGACAAGCGGTGCTTGATAAGTCTCCCACAACTCCTTTGTTTCTTCTTCTTATTCTTATTCCTGCCTGGGTCCCTCCTTCTGGTTCAGCTAATTCCAGCGTCCTTAGCAGAAAAGAAAATGAGAATCTTGCAGACAGTTAACCAGGGGTTCTCAACCTTTTCCAGACCGAGGGTCACAGACTAATACGAGGTGCGATCGGAAAGTTTCAAAACTGTGTCAATAGAGGGCGAACCGGATGTAGTACGAGCTTCTGCCGCTAGGGGGTACGGCCTACATTCATAGTGAATCAGTGTGCCAGCCGGCATCATCGAATTAGCATTTGTTTCTTAGTTACGGGCGTTTTGGTACCTGCGATTTCGGAATGGCGTGTGCATCAAATTTTGCCCAAAGACTCGCCAAAACGGATACGGAAACCTATGAAATGCTAAAGCAAGCATTTGGGGAGTCCGCAATGGGTCGTGCACAAACTTTTGTGTGGCATTCACGTTTTAAAAATGGCCGAACCTCTGTCGATGATGACGAGCGTTCTGGACGACCATCTTCGAGCACAACGCCCGAAAATGTTACGAAGATTCGGCAGGCCATTCACGAAGATCGACGTCGTACCATCAACGACTTGTGCGACATTGTTGGGATAGGCTATGGGACCTGTCAGCTGATTCTAAAGGAAGAACTCCACATGCGACGCATCATGACAACGCGCCAGCGCACACCGCCCTCAAAGTTCGGCAGTTTTTGGCCTCAAACACCATGGCCGTCATCCCGCACCCTCCTTATTCGCCGTGTGACTTCTTCCTCTTCCCAAAGATGAAAATTCAGCTAAAGGGAAGGAGATTTGAGACGATAGAAGAGATTCAGGCAGAATCGCAGATGGTGCTTGACAGGCTGACAAAGAAAGATTTCCAGGGATGCTTCCAGGCTTGGCAGCGGCGCTGAAATCGTTGTGTTCACTCCCAGGGGAACTACTTCGAGGGTGATGGATGAATTTAATACCTGAGATAAGTGTACGGGTTTTTATACGTGCAGTCTGGAAACCTTTCGATCGAACCTCGTATGACTCAAAAGTTGCTTTCAGCTGTAAAAAGATTAACGAAATCTGTTCTCTAATATCAGGGAACTATTTTGAATCACGCAGACATTTTTAGAGAAATGTAAATGGCACGCACAAAACACATCGGTGGACCGTATGCGGTCTGTGGGGTTCAGGTTGAAAAGCCTTTATGTAGAAATACTCCAAAATTTCCGTTGCCTCCGCTAAATTTGTTGCGAGACTGCACTCGTTGTGCTGAGCATTGCAGCTCGCAGCGTCTGCTAATTTGAGAATCTGAATGTACAGTTGTACCATATTAAATGACACGCATGTGAGGTGAGGTAACCGTACTGTAGTGAATGAAACAATTCTACATAAACCCCAACCCTGGACGTGTTTTCGATTCAAATGGGAAATTGATTCAGTAGCGTCAGCATTGTGCCGTTAGTTGCAACGGCAGTAGATTTGTTAATTCAGGGGTCGAGGACAAGCGAAGGTTGGGGGGGGGGGTGCTTATTAAGTTTAGATCAGCATTGTTTCCCGTAACCTCGGCTCCAAACCATCCTTGCCCCTGGAATATACGACACAGTTCTGACTTCTACACGCCAGCTTTTAAGTTGGTCCACGGTGTTGCTGGGCTGCTGTTATCTAAACAGCACAGTGTGCAGTTAACACGAAAGTTCGTCTCAGTGTTAACAGAATACCGCTAGTGGACCGCAACCCAAGACTCGATGCAGACCTCAGCATCACGCCGTAAAATCTTCCGAATTATCGTCGCTGTGTTCCATAGAGGCTGATTTTAAAGTAATTTGCATAATAAATGTCCTTTGGTACTGTCTTATATGCATAATCAATGCTCAGCTCACACTAACCTTCGTGATTTACGTTCGTAAGAAAAATTATCAAACTTTATATACCTTAATTAATTATTCGTTTTTGGTCCGTCTAATCACAATTCAAATTTAAAAATTTACAATTAAGATAATTAAAATATCATTTGATGTTCCTCATCGAACAATCGATTTACATTTGGAACATCTTTTTACAACATGTTTCGGTTTCTATATAAACCATCTTCAGGTGTAAATGATATTTTAATTATCTTAATTGTAAATTTTTAAATTTGAATTGTGATTAGACGGACCAAAACCGAATAATTAATTAATATATGGTATCACAATATGACGCAACTATATCATCTCATGTTATATACCTTGTTATTCAATATATATATTTCTTAGTTACTCCTGTAAGTGAGACTATACTTCACGAGTGTCCTTAACAAAGTCTGTGGGGCAGACCGCTTCTCTAATTCTGTTGTCAATAAATTCCCGACTTTTTATAAATTCCAGAGTTTCAGTCCCATGCGTATAAAATTCCACTGATGTGCCAGTTGAATCCAGTCAATTGTGGTCTTCGCTGTGACGCTATGTATTCCCGTATGCCATTACCATAATTTCCGAGGAGCATTTTGCCTTTGTCTTCAGGGTTGAAGTACACTTCGACAGAGTTCTACATCTTCTGGAGTGAAAATCTCGAATCTCGGGCAGTTTAACTCAATTCACATTCTCCGGTTCTGTATCTTTAAAATCCACTTTATTAATGCCCAATCTCGGCACATTCAGCCTCATGTAGAATGAGTAACAGGTTGCTTCTCTCAGGGGTAGAGCGGCCGGGGCATGAACCTCACCCTCTCTATTTCCAAGATTTTTAAAGTGTGAAATAATATCTTCACTCACACATGTGTCTAAATGTTGTGATGCTTATTTAAAAACCAGATATGTCTCTACATATGACATAAGTGGGTAGAATCATAACCACTTATCTGTGAATATGTCAAATATAATATTTAGATTTATCTTTCGTTCACCTTTTTTCCTCCACGAACAATACACAAATGTGATTTTTTTTTAAAATGTCAACATAGTTCATTTGAAATAAAATAGCTACGATACGTAAGTAGGTATTTGGAATGTATTTTAAACTAAATATTTATTAAAATTGGGACAATGGAGCCGCACATCGTGTATAATTCCATAACTGAGTCGGTCCACGTAAATCAAAAAGACGCCTGTAAGACAGACGTCGGCCCACAATAGGACATCACATACAGCTACATATGAAGGCATTACATGTAAAACATTTTAAAATCGTCACGTGTTTGACCTATATCGGCCATCATTCTGGGTTGTCATCAGAATACATTACAGGTGCTATCATTTTATATACACGTATCAGAAAACGTGTTGAATTAATGGATAACCTAATAATATACGTAAAAATATAAAAATTAATATAACTGTATTTTATTACATTCAAACTTGCAATTTGAAATTTCTCTACAGTCGTTTAAAATTATGTTAAACTTGATGATAGTTGTAATTAGATAGTTAAAGGGTTAAGTTAATCTGTTACGAATGTATTCTAATAACCGTTAACAAAACTTTAAGATGTTAATTTTGAAAACAAATCTTAGACAATAAACCACATTGATTTAAATTATCTAAGAACGACGACAAATTTACGGAAAAGAGCACATTACAAAGGAAGTTTAAATTATGTGAGTCGAAGACTTCGAGGTCCTAATCGATTCAAGCAACCGATAATCGAGTTTCAAGCACATTCGTTCTCTGGCGGTCCATAGATCAAATATCGACCCTGAGATCTGTTATCATCATGTGTCTTCGTGGTTTCCCTCAACCCCTACAGGCCGATGTTGGACTAGTACCTTAAATTATCCTATGACAGCCTCGTTCCTCATACTTCCAATTTATTAATCATCCTGACACTGGATTCATTTGCCATTGTCCGTGCAACGGAGGGTGTACCCGGTCCCTTACCTAGAGCCCTGCTGACGTCACAACTTCTTCCTGCTTGCAACCACACCTGCAACAGCTGTTATTAATTAGTAATTAGCTCACATAGGCCTTGGCTTCATGCTTAATAAGTAACTACCAAGGACAAGTTTATATTTACCTTGCTCTGGAACAAGGGTTTTCCACAGAGAGAGACCTAGATAGCTGGTGAACTAAGATGAATTTCAGATGAGGTCAGTTAAGATAAATCTTGACTGAAAATAAATAGTGCGTTTATGTCTGTCTGTCCCTCATTATATTACGAACATTCCACGGTTTTATATTCCAAATATGATGTTATTTTTAAATATATAAATCTTTCATAATATAATTATTGGGCGCTACAAAGGGGTACTGGACCCAGGGGCTAGTAATTCATACAAAACCCCTATCAATATTTTCAACAACAACAAAAATCTGTGTAATATACTGGCGCCAAGCTGTGTACATATTAACAAGTGTGTTATCATCTGTGTTCTTGTATTAAAATGGAATTATAAGTTATAGTGTAACAGAACGCCACGGTGGTCTAGCGGTTAGAACGCTGGCCTTGTAATCCTGGGGGTCTCGGGTTCGATTCCCGGCGGTGCCCGAATTTATAACTTGTGTTGGGCAAGGCCGTGGTCTAGGCAACACGTTTTCCTCCGTGGCATCCCAACAATTACTCCATTCACACACAGAAGAAGGCAATGGCAAACCACTTCTGGATCATCTGCCAAGAACGTATATGAACAGGTCCCAGTCCGAGAAAAGGATGGAAGGATCCTGTTCATATGGATCTGTCGTCAGACAGAACACTAAATAAAATAAAATAAATATGACCAAGTGTCACTTGAGTTTACAAATCTTTCCACCTGAATCTCTACACTCACAGTTGTTAAAATGGAGTCTCAAGCAGAAAAAGTTGGAGTTACGGTGAAAATAATATTTTATGCGGTGTCTGGTAGGGAACGGCCAACTAAAATGTCAAATTGCAAGTGGTGTGAATTGTTTGATCAGTCTGACTGCAATTGCAAAGCAAAAAGCCCGAGAGACTTGTATCACAATTTGCGAACTGAAATTGAATACTGATACGATATCCGGTCCGCTCATGGCACATGTGTGAAGTTTAGGTCACAAAGACTTGATCATATAACCCATTCAAATGCGTATAAATTGTCATTATTTTCCCTTTTAGTTCATGAGTAATGTTAACAGTGAAGTGGTACATACCCTGAACTTCATACATTGCATTTCAGAGGGTATGTACCCTGGGTGTCCATCTTGCTCGCCCCGGCCTAATGACGAAATTGTCCGCACTCAGTAGTTGATACTAACTAACTAACTAGATGGCTTACGGAACCCGAAGGTTCATCACCGAATTAACCAAAGCCCTGTTCTGGGTCAACAAAATCCAGTCTCCTTCGACTCCTATCTCCGATAGATCCCGCCTGAGATTATCGTCCCATCTACGTCTAGGTCTCCCCAGCGGTCTCTTCCCCTCAGGCTTCCCAAATAGTGGACCCAACCAACCAGATGGCTTAGGGAACCCGAAGGTTCATCACCGAACTAACCAAAGCCCTCCACCGGACTCTGTCCTGGGCCAACAAACTCCAGTCTCCTTCAACTCCTATCTCCCATAGATCCCGCCTGAGATTATCCTCCCATCTACGTCTAGGTCTCCCCAGAGGTCTCTTCCCCTCACGCTTCCCAAATAGTGGACCCAACCAACCAGATGGCTTACGGAACTCGAAGGTTCATCACCGAATTAACAAAAGCCCTGTTCTGGGCCAACAAAATCCAGTCTCCTTCGACTCCTATCTCCGATAGATCCCGCCTGAGATTATCGTCCCATCTACGTCTAGGTCTCCCCAGAGGTCTCTTCCCCTCAGGCTTCCCAAATAGTGGACCCAACCAACCAGATGGCTTACGGAACTCGAAGGTTCATCACCGAATTAACCAAAGCCCTGTTCTGGGCCAACAAAATCCAGTCTCCTTCAACTCCTATCTCCCATAGATCCCGCCTGAGATTATCGTCCCATCTACGTCTAGGTCTCCCCAGCGGTCTCTTCCCCTCAGGCTTCTCGGTGCACACCTCTTGTCCCATCCATGCGCGCTACATGCCCAGCCCATCTCATTCTTCTCTACTTAATCACCCTGACAATGGGAGGATAATATCCAGATGGATCACACGGAGGTGGCTTAGGATCTTGGCCGGTGGCGGGATTTGGTGTTTACGGTGTTGAACCTGCGGCTTCTGCTACCAGAGAGTTGGTTAGTTACTTAGTCATCAAACACATTTTACCGCTTTTGCGATGCAAATGATCGCTTTATGCATTGACAGACAACGAAACAGCTGCTGACCTACATCTGTTGTGCTTTGTTACTTATCAGTTGGACCAGACACGGAGGTAACGAGAGAGACAAAAGGGTTTTTATGTTCTATTACGGAATAAAAATCTATTCGTCTGAATTTTTGAAAAAAAAAATCGCTCCGTAGACGATCAGTTGTGTGCACAGCCCACTCAACAGTGCACCAACGCAGTGCAGAGGGGGTTGTTTGCTTAAGTCAATAAACAAACATTTCACTTTAAATTTGCTGCTTTGTGTTGCTATATCCGGCATGTCCAAGTCATTCCAATCTTCGTTAGCCGGAAACCTTGTTGTAATTTGATTTATAACTTCACCGCTAAATGAATGATTTAGAACCACCGACTGCTTGCTGAAAAATTAACACTACGGTGCAGAACCACAGGGATTCTGAAAATAACTGCTGTGTTTCTGGATTTCTCCGTGATGTAGGGCCCTTCCTCAAAAGATAATAGTAATTCTGCTGTTCAAGAAATTCCCCCTGAGATGACTGTTTTTGTGTAATCTTTCTCCGTGCAGTCTCGCAGAAATTTACTGACGTTTCAAAGGTACTTACTGCTTCAATTATCATGGCTGGTAACCCGGAGAGAAACAACAGCGATCCGCCCTGATGATGGAGGCAGAAATCACCCCCGAAACATCTGTTTCTACCAGAATACACGGATCAACACCCCAGAGGATAGTTATTTTCCTATTTTATCGCGTAGATAGTAGCTCACGCTGCCATAATCCTGATAATTATATTTATCTCTTACGAATTTTCTGTCTGAAATTCGGTCTTCTGTTAATGCTGGTCGTGCCTGTCCATTTGACTCAACTCGAGAATCAGTGAACGGATTCGGATGAAATTTTGTGTGGAGGTCGTGCCATTCTGCACGACCACGAAATCGTACTTTTTAATATCATATTAGCGGTGATAACAAAATGACGAATCGGGGAAGTCGTGAGGTGGACATTGGCGGTGCTGCGATCTGGTGGTAAGTCGGAAACTGTTTGTTTATGATTACCTTAGGTGGGCCATTCTTATGCGTTATTTTAATGTTTACCGTGGTAACTATGGCAATCCTGGACCGTATTGATGTAAGTGGAACTCAGAAGAAGTGTTCGTATATGTTGATTGTACTTGTTGAGACACGTTAGCTTCTCTTAAGTTTGGTTATGTTCAGTCGCGTCCGTTAGGTTATATTAAATACATGTTATGTTAGGTTATTAGGTGTATTCAGTTTAGGTAAATGAATTTTAGGTTATGTTAGGTTTTTAAATATGAATTTTAAATGTTGGAATTTCGATTGTGCGAATTGTGAAATTTTAATTACGTTACTTGGTTTCATAGTTTGTTGCCAGGCAGTTACTAGTTACAACGTTTAGTCATTCAATAAATTATCTTGTAGTCATTCAGCTCAGTTAATTAGTCGCTTATTCAGTCAGTAAATCTGTTTGTCATTCGCTTTGTTAATCGATCTACTAATTAGTCAATTAATTGACTAATCGTTTAGTACTTAATAAATAAGGTCATTTGCTCAGTTAATTAATTGGTTATTAGTTTATGTTAATTACTTAATATGTGTTAATTAATACATACTGTGGAAGAAATACGTAACAAGTAACTGGCTTCATGAATGAGAAATGTTCACATCGTTTTCTGTTACGGAATGAACATTCGTGTGAATAGAGTAAATCGCTTGAGACTCGAATCGCAAATGAAGCTCGAACTAGTGGAAACGTTTTACCACGTGTCTCGTTACGTTGCCGGATGTGCATTGACGCATGTCTACCAACCCTTGAAAACAACCATTTCCCTTTCCCAGACGAGGCACAATAACCAGATTACTAGTGGAGATGATTGCAGTTTTATACTCGTACTCCCCTCTCTCTCCTCTGAGCTGTTAATCCACAACCCTGTGCTACATGCTGGATCCAGTGGATGCGAAATTAGCCTGGAAAATCTTGTAAATCTGTGTAATTTGAGATCCAGAACTGGTATGACCGGGTGTACGGAAATTTTATTTACTTCCAGTGGACTTAATACGAGGCGCGTCCCAAAAGTAAGTTTCCCTGGGGCCGTTTACAGAAACAAAACACAATTTCATGGAAATATTTATTGCAACAGATACAGCAAGTGTCCAGCTATTTTTCAACATATTCGCCACCGGAATTGAGACATTTGTCATACCGTAGGACCAACTTTTGAATACCTGTGTCGTAGAAGTCTGCCGCCTGGGATTGGAACCACTGTGTGACAACCATCTCCGCCTCTCTGTCATTCTCAAAACGCTGACGCTGACCGGACAGGAATTTCTTGAGGTGTAGGAAAAGATGGAAATCACTGGGAGCGAGGTCCGGGCTGTAGGGTGGATGATTAAACACCTCCCAGCTGAACTCCTGCAGGAGACTTGCTGTCCGTCGAGCCGTGTGCGGCCTAGCGTTATCACTGACCGCACTTCACAGTCGGCTGGGATAAGAACCTCCATCTTCAACAGCTGCAACGATGCTACTGTGAGAACGCGGGAAGTACCGTTAGTGCATGCGCCATGCTACGTCATTGCTCTATCACGTACGCACAGTCGCTTCGCTCAATATAAGGTTTGCTAGCTGTGGGACGAGTGGGAAACTTACTTTTGGGACGCGCCTCGTATATGTAATCGCCGTCCTTTTTGAAAATTTCTTACATATTCCAGTATGCATAATTATTATCGTACGTTTCATTCCTGTTTTGAATGAAAAACAAAGCCTATGACGGAAATACAGAGTAAGTTTCGTAACAACATGAAGGACACGCGAACTTATAATAAGGAAGTCGCATTACTAACACTTCATTTATAGATCCGATTTCTTTATGATAATATATCAGGCTATATGAAATACCAGAGAAATTTGTTTTTTTTCCAGTAATTTGTTGTATGGGCTTAATTACTATATAAGGGTTTAATTTTTCCTGAACTGACAGTTCCCATGCGAGGGTTTGCTGTTAACGTGTTTTTAAGTTCAACAGCAGCTGTTAACTGAAATTTATAAGCTGAATCTCTGCAGTGTTTTATTTCACTGTCCAGAGGGCGAATGCGCTGGACTAATTCGGAATTATAATGGTTAAGAGAGTCACCCACCCCCTAGGCAACGCAAGATTTAACGTGATTACAAATTTTTACAACCCACGAGGTCACTGTGATTGGATTCGTTGCAGGAAGAGGCTGTGGGTGAGATACGTTTTCATGTAAGTAGTAAATAATTTTTTTTTTAAATAACTCAATTTTTAGTTATTCATTTTGGGCCTAAATTTTGTACATAAAAAAAATAAGAAAGTGTATCGACCGGAGTTTCTAACGCAAAAGAAAGTAAGTAGCAGATAGGGCGAAATTACACAACTGGTACCGGAGTAGCTCAGAGAATGTATTGGATGGTTACGAGATGAATGGCTGGGGTTTGATTCCCGGTAGGGGAAGAAAGCAGGATTTATTTTCTAAGCCACCGCGTCCAGACTCACCCTGGAACCATCACAGCCACCTATTCAGTTGGTAATGAGGATAAAGCGGCCGGAACGTGAAGCTGTTTACATTAATCTAATATCTAGATTAATAATAAATGCATAAATATCTCCACTACTACATGTGGTGTGGCGCTTATTAGGTAATGAAGCCGGTTAATGAGGTTATTAATAGATTAAATTACTTGAAAGCTAGTGTAACACGTCAGAACCCTATTAATAACAACATTGGAACATATGGAGTTTAGAAAATGTGTGTTACCTTTCAATTAAGGATGTTTTATGATCTTGTATCCTACTTAAAGCGTAAAAGTTAAATAGTCTCAACTATAATTGTGCTTGATTTTAGATTAGTTAAACTTGGTATCTTACTCTAAGGGATGAACAGAGATGAGGGTGCTTATTTGAACGTAAGGGGGATGATTTGACGGGTTTATGGAAGAGATTGCTCAGAGAGTAGTATCATAAATTATTTTCCAAATACGGTGGAACCCCCGATATGACGCGCATTTCGGGACACAGCTTCAATACCCACGTTATAAGATACAGCACTGTACGTGAAATATGTCAAACATATGTACTCTTAATGGGATACATGATCACAGCCGCGATATATCGAGGTTTCACCGTATTATAATGACTGTCAAATGAACAACGGTGAGATGGGCGAGGCATATAGCACGCATGCAGATATAAGAATTACAGACAAAGTAATCGAAGAATCTAAAATCCAGAGATAACTTAGAAACATCGTGTGTTGTGTGTCCGTGAATGAACCTCCATATTCCATAAAAGGCGACGACTAACCTTTTGACCCCAGACGTTATCAGCTTTTCAAAAGGGACACATCTCGTGCGAACTTAAAATATATACGTCCACGTATTACAGCGATGTAACTTAACCAGATAAATCTTTATTTCTGTATTAAGGTCGCTGTTTCCTGTGATGTTGCATCATGTACGCTTGTTAAAGTCCTATCTATGTCTCAGATGTGTTTCCTTCCAGATCCTTAACACCTTTCCCTTGCGTTCATATTAGTAATCTATTTAAATATGATCCAACGTTTGAACATGGGGAGTGTCTCATTTCTTCTCTTGCCATATGAAAAATAAGGGGATTTTAGGAAAATTGGTCCTATATCTACTTAATCCAAAGTATCCGTCCCCTCCCGCCCCCATCCTCATACTAGTAACATCCAAAAAAGAAAAAAACGCACTGGTTTTCAGTAAATTGAATGTTGAGTAATCCCCAATTGGAATTCTCCTTCTGCACGTATGTTCAGATTCGTAGAACATTATTCCCTCATTCCATCGCTGCTGGTGATGGTGGTGCTGCCTAGCGGTAGGTAAGGGAACAGCAGGGTACTGAGGTAGATTTATATATTTGAATTTAGAGCAGGGTAGCTGTAGATTCCTATCTTTTTTCGAATAAAACACGGAGGATTTAGACGGGATTTGCAAATACCACATGTTAATTTGTGTGATGTTGAAGCAAGTGTTTTAGGAGGGACTTTGAGTCCGTATTCGGGTTGAAATAGTTTAAATGACTCGTACTCAATCTCGGGTAACTAAAACAAGTTTAATTCGTGAGTCAGACCTGCATTGTGCCCCGGAGGTATGAGGCTATTTACTGAAACTGATGGAGATTCAGAACTTTATAGTAAATTAAATCGTATTTTCACCACTTAAGTATAGTTTGACACAATACTTGATCGTGAACGATCGTCTCTGCTAATTAAAGCTATATTAATATGGTAGAGTCGTTCTTGAGAACCTGATAGTTGTTTATCTCGTCGGAAAAACATCTTCTTTCTGTGGAACACGAATATTTATATCCGCGTGCATAATAACCCATTTTAATAATATCTTTTCACCTTTTTTTTCTACAGAATCCAATACGTTTCTTTCCTTCAGGTTTTCCGTCAAAAATTGTGTATGCATCTCTTGTCTCACGTGTGTTCTGTGCGTATTAAACGCGTATTGTAATTATCAGACGCATGGTGGTACTGAGAAGTACCACGAAAAATTTCAGTCAGAATAATTTGTATTCCAGTCGAGATTCGAAGCCTTTGCCTTAGGATTACGATGGAGGGATGGAGATGCATAATCGTCCAGATGATGGAGACAGCAACACCTCTGAAACGTCGATAAACTTCTGTAAGACTATTCGGCGCAACATCCCAGATGACAGCCACCTTTATTCTCGCCGTGAAAACTCTCGATGGAGGAGTTTTTTTTTGGTCATTGCTGAACAGGCAATGTGTGTTAACGCTTCAGATGGCCTTTTCCTCGTGCAGCGAACATGGCGTCCCAGCTATGCCGTCTGGTTGAATAAACTTGTATAAAACACATAAATATCGGAGTGAATCGATTGATTTTCTCAATAGCTTATGTCCACACACCGCCATTACATTTGGGTGGTCTGTGCTTGTGAAATCGTCGACAATAGATGGGACTTCGCTCGTGATTTGAATACAGATTTGTTACTCTCGTTGAGTTTTTAACAGCCAATCCGAGAAAGGCAGACATTTTCTGCTATCGATCAACGCTGATATAAATATAAAAAAATGTATGTATTGTGTAAGTGTAAGGACAGACAATATTAAAAGAAAACATTTGAATGAAGCGAAATTTTTAAGTACAATCCTCTTTAAGGTAAAATATCTCTAACGCAAAAAGGTACATTAATCCGTTTTTCAAACCACATGACATTTATCAAAACAGTTTAAACATTAATGTGATCTTGACAACTGAACTTCTGTAAAAATTAACACTGACTTGAAGTCAGAAGTGTTTTGAAAGCTAAGATACAGCGTCTTAGCAGTTCGGATAAATGTGTCAGTTGTTATCTGTTTTAAAGTAAACTCTGGGTGGGACTTTCACGTCAGATACACTTTAGTTTGCTGTCCACAACATTATCAACGTTCTTTTCTGTCGCCCTCGACAAAGATGTGTGTAGCCGAAACTACTCGCTGTAGTAAAGACTTTACCGATCCCTGATGTAAATTGTTAAGGAGTAACCAAAAGTTTCACTATTTTTAAATTGGCTCTAAGTAAATAAATGTATGTCGTTCTGAAATTGTTATTGCGTCTTGAATGCGAAGGGATTTGTAATACGCCTAATATCAAGAAATTTTATAACAAACTTCCCTACAGAACACCTCTTGTTGAAATTGATTTATCGGCGATTATCAATTTTGCTACCTTCGGCATTATCATGTACTCGTACTGATACGAGGTGCGATCGGAAAGTTTCAAGACTGTGTCAATAGAGGGCGAACCGGATGTAGTACGAGCTTCTGTCGCTAGGGGGTGCGGCCTACATTCATAGTGAATCAGTGTGCCAGCCGGCATCATCGAATTAGCATTTGTTTCTTAGTTACGGGCGTTTTGGTAGTGCATTACACCGACCCTCCTGCGATTTCGGAATGGCGTGTGCATCAAATTTTGCCAAAGACTCGCCAAAACGGCTACGGAAACCTATGAAATGCTAAAGGAAGCATTTGGGGAGTCCGCAATGGGTCGTGCACAAACTTTTGTGTGGCATTCACGTTTTAAAAATGGCCGAACCTCTGTCGATGATGACAAGCGTTCTGGACGACCATCTTCGAGCACAACGCCCGAAAATGTTACGAAGATTCGGCAGGCCATTCACAAAGATCGACGTCGTACCATCAACGACTTGTGCGACATTGTTGGGATAGGCTATGGGACCTGTCAGCTGATTCTAAAGGAAGAACTCCACATGCGACGCATCCTGTCTGAGGACCAGAAGCAGAATCGACTTGACTTCTCGTTTGTCAGGAGCTCAAAGATCTTGCAAGAACCGACCCCAACTTCCTTTCTAAGCTCCGTGTGACTTCTTCCTCTTCCCAAAGATGAAAATTCAGCTAAAGGGAAGGAGATTTGAGACGATAGAAGAGATTCAGGCAGAATCGCAGATGGTGCTTGACAGGCTGACAAAGAAAGATTTCCAGGGATGCTTCCAGGCTTGGCAGCGGCGCTGGGATCGTTGTGTTCACTCCCAGGGGAACTACTTCGAGGGTGATGGATGAATTTAATACCTGAGATAAGTGTACGGGTTTTTATAGGCGCAGTCTTGAAACTTTCCGATCGCACCTTGTATATATACCTTTAAAAATTATTTAACTCTTCAAGTATTTCTGAAATAGCATTGGACACGGTAATAACAAACTCAGCTATTGCTCGTTTAGTAAGATTAAATTCCATTATCGTACTAAATCCCCTGAGAGGCGGGAACGAATTTTTGATACAGTACATTTTCATCTCTCAAATAAAATATTCCTTTCCGGGCCAGAGTGCATTGTCAGTCTCTGAACGTATAGTCCTTATAGTTAGTAATTAATGTGAACTGTAGCGAAAGGGGCTTCGAACATGGCTGAAAAGCGCACGAGGAATAGAATACATTATTTTTCGACGAAATGAAATACTCGCCGTGCTGTGGTTTGTAACGAGTAACACAATAGGACATATGAAAGCAGAAATGCGTATTTGACTGTCAAAACTTTGTTCTTCTGTGAAAAAAATAAAAGACACGAATAATTTTAATAATCAGTGGAATAAATTTTCTTAACGTTCTCCCACAGAGACTAATTACCATGCAATTAACTCTATAGAGCAGCTTTCATCTTCAGAATCTGATAATTTCTAAGCGAGTCAAGGAACGTTTGTTACCGCTGTGTTCATGAAGGCAAACCACTGGTCGCCGTCCACCAGTCCACATCGTCACATCCTATCTATGCGATATCCATTTTAATATTATCCTTCCGTGTATTTCAAGTGATATATTCGCGTCATATGTTGGTATAAAATTTTCACATGCATTTCTCATCTGTCCTATATGTGTTACTTGCAACATCCATCTCACCTCATTTGGTGTTATCAGTTTCGTATTAACAGGCACGATGACACGTGCGAGGAATCTACCAAGAACGTGGAAAATGAGATACGCTATAGTTTTGGGTCGAGACCCTGAAGGGAAAATGCCATTCGGAAGACCTAGACACAAATGGAAGGCAAACATTAAAATTTATCTTAAATACGTCGATTTTGAGATGTATTTTATTATTATCACTCAGGCGGGATTTTATGAACACTGTGATGAAACATGTATCTATGGACATCAGATAATTCCTCGACTAGCTGAACAACTGACAGCTTTTAAAGAAGGCTTTTCTTCGTGGACTTTATTTGTTAGAAAGTTGCGATATTCGTTTAGCTCTCTTTGTCACAGCTTTCTAAAAGTTGAGCCACTAAAATGTTACACTGTGTTCCTGCTCGTTCTACATGTCTAGTCAACTACCAGGTAAAGCGTTCTGACACAGAAGTAGCTCGCAGACTCCACAGATCTGAATCAGCAGTCGTTCCACTGAAGTGCAGAACTCGTGACCGAAATTTGATGTGACGTTTCCGTTACCATGGAAACCGACTTCTCCGTCAAAATTTACCTCCTCCCGTGCGTCTGAGGAATTGCTGACACGTGTAGTTCGTCACAGAGCAGCTTCTGACGTCATCAGCTTTCCTTCTCTTTTACTTATGTTTCTTCGTTTATCTCTTTATCCTTTTTCCGTTCCTTGTCACTCCCTGCAGTCTGTTCCCTGTCCCTGTCTTTCAGACTTTCTTCGCTTTAATTTTCCCTCGGGAAAATTATGACTGCTGAAAGTAAAGTCGGTAAATTTTCGCCATGGTGTACGTCGTAACATCCCAGCTGACAGCCATCATCAAAATTATCTTCCCGCTGTACTTTGTTTTGGTTGCAACCGGTGCCATCTTGAATAAACCACATAGACATACTTCATATTCTGTATAATGTGCACTCAGACAAGCATCTGGTACCATCAGGTAACAGTAACTACAAAGTTGACTGTCAGCAGATGCACAGCTGGTTTTGAATGTCTGCTTGTAAACCAAACCTCATCATTGTAGCGTGATGCATCTGCTATCTAGTGTTGATCTCCATGAAACTGTTCAGAAGCGGTCAGAGACACGTTAGGTTAGGTTATGTTAGGTTACGTTAGGTTAGGTTAGGTTAGGTTACGTTAGCTTAGGTTAGGTTAGGTTAAGTTAGGTTAGGTTAGGTTATGTTAGGTTGGGTTGGGTTACGTTAGCTTAGGTTAGGTTGGGTTAGGTTATGTTAGGTTAGGTTAGGTTAGGTTACGTTAGGTTATGTTACGTTAGGTTAGGTTACGTTAGGTTACGTTAGGTTAGGTTACGTTAGGTTAGGTTACGTTAGGTTAGGTTAGGTTACGTTAGGTCAGGTTAGGTTACGTTAGGTTAGGTTAGGTTGGGTTACGTTACGTTAGGTTAGGTTAGATTAGATGTTTTCTGACTCTCCTGTTCCAACAGACTAAAATGTTGGATATTTCTACGTTACGGCAAAAGCCAGCTATAAATAGGTGAGTAGATCATAAAGTGTCCCCCTTTTCTCCATTGGCCCCGTCGTAACGCAAATTAAAACTGTTTTGTAAATTTTGATTTTTAACACACAGGTAGTACGAAACACGTATTTTGACAGCAGGTGCTTCGGAAATGCATTCGTATAAAGTTCGTAAAGCTGACGATCTAGACTTTACACAGTTCAAATAGCAGTGGCCGTTGTGTGCATGTTTCAGGTGTGAACATAATCCTGCTCGCTTCCAGCCGTTGATATAGGTTCGCGATTTCTCGTCATTTAACTGTTGAATTGATATTGGACTTAGGTTGAAATAACGTTAATATTTTACACATGATTATTTGAAAATTAGTAAAGTTCAAAATGCGCTATATAAGGATTTGATAGGTTATGTTGCTAACAAAATTTATGAATTTTATTTCTGCATAAATATAAATCTCCGGTTTTATAACAAGAAATTATAATAAAACCTACTATTACAATGAATGCGAAAAGTTAAAGGAAGATTTACGTCATTAAGTCCCAATTCCAAACCGACCTTTTTATATCATAACTAATTTATAAAGTTTTTGTAGGAAACAGAAGGAAATACTGGAGCACTTTGAAGAGACGAAGAATATAATTCTTCAGAAGGATTTAAGGTCGTCAGTTGAGAGAAATATTGACTTTTTAATTTAAAAAATCCCGAGTTTAAAGTTCTAAAGTGTAACCTCTTGGTCTAGGCATCTGGAAGTTTCTGATGTCTGTGTGGTTTTCGGTAATTAATCCGAGCCTAGTTTCATCTGTATAGGTACACGGTCTCACAGGTCAGTATCGTCTTTACCCACAAGTAAACTGAGATAGCAAATGTACAGTGTATCCTTCATATGTTCTTGCAGATTCTCACAGAAACAAGGGGTAACTTTAAGTGGATGAAAGAAATTGGAACAGATCATTCCATTTTTTAAGTGAGTGCCGTAAATCTGACGCACACTTACGAAATATGAATTCTCCAAGTCCAGAAAAGTTAGTAACATCGTTTGTTATTTAAAATATGGAATCGAATCGTAAAAGCAGTGTTGTTATATAAAGCATCGTCAGAGCTATGGTGGAGGCTGGAGACCGAAGCATCTCAGAAACGTCGATGCACCCCGGAAGACGGTGATCTTCAAGCGTTTACGCGTCTCCACGATTGGAGCATGCAGAGTGTACGTTCAGTTTGACTTCGGAGTCAGTTTAAGAGAGGGAAGTATATGAACGTCGTGGTAAATATTTTCGTAGAAAGTTGTTTTTCTCATCCAACACGTGAAGTACTCCAAGTGATAGGACAGAGAGTAAGAGGAGGTTACTTACAATAGACTTCAGTTTGCGTAGACACAATAGTACCTCTGCCTCTGTACCCTGGAATTTCATTAAGGAAGACTTCCTGCCTATCTCAGCGTATCCCCACACACACCCCCATCTCTGGTATTATTATTTAATGTTAGCACTAATTCCCGCCCCTAACTTCCTACAACCCCCTCCCCCCCGTTTTATTTCTAGCGAAATAAAAAATCCCTCCAAACTCTGCCTTCATCATTTCCTGTTATTATACTCCAGTCTCTGTCTTCACAAAAGCGAGAGAGAAATTGATCATCATTTGTTATATGAAGTGTTGGAAAACAGAATTATATATGATGGTAATTAATAAAAAGATTTAAGAATGGGGTTGTAGTATATGACTTAAATAAGGCCTGAGGTTCAGTCAGTCTACCTGTTTCTAAAAGCGCACACTATACTTAAAGAGATAGTTCTTTGCATGGCTTCTCCTTAAAGGAAACTGTAATGAATTATGCCTTATTACAACCGTTATTCTAATATTTTCTGCTCTCTCCCCGCAGATGCACTAATGGAATGCCAAACAACGAGTCAGAGTTGTAGATAGGTCGCTTTTGCTCTTAATGAAACAAATTCTGGTCACACAACAGTCAGACCAAGGACTAAGAAATGGAAAATCTGGATAAATTGAAGTTAAAAAAATTTATACGGTACCCCAAAAAGATATATATAAATGAAATAAGCGCATTTTAATAACAGAAACATTACATACGTCAGCATTGACATTTAGTAAATTAGCGGATTTAATGTAGGTGTTCAGGATGACCGCAGTTAGCTTCGTGGCGCTGTTGACGACAGGGGTGAGCATCTGACTGACAAGCGGCCAACAAAATTTCTGCTGGGGCGTCTGCGCAGTTGCTGGCTTTGTGTGTACACCGCGCCACCTTTAATTAACCCCGCCAGAAAAAATCAGGTGGTGTTAAATCTGGGGTACGCAACAGGTCCTTTGCGTCCCAGCCATCGGTCGGGAAAAGAGTTGTCAGGATAGGCCCTGACATCGCGATGATAATATGGGGGTGCCCCCCGTCTTGTTAATACCAGATGCACTCGTCCACATACAGCCGACGAACGGCGGGAACAATTCATTACTATAATGTGTATAAATATTTTTGGGGCACTCTGTATTATAATCTTCTAATTAGTTCTTAGAGAAATAGTTTATGAATGTGTGAAGTGTATTAAACTGTCATGGCGTAGGGTCCACTGACGAGCTGTTGTGAATACTGTTATGAAGTTTCTTGTTCCGTGAAAGGCAAAAAGGTTGTTTACTAACTAAGCGATTATCAGCTTCTCGTGAATAACTCTGTTCCGTGATGTCACTTAGTTAATCAGTTTTGTGTCGCAATCCGTAGGAACCTTTACATGCAAAGCACCGGCTCGAGTAACTTAAAGTTGAGCTTGGCTCAAGAACTTGGAGCCCCCGTCGGTAGGCAAGCCGTCTTGCGGGTCACGCTAAATGTTTTTAGTAAGTAGTAAGTGACGCGAGGTAATTCGTATCTCTTCGTGGATCCTCGCCTCTTGGGTGTTCAGTGTTCTCCTGAACATCTAAACTATAAATTTTGGGATGGTAAAGTTGCGTCATATTGTGATATAATAAATATATATTATTATTTAAATCTTGTCCGTTCTAATCACAATATATTCTTATTAAATATTAAAATATTACAATTAAGAACATCATTAATATTTTAAATCGATAAAGAACATCATTAATATTTTAAATATTTTAAATGTTAATTATTGTAATATTTTAATATTTAATAAGAATTTATTGTGATTAGACGGACAAAATTTAAATAATAATATATATAAATTTTGACTTATAACATTTTCCTTCTTTGATTGTCTCGTGTCGTAACACTAGTAAATTTAACCAAAATCCATTCAGTAGTTGAATAAATGGAACATATATAATTCTATGTGTTATTTACACAATAAAATATAAAGTTAATTACAATTTTCGGAGTGTCTATCTGTCAGTCTACGTGATTTATTTCTGTAACTTCTCGATTGATTTCCGTGAAATTTGGTTTTGTGGGCCTGTAAGTTGATTAAATAATATAATTTTAAACCCTCTATTTTAAATTACTCGAATTGATACTCATTAAATTTCAAAATAATTCTCTATTAGAAGAATTATTAATAATTTACTAAATGTGGACGCTATTAAGAACTACAACATTTGTTATGTAAATGTTTAAATTGACATCAGAGATCAGCGACGTATGAAATCGCAAATGGAAGCTGGGTCCAGAACATGTTGGTACTCATGTTGAGCGTGGCTTTCCTGTGGTAAGATTATCCATACACAGAAATTTATATGGATGATCGTAGACTGCGAAGAAGTTTCGTGTTTGGTGAGTAACGTGCCTTGTCGTGTTTGGAAACCAAAGAACTTAATTTGCTGTTCAGCCCTGGGGGAAATATGACCAGACATTCCGATTGTCTTCTCATACGCGTTCACATTCGAAGCACAAACTGCAAAGTGCCTACTTTCGACAGGCTTTAGCCATGAAAGATATCACATTCGTGCCCTGAACTATTCATAAAGCTTCAGTATACTTTATTTTGTCATCAGATATATGTGAATGTGAGATATCGCCTGATACAAGAACTTGCAGCGAAATACTGAGATAAAGAGACAATCTTCTGAAGCAATGCTTCGTCCGTATTTCATATAGACACTGAATTATAACTTATCTTTTATCATAATTGTTCTTACTCCTTCTGTTTTATGTATTTGTTTCTTTCTTCTTGAGATGATAATGTTGCGTCATATTGTGATAAATATATATTTGTTTAAATCTTGTCAGTCTGATCACAATAAAATTCCTATTAAATATTAAAATATTACTATAATTAACATTTAAATATTTAAAATATATTAAAATGATGTTCTCTATCGAAATGTTCGATTTACATTAGAACATCACTTTTTTACACGACATGTTTTAGTTCTAAAAGAACCATCTTCAGGTTTATAAAATTATATAAACTTAAATATAATTTCTTAAATGCAACTTTTAGTCAGATGTTTATCAGATTTCAAATGATGTTTTCCTCCAGATTTTATTGTATTTTAATATCGTATTCGAAGTTGTTCTGGATATGTACGTCGTGCTTAACATGATTTTGTGTGGGTGGATGTTTTTGTTGTTGTTTTTGTATCGGCCAGAAGTTGTTGAGGAGTCACGACCGTCTTGAAGTATTGCCGTTTTCTTATCTAATTTTCATTTCCACCGTTTATATCTTCTTATTAACTGTCTCTCCCTGTTTCTTTCCCTCCTTTATCTACGTTTAAACATTACCATATCGTTCTTGTTATGTTTATTTTATAATTTTCCATCCTCTTTTCCTGATATATTGACCATGAGAGATGTTAACAACCAATTTCTAACGATTCTAATGCGATTTGAAGCAACAGGGTCCTGATTTATCCCAGCGAGACGTTCTACCCCGACAAATTCTTTGGGCAGAGTGATTCTAGTTTCAGAAGGGCAGTGGAGTGAGGTTATGGCCGCACGCTAAGATGGCCACGGATCGTAACGCAATGGCGGGTAATTTAGAAAGCTTCCACCTGCTACACCAAGGAGTTGTACAAAGAAACTATTGACTTTGACCAATCAGACTAATGACTTCTCAACCCCCCCCCCCCCCCTTGGCTTTCACTCAGCCGGACTGTAATTACTTCCACTCTCATCTCCAGCAATATGGCGACCCTGTTAAGAAACTGAAGAGATGGTCCAGAGGCGAGTTGGTGGATGAGAGAAGACCAATTCTCTCTTTTCACCAAGTCTCTTCGAAAAGGGTAGTTTCATCTTACTTTGTGCAGGCAACTTTACGGAAATAAAGTCCCCTATTTTCAACTAAAGCTCCCGTATGACCATCAAAGGTCCAGCTATTATAAATACGTGTATTTCTTGTGAAAATATTTTTACAGTAATACTGCAAATTGATAGTCATAACTATGTGATTTATATTTTTATTAGAAACAAGTTCTTTATTTGCTCTGTGACATGAGTTCAAATGTTTGAATCCTTTTGTTGATATCAACACCAGCTTCCTAAAAACTTCTGCCGACATTCATAAAAAAAATCCGGTACGTTTTGTTAGCCAAAAATTACCAGTTGATAATTTTACGTTTCGGTTAATAATTTTTTGTTAATATTTAATTTTCAAATTTACGTTCTGATATTGACGCCCTCAATAAATATACTAATAATTTGTAATGTAAATTAACTGTATAAATAAACAACCATTGACTAATGAAAATATTTTTATCTAAATGTTCACAATCACAGTTACATATACAGAAGTGATAATTTGATTTCAATAAAATTTAATACAGTTCCATAATGATTTCTGAAAACGTTTTGTTCTAGGTAACGAGATTTTTGCATTTAAAGAACTCAATTATATTAACGCCTTGATTAGTGTCTTAATATACAGGATTTATACTGAGAAGGGTATTAGAATTAAAACTTTAATGAAATATATGCGTAGGAAGACCCAGAAGATGCTTTAGCCAGTTACTGGAAGACCAAGCGAGGAGAGAACTTGAAATGAATCTTAAAGTTATCACTCAAGATTTTTTTATAATCGGTCTGTATATTGTAAACAGTAATAAAAAACTAAGATTGGACGTATTAACTTCATACATTTATCACCAGATGGCGTGTTAATCGATGTAGTTTACGATTATCGAAGGCGAATTTCCGGTTCAGTTAGTCGCTGATGACGATAAATGCTGTAAGACGGTTACTTTGATGGAGAATGGCGGTGTGTTTGTGGTACTAATTTATTATCATTTGAGCTGTAGGTGACGATACGTGTCGAATTGAATTTCAGTTGAACTTTGAATATTGTTTTCGGAAGAAATAAGCTTTGAATCATAAGTCACATTCACATCTGTTTGCGTCCAATATTACGTTTTAATTAGTACACGATTAATCGAAATGCGACTTATTTCGTATCGGAAAATTTGTTTAAATTTCCTTTCACCGTCCATTAATTACGTACGCAAGTCTCACATATTAAATTATAAGATTCGAAACTTCTGTGATGAAGCTAATATTTCTTCTGTCGCTGAGCTAACCTTAATGGATTAGCGGAGCAGCCACTTGGGTTCCACGAGGACTGAAGATGTTGATTGGAGGTGAGACTTACTTTTTCCTTCATAAGTTTCTTTTACTCTAAACTGTTTAACTTAGAATTATATGAGGCAGTCAAATTTATTCGTGTGTTTAACGACGCTGACTTAACAGTTCGTGTTATTTACCGTCGAATGAGGAAGGACGGTAGTTATTAGTGAAATGTAATGGATATGGGAGAGTTGATTGTAGCTAATACAAATCGGAATTTTAATACAGGGACAGAGCAAAGCCGTGTAAAATCAAATTCAGGGTTGTAGCTTTTTTCCCCTCGAGATTTTAAACTGAATCCATTGAATTTGAGCCATGAACGCTTCTTGTAACTCCATATTCGGTGTTGTTGAGAAAGTTAATGTACGTTTAATTTTTTAGAAAACCGGTTGTGTTTTTTGCAACTGAGGAAACCCGCGACAAACTAAAAACACAGTTTTCCTATCGAAATTCGATTTACGTATTGTTTTACTGTGCAAATGTTTACCGCCAGATGCAGCGTGTTATGGTTTCGTAAGGAAAGCGATCGGTTGGATGTAACTGAGGTCGCCCAGTAGAGCATTTCGATTCAAGTGTCTTGTAAAATGTTCGCTTGAAGTGTTCGCTGAATGAACATTCTCTGTGATGACTTTGTGCAGAATTGAGAAGGGTTAACAACGAAATTCAGGAGTAAATTTGTTCTCAAAGGGATATTAGCAAGAAGAATGAATATCTCCATTACTTTGTTTAGACGAAGGAATACTAAAGACGTAAGGATTAAGAGGTAAACAGGGGAACTGTACAGAGATTTCTTGAAACCCAACCTAAACCTCACCCGTCATATCACCATTTGGTAACTGGATTTTAATAAAATTTAGTACAGACGTGTTTTAAGTGAATACTTCGCACGCTTAATCTTTCCATCCTACCTCTGTTAATATCGACATGCCGGTTACTTGAAATCGAGACATAATGATGACGTCATATCCTCTGAGTATGAGCCTAGTTAATGTACCGTAACGTTACCTTATCTAATTAAACCTGGCTTTTAGTTTATTAAAATTCACTTTGCCCAGTTTAAAAGACCATGTTCTACAACCGTAGAAGACAGATGGTAATTTTTTTTGTTTTAATTAAACATTTCGAAACTGTTTTGGAAATGGTTTGTCAGCGTGCGAATGTGAACTGAGCTCATCTTGTTCGTGATACGATATCGAGTAACTATTTTGCGTGATCCCTAACGTAAGTGGACAGGACACACACATCGACGTGCAGCAGGTTGAGAACCCCCGATGTAATCTATGGGTTGCTGAAGAAAAACGCGGTCCATCAGTGTTGGAACGAAACTTTTGCATTTCTGGCGCGCTCAGAATATCTTTTTAAATTGGAAGGATCAGGAAAATTCTGTGCCGTGAAGTTTCTCAAGAATTTTCCTTCTTAATCTACGCATAGAAACTGCGAGAAACCGTGGAAACATTGCAGTTGAGAACTCCGTTAGTAGCTCGAGATTCCTTCTAAATACAAGACAAAATTTCTGTCCTGTGCAGAACTGAGGTCTACTGGGATTTCTCTTTAAGGAACTTTTCCTTTGTCGACAGATGAATTTTCTCCAGGGTGACTCCTGTCATATAAAGCTGTCGGTTTCCATGGATACATGCAACTCCGTCGCTTGTACTCGCTGCATATGGCAGTAGACTCTCTGTAACCACCCAGAAATGTAACACAAGCAGCTGTGTTTGGCTGAGTTAACAAACCGAGAGGAGATGTAGTCGAAATGTACGCTGTGACCTTATATTTACACTTTAAGGTCCAGTGGGAACTATATATCCCACCTGCTTCCACAATAAGTAATTCTTCATTTTCAATTTGTTTTTATTTCGTAAGATTCTCACTGCAAACAGCTATAATTTCCTTAAACAGCGTAAAGCAATTTATCTTCGTAATGGTGAGACGTTGTGTTTTCTTCGCGGTACGGACTGAATTATTAAATATTATCTAGGCGAGATTTCGACTACAAAATATTAATATTTAAAGAAGATGAAGGGACAGGACACTGGAGAAAAGTATATACGACATTTACTCTGAGAATCTTTATGGAACGGGTCACTTGGGAGATCTAGATGCTGATGAGATAATATTAAAACGTATATTACAGAAGTAGGGTGTGAGAATATGGTCTGGATTCAGGAATCACAGGACAGGGCCATTGACTTGTTCTTTAGAACGTAATAATGAAATTTAATTTCCCATTGTGAACTTCACGAGCAGCTGAGAACCTATTATTTTCTTAATAAAGACGTTGAACATAGAAATTAATTGGTTTATTATAGTATTCATGAATTCAGCCCTTAGGACAAATGTGATATTACATTCTACCGTCAGAGACATCAACTGGTTGATGTTGTTTAAGGAAATAATTGATATATATTAAATCTTGTCCGTCTAATCACAATAATTATTATTAAATATTAAAATATTACAATAATTAACATTTAAAATATTTAAAATATTAAATGATGTTCTTTATCGAAATATTCGATTTACATTAGACCATCATTTTTCACGACATGTTTCAGTTCCTAAAAGAACCATCCTCAGGTGTATATAATTATATAAAGCTTCAAAACGATAAATAATTCAAATACAATTTTCATACATTATGCCAGCGTACATTTTTATCAGATTTTTACCAGATATTAAACGATGTTCTTTTTCAGATTTTTATTCCATGGTCTAATGTAAATCGAATATTTCGATAAAGAACGTCATTTAATATTTTAAATATTTTAAATGTTAATTATTGTAATATTTTAATATTTAATAAGAATTTATTGTGATTAGACGGACAAGATTTAAATAATATATTTATTATATCACAATATGACGCAACTTTACCATTTTATGAAAGAATTTCTGTTTGCTCTTAGATTCATACGAGACACGTAAATTCAAAACGAAGAGTTGTTGACTGTTGCAGCAGATGGTACTTGGCATCGAATGGATCAAATCAGTTATATTCCTAGTTTGACCTTACACGCTCGAGACCCTCCTTCTGGTGGGAATTACTCGTAATTCGAGCTTTGGTTCCTTGTAAAGCTCTCTCGAGTGTATTTTGATGTTTCTGTGTGGCATATGCTTAATGAAACTGAACTAGAAGTAGTTTATAGCGCCGTTCAGTTTGGTCTCTGTAGTATGGTTTGGTCCTTACATGACTATATTTGTAACTACACTCACAAACGCAAAGTAGCATAGATCGAACTTGCAATATGTTTGTACTTCAAACTCAGACCAAATAAGTTGGTGTAGTGGTTAAGCATTCGATAACTACTCGCTTCTGTTCTAACCACGGTCTCACAACAACTTCAAACACTACCTAATCACTAATCGTGATTTCATTTTTATTTCTTCAATTAAAAAGCTTTGTTAAACTACGTAGGAATATGCCTTTTTTAAGTGTTGTCCTAATTCTTCCTTCCTCTTAGAATCGCAATGCGTATTTCTATTGTTTTTGCAACACTAATCAGCTGTTATAGCCACGGTGGTCTAGCGGTTAGAACGCTGGCCTTGTAATCCTGGGGTCTCGGGTTCGATTCCCGGCGGTGCCCGAATTTATAACTTGTGTTGGGCAAGGCCGTGGTCTAGGCAACACGGAGTTTTCCTCCGTGGCATCCCAACAATTACTCCATTCACACACAGAAGAAGGCAATGGCAAACCACTTCTGGATCATCTGCCAAGAACGTATATGAACAGGTCCCAGTCCGAGAAAAGGATGGAAGGATCCTTCATATGGACCTGTCGTCAGACAGAACACTAAATAATAATAAGATGAGGTGGTCTAGTGGTTAGAACGCTGGCCTTGTAATCCTGGGGTCTCGGGTTCGAATTTATAACTTGTGTTGGGCAAGGCCGTGGTCTAGGCAACACGGAGTTTTCCTCCGTGGCATCCCAACAAGTACTTCATTCACACACAGAAGAAGGCAATGGCAAACCACTTCTGGATCATCTGCCAAGAACGTATATGAACAGGTCCCAGTCCGAGAAAAGGATGGAAGGATCCTGTTCATATGGACCTGTCGTCAGACAGAACACTAAATAAATAAAATAATCAGCTGTTAGTGCTGTTAATTGTATAAACTAGGAATAATATGCTCCGCGCATGCTCAGCTTAACTTCTGTCGTTTAAAATGACTATTATCTGCTGTGTGTGTGTAGATATTAGCAGATTTTATCTGCAGCAATGGACCAAACACCGCAGTCGAGAATAATCTTTGATCGATTAATACCTTCTGTACCGTCCCGTTGTCTGAACCGAGCCGTCACGAGCCGTGCCAAATTCACTACTGCACACGAAAACGAATTCAAAATGGAATCCAGCGTTTATCTCGTGATGATCACACTGATGATGGAGACAGCATGTGTCTTTGGAACGTTGGTAAACTTCTATGAGAATACACGGCGCTACAACCCAGAAGAAAATCTCAATTCCTACTGTTCAATACCGTGTTCACAAAAGCATGTCTCTAGACCCGGTTCAGAGCCAGAGAGTATTTTGAACGAGATGTCTGGTCCCTGATATAAAAAGTGATAAAGTTTTTGAGTCTAACTTCGTTTTATGATGTGTATCCTCCATTTAATGGTATTTTTACGGGACAGTCTGTAGGGGTGTGCCCACAGCTTGTGGTGACATCTGCTGTGTGGGCTGCAAGCTCTAATCGCAAAGCGAAATGGTCTGGTTCCTTGCAAACATCCATTTGACCTGCTCTGCGAATATGGTTGATGTTTGTACAGTGAGCGAAACACGCTCAAGTGTTTATCATTGTGACGTCACGCGGGCAGTTGCTTATTTCAAGAGTGGCTTAAGGTTCTACTGCGTGGTCACCAAATGTTGCGGGGTTGAGCGGTTAGAACTCCTGCCTTGTAGTCGGGAGGTCCAGTGTCTGCTCCCGGAGACAGTGTATCATTATTCTCAGCCACTCTAGGTAATTTTTAAGGTATTAAATTATTTTAAATTAGTTAAGGAATTCGTTCCATATACTCGCTAGTTCGATATTTAGTAATAATTAACTATTCTTTTACCTGAGCTACTGACCTCCATTTTTAAGACACTTGGATAAGTGACGCGCTGATTCTTGTAATATTTGTATAGATGTAAAGAGTTTAATTTTACGTTTTAAAATTAACTATTATTATTTATTCCCAGACGAAATGCAAGTAATAATGTCCTTACGCCTGCTTTCGTATTTCAATTTCAACACTCTTGAAAGTATTTTATTAAATTTGGTATTAGAGGCTAGCACTAAGTATTGTTAGGCAAGTTTAATTGAGTTCTTGTCAGTCCAGCACAATTCCCCCACTTTGCATGAATTTAAATAATAATAAATACAACTTTTAATTGGAACATTTTTTGATACTTCGAAAATTTAACGAAGTACCAAAATAAATACCTTATTCTGGCTGTATGCAGTGAGATGATATTTTTACTTCACAGTAATATTATTAAAAATATACGTACAGTCTGCATGTAATGTGTGGACGATCTTATGCGAGTAAAGAAATTCAACGCATTGCCATAAACCTCTCCCCTGAACCAGTCGGATCTAATTAGCACAGTATGACACTTTTTCCGGAGTAATTTGAATGTTATATTCACTTCTACGCCTAGGTCTTCCGAGTGAATTCTTTCCTTCTGGTTTAACAAACAAAATTTCTCACGCGCTGACATAAAACTCTTATAGTTTGATATGATCTATGCAATTAAAGCTGTTCGGTGAGCTGAATTCTTGTGACTGCTGTGGACTGTTTGCTTTTCATAAACAAACATTAAATTCTGAAACAAGTATTCACTGCTAGTTCATACTCGGTTAAACTGGCGGGAGACCAAAACTACGCGTTGAATGAATAAACATGCATTGCTAACTCTAAATTAAAATATATGTAACCTGTCCAAAATATTCCTCGAAGTGGTGTTATAGTCAGTAAAGTGACCTCCCAAGGCTAATATCAAACTTCAGAATTGTACACGACCTCAGTAAGACCTTGTTTAACGTCTCTCTTTCATCCACTCTTGTCTCTCCCACTTACAAATTCCTGACTTTCAGCAAACCTGCCGATACCAGGACGAACGGGCACTGCCTGGGAACCTTTGTAGCCGTTAATTTATGTTCCCTCCCCTTTAAATTTAGTGTCTGTCTTACTCCCTCACCTTCTCGTCTAATTTCATCGTATTTTATCTTGTACCAGCCAACATTACACAGGACAGAAGAATATTATTATTTTTACCAAATTATAAAGACGTCTTCGATTACTTTGAATTAAAATTCATAATTTTGATGCAATTAATTTATTCAAATTTATAGGCCACAAAACTAATATTGGACGTAAGAAACACAGTAGGTCTGAACGTGTTTTTAATTAGTAACATTAAAACAAAAGGTGTCAACTCCTGAAGAAGAGCTTCTTTCTTGGTTTATTGAACACCCTCTCCTTGTGTGGAGTGTGACGACTATGTTGTTATGAGAATCGTTCAAGCTCTTTATCTAACTCCCTGGTAGCAGAACCAGGAAGGTTCAACACCGACAACACAAAATCTTACCGCCGGCCACGATCCTGAACCAACTCCATCCATTTGCCATCCTCACAGCCCAGCTCAACAAGATCGAGGTTTTAGTACTGTGTTCGTAATATAATACATTTTCACGGTTAAGGTTTGTTAGCCCCACGCCCAACCCCCAAGCTTGAGGATTACCCATTATCGGCTGTCCGCGACTGCTTATTAGTAGCTAACCTCCATAACTGAAGGTTGTTCCTCTATTCGCAACCTGAGGACGCGCGTAACCTAATCTTGACATCCTATTGAAGAGGTTTTATAAATTGAATGTTCTCTTCGAAAATTGGCTTTTATTGGACGAGGAAGAACATATTCTACTGTTTCCGTCTTTTGCTATTCGAAACCCATTTTCGTGCTAATTCAGTTTGAACACAAATTAAAAGAAAAAATAGCTTACTTTTTGTGTTCTTTTGAGGGACATTTGGAGGGGAGTGAAGTCCTTAGTTGTCTCCTTAACGAGAACCGGAGATTTCAATCGAAGATTTGCCCGTGTTGGCCCAGAGAAGACTTCTCAATTTTACGGAAATCTAATAATGAAGATCTGTTCGAGGGACAAGCTTTAATCGAGGTTTGATTAGATTCGAACTGAAGGGAAGACGAACTCACGTATCCAGCGCAAACACTCGCCTACGATGGAACGCCATGTTGAACAAACGAAAACCGAATTATGGGGCGAAGTCTCGAGACGGGGCGGCGCCTCACGGCGGAACAAATAGCTTCGGAAGATTTTATAACATTTTGAAAGAAAATTTCTTTAATTTTAACCCCGAGATGCAGGCAGAAAGTTTATTTTTATATTTCATTCTTTTATAGTAACTTGTAATTTCTCTCTGACGGAACTTCGGATTACTGGGGATACGACGAGTTGTTATGAGCAGTTACTGTTTATTTTAATAGGCGGTTTCCGTTTCAATTTGTTTCTAATTTGGCAGTGCATTTCCAAATTTCTCTCTTACGCCAATCGTAAAGAAGTCAGACAGAAGAACATGGGAAAGGTTTAGTCACTAATGTTGGGATAAACAATTATATTTCGGTGCGTAATGAAAATAAGGATATACTGGTTGCACCTGGAGAGAGAGAGAGAGAGAGAGAGAGAGAGAATCGCCGACGTCCCAGGGAAAGTATCTGAAATTAGAAAAGAAATTAAAATCCAAATATCGATGTATGAAAGTTCATTGTCTGTGAAAAGTGAAATGCTTTGTCATACCGGTAATGACTGGAATTATAGGGAAAGGACTAAAATATTCTGGAAAGCATTCAACAGACATCCAAAGAAACAGCCATACTAGGAACACGACACTTTGCAAGGAAAATTTTAGTCTCAAACTTGAAGCCTGAATGTTGCGATTTTTGGTTTCAAACTTTTTGCGAAGATAATGATGATGTTGATGTTGGAGGTATATGTAAGTTTCAAAATTCTTTGGAACCTCTATTTTCAAAATTGAAGCATCAGCAACATTATTTACCCATTATTATTGTTGTTGTTGTTGAATGCGAGATTAAAATATGTTAAGAAGGAGTAATGGTACGTTGTTTTCAAATGTCTGACCCGTATAGTGAAACTTCGACATGAAAAAAGATCATTTCCTACACGTAATTTAGTATGAAACGAAATTTCATACTAAAACTATTTCCAGTTAAAGGGAATTCTTGTAAACGTTTTAAATTAATACATAAACACTGTTAGATTTCTCCTCCGTTCATGTTCGAAATTAAAACTTTAATAAAATTTTAACGATGTTTCTTAGAAGTTAAAGCGAATGCAAGTGACGTCTTTAATTAACAGAACATAGATAAACGAGACGACATATGAAACTCATTAAACATTTGTTTGTAATCCATTAGTTATTTTTCAGGTTTCGCGGGGGGGGGGGGGACTTGGAAGTCCTACAGTGACCTTTTGTATCAACGTTGATAAAAACTCTTTTCGTGTATTTACGTCATCATGAACTTTGCTGGTATTGAAACAGGTTTTAGATAGACGAGGTTGCGATGTGCAAGGAGGTTTTTAATGGGTAAAACTCACCACCGAGGGTCGCTTCAGGGGCTTCTGTTCAACCCTGTCACATCGTCTCCTTTCAGAGTTGACATGTATCCAAAATAAATAAAATTTGATATCGTCAAATGTCATGGCGCACATGCAGGATAGACACAGAGTAAACCGAATCTTAATTAATATCCTGATAAAAGCAACACTTCAACCACCAACTGTTGGAATTTATTATGTGTTGAATATTTAATTAATATAATCGATTTATGAATTTATCGATAGCTGACTACTTGAGAGTCTGTAATAAAGAGATTCATAAAAATACACAAAGCGCAGATTAATATATTTTGATCGGAAAATCAAAAGGAAAGAGTCAAATTGAGAGACATAGATGTAGATTACGGAATATTAGTAGTATTGCACTTTAAGTAAATAGGATGTGAGGTAATGCAATGGTTTTGACTGATTCAAGACACAATCCAGTGGCGGGCGAACAGACAAACAGATATATTAGGTAAGACTTGAGGTTCTCACAGCGGTGAGTACGAAGATATCCGTCTTCTGGGTTATTGCGCTGTGTAGTCTGGTCGATGTTAACCAACGTTTCAGAGGTCATACTGCCTCCATCATCAGGGCGATGAGTATGAAGATTTCTGTCTTCTGGGTTGTTGCGCTGTGTAGTCTGGTCGATGTTAACCAACGTTTCAGAGGTCATACTGCCTCCATCATCAGAGTATGAAGATTTCTGTCTTCTGGGTTGTTGCGCTGTGTAGTCTGGTCGATGTTAACCAACGTTTCAGAGGTCATACTGCCTCCATCATCAGGGCGATGAGTATGAAGATTTCTGTCTTCTGGGTTGTTGCGCTGTGTAGTCTGGTCGATGTTAACCAACGTTTCGGAGGTCATACTGCCTCCATCATCAGGGCGATGAGTATGAAGATTTCTGTCTTCTGGGTTGTTGCGCTGTGTAGTCTGGTAGATGTTAACCAACGTTTCGGAGGTCATACTGCCTCCATCATCAGGGCGATGAGTATGAAGATTTCTGTCTTCTGGGTTGTTGCGCTGTGTAGTCTGGTCGATGTTAACCAACGTTTCAGAGGTCATACTGCCTCCGTCATCAGAGTATGAAGATTTCTGTATCTTTTTCCCTATCACAGACTCTGATTCCGCGTTTTCGTTTGTAACAGGAAGTTTAAAGTTGCAGATATAAATCGTTAAGAAGTTTTTTTTTTACCAAGTTTCGCTAAAAATCGTTTGGTTGGTGATTAGAATTGTTTGCGTCCTTCGAAATTCTCAACAGCGTTTCCTTGGAGACCATAGACCTCCACTCACGACTCAATTCCACGATACAACCAATAAAACATGGCTGATATAAACGTTACAAGCTTCACGTATTAAAGCCAATTACAGCTTTTGTTATCACTAGTCTTGTCTGATCACTTCAATGCTCTAGAGGGATTAGAACCTTTGCTATCCGTCTTTGTTGTCCGTCCCGCTCATTTCTACGTTAACCACGCAATAAAGAACCTAAGAAAACAATTGAAAGTGGCTGCCATGTTTGTACTTCTCGAAGAGAAGGCTGTCTCGTAATACGACTGAATGGGTGTAGAAATCGAGAGGTAAACGGGTAGTTAACCTCGCCTTCTTGTGTCAGATATTGAAGTTCAGGAAGAGGATGATGTTCTATTGCTAAGAAAAACAATGTCTGGTTGTGGAGATTCTCATCTCAGAGCTCAGTATTATTTTTTTGTATCAATCGTCTTCCCACTATAAGCTGGACTTTAATTTGGGATCTGACCTCGTGCCAAAGTTTCTCGGGGTTTTTTTTCGAATGTTATCTTAAACGCTAGAACGAATTTTATGGGTCTTATCTACTTATCCGAAAAAAAAACGTGTAGTGTAATCAAGAAACAATATTATTTATTTGTAATGTTATCATTTCTCGCGATATTTTTACTTAGAACGTAATTCAAAAATTAATATTACTAACAGATGAAGTATCTTTGCTCTGTGTGTAGTTATTTGTCTGCAATTTTTGTATTATTATTAGTGTTCTGTCTGACGACAGGTCCATATGAACAGGATCCTTCCATCCTTTTCTCGGACTGGGACCTGTTCATATACGTTCTTGGCAGATGATCCAGAAGTGGTTTGCCATTGCCTTCTTCTGTGTGTGAATGGAGTATTTTTTGGGATGCCACGGAGGAAAACTCCGTGTTGCCTAGACCACGGCCTTGCCCAACACAAGTTATAAATTCGGGCACCGCCGGGAATAGAACCCGAGACCCCAGGATTACAAGGCCAGCGTTCTAACCGCTAGACCACCGACTACTAGTCCATATCTGATAAGCTTTTCATTAAAAATTTCTTGTCATTTTTGTACTTCATTTCTCATTTTCATTGTCTCATTATCTTATATAAATTAATAAATTAAGAGTGTGTTATTCCTCTGATAATGAAGTTACCTCAGCAATTACGTGTTAATTCCGTTCACTTTTACTTAAAACCCGAAACATCTACTTCGTAAAGAAATTTGTTGGTTACAGGCCGTCGGACGATAATTTGAAACATGAAATGTGACATTTTTAAAATACATTTTTTTCCTTAACGGTTTGTAAGATGCGTTAAAAGTAGATAAATGTTTATTGTCGTAACTGTGCAGCTTTCAAACACGTGTAAGCAATTTACCTTACATAAAACTCTTCGTTACGTGGTTCACGATGGATCGACGTTCCGAAACAATCATTTTAAAAGCCTTTAACAGACGCTAAGAGGAGTGAACTTTGTTATGAGTGAAAGTTTACCGACGTCGTTGTCCACTGATGTTTTCGTCTCGAGCGTTTTGAGTGCCTTAGGGTAGGAGCTGGGTGAACTCCAGATCAGGTCTGGACGTTTCGGCAAAGATAAACATCTTATCTTGCCCGGGAATCGAAGTCCGGACTTTCAGCCCGCAGTCTAATCACTATTCTGATTGAGACGTCTCTATAGTTTCGTAAAGAAAATTTGATCAAGTTTTATTTTGTGTTCCGTTTGAAGAGTAAATGTTTTATTGTTAGACCAAGAAATGGATAACTTTCTTCCTTCTCGATGCTCCTTTATTTTTCCCTCATCTTCCACGTTTATCTCATTTTCCCCTGCCTTATTCCACTTTCTTTACATCTGCATTTGAAAATGAAAGTTCAATAATTCACTAATGTGTAATTTATTTAAAAAAAGCTGTCATCTTAAAAACTACTTAGTTTTTTATCGAAAATATCAGCTTCACTTTACTGCCACACAACAGCTGTTTGGCGCTAGTATGTCGCCTGCAGGTTAAGATACAGAAACCAGTTATAAAAGAATCAATTTGATATAACAACAATAAAAAAAGACGCTCGACAAATATATATAACGAGATTGGAAACATTCGAGTTACATTTTTTCAATTTATTTCTAACCTAAAAGCAGGTTCTGTGTTGCTAAGACACAGAACCTGTCATTGTTTCTCAAAGTAAATTTGTTACGTGAGGAAATGTTGAAGGGCTGGTTCTCGTATTTCCCCAGGGAAACAGCTCACTGTTACTGTAAATTTCATAGTAAGAGCCTATGTTGGGATGTTAAACAATGTTTTAATTAAAAAACTTCTATTTGACTTTGCTGGTTAATTTACACGGGATATTTGCCCTAATGTATCAGCGTTATGCTGAAGCCATGTGCTACTTGGAGTCTTCTAGATCGTGAAGCCGAGGGGACTATTTGGGCCCAAGACACAGGAAGTAACACAAGACCGGAGAAAATTGCATAATTAATGAATTGGTGGGAAATGTAGCATGCACGGGGTAGATGAGAAACACGTATAAAAATTTGAGCGTAAACCCTGAATGTAAGAAACAATATAAAAGACCAAATTTTTAATGGGAAGTTTTATCTGGTTCAATACAAGATATCTAAAGCGGCGCCTATGATAAACTTCTGATAACTTTTGTCTCCCTCTTATGAAGCTAGGATTATATTTGTGGTAATTTTTTTTAATAATATTTAGGCTTTCTAACTAATTTTATATAATATGATAACTTATATTTAATTATAATAGGAGTAAAAGACGAACGTGTTCCATTCCTGGGGTCTCGGGTTCGATTCCCGGCGGTGCCCGAATTTATAACTTGTGTTGGGCAAGGCCTTGGTCTAGGCAACACGGAGTTTTCCTCCGGGGGCTTCTTCCCCGGTTTCTCCGTGGCATCCCAACAATTACTCCATTCACACACAGAAGAAGGCAATGGCAAACCACTTCTGGATCATCTGCCAAGAACGTATATTAACAGGTCCCAGTCCGAGAAGAGAAAAGGATGGAAGGATCCTGTTCATATGGACCAGTCCTCAGACAGAACACTAAATAAAAATAAATAATAATAAATAATATTTTATTAAACATTAACCATATTGAACGCATGTTTAAAACAAGATTGTAATCTTAATGAGTTTGTTATATGGTGTTATAATGGAATATCAATTTCTGAAGGGTCTCTGATCAATTGTTTTTGTGTTAAATCTCGAATTCTGTTGTTCTGAGATCAGCCAAATCCAGCATCAGATATAAAGTCCCTGGTAACTCACATCTCCTGGGGTGGTGATCGAGCAATGGTGAAACGGTGATTAGCAGCGAAAATAAACTTAGCTGGGGAAGACACTGCTTTAGTGACACATTGTCCACCATGAGTAAGATTTTCCTAGGACTGAATCCCGTTCTCTGGGATGGAAAGCCATATCTAGCCGCCTGGTATAGCCCCTGCTTTTGAAATAATTAAAAAATTAAATTTTAAATTCACATGAATAAAAATTACATGCTTTGGTTGCGTTTAGTGTAGACCTCGAATAAGAAATTTGGTCAAAATCAGTTTACCGGTTATTTAAATACTCTATGAGGACAGGCGGCTAAGAATTCACACGTTTATTTGTGCAAGAACGATTTATATAGTCTGCATATAATTTCTGTATATAATAAAATACAGCGCTGTGCATTAGGCGTGAATTTCAGGCATGGAATCTAATCTTAGATTTTGAAATGTTATCTAATTTGTTGATAAATTGGATTGTATGGAGCTCCGTAATTTTCTTTTCTCTTTCTAAAACAAATTTCCTGTAGGTATTGTCTTCCGGCGTTTTGATGAATATCCGTGGTGCATGAGTTTATGAACATCTGTCATTTAACCGTATCCTGTAAAAGTATATAAATTAAAGCAGTCCCACTACAGAGGCTAGACCATATCCTGATACAGGATAATTTATTCCCTAACTATATTCTCAGTTCATTCTCATCCGTTTTAATATTATTATCATTCTCACTTAATGAAGAAAAATATATATTTCTTCTAATAGCCACACCCAAATTTAGGGCCTCTCTGTCTCGCATCAGTTAACACTGCCTTCGGGTCGCGCTGCTCAATTTATTCCAATGACATTTACATCGATAATGACTGGAAATTAATTAGTGTCGAAGGCTTCTGGATTCGGCTAGTTTCATGTTTGTAATTAAACTGCAGTTTGAATTGCACGCTAGATGACGAATTCTGATGTTGTTACAGTGTTATAGCCCATTACTTAATTGGAAATGAATTAAATTGTCGGTACCTCACGAATAACTGTGTCCATTCACTTTCTTTACACGAATAGACTAAGAAACAGCAGTTATACAGAATGTTTCTTGGAAAGTAGATGTCTCTTGAATGAGAATTTTAACTTTGTCATTGAACTGACTTTTAAAATATAATTTACCTGCAAGTTTCTTCACATAAATTATAATCGTCTCCATTCCAGTTTGCTCATTTAAAGCAGTGATATTCAGCCTAGGTTACGCGTACCCCCGGGGGTACGCGAAGACATCTTAGGGGGTACGTGAAATTTAAAAAATATATATATTATTTTATTATAAACACTGAATAATCAGTAATGTAATTTATTTAATTTATTTTAGATGTAGATTATATGCTATGTACGATATGTGAACTGTAGGTGATTTTGTGATGTAGGACGACGCCAAGGTATTTGAATTCATTTAACTTGTCGATAATTGATTTAAAAATCTTCAGACGAGGTATACTTCGCTGTGTAGGTGAGTTAGTCGTTTTGAGAATAAGTGATCGAGAATTTCCCTTTTAAGCCGAGAGAGAGAAGTAAGAGACAATTTTATAATTTTGTCCGTACCGCAAAGAAAACACTCGACTTCACCATTACAAAGATCAACTCATGAACTCATCATCACAGCCAGTTCTGTAGTTGAGTAAATATTAATGACTACCTTCATGGCTTTTACTAACATTTGAATCAGCATCATTAAATAACCTAAGAATACACTTCTCAAACGTCAAGGAATAAAAGTGAGATAGACCCGTGTCTAGCAAGGCAACATATGATTCAGGAGGAATTTAGTTTAAGAGACAACAGTGAAAGCTGTTCTTGAGGCTGTAATTCAATTACGAGCTGAAGTGATGTAATTCAATCAATTGCCACTGAGTGCTTGGTACTGTTATGTCCGTTCGGATACATGCGTTCTCATGTAACAAGAGATTTTGCTACGGCGTGACGTCACGTTAGAAACACACAGTGATGCTCTGAGCTGAAGTAATACTTTAAGAGCTTAAGATACATTTATCGTGTACAAATTGAACCTGTTTATATCCTTATAAACATATTTTAAACTCATTTTATCTTTATGTATCTTTATCTTTTCGCCTCGTATTTTTTTAATTTCGTTTTTATTTCAGAAAAATATTACATCACTTATTTATTTATTCTTTTTGAGACATTTTCCAATAATGCTCTAATTATTTAATAATTATGGATTACCAGCCCCTTTGAGGTTCAATGCGAAAGTAAAAAATTTAAATAAATAAAATATTCTATATAAAATAAAATAAGCCACTGGACTGTATTATAAATCCTTTCGGAAAAGAAACACTGGTCGATCTAGAAAGAGATGGAAAGATTAAATCCTGGACGACAGTTGAAGTATCACGCTTTATAAGCCTAAACTCCGACTTCGTATTTGTACATGTTGTTTGTTTTATTACGTGTTTCATTTCTCTCGCTGTATAAATCGAGGTAGACGGGCGGTTTCAGAGCAATTTCATTAAATCTGGTTTCGCTGCTGAGGTGGATAAGCGAGCTGTAAAAGTACATATTTCCTCTCCTCTTATTTCATATTTCTAATCTCCTTCCAAAGAAGACGTTTTTTCTCAGCTGCATTTTCTTTTGTTAGACGGAAAAGCCGCCATATTCTTTTTTAATATATTAATATCATAGGAAGAATGAGAGAACGTCGTGTTTCACGTGACTGGTTATTATTTTCGTACGTTCTTAATTTTATTAAGACATTCTAATTTGAGAAAATTTTGTCGGTCTTGGTCTACATGAATTGGTCGAAATTCTGCGTTACAAAAACATAACTCTTTTTTTCAAAAACACTTCGATAATCCTCCTATATATGTAAGACTTGAGGTTCTCACAGCGGTGAGTATGAAGATTTCTGATGATGGAGGCAGTATGACCTCTGAAACGTTGGTTAACATCGACCAGACTACACAGCGCAACAATCCAGAAGACGGAAATCTTCAATCCTCCTATAATTTGGTAGAGTCACAGTTACAAAATCTTTTGAAATCTTGTGCTCCTTATTGAAGTTCGGTTTTTAAATATCGTAGATTCCGATGTATAGGCCCCATAGTGACACACACCGTAAGGAAATTCGACGTTTCATTCATACCAAAAATTGAATTTATAATGCATAATTTCTTTTCCCCCCCAATATATTTTAAAATGTTTGTCACGTAAAATATTTTTTTATTTTGGTCCTCTGAGTAGTAGCACCGTGTCTTAAATAGATGACAACGTTTCGATGGAATACATTGCCTTCATCTTCAGGGCTGGAGTAGTCCTGAAGATGGAAACAGAATTTTTATCTGAAACGTTCTTATCTACTCACGACATCGCGTTACAACCCAGAAGATCAACATTGACATCTTTACCACCGTGAGAACCTCAGGTCTCTCAAAATACTGTTTACCTAAGATCGATCTGCACCGTTCTGCTTGTAAGAAGTAAAATAACACAGAAGATGGTAATTTCGGGCTTGATTATTCTGTGTTTCGACCTTGCGGGGTCCCAAACCTCTCGATCCATTGGATGTACCGAAACTCCAGCTCTTAGTACGCGAATCAGTCTGGTCGTAAAATATGGCATCACCAGTGCACAGACCCTTAATCCCGCCGTTAAAAGACGTCGCTCTCTGTTTTATGTCTTTGGATCATACTCTGGCGTTGGTTTCGTCACGTGAATGGTTCCGGTAGAAATTTGATGGCGGACTCTTAATGGTAAGCCTGCACGCTGAGATGAACAAGGCACGAAAATGTGCAGGCTTCTTACCCCATTTCATTCTATGATATAAGCTGATGACATGTCTGTATATCCGTGTATCTACGCCCTTTAATATATTTTGAAACATTATTGAGACTTTCTTTAAGTTTTTTATTATTATTATTCCATCTATTCACCACTTTATGGGGTACGTACTTCCAAATACCCGAGACAGACCTTGTCCCTAAGGTACATAGAGTAGCAGCTATTTCCGGGATACGAGGTGCGATCGAAAAGTTATAAGATTGCGCGTATAAAAACCCGTACACTTACCTCAGGTATTAAATTCATCCATCACCCTCGAAGTAATTCCCCTGGGAAAGATTTCCAGGGATGCTTCCAGGCTTGGCAGCGGCGCTGGGATCGTTGTGTTCACTACCAGGGGAACTACTTCGAGGGTGATGGATGAATTTAATACCTCAGATAAGTGTACGGGTTTTTATAGGCGCAGTCTGGAAACTTTCCGATCGCACCTCGTACATATTGTTTTTAGCAAGTGCTACATGTATTATTTAATTTTATTTTATGAAAGCGTGTTTCGAATGATGTATGAAAATCCTAAAATGACAGTTTTCTGAAGTTCCCTGATGTCGTGTTCGCCCGGGACGTTGGCCAAATATTTTCTGAGTGACTTATTATTATTATTATTATTATTATATATTTTAAATCTTGTCCGTCTAATCACAATAAATTCTTATTAAATATTAAAATATTACAATAATTAACATTTAAAATATTTAAAATATATCAAATGATGTTCTTTATCGAAATATTCGATTTACATTAGACCATCATTATTATTAATATTATTATTATTGTCACACTTCTTCACATTCTATAATAGTATAATTTACTTAATTGATTTTAATTATTTTTCAAATATGCTGGTATATTTATTTGCAATTTTCTTGTGTATTAACGTCCTCCGTACTAAAGTATTTTAATATTCTGCTAGTTTTACCTTTTATGTTTTCATTGTGTTCGTGTGCTCATCTCTTGTGCTGTATCTGTAATTGGCTTCCTGCCTGTTGATACAGAGCACTAATAATAAAAAATTGAATTGTATTGAATTATGATGTTGTTAGAGACCATTTCAAATGCACACCCTGTAATTAATTAACTCAACTAATTACATGATGCAGAATTCTTGAGAAGCTGATATTTGCTCATAAAAATGTAGATTTTTCCCTGTTTTACGAAATAGTAATTGTTCATCTCCGTGTTCTTGAGCCAGTTTAATCCCGTCCACACTCTCCTGTCACTCCCAAATGATCTTTTCTTATTAAGTTTTTATTAATTGCGTATAGAATATCATTTGTACCATCCGTGCTGCACGTCCCACCTATCTTGTCCTTAATCTAGTCTCACTTAATAACATTTTATGTAGAATACAAATTCGCATAGCTCCTAATAATTTGTGTTTATTCATCATCAGATATTTAAATGCCTGCTCCTCAGATAGTCATATTTTGTTCTCCAACTAACGCTTCGAATCTCTTTTCTCTGGTTGGACGTACCAGCCTCATTCTCTGCGTTGACTTCAGAGAGAAATGGGTATTATATAATGTCTAGAAACGTCTGATATTTAAAGTTCTCACGGCGGCTAGTATGAAGATGGCTGACTTCTACGTAGACTGGTAGAAGTCTGTCGACGTTTCAGAGTTTCTTCCTGCCTCCATCATCAGGGCGATCCTTTTGATGAAGGAGGGAGTAAGTCTTCTGAGCCTTCGATAAACGTGTACCAGACTACACGTGGTAACAACGCAGAAGACAGCTATTTTAATTTTCAAACTTGTTCATATATCTGGCCACACCGATCCATTCATGTACGTAAGTATCTATTAATTCGCCATGTCGTAGCCATTTGGAGGTCCCGGTTTCGATTCAGGGAACAGAAATTGAATATTCTGACTTCTATCGGGGTTTTACTCAGTCCTCTGAAGAAATTTCTAGAATAATTAGTCTGGTCTGACCCGTCAGTGTTGACGGGAATATACCTTGTTTTGTGTTAAACAATAATAAGGATTATTGGAATATTATCTTTTCAAATCGTATTGAAAGTACAAAATCTGTGATATTTCATTCCTGATGAAAGTAATAACAGGAAACCGACGTCCCGAAATTGGAACTCGATGACGTTAGTAACAAAATTCATGCTCCATACAAGCGTTATCTGAACGCGTTAAACTTGTCTGTTTTCATCGTTGTGAAGTATCAGACTCGGCCTGTCCGCGCTGTGAAGGTTCGTTTGTACGAGTACGAAGTGCATTCGGACATTTGCCCTTGCATTATGAGTGTCTGTCGCTATAAATGTGTCGGAATAATTAATACGTCGAAATGAATGTCTGCTGTTGACACGTTATAATTAGTTGTAATTACGAGTTACAGTAAAACTGAGCGTAATAAACCCGTTTTATGGCGCGTTCTTTATTTAATTTCAGCGATTAGGTTGTCGCAACATTCCTATTAATCTTATTATTACTATTATTATATAGCTCAGTCAGTATAGTGACTAGCTACGGGCTGGACGGCCGGGGTTCGATCCCCGACGGGGGCAGAGGATTTTTCCTCTAGCCTCTGCGTCCAGACCGGCTCTGGGGCCCACCCAGCCTCCTATCCAATGGGTACCGGGGGTCCTTTCCCGGGGGTAAAGCCGGCCGGGGCGTGATGCTGACCACTCACCCCCATCTAGTACCGAGGTCAAGGAAGAGAGAAGCTATACCTCCACTCACCCCAAACGCCTACATGGCGTATAGTGGGACAAACTTTATTATTAATAATAATAATATAAAAAATTCCCGTCAAATATGACTTTTTTTTAATAAAAATAATGTACGTTTTGAATCACAAATGGAAACAAATGCTGTGTTTATAATTTTGGAAGATTTTTTTTAAGCCAGAGGAAATGCAGTGAAGGGAATCGTCCTTATTTTTATCTCAATTTTTCTATCTCTTCGAGGAGAAGGACACACATTGATTCTCCCAGCCGTGCTCTTGCATATTCCTTGGGGATGAAAAGCGAAGGTTTAGGTTTACTGAAGCAGATGGAAAATGTATGCGGCATCCGAAGTAGTGCTTGAAATACGATAAAGGTTACATAAATACTGGATGCTGCAGAGGTTGGGGGGATTTCGACTGCCTTGTAATATCTGTCAAAAAAAAAGAATAAAATTTCGTATTATTAATTCACTCGAATCCATATTTCAACGAGTTCATTCATTTTATATTATTTTTTTTTCTTACGTATTGGTGGCCAAGTTACACAACCAGGAACAAAAAATATCGGAGTAAATATTTTAAACTGTAATGAAACCGTAGCAGACATTTCTGATAACACATCTCACGTATCAAATGATGGCCGGGTCTCTATATTCTCTAAATTTCATTGAAGTCATAGAACTGACTCTTTGATTAAATATATTTATTTTGTACAGTCTACACACAAACGTTTGAAGTTTATTGGTGTTGTAAAAATTATATAATATTAAAACATTTTGTTGTGTAAAATATTATATTAGCGCTCTTAATCGTAAATACGATTTTACATTATATTTTTTTAGCGCTTTTATTAAAACGACATGTTTCGACGGGTAATACCGTCGTCTTCAGGTTTTTATCAATTTAAAATATTTTAAAAACTATTAGATATTTGATGCAATATATTATAATGATCCGTAGTTCTGTTTGTAGCTTTCCATTTTCATGGTAAGTTTCTTATTGTAGTCAGACGTTATATTTATCTGTGGAATTAATGTTTAATTATTTTCTTGGAATGAGTATGAATTGACATAGGAAATAAATAAATAATCGTATAAATATCTATTAAAAATAAGATTAAGAGCGCTAATATAATATTTTACACAACAAAATGTTTTAATATTATATAATTTTTACAACACCAATAAACTTCAAACGTTTGTGTATAGACTGTACAAAATAAATATATTTAATCAAACACAAACATGACGCATATAAGATACAAATTGTCCCTTTTATGTTGCGATAGGGTCAGATAGGGTCTTCGTGGAACTGTGGCCTACGAGGGGCTTACATCCCAGACTGCAGATGGTACTTGAACAAATACGGAATACTGACAGATGAAATCTTTTAACATATTACAAGTTGTTTTATTTTATTATTTGATTTTGCCCTAAGTCTGCTGTGACCCACCTATTAGCGTTTTCAGGTTTCTCACTTTCCACATCTGCGGCATGTCGAGTTCTACGTTAAGTTGGACACGCGTATATTCCGACACTACGGAGTCCGATGACGAACTACCGGTCCCTGTGTTTCAGGAGCAGTGGTAGAACACCACGCCCCGTACTGGGAACACCCGTTTTCTCAGCCTTACTTCGACAACTCGACCCGGCGAGAGATGACGACGACAGTGGGGCAGAGCGCCTACTTGCATTGCCGCGTCAGGAACCTCGGAGACCGGGCGGTGTCGTGGATTCGAAAGCGGGACCTGCACATCCTTACGGTCGGGATTCTGACGTACACCAACGACCAGCGATTCCAGTCCTTGCACTCCGACGTTTCCGATGAGTGGACGCTCAAGATCAGCTCGCCCCAGGTCCGGGACTCCGGTACCTACGAGTGTCAAGTGAGCACTGAGCCCAAGATCAGCCAAGCCTTCCGTCTGAACGTCGTCGGTGAGTTGCTGAATTGTTTTTTTTCCGTCCATGTTTAACGACGCTGTCAGTAGCTCGTCTATACGGCAACGAATAATGGGATTGATTATTTCGATGAGTAATTCATTGTAAAATATATTAAGGTGGGCTACGCCCCTTTTTAAGTTACTATTCTGTTTTCCTGAAGGCTCTGAGAGAAACCACTAAAATCTTTTGTAAACGGTCTGACAACAGAGTTTTCAACGTTTCATCATAAAATATGATAAAATATTTATTTCTCTAAATTCTATAAAATTGTCCAGTCATTCTTGGATTTGATATTTAAAAATGGAAACTTTTCTCTGTCTGAAATAAAGAAGTAACTTTGGTTGCCTAAAATTTTCTGAAAAAATCTATTTATAAATTCTATAAAATTGTCCAGTCATTCTTGGATTTGATATTTAAAAATGGAAACTTTTTTTCTGTCTGAAACAAAGAAGTAACTTTGGTTGCCTAAAATTTTCTGAAAAAATCTATTTAATATTTTACCTTAATGATAGTTACCACTTTAAGTTGTCAAAGATCGGGGCTGCTACAAGACGGGAGTCATCTTGCCACAAGGCTATGCATGCTACATGCCTGTAATCCAGTCCCGTTATGAATTTCTGTTTCTAAAACGCGGCATCATGGTTCAAAACTGTTTAGAGGCAGTGGATTCAATAGAAGACAGCTTATATCGAGAGCATCACAGCATACAGGCGTATCAACATATTTACATAATCGGACGTATTAAGTCGAACATAAAATTGTGACATGTATGTCAGGCCAGACGGACGTAACGTTGCTAATACGGATGTGTGCATGGAGACTAATAATGCACATTTATCAAATCAGATGAGCTGAATAATTCAAGTCTCCTGCAAATCAGTCATCTTCTTCATACGCCCTTCTTGAACGATGTGGCCTTACGCGAGTTGTTCCCAGACACTCCTAAATTCTTCAGGATCACTGTGCATCAAAGAATGTTTCCGTATGATGTCACAAATTCCCCATAAATCAAAGCTCTGAATTGGAAACAGACGACGACTCTGTTATGTGTGAACACGCAAAAGTGTTTGCACGACTTTCAGAGCCGTTTTTATATTAACTTGTGATTTCTAAGTCAGAGAATTTTGAGTCAGTCAGCCAGCACAAAGTTTGGAAACACCATTTTAAGTGTAAGTATGATTAAAGTGCACTCTGTGATGTAAAGTTCTTACAGACAGAACGTAAGTAAATTGAGACTTGGAGAACAGGAACGAATAACGTGACTTTCACTGGTTGTTTACGTTGTCATGGAAACCGCATGGACCGAATACTGTTTTAGTCAGTTTGGTTCTAAGCGATCTTAAGTCATTTTAACTCAGTAAGGTGAGTGGTGCTTTGAGTAATATAATTTATGTCTTGTTGCCTTGTCTTTTGGATGGTGTTTACAGGGTTTGCTGGTTGTGGTTTATAGCAAGGATTGATCAAGATTTTTGGGGTGATTTCTTGTTATAGATCAAATCAGGTAATTCGGATTCTTGGATCCCGAAATGATGTTTTTCAGGTAACGGTTGAATCTGTCTGTATCTGAAGGAAATTCTGACGCTTGATGATGGCGTCAGTGTATATACGAGAAAGCAAATAATACCGACATTGTTTAATCTTATGTTTATGCTTCAATTTCTAAAGAGTTTTCGAAATCGCTGTGGTGCTACTCAGCGACTGAACGCCTTCTTCAAAATTCAAGACGAAGTCTCTTCTGAAGAGACGTGAGTCAATTTAAGGACCCTCTAGACATGGGAACAGGGAAGAAACCAGAGGTTTCATATGTTCCTTATTGGTTTAAACCAGAGAAAATATGTTACGAAAACTTTTATTGGTGTAGATCCTCAAAAGGATGACGAAGAACGACCTCGAACGGTTTAAGACATTAGAATTTGTTGACATCTGTAAAACATTTAGCTTCCAAAATGTAGCGTCTTGTTCGTGGCAAATAGTATGCAACAAAACTTAACCCAACGTCTCATAAAAAGGAAGTTAACATTTCAACTGGAGCACAATGCCAGAAAACAGTCGAGTAGCTTCCTTAGCAACAAAACAATTCGCCATCTCTTGTCACAATAGAATTAAACGTCATTATCTGGCAAGTGGAATTTTTTTCCCCTGTGACGCGAGACCTGACAGATGGACCTTCAACATAGAGACACTCGTACAGAATTATACGAAAATCTAATAAATTTTACAACCGATTTAATTAAACATAATAGAATAACCAAACACAGGTTACACTTAAACACTTGAAATAATTGAGCTTGTATTACTAAAGAAATTAACTAATTATCCAATTAAACTAAATTGATATTTCAAACTAAATCCAAATCATCCAGGCGTTCCATGAGTTTGAGATTACAGTTGAGGGTTCGTAAACATCCAACATCCATGTACATCCAGAACTGCCATTAAAACAAAAGCCTCTTTATACTTGTATTACTCTGTTTAGTGAACAGTGTACATTATTAAATTATTTTCTTTAATCTCTGTTCTTAAAAATATTCACTTCAGAAGTTCACACAATTTTGACCTCTTAACAATTCTGGATTCAACGCTTGGACCTCTTTCCCTGTGATGAAGGCTTCGCGGAATTGGGCTCAGTTTAAGACGCTGGTCTTCTGGGTTGTCGCGTCGTCGGTGCGGTGCGTCATCGTTTCGACGGGAAATATTTCCTCCGTCTTCAGGGCTCAGGAACAGATAGTAGACATTATAAAAAAATATGGGTATGAAATGTGGATGATGAGAGAAAATTATAAGAAAATAACTCAGTAAAATTGTAAGTTCTCATGACGGTGATTAATAAAATGACTGTCTTCTGTTATATTTTATCGTGTAGTGTGTTAGAAGTTTATCGACGTTTCGCAGCTACTTGCTACTTCCATCATCAGGGCGATAATGGAGCCAGTAAGTGCCTCTGAAACGTCGGTAAACTTGTACCAGACTACTAGTTGCAACATCGCGGCGTACAGTCAACTTCAGAATAATTCAGGCTTATAATCTGAAGTTACAGAAGCTTTTCAATGGAACGAGATTACTAGACAAGGTGCAAAATGAACATAAATATTAAGTACATGATGATATTAGTGATAATGGGAGATTAAATATATGTAAAACAAACATTAAATAATAAAAAGACAGATGAGTGTTTGATAGATCAATAAGGTTGGAATGATATCAGACGAATACAGTGTGAGGTTGAACAAGAAAGCCTGGAGTGTTCAGAACCTGTTCCCGGTACCATGAGCGCTGCAGATTCCCATGTAGCTACATAAGTTATGACCCAAAGCCACGACGCACTTCCCGTATTGCGCGTTGCGGTCACCCTGCCAACAGGGAGCCCGCATGGCGTAGCCCATCGACCGCGTTAAATATGTCAGCAGTGATTATATGTAACTGTCGCATATCTGGGGGAATTCCCTGGACCTAACGACAGATTCACTGGTTGGCACTCCTGCTTCGTATTTGTATGGTCCCAGGTTTGACTCCAAACCCAGATATTTTTGTGGTTTTTCTCAGTCCGTCCAGGTAACTGAATTATACTTGAAATTAGCCAACGACCTCCTCTCTCCGTATCTTCATCTGTTCGTCATTTGCGTTCTGTTATCACTCAGCTTGTATGAAGATATCTGTATACCAACTTAAATATTCCTTGAGTGTCAGGGTGACCAACCTTTACCGTCTAGAACCAGAAATATGACTAGTATTCTATATCTAGAATATGCGTACCTCGTTCCACACCTTATTGGTACTTTCATGCTCTGCAGGTTATCACAGAGACGTAAAGTTTGTTCACTGTGGTTTTGACTACCGCCAAATACGTTTCTGTGAAGACGAGACCGTAGAGTGATCTCTATTATAGTGGAATGTCTGTTTCTACACTGCAGTGTCCAAGGCGAAGATCTTGGGCAACCCCGAGCTCTACATCAAGAGTGGCAGTGACATCAACCTGACGTGCGTTGTTCTGCAGACGCCAGAACCACCTAGCTTCATCTACTGGTACCAGGGAGCCCACGTCATCAACTACTCTCAGCGGGGAGGCATCAGCGTGGTCACCGAGAAGCAAACCCGGACCAGCCGCCTACTAATCTCCCGAGCCCTCCCTCAGGACTCGGGAAACTACACTTGTTCGCCGTCCAGCTCCGACTCGGCCAGTGTCATGGTCCACGTCCTGAACGGTAATGTTATTTATTATTACTAGAGTATTCTTACAGCGACTGGCAGAAGCTTTCCTGTGACTTTTATAGAAATTTTGACTGCGATGTTGGCTTCTAAGTAAACACCGGTGCTCTATTGCCGACAGCAACGATGGTTTGTGTGGAGACAGAAAACCAGGTCTCAAGAAGCCCGGATGATATCGATCTCAGTTTATTCTTAACATCCTCGATCATCGTGAGTGATTCCATGCCGTAAGCTTATTGACAGTAATCCCGAACTGCATTACCGACAGTAGTAGAAAGTTTGACCTGCATTATCGACCACATGTTATTTATAGGACGAAGCATTGCAGCAAAATTTATGCCTTATAAATCCTAATAAGAGGCCGGAACAGGCTTTTTAAATATAGGCCTGTCTATTATATTAAAACAGATTGAGATCTCAAGTTCTCAGGGCGGTGAGTTCGAAGATGGCTGTCTTCTGGGTGTTAGAAGTTTACAGACGTTTCAGAGGTACTTGCTGCCGTCATCTGGACTCATCGCCATGACAATGGAGGCAGTAAGGACCTCTAAAACGTCTGAAGACTTTTAACACACAACACGTCGCGACAACCCAGAAGACAGCCATCTTAAATAATGGTCGCGGATGGATACAAATTGACTTCAAATTGAGTAAACGAGTATCGTGTGGGTGGATACTGAATAAGAGATGTCAACATGAGATAATAATGTTAAGAAAGATGTTAAATGAATAGGCTTTAAGGAGGTGTATTGTAATTTTTACTGTGCTACGAGTATACGAGTATCTCAGGTATTAAATTCATCCATCACCCTCGAAGTAGTTCCCCTGGGAGTGAACACAACGATCCCAGCGCCGCTGCCAAGCCTGGAAGCATCCCTGGAAATCTTTCTTTGTCAGCCTGTCAAGCACCATCTGCGATTCTGCCTGAATCTCTTCTATCGTCTCAACTCTCCTTCACTTTAGCTGAATTTTCATCTTTGGGAAGAGGAAGAAGTCACACGGAGCTTAAAAAGGAAGTTGGGGTCGGTTCTTGCAAGATCTTTGAGCTCCTGACAAACGAGAAGTCGATTCTGCGTCTGGTCCTCAGACAGGATGCGTCGCATGTGGAGTTCTTCCTTTAGAATCAGCTGACAGGTCCCATAGCCTATCCCAACAATGTCGCACAAGTCGTTGATGGTACGACGTCGATCTTCGTAACATTTTCGGGCGTTGTGCTCGAAGATGGTCGTCCAGAACGCTCGTCATCATCGACAGAGGTTCGGCCATTTTTAAAACGTGAATGCCACACAAAAGTTTGCGGACTCCCCAAATGCTTGCTTTAGCATTTCATAGGTTTCCGTAGCCGTTTTGGCGAGTCTTTGGCAAAATTTGATGCACACGCCATTCCGAAATCGCAGGAGGGTCGGTGTAATGCACTACCAAAACGCCCGTAACTAAGAAACAAATGCTAATTCGATGATGCCGGCTGGCACACTGATTCACTATGAATGTAGGCCGCACCCCCTAGCGGCAGAAGCTCGTACTACATCCGGTTCGCCCTCTATTGACACAGTCTGGAAACTTTCCAATCGCACCTCGTATTATAATTTCGTGTGTTCGTGTTGATGCAGTTGGCAGTTGTAGGAACAGTTTGCCGTGTTTGCCGATAGACAGAAGGAGAGCGAAACATGACGCCAGGGATCTAAAACCAAAACTTTTAATTGTTTGCTTCTCGCCTCGGTCTTCAGTATGAGAAAGTTGGTAGTATCGATGAGTTACAACGCCGCCTAGCACTCTGCACGCTAGAGGACCAAGTTCCAAGTTTGTGAATTCTATACCTAGGCAGGTCGATTACTCCGCGGTAAACCTTTATTGTAGTTCCGCGCACAAAATAGTTCTAGCAGTTCATCCTCGTTGTCTGTGGTTTGCTTGCTTTCAGCTGCAACTTTCTCGAAGCTTCCGCTACGCTGAGTACAAAGTGTGCTGAAGTTTTAAGTTCAGTTTAGTCTGTCGTCTTAATTAACTATTATCCTCAATATTCTTGGCGTTATAATGACGAACTCCGTGGATACGAGTAGACATTTACAATCCAAAATTCATTCAGATCCTCAATAATTTAACCGTCTTTTAAGATAAATCATTAAAGTGTGAACGAGCGCCCGCCAATCACAACTCTTTCAAGATCTGTTTTAATATTATCCTTCCATATGTTCCCGGGTCTTTTCAAATGCTCTGTTCCTTTCAGATTTCCAGACTAATTGTGTATACATTATCTTTCTCACTTTATTCCTTCTTGTTATGAAGACCCTAAAACTATTTGGTGAAGATTACAAATTACGAACCTCCCGATAAATCAGTTTTCTCCAACCTCCTATGACTTTCTGTTAGTCTCTTACGTCATATATTTTATCTAAATACGCAATTAATGTATTCTGAAAGCAGTCGCTATTAAAATGTGTTGATTCGTAGATTTTCGAATTCTGTTGGATAAAATTTACAATCCCATCTTTAAAACTAAGTCTAACACTTTATAAATATGTAAATTAGCGTAATGTGTTAGGATGATAACGTTTTTTTCCAGAACATTTTATGGGTTCAAGTGACGAAGATATAATTTTCATGTTTTACATTTACCCAAATGAGTTCAACGGAGTTTAAATCTGGATTGTACGTCGGAAGTCTCAGTACAGTACGTTCTTTGTCTGCTAAAATCTGATAAATCACATATTACTTGTCCTTTGACTTATTTTATTTGATTAAATCTTACAGTTGAGCTTTCAACACGTCACAAAATGGGATGTTTATTTCCAATAGCCATGTTTTTATTTCGTCCTTCTTTGACCGACGGAAAATCCTTCCTTCCTTCATTGAGTGGTCCGCATACTGTGCACTGTTCAAGGTCAGCGGCCATAATCGATGAATCCACTTCTACCACACGTTAGTACGACGTAGACGTAGGTTTAAAGTAGGTGCTGCTCCCTGGTGGTGTGTGCGAGCAAGTCCCTTCTCGAAAGTGAGCTCCTATTGGCCCAGAAATCCTCCTTGATTATTGACATATTTTTTTTCAAAATATTTGATGAGATCCTGGCCCCACATTCCGTTAGTCTGAAAACGAAATAATTATCTAAATTGAATTAATTTGTTTCAGGTGAGCATCCAGCCGCAATGCAACATGGGAACAGCAGCAGTGGCTCCGCCACACGGTTTCCGTCAGTACTACTATTGTTGATATGTTTCGTATTCCATCACGCCATTACAGTATCAAGATGGCCGTCCTGTATCATTACGAGATGATGTGTGATGATAGAATAAAGTGAAAAATCAGTAACCACGTCTGTAGCACGGTGGAGCCATCTGTTGTGGAATTCAGAAACAGGGCAATGAACTAATATATACATTTATTATACCCCTTCTCTTTCTCGCAGAGCCTTTAAAGACGATTAATAGACGCAATTTCAAGACCACAAGAGACCACAAAAATTAAGCGATGGCTTTAAAACTTTAAATTTATTCCAAGAAACTGTAAAAAGATCAACATATAACCTCAAATCTGCACTGATCTTTAATATCCTTTATCGTTTCCTCATTCTAAAAAAGACTTGTATGTTAAGGTAAGGAAAACTTTAACAAATAAATTGACGATAATTGTAAGTCTGTGCTGATATTTCATCTACAGCGTAAAAATCTTGATTTACTCTGCACTGCTGTTTGAAGAACTGGGGTCACGTACATGGTTAGGTCGTGGGAGTGCCTTACCCCTCGTGCGTATGTGACGTGTAATACGTACTTGCTAGTGGTAATTAAATCTTAATAAGAATTTGACTCGACGATATATGAGAAATATATAAGGAATTGTTTGTCGATTTTATTCGTGAAATTTTAAAGTGTGACTACTTATACAAGAAGTTCACGTATTCTGCGATGGTATTGGTTGGAAAACTGTACGTGGTATGTTACTGTAATTAAAACCAGACGGGTTTATTTAAATACAGATATATTTATGTGACCGAAATCACTTGCGAGATATTTTAACCTTGTTAACGCGAAGATTATGTAAATATGTACAGAAATTAAGAACTAGTGATGGTCATATCTTTTCCTTTACACTTAAAAAAAATATATTTGTAAACAGGATAATTGGTTTCAGAAAATAGGTGTGAGGAAAAAGGATCTTCATTCACAAACGAAATATCACGCATCAATACAGCAGAAGATTAATCTATTAAATTCATTTTAAGAAATGAAACAAGACGTAATTCACCATCTAATAACTACGTATATAGAAACAGCTCACTGAATACGTATTTTAAGAATGTGGTCTAAAATCTTATCAAGATTTTGCGTAACGTGAAAGTCTCAAGATAAATATAATTACCGATGATTAGAAAATATTTTTTTTAATATGTGACTTTGTAAATAATTACGTATAAAACTGTAATATCTGTGGACATAAAACCCATATAGTCTTTTTATGTCAATATAAAATATATTTGAGACTGAAAAAGAATTAAACCAAATGTGGGTAAATATATAAGAGAATGTTACACACATTTAGTTATCAATAAGTATTCGAACGAGTGAATGATCGGAGAATATTATTACGATAGCTTAAGAGTATAATTTTTTTTTCTCACACTTTTGGGTTAAGACTTACGTGTCTCGATGATGGTGTTTCCAGAAGGCTTATGAGCTATAAATGACTGTCGCATATACAGTAGGCCTATTATATTTGTACCATGTTCCATGAAAATGTGTGTTGCCATGACATTTCTACGGCCAGTACGTGTTATAATCGAATCACAACCTCTCTCTCTATATCTCTCTCTCTCCTTTGTAAATATTGTAAGGGACACAGAAAAACAGTAAACTTGTATTTCATTCATGAGTGGTTTACTGTAAAATAGCACGCTAAGGAAATGTATCTTCATTTGCAGTCTCCTTTGACACGTTCAGACACGACGAATTCGTAAATTCCTTGTATAACTTACGTTAAATTTTCGCTGATGGATATTTCTGACGTGATAACACGATTAAGCACGTAGTTCATGTCACAGTGTTTAGATTTCAGTCAGCAGAGAGCGTGAACAACATTACACTAATAAATCTTATTGATATATTGATATTTTAAGGGTGTTAAAATGTATGGTTGCGATATTTGACCATTTGATAAAAATGGTCAGATAGCTAATGAATATATAGAAGTCTGAATGAGTTAAATAAACTGCAGTACAAGGATCCAATTTTGAAATATTCCCTATCTTCTCCTCCTTCGTCAGTCCAAGGTCGTAACTTCAAAAATTGTTTCCTTCATCCAAAACAAGATGCATCTAGTGAAAGTTGTTTATAATTGCATTACGTAAGCATAGAGGTCACCTTAATGAAATAATTTACTTTTATAAAGTTATTTTAAGTTTTGGTCATCTGGGATTTAATATAAACTTTTCGATGTTTTTAACTTGGTTAATAATTTCTGTAGAAACTCAGAGGCTTGACACGTTAAATTATAATTTTTTTTTTCAAAAATTCGACTACACCCTTTCTAGTTTTCTCTAGAATAAGCGACTGTGGTTTTACAGTCAGTTATGTAAATCACGATACCATAAAATCCCTTTAACAACGTTGCCATGGCAACGGGTTTAATAATATACGCGAAACATATCATAAAAGTTACCTTGTTTAATTTTATTTAATAAGACGGTGCAGTCTGTCAATAAAGTCTGCATCCAGAAGTCGAATCTCCGTCTTTGAAAGTTAGTGGGTCAACTGGCGGGCCACATTTAGGAATCCGGTGAGGTTCGCGGCCAGCAAGTTTAAAACTATTGGTCATAGTTGTGTAAATCACATGAACTTCGCCATATCCTGTCCAAATATCAGGGTAAATAACATAAAATATATTTGGTACACTGATCCTTTGGTGTAATGACTTAGAATTTAGAGAAATTTAATAAAAATCGATTAAGTCTTATTGGTCAATTTCTTATTTTTTATTCCAAAAACATGTCGGATACTTCTATTTAATTGTGTCCTTATCGCGACATAACTTATTTTAAACCGCAGTGTTTTTCTCGCGTGTGATCTGAAGCTTTCGCGGCGACGAAGATGGTTCCCGAAACGTCTGTTTCCTCCATTAAATCACCTGACACGGCTGACAGCACTACATTTGCATGATGACAGCCGCTAAACTCCGTGTTAGCAAAATACAAGTTTCAAGGTCACTTCAAAAAATCAAAGAACATTGAAACTGGAACAACTGAACTCACGAGAGACTTCTTAGTCACCTCTAATAGGATCAATGAAGTATTCTTCATTCTTAAAGTAGAAATACTTTAACTTTTTTGCCTTGGTGTTTCATTCATTTAATTAATGACGAAAATATTTTCCTTCATTTTGAATTAATCTTCACCGCGCGAGTAAAAATATCCCTGTATGAATTTACATTTACGTCCAGACCGGCTCTGGGGCCCACCGATCCTCCTATCCGATGGGTACCGGGGGTAAAGCCGGCCGGGGCGTGATGCTGACCACTCACCCCCATCTAGTGACGAGGTGAAGAATTAGTAGGAGCTATATTACCTCTCCCCCCAAACGCCCACATGGCGTATAGTCGGACAGCTATACTTTTACTATAAATTTACGTTCTGTGCTTCATTTGTGATCGATAAAATTGAATATATCTGTTTGACCTTTGACCGAAAAATTAATTAGCTCTTTTTAACAAAATCTACTTTTATTTTAAACAGCTTGGCACGTTATTTAATCTGATTAATTTTACAACTGGCACATTCATTTCTGATCTGCTAGAACACTGCCGTATATATTTTAGGGAATGATTCTGATTTACCGACGTTTCGTCTAAAAAAATGAAACGAGCGTCACCTGATGTTCTTCATAGTCCTCAGAAATTCCATTTGTGTTATCAAAATATCTCCTCTTTACATCAAAAATTTCCTTCCGTCGTTGCGTGTTCTGTACGTCAAATCCATTTCCCTTAATGGAAGGCTATCATCTAGAAAACCCTATTTTCCGCTTCATAATCTTTCTTAACTTCGATGTTGTAAGATGCTCCTCTTTGCCATAAAATTCATAAAATATCAGACGTATCAAATCTTTACAAAACCTCCTTAATGTCTGTAACAACGTTTTATTTTCTATAATTTTCTCAGAACGACAAAAGACCTTATTTTATAACGAAGAACTTAAAGCTACATTACACAGTTTCTTCACTGTCTTACGATTTACATCATTAAGACTGACGACAGCTCAAAACTCGCAGCGTAGAAAATATGGCAACGCCGTACTTTTAACTTGATGATTCGACGTCATGAAGAATGTCTCTAACCTGAAAACAAATGATTTATGAAGCCATATTTAAATTAACTTACCATTGTTTTTGTACATTCAATTCTGCATTAAAATCTGTACGTAAGAATACGTAGCATGTTTGGTATATTTTATTGTCCTAAGTTGAAACAAATTATAAAATGAAAATCAGGATAAAATATGAAGAGAGAAGAAAAATGTTACAAGAATGACGACAGGTAGGAGAATGGAATATGAGAAAAATTAGATTAAAAAATAATATTTTGTAAGAAATTAAGAGAAAGACTCGTTCAAATGATGAAAGTATAATCAAAATTATTATTAGTGTGCTTTTATATTAGTAGATCGATAATAATCGACGATTAAATTTCTCCTTCCGGTATATCGACACTTTATATACGTATCGATAGTAATCGATTGTAATATCTCGTTACTGTTCCTTCCTGTTTGCCGATTACAGAGGATCTGATCGCACAGAACGTGCCTGTAATTAAACGTAGGTTATTTCGGTGTAATGATTTATTTTGTGGATATTAATCGTGATATTTATTGAATATTTTAGACGTGAGTGTCAAACATAAAAATGTGTGGTGTTTCGTGACGTGAATTGAAGAGTTGTTTTGGTGTATCGAACAGCTTGTAAGTAGTAGCCATATTCCAAGCGAGACAGCGAATTAACCTCTTGCCCTGGGTGGTCTAATGACGAAGACAAATGGTAAGTTTTCAATCCTCATTTAATATGTGTAATCGACGTCAGGTAAAATTAAAGTAGCATTATAATAGCGTTATTATATGGGTAGGATACATAGCATGCGTGAATATCCTGAGGAAAGATATAATTTTGGAGAAAATATTTTTATGTAAGAGTCATAGGACAGGGGGAGAATTGTAAACACAAGAATATAGACCATTTGTTAGGGTTACTCATTAAGACTGCCTAATCATAAGACGGACCGCTACGCTGGCCTTGTAATCCTGGGGGGTCTCGGGTTCGATTCCCGGCGGTGCCCGAATTTATAACTTGTGTTATGCAAGTCCGTGGTCTAGGAAACACGGAGTTTTCCTCCGGGGGGCTTCCCCGGTTTCTCCGTGGCATCATCCCATTCACACACAGAAGAAGGCAATGGCAAACCACTTCTGGATCATCTGCCAAGAACGTATATGAACAGGTCCCAGTCCGAGAAAAGGATGGAAGGATCCTGTTCATATGGACCTGTCCTCAGACAGAACACTAAATAAATAATCATAAGACACCTCGACTGCATAATTACTGTTAACCGAACTGATTGTTATGAATTTTGTGAGTTAAATAATAATATAGGAATTTTTATCAGCTGGTGGTTCAGGTTTGGTACATTCACATAATTTACCTATAAAACCGTGTACAAGAAGTCTTATACACTTTTAAATGAATACAAACTATTTCAAATACACAAACTTCTCGTACCAGTACGACCAATGTTTACGAGTACAATGCCCAGTTAATTCGTAAGATATTTGCAGGAGATATTTTAACTTTATACCAAGCGAATTTTTATTTGTATTTTCACGCTGGACGACTTAACGAATGCATCAAATCAGAGTTCAGTGTGCAATCTGACTGTTACAGACGAAACTGGTTTGTTTACCTTCGTAGTAATCCCATGTGAAAGGCATAATTGTCCTTCTACGTAAAACCCACCTGTTCCACACGCAGATGAGTGACCCTGATTCATTTCACTCATCATAGTTGAATTTACATATATTATTACACTAATATAAAGTATGTTTCGGTACATATTTCAAATGTCCACAATTTGATTTTAGACTTTTTCAGTAGCTCGGATTATACTTCGTCGAATTACATATTTATTAGTAAATGGTGAATTTAAAAGAATACGAGAGTAATCAATTACAGGCTAACGTATTATATTAACCTAGATTTTGCCTGGAGAAATGCCTGGAAGAATTCCAGGAAATATTTACCCAAATATAGAACACAGGTTAATTATATTTCGTTAAATATTAATTATATTGTAAAGTACTTATCTATCTTGACATAAATTTACAGTATTTTGTACGATGAAGTTTGTGTTTTAAAAATATAATATAGTTCAGTTTTGCCTTTATAAAATTTAAGATACGTAATTAAATTAGAAAGACTGACAATTTTAGTGTTGACATTCTATGTCTAATTCCTAACACATCCTTCTATTAGTATCGGAGGAGCACGGACGGACAGACCCGATTTTCCAATTAACTGCTTACTAAATGCTGAACTTTGTGCAGCGAACGGAATCAGCTGTTTTTATTTTTCCGTGATTTTGCTTTATAAAGCAGAATGGAACTGACGAAGCCTTAAAGCTTTGTATCGACTCCGCACAGTGGGATATAAATTGCTTGTTTTTACGAAGCTGACAGTCGCTTAGAAGGTCGTTATTGTTGGCAGGGTAACCGCAGTCGGGGGGTTTGTGGTATGAAGATGCGAGCGATGTTAAACATACCCCTAGCCCCACCACAACCCGCCAAACGCCAACCCATGTCTGTCACTGAAGAGCATCTATGTGCTGAATCGTATTACATTTTGCATAATAACACAGAGACTGTAGAAAATGGGTGTCACATTTAGACCTCAGGGTAGGAATGTGACACTTTTATATTCCTCTAAAACTTTTGAGAAGAAATTGACATTGTGATGAAATTTTATTTCAACACGCATATAAAATTTTCGTTTGCAAAATCCTAGGGACAGACAGACGTATATTGAATATAATATTAAAAAGGATGCTGTAGAAATTTAGAGTCAAGTAACGAGATTCTGTTGACATGATTATTTATTCCATAAAAGACGGAGAATTTGTCAACTAGTTAAGCGAGTTTAAAACTTCTTATGAGGTACTCCGTACCGTAGATCTGTTTTAATTTTATTTTATAATCGTAGCAAATATAACAATAAAAAATGTACCTGTAATGAATTTCTCTTGCTTTGACGTTAATTACAGCTTTAATTACCTAAGGCGTAGTAAAATAAAAGCGATCTTTTACGTGTTCACTTGTCGATCGATCCGTTGCAGGTTCTGAGCGACCAGATCCAATAAATTATTCCACGAATAAGAAGCCAGAATTATGACTAGACTTCGATTTGAGTGGGATTACTCAAAATTGAGAGTGTCGTAACATATTGTCTACTACTCTTCCAGCTAATGGATTTACGACCTCTGTTTCTTTCATTTACGTCACTGAAAGAAGATAGTTAGATCTATTTAATTCATTTTAAAATTCTTATTCCACAAGAGTCCTCTACTGGATTATATCCTGAGCTAATCCAGTTCACTCCTGACGTTCACAGCCCTTTGTTCAAGATATATTTTTAATATTATCCTCCGATATTTTCGAGGTATAGCATCTCATGCACCGATCACGTTTCTCGACTTAAATTTCGTATGCATTTCTCACACGTGTGATCCGTGCTGCCTACCCTCCCTGCGTTTGCCTTAATAACGATATATGGATTATAAATGTTGATACTTCTAATTAAGTAATTTTTTCAAGCGTCTTTTCACATCCTCACTTTAGGTCTAAATATTTCCTCGTCGCTTCGTTTGCAAACGCCATTTAATTCTTCTCTCAGGCAAGAACAAAAGTGAAATTACACGCTTACATGAAAGAACACGTAAATATATATTTTTTTAAATTTATTGAGGACTTTATTGGAAGCAACAATTAGATCTCGCTTGCCGCTTTATAAATTTCAGGTGTGGACTTCAAGTTTATTTAACTTCTGTGTATTGTTCCCTCTCGTTTCTCGTGGCAGAAATTCCCTAACTTGGTATATAATCTTCTGTCACCTTCTATTAATTTGCAAACCTCCCACCGGTGCTCTTTGCATCACTGGTACTAGCGTCAAAGTTTGGTGCTTCTGTAGTAATTAAATTTCATAGAATTTGATATCTTCTTTTTCCTGCTACGAAATATAAGACGGAAAACCCTGATGACCGAACGAGAGAATGTGGGAAGAATATTTCAGTAAAACGGGAGTCAAAGTTGTAGGAAGAATTCTCCTTCAACGTACTGCTTCCAGAACGTCATCATCTCTATGTTCTTTCTGCAAAGAATGGTGCAAGGTGTCTGGGCCTCCACGCCACCCCTACACCGGCTTCACAGCCGCGCTGTATTCTTAGACACTCGGTAGCTTTAAAAACGTACGTTCACAAACGCCCTAGTATTCCAGGGTCTATCACCGTAACCGGGGTTCTTAAGCGAAAACGTGTCCCAAGTTTCGAAATTAATTACGTGTTGTGAATAATAACAGGTCGGAGACGATAAGTGTTCAAATATGTTGAAGATTTAACTGTCTAATACTTCCGTCGGTCTTTACGAAGAATCATATTTGTCGGTGGATATATCCAAAACGTTAGTGTAGAAAGAAATCGATAATTTGTATTCACCACGAAATTATGACATGATAAATACAAACAAAAATTTGTAAAAACTCTCCAGTATAAATTTTACTGAAAATACGTTTAGACTTTCTCGATTTGTTACACGCGTGCAGACAAAAGGGCGGAGTGGTTTTAATAGTCGCTCCGTAGGGTTAAGAACACTACTAAAGCAAATAAATGAATATTTTCTTTATCAGATCATCCGAAATACTAAAAAAAAATCTAAAGCCAAAATTACATAGCTTATGGAATGTTACTGAATTATATAAACTAAGACGCGGTGAAGTGCATTTGTCAACGAGTAAATAAAAGCTTTATACTCGTAATTATTCGAAGTGTTAATTATTTGTAGCTCAAACCTGTCGTATTCTGTATGCATTTAAATTTTAAATACTGGCATTCTTTCACGAAAATTCTACATGCAGGACTAGATATAACTTATGTTGTAGTTACTTTAAAGTTAATGAGCTTACGAGTATATGCACTTAAGAATTGTAGCATAAAACATACGATAAATCTTAAAAGATAATGTTTCCCCTCATTATTCTGCAAGAGAAGAAAAATATTCTTATTCAACGCAAATTAAAAGAAAATGAATTACCTAAATGTGAAGAAGTCTCAGGATAATATACGGCAAACGAAGAACAAATAGAAATGTACGTTACAAATAATTAAATTAAATTAGAAAATTAGCGGCGCAGTCACCAGAATTTTGACCTTGCGAACTGCATCAGTGACTCCACTGTTTCTGGGTTCGATTACATTTTCGTTCGCGGGTAATTAATGACGTCATCACTGAGGTTTCCCTTGTGATTTAGAGGCTAGATTGGGGTTTATTGTTGTTATATGTTAAATAAAAATGAAATTCACTGGCAAATTTTAATAAAGCTCCAGAAATGGATGCCTAAACTTGTGAATTGCGAAAATGATTATCTTCGTTAAATTCATTAACAATCTTCTTACCATATGTCAGTGGCCGTGTGACCTATGCGTTCTGTCCATGTGTCCGTAGCGTCACACACACAGCATATCGTCATGCCATCTATCAGTGGCCGTGCGAAGTATATGTTGCTGCCATCTATTTGTGGCCATATGAACTTATATTATAGCCGTCGAAATTGGCGTAAAGAACAGCTCCAATTTTTTTTATACTCTATAGAATGCACGTGTCCAGTCTTTTTTCAATCCCTCTCGTAAAATTTATAATTACTCTAAACAGCTAAAGTTCAAAACGAGAAACAACTGCATATTTTCTTAACCTTGGAACTTGTTGAGAGTAAGTGGTCAGCTTCGTGTCCCGTCGGCTGTAACCTGTGTTAGTTCCAGAGTCTGTCTGGAAGCTGTTTCAAGGAGAGAAATGTCTGCCCCTGACGGGAATCAAACTCTTGTCCTGCAGCAACGTTATTGAGATAACAGCCCTGACTCCCAAAAGAAATGTAATAAACGGACTGTCATTTATTTTTTTTGAGTTCATCTTTCACCTCCATCTCACGGTTCTATCTCTTCCTCTGAACAGAGTCCGATTTCACTCCAAGCTCTGGACCAATGGGTGTACATTTGTTATTCCGATGAAACAGGGGAGGAAGGGGTGAGTTGAGGTGGGTGGGGGGGATGAGAATCTGCATGAATAATTACTGCGACATTGCAACAGTCTGCGCATGACAGCTCTACTGACATATTACACACTGTATCACCGATCTAACACAGACTACTGCTGATGGCAGACCGCCTCTGTGGGGAAACACCCTTAACACATAACACCTCCTTGTATCACGACATGTTTTATCTGTTCATTTCTTGGGTTGTTTTAACGTTTCCATGCTATGCACGAGATATGTCGCCTAAAATTATTTTTCTACGGTGTCAACCTACTGGAATGAAACGTGTCCTGTTATGTCTGAACAGTTATAAGTATTTATCTGTGGTTTTTCAATATTTGTAACCACGGAAACTTTCTAATTGAAGTAAGTGCCTTAAAATAAATCTAAAATGGTGATAATACGAACTTGAGAGTTTATACAGAATCGAATATGGAAAAATTGTGAAAAAGTGGGAAGAAGCTCTCGGGGGGGGGGGGGTCTATTTTCATTTTTATTCTTTCCTAGTAGTCAAAAGTGAATATTTGAAGATTTTTTTGTACCGAAACACGCACTTTTATACAAACGTGAACCAGTTCCATTGACATTATTTCCTCGTGATGAATTTAAATGTTATATTTCCATCCCCTTTTGGGTCTTCCAAGTTGTCTTTTTCATAGACCTCTCCATCTCAGACGCATTTATACTTTCAGATTTTATAACCCACTGTAACACTTGTTGTATAATTAAGAAAAAAAATCGTCATGTGTTAGGCTTAACAATCACGCCAAAGTTTCTAGGACAAAATATTTTCCTGGCCACTTCATTTGCAGACAATTCTACTTTATCTTACGTATTAAAGTAAAATTCCCAGTTCCACACCCAAACAAAACAGCTGGCAGTAATATATATAAAATAGATATATAAAATAAATTAATATAAATATGGATTTGAGTAGGCCTTATAACTGGCTATTATCATCAGCTGTATGAAGTTATGGCGTTGAGACGGCAGTTCTGAGCTCGCTGCTCCCTTATTTTCACCTGACGGAGGCAGTATGACCTCTGAAACGTTGGTAAACATCGACCAGATTACACAGCGCAACAACCCAGAAGACAGAAATCTTCATACTCATCGCCCTGATGATGGAGGCAGTATGACCACTGAAACGTTGATAAACATCGACCAGACTACACAGCGCAACAACCCAGAAGACAGAAATCGTCATACTCATCGCCCTGATGATGGAGGCAGTATGACCTCTGAAACGTTGGTTAACATCGACCAGACTACACAGCGCAACAATCCAGAAGACAGAAATCTTCATACTCATCGACCTGATGATGGAGGCAGTATGACCTCTGAAACGTTGATAAACATCGACCAGACTACACGCGCAACAATCCAGAAGACAGAAATCTTCATACTCATCGCCCTGATGATGGAGGCAGTATGACCACTGAAACGTTGATAAACATCGACCAGACTACACAGCGCAACAACCCAGAAGACAGAAATCGTCATACTCATCGCCCTGATGATGGAGGCAGTATGACCTCTGAAACGTTGGTTAACATCGACCAGACTACACAGCGCAACAATCCAGAAGACAGAAATCTTCATACTCATCGACCTGATGATGGAGGCAGTATGACCTCTGAAACGTTGATAAACATCGACCAGACTACACGCGCAACAATCCAGAAGACAGAAATCTTCATACTCATCGCCCTGATGATGGAGGCAGTATGACCACTGAAACGTTGATAAACATCGACCAGACTACACAGCGCAACAACCCAGAAGACAGAAATCTTCATACTCATCGCCCTGATGATGGAGGCAGTATGACCTCCGAAACGTTGGTTAACATCTACCAGACTACACAGCGCAACAACCCAGAAGACAGAAATCTTCATACTCATCGCCCTGATGATGGAGGCAGTATGACCTCCGAAACGTTGGTTAACATCTACCAGACTACACAGCGCAACAACCCAGAAGACAGAAATCTTCATACTCATCGCCCTGATGATGGAGGCAGTATGACCTCAGAAACGTTGGTTAACATCTACCAGACTACACAGCGCAATAACCCAGAAGACAGAAATCTTCATACTCATCGCCCTGATGACGGAGGCAGTATGACCTCTGAAACGTTGGTTAACATCGACCAGACTACACAGCGCAACAACCCAGAAGACAGAAATCTTCATACTCATCGCCCTGATGATGGAGGCAGTATGACCTCTGAAACGTTGGTTGACATCGACCAGACTACACAGCGCAACAACCCAGAAGACGGAAATCTTCATACTCATCGCCCTGATGACGGAGGCAGTATGACCTCCGAAACGTTGGTTAACATCTACCAGACTACACAGCGCAAGAACCCAGAAGACGGAAATCTTCATACTCACCGCTGTGAAAACCTCAAATCATACAAATTTTCATATGCTTGTTCTGTCCCACTGCGTGGCGACTGGAAGCAGTTTGTTGATACCGAATTAAAGAAATTGCATTCACACGCTACTGTAAAACATTTATTCTAGTGGATAAACCTGAAAAAACTAGCTTAATACAATTTTGGTCCTAAAATACAACATTTTACCCACATTTATGCTGTGAGTGTGTATCAACACACGCAGACAGAACGTCTTGTTACGTGCGTAAATCTAAGAAAACAGAGACTGCTACAAGTAGACATCTGTAAACATCGTGGCCATCAAATTAAGCAGGTTTTGTTATGCGTATTAATTACATGAGTGCTGTAACACAAAACCAGAAGCCTTCACGGTTAATAACTTCTTTATGAGTGAAAAAAAACAGCATCACATCCAAATATACTTCACGTAAACACACTTACGTCACTCATGATAGTTTTTCGATTACATAATCTGTAGCTAATGTTATCGATATGAGCACGGAATTCGAAAGGATGTTTGCGTTGCAATGGAAACAGATGATGTCCACGTCGTATTTATCTTCATTAAACACGAGCTACGTAACTGTTGACACAAAAGCTTCCTGTTGCTTTACGCTTCTGTCTCTCATCCGTAATTTGCGAAATCTGCTCCCACAAGCAAATCAGCTGATTCTTTGTTTTAAAATAAACCCCCGAGGTTCAATATCTCTGATACCAAATCCAGCCAGTGAATATGATTCTGAGTCAATTCTATCCTCCTTCGATCTCCGTAATCCATATGATTAAAATAAATATTATTTTTTGTTTAATTTTATCCGCGAATAAGTTCTTTATTTAATGTACGAGGCTCGTCCACAAAGTAAGTTTCCCTGGGGCCGTTTACAGAAACAAAACACAATTTCATGTAAATATTTATTGCAACAGATACAGCAAGTGTCCAGCTGTTTTTCAACATATTCGCCACCGGAATTGAGACATTTGTCATACCGTGGGACCAACTTTTGAATACCTGTGTCGTAGAAGTCTGCCGCCTGGGATTGGAACCACTGTGTGACAACCATCTCCGCCTCTCTGTCATTCTCAAAACGCTGACGCTGACCGGACAGGAATTTCTTGAGGTGTAGGAAAAGATGGAAATCACTGGGAGCGAGGTCCGGGCTGTAGGGTGGATGATTAAACACCTCCCAGCTGAACTCCTGCAGGAGACTTGCTGTCCGTCGAGCCGTGTGCGGCCTAGCGTTATCACTGACCGCACTTCACAGTCGGCGGGAGCTGGAATAAGAACCTCCATCTTCAACAGCTGCAACGATGCTACTGTGAGAACGCGGGAAGTACCGTTAGTGCATGCGCCATGCTACGTCATTGCTCTATCACGTACGCACAGTCGCTTCGCGCAATATAAGGTTTGCTACCTGTGGGACGAGTGGGAAACTTACTTTTGGGACGCGCCTCGTATTAAATTCATTGCTATGTATCATCTGTGAAAGTTATAAATATTTTCCTCAGTAAATAATTTCCAGGAGCTTGTATTTTGTGTTCGGCCTTCGACGTAAGAGATCACATTTCATTCCGTAGCCATAATAAACAACTGAAAGTTATGTTTAATTTTTTCTCAGGCACGTGTTATTAATATTTAAATATTTTTTATTCTTTCCTATAGACAGTGATATCAATTTCTGAAATTAAAAACAATAATCTTTTTGTAGAGGTTTGCCATAATTTTATTTTAATATTATCTCTATGATCAGGTCTGAAATTTTGTGACGATGGTGCGATGTTGAAGCAAATTGTTGTCTGGGCATTATTTATCGTCCAAGACAAATAAGAGGATGTTCTAATTTCAGCGTGAGTATTGCACTAAGATGTAATTACTCAGCCTCGTGAACTATTGCTGCAAATTTTATATTTTAATACTCGTACTTAATCCATAATTTTAGTCGGCCTGTCAGATATAAATTTCTTCCGGTAACCTTACGGAAAGGATAATAAGTAGGGAATGTTCATACATGGTTTTATGATTTTTATATTTCACATTTAAACCATACTTAACATCACTCTTGATATGAAAAACACTAAGGTAGATAGCGACCTGAGGATGGACTATATGAGTACGAAACACGTCGCATAATAAAATAGACACTAATATGTGTAAAGTATTGCATCTTGCTTACGTTTATAAGATTTGTGTGTAAATAAGGCTACTTAATAATAATAATTTATAATATAATTATATATAATAAAACTACACCCACAAAATTACGCCCAAATTTTATCCATTATTTATTAGACAGCCTGGAGAGAAAGGTTTGCTATAAAGATATAGCCGAAAGTGTCAAGATAATATTAAAATGAATTTTGGAGCCTGTTGACAGGATTCATCTGGCTAAGGATAGGGACCTGTGATTGGCTTCTTCAAACATTGTAAAGGAGTTTCTGGTTTTATAGAAGGCGTAGAATGCCTCGACTAGCTAAGAGTACTGTCAGATTCTCAAGAAGGGGTCTACTGCTACGTGTAATTAGTTATTTGTTCTGTCCAGACGCATGTTTCAACCGTGGCCGATTAATAACAAAACAGCTGACGTAAAATTAACTCGTAAACTCAATGGTCAGACATGAAACTAATGCAGTCTGGTACCATCCAAGAAATCGCTTGACTGCACTGGTAGATTTAAGCGTAAACAGTGTCGCCAACTTGTCAATGAAAAAAAATTATATAATTTTCAAAATTCACAGTTTTCCGCACTCTGATTACTCCTTCCTAAAACGTTGAATTATTCGCTTTGGATTATTCACTACCTCACATCTCTGACGGCGGTATATAATTGATAAAATATTATTTTGCTCTAATATGTTTTCATAATAACCTACAGCCGAATTTACAATGTTCTAAAGCCACAAACATAATTCATACTTTTCAGGGTTAGCGAAGACTTTTTTTAACTGATCTCAAATACGAAATAAATTTCGATAAAAAAGACCCATGTTTTAAAAGAAATAACTTGTTTGTAGGATGATAATGTTTAAAGGCTGCTAACGTATTTGAGGATGCAATTTTAATTACAGAGAGTATACATTAACATTTAAAACAGAAAGACAATTGTAAAATAGCGTGTGTGTGTGTGTTCATTCACAATATGAGCGTATGTACTTCCACTGGCAACATCAAAAGGATTTATACCATGGAATATATTTTGTATAATAATTTTGAAACAAGTGAAGCAAAGTAATCCGTATTGAACAAACGGACAGAGCGACGGAGTTTGTGAACACAAATAAAGGCCAGAGAGTAAGCAACACTCAGTTCTAAACTCAACACCAAACCGATGGAAAGGAAGTTAAAATGACATAATTTATGCAAAGCTTTGAAACTTCGACAAACCATTTATTCCCTCGTCTTCGTGGGTTTTCTTCGAAATGAAAATGTTTCTCCCTTTAAATGCATTGACATTCTGTTTTTCTAAAGTAGATGGATTAATATTTCTAAATTTCTTGACTCGGACTTAAGTTAAGTTAAGTTAAGTTAAGTGGGGCTTATTTTGTCAGAGTGTTGCTTAATTAGTTAATTTCCCATCTGATATATTCTAATGATCTGAGGAAAATTCATGCTGGAAAGTGAATCGGACATCAAAATGTGCCACGACAAAACTTGCAAGTTCCACCAAAACATTTGTCCTTTCTTGCCTTAAATGAAACTTGCAGGATCATTCTTGAAACCTCGATCCAGTTCAGCACCGTCAACAATTATGCACCCTAAATATTTAATATCAATTTTAATATTATCCTCCCATCTATGCTTTGGTCTCTTCTCTGTGCTCATAATTGCGTCGGCCGCTGATGTCATCCTTGACCAATTCACACGAAGTTTGACGAATAAGAATTTTGAATCACCGTCATTGTTACTGCAGCAAAATTCGACAAATTTAAATTTCTTGTGCCCTTCTTCCACGGTGCATAGTTTCAGGGCTACAGAAAACATCTCGACCAGAACTCGAACCTAGGAGCTGTCTTGGCTAAAGTTTATGTGAATTTCTTCAGTCTTTCCATGGATACAATGCTGAAATATATAACGACAGTTTCCTTCCATATCCCTGCTACTCTTTGAGAGTCATGGAAATTGTTAGCCACACATAATACGCGCGGTTTTATGGTCAGCAAAACGTGAGGATGAGAATCCTTTAACAGCGTTACCATGGCAACAGTTATCACTGTTTAAACACAATAATTACGGATATGGCTTATAGCTTATGTATTAACATTATAATTATTCATGCCCTGTATAGTGAAATTTTGTGTTCCTCGAATTTAGTGATCTGGAGACCGGAGCATGGGCATATGCTTGTTGTTATGTAATTTTTTATATTTGCTTCGTGTCTGTTAGTTAAAAATATTCTTCTGAACACTCAGTTCCAAAACATCCTGAAGCCATGTTGTTCTCTCAGGTTGAAATATGAGTTTCAGACGCACGGAGAATAATAAGTAGAATTGTAATTTTTCTTTTCTGTTTGAATCTCGAGGCTTTGTAACACAGTTTTATGGTATAGTAGAACGTTTTTATTGTGAATCTCATTCAGTCATTCGGATCTTCGCACTGAGAGTCCAGTGTCTAGTCTCCTTGGCTGTGAACATTGTAAGCTGCCTTCTGTTGAAATTATAAAAGGATTTCAATTTACGTACCGAGATTAAATTGTGGGCACATATTCACTTCGACCTCGAGAAAGGAGACACCAATTTGCGTCAAAGAATGTTAGCAATTTTGGTATCTGTAAAAACTTCAAATTTTATAATGATACTTTACGTCTTATAAAATAAGTTTAATCTTGAAATAAATACGACACAATATATTACAGTCTTAAATTATGGGGTTCATTCATATTTGGCTAAACCACTTTAATATTCTTGTATTTAATGAAAAGCTTTCATGAAAAGTTCAAGGTCTGAAAATTTCTGTAAACTGGTGTTAATTTAAGGGTGTGTAGATCTGTAGGGTCCTAGTATATGCATTAATTATTTATTTATTTAGTGTTCTGTCTGACGACAGGTCCATATGAACAGGATCCTTCGATCCTTTTCTCGGACTGGGATCTGTTCATATACGTTCTTGGCAGATGATCCAGAAGTGGTTTGCCATTGCCTTCTTCTGTGTGTGAATGGAGTAATTGTTGGGATGCCACGGAGGAAAACTCCGTGTTGCCTAGACCACGGCCTTGCCCAACACAAGTTATAAATTCGGGCACCGCGAGGAATCGAACCCGAGACCCCCAGGATTACAAGGCCAGCGTTCTAACCGCTAGACCACCTCATCTTATTATTATTTAGTGTTCTGTGTGACGACAGGTCCATATGAACAGGATCCTTCCATCCTTTTCTCGGACTGGGACCTGTTCATATACGTTCTTGGCACATGATCCAGAAGTGGTTTGCCATTGCCTTCTTCTGTGTGTGAATGGAGTAATTGTTGGGATGCCACGGAGGAAAACTCCGTGTTGCCTAGACCACGGCCTTGCCCAACACAAGTTATAAATTCGGGCAGTGAAACAATTGGTGGCTGTAGCTTCCGATGTAACGCACAAATTGCTGTTTGACAAATTGGATGACACGCGTGTTTCATCGCTTTCTGCCGGCCCTGGTGATTGATATCACCAGATTATCACCGTCACGACCACCAAAAGAAAGCGGTTTTGCCAATGTTTACCCCCCGAACTCTGGTAGACGAAAGCATAAGGTTAATGCAGTGCGTCCACTGATAAAGTTGAACGCAACTGTCACTCCCCACACCCGGCAAGACCTGCCACAAGTAAGTTAATTTTATCCCAGAACGGGGAACTGATAATTGCCTTCAACTTGTATCTTTGAATGCAAAGATATTTCTAAAAAGAAATAGCCTTTTATATTGAGTAGCAGAAAATTCTAATAAGAACTCACGACTTTAACCTTCCGTTATATCAGTTGTAGGCAACGTTGTCATTACGTCCGGACGCATTGACTTTCCATATTTTAATTAGAATTTTATAGACAATAAAGGAAACTGTATTTTTTAACCTTAAAGAGAAGCTTACTTTGACTTTAAAATGGCAACAGTTGTATTTTTAAATAATACTGAGCTCACTGTGAGGACGCTGTTAGTTACATTTCAAACACTTTTGATTTAAAGTCAACGTTAATTTCGTGAAACATCAGTTAATAGTACCACAGTCCATATTTTATAAAATGTGACATTTCCCAACAAATTATTTTGACGTTATGAGCCTACATCTACACAATTTTATTTGTATTATTAAAATTTTCCCTTCAGTTGTTTGCCCTTTAGCTTAGATAATGTATGCATATGAATATACCCACACATACCAATGTTTTTTTCAGTAGCAGAAAATTTTATCCTCCTCACATTAGCCCATTCCAAAATCATGTGACGAAAAGCATAAAAGTTCCCAGGGTCCCATATTCACCGACCCCTGCTTTAAATGCTTAATAATAAATAAATAAAGTAGTAATAATAAAATTTAATGTAATATTCCGTGCGTGATATTACAAGCAAAATATTTTTTTAAAAAATAAATAAAAAATTTACATTATCACTCTGTTCACAAAAGCTATAGAATAAATATATATCGTAGAAATATTTCATATTGTTTATTAACTCCACACGAAATCTGACATATCTAGCACAAATAGTTCATTAGTTACTGTCATCAGAACGAGAGCTAACTGCATGTTTTGCGCGACCGCCATATTGTTTTATATTTTAAATACGTATTATACTCTTCTAAGATTTGTTATTACACGAAACTTCTGGATTCTACATTAAGCGACGCTGTTGTCTGCCGTGAATCAAGAAATTTGGAACAGTCGAAATTCTGGTTTAATGTAAATCTATCTGCTCTAACATTATTAGCCCTGAAACACTCGATTTATATGAACATCAATTATTTTATTATATTTATTTAGTGTTCTATCTGACGACAGGTCCATATGAACAGGATCCTTCCATCCTTTTCTCGGACTGCGACCTGTTCATATACGTTCTTGGCAGATGATCCAGAAGTGGTTTGCCATTGCCTTCTTCTGTGTGTAAATGGAGTAATTGTTGGGATGCCACGGAGGAAAACTCCGTGTTGCCTAGACCACGGCCTTGCCCAACACAAGTTATAAATTCGGGAACCGCCGGGAATCGAACCCGAGACACATTCAAATTGATTTAGACATTTCAGCACATAATATCCGTATTGTAATGTAGGACAATCTCAAATTAAAAATTTGTTGGGTTTGTAATCGTTGATAAATATTATGTAAGTATTAAATGTGTCCAATAGATCTATCAAGACATTTTGTAATATGCTCTTTCTTGGAAATTAATGTTAAATTATTTATCCAAACTTGGTTTATAATGCAGTTTGACTATAAATTCCTTTACTAAATTTCAAGTTTCTGAAAGTCTCCGAAACACATGAACCAAAAAGGCACCGATGTTTGATGCCAATGTAAAGAGAAATATCATCTACGCTACTGAATGAGGAGGCATCCATAGTGCTGTTTCATACATGAAACTGGATCCATGTAATCTGTATAATGCATTACCACGCCAACACCTACTTAAAAGGCTATTCCTGTCATGTTCGGAAAGAATCAAGCCGTTGCTAGGACACGGCGAATATCCGACCTTCTCATTAATGACGCCAGATGGCAGAAAATTCGAAGAGTCGTTCTTATGACGCGTAAAACCCCCCATTCGTCGTTAGTATCGACGCTTGGTGACTATTTCTCAGTCTGTTCCTGAAAGACCCACTCCAAAAGCAAGACAAAATTTTAAAAATAATATTAAAATAATGAATTTCAGAAATCAAAAAAAAAATTGAATATAAATATTGGTTAAATGTAATTTCCTAAGTGCTAAGAAAGCTGGAACTCATCTAAATAATATTTAAAATTTCAGTCCGTACCGCAAAGAAAACACAACACCGCACTATTCCAATGCCGTTTGAGAAAATAATCGCTGTTTACACTGAAACACAAATTCTAGCTGCAGTCATTACTGACCGATAAAGCAGGTAGGATATATAATTATCACTGGATTTTAAGGGGTTAACTATTAACATTTCGCAGGTGCTCTAATGAAGATCCCTGTAGACGACAATGCTCCTAAGTTTTGTCGTTTAAAATGATCTGAAGAAAAGTTAAACTTACCCACAGTTACATCGACATTATTCTCCGACATAAAAGGTTTCCCTCCAGGCATCAAAGAGCGCGTGTTTGTCCCAGGCAAAATGCCCTTTCTCGCTCCAGTCACGTTCTTACGTCTTCAGTAAGCTTATGTTACGCACTGAGAGATGGCCTGAGTGTTCCACCCTCCCAGTTTAGTCTCTGCAGACAGAATGTCTTTGTGGGTTGATCCCTAATGATTTCTCCTCTGCCAGACCTCATTTACGGTAGTCGATGTGGTATGCCGCATTGCATCGCCGTGCGAACACGTTTCAGAGGAGAATTTTACCTCCATCTTCAGGACTAACTCTGCATGTAAAGCTCATCAGTATTCGGTGATGCCATTTCGATAACTAATTCTCGTACGAGGTGACAAAGAATGTTTTGCAATATTACATCCAGAAGTTGTAATTATAAATCTCAAAGCTCCCCAAAGTTTCATTGTGTCCGTGAGATGTTTTTCTGGGTTGTTAGGTCGTGTAGACTTGTAGTTAGATGCGAACTTTTCGGATAAACGCGACTGAAGATGGAGACGGTGGTATCTAACTGTTTGTCTACATGACGTAACAACACAGACGAATATCGTCACTTAAACCTTACACGTGTATGTCCTGTGAACGATGGAGTCTGTCTTCTGCACAGATGCATTTTAATTAGAAACATAATTCATCATATTAAACTGGATGAACTTTGGTGTTTTCGGGAAGGAGACATAATGAATACAGGTCATTAACTTAACAAGAACATTTACCTTGAATTAATCATTTAATTTTACAGACAAATTTAGAGTCTAATTAGTGTTTATGATAGTACAAAGTTTAATTAATTGTAATACCTATTCAGTCTAATTAAGTGTGAAGTATGAATGTGGGGTGGGGGGGGGGGTAGCTGGTTTACGCGCTGCCCTTCTTAGAACAGACCTTTCAAACAATCACTTTCTGTATGCAAATACCCTGCCTGTTTCCAGTCTCTTCTTGGGAACGATCTAACAAACTTAATTATTAATTTTCTACTGATACAAGCTTTCAAAACTTAATTATGATTAAATCTTAATAATTAAATGAAGATAACTTAAACGCATCGATGAAGCTACTAATATACGACTTTACCTTAGAGAAATATTTAGAATTCATAATACATTCTGAAGCAAATTGCATTTTATGAATTATTCTTACAAAGCAAAGGGGCTTAGTCGTAGGCGCAAAGTATTTGCTTCAGTTGAAATTTTCCATAGAGTAGTGGCAACTCTGTTTATCTCCTGCCCTAGCATTCACTAACTAGCCATTTCATCAAGATTAAATTTTTATATTTATAAATTTGTTCTCAGAATAAGTATCAATTATTTTCCTAACCATAGCGACATGCATGCAAAAGAATTCTGTATCAACATAACCTCATTTTATGCACTTGTGCAAATAACGCTTGAAAAGTGCCCGAATTTATAACTTGTGTTGGGCAAGGCCGTGGTCTAGGCAACACGGAGTTTTCCTCCGTGGCATCCCAACAATTACTCCATTCACACACAGAAGAAGGCAATGGCAAACCACTTCTGGATCATCTGCCAAGAACGTATATGAACAGGTCCCAGTCCGAGAAAAGGATGGAAGGATCCTGTTCATATGGACCTGTCGTCAGACAGAACACTAAATAATAATAACATGAGGTGGTCTAGCGGTTAGAACGCTGGCCTTGTAATCCTGGGGTCTCGGGTTCGATTCCCGGCGGTGCCCGAATTTATAACTTGTGTTGGGCAAGGCCGTGGTCTAGGCAACACGGAGTTTTCCTCCGTGGCATCCCAACAATTACTCCATTCACACACAGAAGAAGGCAATGGCAAACCACTTCTGGATCATCTGCCAAGAACGTATATGAACAGGTCCCAGTCCGAGAAAAGGATGGAAGGATCCTGTTCATATGGACCTGTCGTCGGACAGAACACTAAATAAATAAATAAAATTACATGTTAGTCCAGTTGTGATCAGCATCTCTGATTTAACACACAGAATTCAGATCTACTACGTAAGTGCACTTAAACATCAAAGTATTATTATCCACATAATGTAATTTACCACGAGTTTCCGGGGTAAATAATCTATGAAGTTAATGTGTAATCCAAGTCATTTGAAAGAATCTTGAAGAATAATCCTATAGATCAAACCTTATAAATAATTCCATGGAACAGAGTTCTTATACAGAAGCTAAGAGTCGTTTATCTGTTCAAGAAATCACCCGTTACAGGAAGGTTCAAAACTGAGAACTAATCCCTCTACCTTATCGGATGCTCACAAGTAACTTTTCAGGTTCTCACGGCTGCAAGTATGATGATTACTGTCTTCTGGGTTGTTATACAGGGTCGTTTGATAAGTTTATCGACGTTTCAGAGATGCACTGTTTATGGAGATTGCAAACGCCTCTGAAAACTCGGTAAACTTCTATCAGACTATACAGCGCTACAACGAAGAATACAGACATCTTCAGAAGTCCAGTCCACACTCTCATATTGTATTCATTTTAATATTATCCCCAAATCCAAATTTATATCACATAATTTATAAATATATATGAGTGTTAATTATTAACATGGCAGAAGGAAGGTAATAAGATAAAAGTTAGGAAAATGACGAACTTGTTAGAATTACGACGTCTGACAAGTGTGAGTATAGCTCAGATGGAACGCCTGCGATCTACGGGAAAATCGAGAAAGTGCAGAGGCCCCAATTTGGTTGTCCGGCGAAACGAACAGGGGGGGGAAAACTTTACAATATTATAAATCTGCCTGATTGTTGTTTGTGTAAATCCTGGTACCTTGTTCTGAGGGAATAACATTGATTATGGGGGTTTTAAACACAGGGCACTGAGAATTGCATGGTCTTAAGTCAGAGAAACTAAGAGAAGGGAAAACAATACAAAAATGAGAGGATTTGTGATTCGTAAATTTCACCATTAGTGTTGGGTTTATATGAGATGGGTGGGACATGTAGCATATATGAAGGTAGATGATAATTGTCTCCAAATTTGAGTCAGAAAAATTGAAGTTTACAGAACACGTGAGAGGCCTTGTTATAGATGAATATCTTTATAAATGTTAATATTTCATAACGTCGATTAATAATCAAAATTTGGGTGGGACATAACACGGGACTTAGTGGTTTGTAGGAGTTGAATGGTTTTGTTAGAAAAATGAGGCTTCGATGGGCTGGTGTTTTGTTTGGATGGTAAAAATGCTCTCTGAATTATAAAGGATGGATTTCATATAAAACGATCAAATGGAAAACCAAGAAGGAGATGGGTGATAAAATTTGGACACTATCTGACGGTGTATGTACCCGGCTCAGGATAGTGTATTAGTGGTCTTAAGTCTTCAAGAGACATTGCACAAAAGAAGGTAAGTTACGATTTCCTGCATTACTTCAGACTTAATTCTGTTTATTCGTGGAAATTCAAAACTGCAAAGTTGCCTGTCATCTCACGTGGCTTGCACATCTCGTCCCCGTTTAGATTTCAGCAATTTTATGTTGAAATTTAAACGTGGAATTTTACTGTGCTCACAGAAGTGATAAAATGTCTCACTAAGGACATTCGGTGTACCAGATACATCCATGCCCGGGGTATTCCTGGTTTTTTATGGTTCCCGAGAAGCAGAGCACTAGAACAGGTGTCTCCCGCTGGAAGCAGCTAGCCACTCCATAACCTCTGAACCCTCCCACCAAAAGCAAGATATTTTATGTATATTCATTTCTCTCGACAGCTGCGTGCAATATAAAACAGAATAAAGGGGAACTCGTCTTGGGTTCTAGTCGAGTTGTACTTCCTTTATGTTCCACATTTCCGCGCAGAAATTTATGGGTCTTCCTGTACTTATATTTCAGTTGTCCTGCTCTCTGAAGGCGTGCAGAGGGCGAAGGAAATTTTACACGCGCTCTTCAACTCGATATTAATTTAAGATGAGAGATCAGCTTCAATTTCCGACCGCTTTACTTAAGGGAATGAGTTCCTCAAAAAAACAATATAGGCTGTCCAAAAAAAAATGTATATACAGCAGTAGCCTTAGTGGCCGGTTATCAGTCAGTTGTTCACCCCTGTCGTCAACTGTGCCAATTTATTACATTCGCTAATTCACTAAGTGCCAATGTAATTATTTAATCTATTATAATTTCTTTATTTAATTCGTTATATATATGTATACATATTCTATGAATTAGGTCTGTCTATACGGGTGATAAAGAAAATAATACCTGCTCCTACTCGTTCCTTACCAGGAGGACGAACGGGCATTGCCTGGGAACCTTCTAATTGTAAGATTCTTTTCGCCGGAAAAAGTCTTTCACTTTTCGCCCATACTTTTCGCTTTGCTTTCACTGTTTTGCTATCCTTCCTAACTCCCCTGCCTTCTTCATCTTCAGCTTTTAGGATCAAAAAAGTATTAATTGAAACTTACCCGTTCTTCAGTGCCTTGAGCTGGTCCCAACTTTTTCGTTGGCTTGGTCTATAGACATTCGGTAGGACTCCTTGGATGAGGGATCGGCCCGTCGCAAGGCCTCTACCTGTACACAGGATAGCACAACACAACATCCATGGCTTGAGTGGGATTCGAACCCACTGTCCCAGAGACCAAGAGGCACTAGGTCAGCGCCTCAGACAACGCGGCCACTGTGGCGGAATTAATTTAAACAAAATGTTAATTATCTGTGTGTAAAATATAAATAAAGCAGCTAGAATGAATATGAAAAGTGCAGGCAACAAAACGTATTTGTTTGAATGACTCCAGTAAATCAGCAGAGATAAAAAGGTTGAAGGTACTTTTAAGCAGAGTAATGACCACTCAACTGCTTACGTGTGTCACGGACGGTACCAAAATAGGAAAGGCGTGTTCACACGTAAACCCGCGGTTGCAGTTTTGGGCTCGGATGAATATTTCACGTCGACCGCATTCTGTGCGTTGCGTGCGACAGAGATGCAGGGGCCGCGATTCCTTTGTCAATTTATTTCCTTCGTTCTGTCATGAGCCGTGCGTGTTCAACGTTCTTTTCGACAAAGGGGCGTTCACTTTGCACACTTAGTTGTTTGTACGTTCTGTATGTGTCTGTTATTTTACGCTCAATTTTTCCAAAATTTAATTTCTTATTCTCGTCAGACAAACATTTCTTCGTTATCATAATCCTGAAGTTAATAATCTCAAAAGCAGTATTTAATTTCATATTCTAAGTGACCACTGAGATTATGAAATAATAGCAATTACATTTGTGAAACAATTTTCAATAAAATTTGTCGATACTTTTTAATTAAATTCATTTTAAAATTATCATATGCCACTTTTGTGGTTTTCGTGTGAGAGAATGCACCAAATGAACTCACAACTGGAAGGCAATGCTTGTTTGTTCGCATTATCCAATTTCTAAAGTACTCAGAACTTTCAACTTCAGTTTTGATTTAAGTCGGGTTCAAATTAAAAGTTTCGTTTGAATCGGTTCCATATATGAAATTTGGGCAAAGTCTTACAATTTTTATCAAAAGTCTTTTACTGTACCTGAAATTAGATCAAAACATTTAATATTATAATTTCGCTGGATTATTTTACCAAGAGCAGATGCATATATGTTTGTATATAAATATATGTTTCTTAACGTCACAGGCGTCTTCCATTACCCAATCCCCAGTCTGTAATTACATACTGGATCCCCTTCGTCCATCTATATCTAGTTCTACCCGTCTTGTTCCTTCCGCGTTGTATCCTGTCCGGTTTTAAAATGCCATAATTCTGAGGTAAATAAAATCAGCATGTTTTATTATCTCCAAAATATTTTGTCGAAGGAATTTCAGTAGATTTATATCAGTTACAAACGTGAATCATGGCCGATGAGGTAATCAAAGTGACTGTCAGTTTAACAAAACGAATTACAATTTTCTATTCTTTTTCTCGGGCTCTCCCAACCCTTAAGGGGTTCTCATAATTACACATGAGTTGTTACTTGGAGGGCCGTGGATTAATTAAGCGTAATTAGTGTTGTAAAATTTTAACATTTAAATGCATAAGGAAACTTCCCTCGGGCGATGTATAAACCCACGCTCATATGAGTTTTAGATTGATCAAAGTTTTCCGCTAGCGTGGACTTTGGAACTGATGAAATGTTACGTTAAAATTAATAATTAACATCACAACACGTGTATCCTTGAGAATTATTCATGTGGCATTAACCGTGGCTCGTGACAACGTATGGGAGAAAAGTCTGGATGTCCTAATACATCTGCACTGGATAAACAGATGATGCTGAGGTTATAAATCAATGAAAAAATTAAACAATTTTAGGCACGAAAGATAATTTGCGTGCAGCTTTGCCTATCTAGCGAAGTTATAACTAACTCTAAAGCTCGAATCAAATTAGACGTTGACCGAAGGAGAGACTTATATAATCATTGAGTCGTGGACTATTATAAAGTAATATTTGTGTAACTTAAAATCGAAGTCTACCCTGCAGAATATAAAGTTAGGGGTTGGGAAATGTCACGAGGGTGCGTTACTCCGGGTGGACATGCTTATGATTTGATTCGTTTACCGTAAAACGCGTTTGTTGGTTGGCTTATTTTTAAATGGTGCATTCTGTGTAATTATAAATGCATTTATAGGCGTATAGCTCAGGCAAATAGACGCTAGTGATCATTCCACTGTTGCTTTCCTTCCATCCATCACCGCCCCACGAGGTCTGAGAGAGCCCTGACAAAGCGGGGCTTTGTTATCGAAGCCCGGGCACTAAGTTAAGGGCTGCATATCGGACAGGCGCTCGACTCCTGTCGGAGTGAAGGGACTTCCTATATTTTAATGTCTACATTTTTCTCGCTTTATCGTGAGCGAAGAATTCATCTGTATACCTCGGATCACACAGTGCAACAACGGCCTAAATTAAGGGGTGAAGATTAACTTTAGAATGTCAGTGTACTCCAAAGAGTACAATTTTTCAGTCTTGTTAGATGTGGCACGGGAAGACATAATATCCTAATATGTATCGTACCAGGTGTTCAAGAATTAACGTGTAATAAGTTTAATTATCTTGATAATATGATTAAACTATTCGTAACGAATGAATTTTATGCTATTCGTACATGGGCTTTTTAAAATCTGCCCAAATTTCACGCTGTCTAACCGACAGCTTATCACAGAATGCACAGAAACTAATTCTTATTACCCTTGTATACCAATGTTTCGTTGGTGACCCTGTGTATTTTGTTGTCAGATCCATTGGTGCTTAATGCAGAACAGATATGAAGTTACGAGCCTTAAATACATTGGAGAACTGTGAAATATATATTAGTATCACAGCTCTTTCGTTCCATCATCATAAAATCTTTACAGAAACATAAGACAAGTTGACGTCACATGTACTATAGCAGTTCCATGTGATTTATTATTATTATTAGTGTTCTGTCTGACGACATGTCCATATGAACAGGATCCTTCCATCCTTTTCTCGGACTGGGACCTGTTCATATACGTTCTTGGCAGATGATCCAGAAGTGGTTTGCCATTGCCTTCTTCTGTGTGTGAATGGAGTAATTGTTGGGATGCCACGGAGGAAAACTCCGTGTTGCCTAGACCACGGCCTTGCCCAGCACAAGTTATAAATTCGGGCGCCGCCGGGAATCGAACCCGAGACCCCCAGGATTACAAGGCCAGCGTTCTAACCGCTAGACCACCTCATCTTATTATTATTTAGTGTTCTGTCTGACGACAGGTCCATATGAACAGGATCCTTCCATCCTTTTCTCGGACTGGGACCTGTTCATATACGTTCTTGGCAGATGATCCAGAAGTGGTTTGCCATTGCCTTCTTCTGTGTGTGAATGGAGTAATTGTTCGGATGCCACGGAGGAAAACTCCGTGTTGCCTAGACCACGGCCTTGCCCAACACAAGTTATAAATTGCGTTACTCCGTCATCACTCAGGTTTCTCCACAAAGTACACCGGATTTCAATTCATACGTAATGGTGGACAGTGATTATACTAAGAGAGATTTCAGTTTCTACCGGCTGTCTCCTGGGCTGTTGCGTCTCGTAGTCCTGATGATGGAGGCAGCAGGCACTTCTTAAATATCGGTATAATTCGATCAAGAACCCGAGAAACAGCTATCTTCAGGAAGAATAAATTTCGAGACATCAGAGCGTAACTTTAATAAATATTGCGAATTTCTACTCACTCATCAGTGACCTCGTTTCTCTTGAGTACAAACGCCCTTGCACGGTCTCTCTCTTTCTTCAGAACAAGTGTACAGGCTGTTTAAACAGCTTATGTCTTGAGACGCCGTGTGGAGAGGCTGATGACGGAGTAAACACTTGAGATTAAATTTGAACCCCGAGGCGCCGCGACCCGCCACAAATCCGTTTAAATTCCTTGCGCCATCCACTCATTACTCGAGTCCCTAGTAGCAGCTCCGTTTATTTTAAGGCAGAACCGCCTCCAAACGACGAGCATTAGTACACACAGACAGACAGAATTCCTACCTGCCCGCGAATATCAGACTTATACTGCAGAATGTAAGACTTGAGGTTCTCACAGCGGTGAGTATGAAGATTTCTGTCTTCTGGGTTGTTGCGCTGTGTAGTCTGGTCGATGTTAACCAACGTTTCGGAGGTCATACTGCCTCCGTCATCAGGGCGATGAACGTTGGTTAACATCGACCAGACTACACAGCACAACAACCCAGAAGACATAAATCTTCATCACCCTGATAAAGGAGGCAGTATGACCTCTGAAACGTCGGTTAACATCGACCAGACTACACAGCGCAACAACCCAGAAGACAGAATTCTTCATCACCCTGATGAAGGAGGCAGTATGACCTCTGAAACGTCGGTTAACATCGACCAGACTACACAGCGCTACAACCCAGAAGACAGAAATCTTCATACTCATCGCCCTGATGATGGAGGCAGTATGACCTCTGAAACGTTGGTTAACATCGACTAGACTACACAGCGCAACAACCCAGAAGACAGAAATCTTCATACTCATCGCCCAGATGATGGAGGCAATATGACCTCTGAAACGTTGGTTAACATCGACCAGACTACACAGCGCAATAACCCAGAAGACGGAATTCTTTATACTGCAGAAGTTTGAAATATCCTTGACTTGTGTCCCGAAAGCCCCAAGTACCGAATATCGACTATCTTTACTGAATTATTCGTAATTTTTTCCTCTGTAAAATTCTGATATAGTGACTTATAATGAAATATAGTCCTTTCCTTTCGTATTTGTTCGCAAAGTCCTCACGCTGATAACCTCTGCAGGTGGCAATGAGTCGATTGATTTAAAATCGATTTATTTCTATTTACGAACTTATAAGGCAGTAGTTCATTTTGTACAGTAGTTACAAATATTAGCCTGTAAACGTATTTAATATCTACGTCATATTAAGATCGGAGAGACGTAGAAATCGTTTTAAAAATTCAGAATTAAAAATAATTGGCCATTTTAACGAATACATAAAGCAAACAAGCACAGACGAATTAAATTACCAGGAAAAGTTTTCATAATGGAGAACTCCTAAAATGTTTACTTCTCGTCCATGTTTGGATAGCCAGATCGAAGAAAACATGAACCTTATATGACGTCGTTTTGATAATAATGATCAGTATTAATTGCGTAATGCTGTAGTGAATATTTTTTTTTTGGAAATAGGGTTAAGACAGATCATGCATCTTATTTTTAATCTCCTTCAAATGAGATCAAACAAGTATGTACTTGAAGTAGTCTTTTAAAAGTGTTCGATTTTAATGCAAAAATTGAAAACACTTACATAATTTTTCGTGTAACTCCAAAATATTAAATTTAATTAGAATCGGTCTCAGCCATTCTCCAATTCATTCGTCCTCAAAGATGTTCAAGCTCTGATCCCTGCTTATAAATTCAGCTTACATTTCACCAAATATGGTCGAATGAATGTCATTCGATGGGCTAGACATGCAGAGCACGTGCTGGCCAAGATAAATGTGTACCATGTTTTAGGATTTGAGGTTTTCACTGCGCTACAAATCAGAACACAGCCATCTTCGTAGGGTTGTCAATTTCTTGCAATATTTCGTCGTCTTCACTTGTAGTTCTGCAGTGCGTTACAGCTAAGTACCTCGGCGAACTGCGAATAATCTTTGACTGGAGTTTAATTTCGTCGAGAGAAATAGGAACCCGTCGGGTCGACAAGAGAAAGTTTACATTAAACAAGGGCTCGGTCGCTGGTACTAAACCCCCCCCCCCACCCCACCCCACTCTCTCACCGCTTCGAAGTTCCTCATTCACATTAATTTCAACTTCGAGAGCATTCAAGACTGAAAGACGAAACATAAGTGATGTGGTCTTAAGGCCACTTTAAAATAATCGCAACCCTCTTATTAATTATTTACTACTTGTAGTATGAGAGGAACTAATCATGGCTCTCAGAAGAAATTTAGAAAATTTTTCTTTGCGAAATATTTTATGGGTTTACTTTGAATCTCCCTTCCTTCCTATTAAACGATTCTTTACAGTAAGACCATTGCAGGAAACGGGACATTTTATCGTAAAAGTTAACAATATTTTTTTTTAAAAATCCATCTTTATTATAGGCAAGTTCATTCATCCATGTCCTACTGTATATTTGCATGCAATACAGCACAGTTATTTTGCATTCTTCGCTTAAAGTGACACCTGGTACGTATTGACGTAACTGAAGAATCAGCTGATGTGTTGGTGTGTGTTGGGATTATTTGGTTGCCAGGGAAGGCCACAGGTTGGTGTTTAAAATAAAAGCGTATGATAGTAGCGGAAAAGTGTAAAATTATAGTTTTTGTAAAAGGAATTTATGGCTGAGACATACAAGTAAAAACTATCACTGCTTTGCAATATTCTTCGACAGATTAAATGAGGAGAGGTGGGCTAAGTTATATTAATATTCTGATAATTTAGGTTAGGTTAAGTTACGTTAGGTTAGGTTAGGTTAGGTTAAGTTACGTTAGGTTATGTTGAATTTGTATAGGTTGGGTTAGGTTAGGTTAGGTTATGTTGGATTTGTATAGGTTGGGTTAGGTTAGTAACGGTTAGGTTAGGTTAGGTTAGGTTAGGTTGGATTTGTATAGGTTGGGTTAGGTTAGTAACGGTTAGGTTAGGTTAGGTTGGATTTGTATAGGTTGGGTTAGGTTAGTAACGGTTAGGTTAGGTTAGGTTAGGTTGGATTTGTATAGGTTGGGTTAGGTTAGTTTAGGTTAGGTTATGTTGGATTTGTATAGGTTGGGTTAGGTTAGTAACGGTTAGGTTAGGTTAGGTTGGATTTGTATAGGTTGGGTTAGGTTAGTAACGGTTAGGTTAGGTTAGGTTAGGTTGGATTTGTATAGGTTGGGTTAGGTTAGTAACGGTTAGGTTAGGTTAGGTTAGGTTGGATTTGTATAGGTTGGGTTAGGTTAGTTACGGTTAGGTTAGGTTTGGTAGGAACATGTTACGAACCACTATTCCCATGGTAATCACGGTAAACATTTCGAGACCACTTAACGGTGTTTGCTAAGATAACAATGGTAATCAGAACGACAGCAACCGATTTAGTCAGTAAGTCACTAAGTTGTAACTTGAACAGTTCCATTAACCTAATCTCTCGATGCACAGAGATTGATGATTTTTCAGTTTTTTCGTGAAGAACAAAACTCGAATTTCGTCCCTGAAACTCTTTTGGTTACTATTTTGTGTGGAGCTTGCTATAAAATGCAACTCATGCGGAAAATAATATTTCAGTTTGAACTCCCATGTTCCCTATCGTCTCTTGAATGCTGACGAACAAAGAACACGTAGGTCAAATGGGGATGCGAAATGTGCTACCCCAGAGACGTGGACCGAGTAGAAAATCATTATCAAGGGTCAGAAAGTAATAAAATAATTACGTAGACGTACCACGAGGTTATTCACAACTGTATTTTAAATTAATAACACAGTTCAAACAGTAATAAAATTCCCGTCAAGATTTGAATTCAACAACCATAATTCAATAAATTTTCAATATGAAACGGAATATTAAATCCGGATAAAAGTCTTTGTGTCACAATGTCTAGATATGAATTCTTATTAAAGAGTTTTCACACTACACACACACATTAACGTGTACAGAGTTACAAAATGTTTCTTGTGTTTTGTTACGTGTAGGATATAAACGTTTATTAATTATAATACCCTGGATCAGATTCCTTCATGAGAAACTCATAGTTGCTCAGCTATTCAATACCTTAAAAAATTTGTCCTTCAAAAAGTCTCTTCAGACTTCCCGAACAAAATTCTGTACGCATTTCCAATTTCCATACATGTCCCGCGTATCTCATGAATATGTATGTTCACAATTTCGAAAATGCTTTAATTAAATTATAAGGCTTAATGAGGCGTGTATTTTATGGAAATATTTTTATAATACGTTGTTTGGGAGAAAAACTGGGGAAGGCACATTGATATTAAGTTATTTATTTGTATCAGTTTCAAACAAATTAAAATCCCCCCCAAAAAGAAAAATCATTTAGGAATTTTCTTGGATATTATCCATCGTCTAGTAAATATAAAACGTAAAACGACGTTTCGGAGATGGGACTCTATCTCCGTCTTCAGGTTCCTACACAGTTGGGCCCACTAGATAGAGCTAATCCCTATCTCTGAGCTGAAAAATGGGGATAGTCATGATCTCCCCACTATGGGTTAATTGTACGCATTTCAAGAAATGTTCGATAAAAACTGTCAGCTTATCGCCAAGATTGTTCAGATTTTTACGAGAACTGTGTCAACAAATAGTAAAGAATGCCTCTTCTGTATTCAGGGACATCCTCGAGTCGAATATAAAGCTGTTCTAGTAAGAATATCGACATGTGACGCGGTGCGCCATGTTTCCCACAGCGAGATCGCATTTGCGCTCTGTCCTCTTAAGACGTTACTTAAGTTTTTAAGCAAACAATTTTGCCGCGTATCGCGTCTGTGGGAGAGAGGGCAATAATTCATCTCTACGAGAGGATAGCGTAGGAAGAGACGCCGCCCCGGACTCAAATTTAAATACATTTGCATTCTAATTGTGCAGTATCTTGGCTCACGCAAGACCTTGTCTTAGCCTACAATGGCACTTTGTGAATCTTGGGGTCTCATCAGTTTCAGGAATACTTCGCCTCTAATTTTCACGCCTTGAAATTTAGGAATGGATATAGTCAAATGACGAATTATTTTAACGTCCCAATGATCATCGAAGTTCATTTAAATCAAATATTTTAAGCTGTTCTTGTCGGGTTTTGCACCACACTCAGGTTGGTGGCCAACGTTTCGGAGACATATGCTGCCTCCATCTTCAGGGCTGAATTTGCAATAAGACGCCATCCATTCCTTTAACTCTTTATAAATCCATTCACTTCCTATCAATAAAACTACTCCTATATAAACGCGTTTTGAACATGTAAAGTTGGTTATAAATAGAGTTATAAAAATGTTTTTGGCAACCATATTTCAAATTAACTCCGTGTGAAAGAGTTTCGCACTAGAGACTATTTGAAGCAAACCTACAACTGTGTGCAAATGAAATAAATCAGGAAGTTGTTAAAACAAACAAAGCATTACCATGGCAACCGTCTCATTTAGCGTGAAATTATGGCGCAATCCGTAGTCTTGTCGTTTATCTTACGTCTCTTCGCGCAGAACAGGCATAAGTGCAAATGTGACTACAAGAATTAGAACTTCAGCCATAGCAGTGTTTCTAAACTGATATGGAGAACACCACGAGTTTTACAGGATGCGGTTTTGTGTTTCGAAAGATACAAAACTCCACACAAATGTCATTATCAATTGGATTTATCTCATTCATTACAGAGTACAATGACGTGATGTTTTGAACAGAGGAAATTTCGGGACAATAAAAGAGAAATAAGAATTCTTTTACAAAAAAATATACAGAGTACAAATTGTAGGTAGTTTATAGTGTCGGACCCATTTATCATAATAATCAAATTCCGAAATGTTTTGTCGTAATAAAATGTTAAATTATGTAATGAGATGAGAAACGAAAATGTGAAATTTTGCGGGGTTATTCGGCTCAGGTGTTGGGTTGTCCTGTTCATTTAATTTTGAGCTAAACTGTCTGAAACATCTTCCACATATGAAGTACTTTTTTACCTACGGTTCCAACACATAGTTAATGATACCGTGTTCTACATTTCTGACACTCGTTTCAGCCACTGATCGCTCTCAACAACACCTGAAGCTGTAGAACCCACAGGGCACATTTTCATCACCGTCTTCTCGAGGGGTTAGGCAGATTTCCTTATCGCTTTATGTATCACAAGGACATCGACGTAATTTCCTTGTAGGAACATTTTTTCTCCTCTATTTGCAATCTCCGTTTAACCAGAGTTTTTTTTCAAAGTCTGAATCCGAAATCAGGTATCTTGTCTCTTGTTGATTTAACGTCCTGATGGGTTTCAAGAAAGTTCTGTCTAGAGGTTGTAGGAGATGTCTCTTGTGAGGAGAGAAGCATAACATTTCGATGTCATTTCCTCGGCATTAGTCAGAATATTTCATGGAGGAATTGAATCTTGAGCAGTAGGACATTTGACTACTTCGAATGGATAACCAAGCTATACCCTGGGCAAGAATACAATAAAACCAGGCTTGCATCATCGTAATATGGAAGTTTAAATCTTCTATTCTCGTAAGAAAATATTAGATGTTGAGTAGATGGCAGCACTGCGTTGTAATCTCGAGTTCCCGCAAATGAATCTCGTCGCGTCTACAGGCCTTTAACCTGGATTTCATAGTTTCTCGAAGTAAATGCTTGGATGGCGTATAAAATACGAAATTACTATTTAATTTCATAAAATTCTCAGTCAGTAATTGACATTTGTTCTCCTAGTTGACGTTTAATATATGAAGTTTCGCCAAATAAATACGAAAATGGATAATTACTTGCATTAAAAATGCTACGAGGAACAGAAGTGGAAACTTCTGAGACTGAAATAGCTTAAACGTAACTCGGTACATAATTTGAAATTTTGTATCGATTTTTAATCTACGAAAAATTAAAAACTTGCGGCAGATATGTGAACTTACTTGTCTGTCAGAACGAATTTTTACATAAAAACGTACGACGTTCAATATAGTTGCTACGTACACATATAAAAACTGCACGCCACAAGTTGATTTAACATGGCTTCCTTCTCGGGTGTTGCATCCTGTAGTCTGGTAGTTCCCTGATGTTTCATCGCCACTATTATGGAAATAACAATCACCTCTGAAACGTCAGTAAACTTATACCAAGGCTATACGACGCAACATCCTAAAGACAGTCATCTTCTTACTCGCTGCCTTGAGAATCTTAAATTTCGCCAATAGATATTAGTTCGATGATAAGAAAATAGAATGTGTTTTTTAGGAACTATAGATATGTAAAAAAATAGCTTCACAGAACAAAGTTTTGTGACTAGAATTTGGCGGATAAGGATAATAAGACATTTTTTTAAATTAATATAATTCTTTACTGTCGAAAATTTATAATAATAAATATGGCACAAACTTTAAATAACTTGTGAGATTGGATATACTTTCTGTAGTCATCTCGGAACATTTATTAAAATGTATTTCTGAAAAATATGTTTTCTTCAGTACTCATTCTCTGAAGAAAGTGTATTAAATATATGAGTAATGGACACGTTATGTAATCCGTTAGCATATTTCTTCTCCGAAACTATTGAACTAATATCCTTAAAATTTGGTATAGGCAATGTTCATAATTTCGTAAGAAATTTTTAATTTATTTCATATAGCATAGCTTACATTTAATAATGCATAAAGTTTTAACTGTGTTGTGAGATATCTTCCTTGTGATTAACTGTGTAACAAGAGAACTTGAAGCTTCGTAACTCAAACCGAAAACCTGTATCTCGCCTTAGTCCCTTTTCCCCCCCAAATATAAAGATATTTTAACGTATAAATGATGAACATTGCAGTGCAACCTACCACCCCGGGCGCAGCAGGTTCTACCTTGGTTTTCTTTCTACCCTCTACCATACAAATTACCAGCTAATTGATAATACAGTGGCTCAGGCACTGGTATTCTTGAAAAGAGCATGGCAGCGTGTTGTTACATATTCAACCCTCAAGCGACATCAAAACAGCACTGGGCTATTCACGTGCTGGTGAACCACCTGACCGGCACGTACACATTGTACAAAAAAAAAATTTCTTCAAATTTTGAAATGGTTACCACAGAAAACTAAATTTCAAAAATTTATAAATACTCTTTATTATGATAATTCAAACACTGTCTATTGACCTGCTATTAGAATAATTTCTGAAGAACGATGCATTCAAATGTTATGGACGGAAAAGGGAAGAGACAGCATGGAAGACCTAGAAGTAGATGGGTGTAAAATATTGAGATGGAGTTTAAATATGGATTAAACTGTCTCAGTGGTGGGCTCTTGTGACCTCTTTAACGAAACGTCGGATTACATGAAGGGCGGGTAATTCTTTGATCAGCTGACAGTAATATTTTTCATTGTGACCAACAAACTTTATCAATTTGTGTCAATAATACGATAAAAGTGTTTCCAACTCATAAGACCATCAGCGGTATTGTTTATAAAATATTAGCGTTAATACAATAAACATCTGTAAACAGCATTTCTTTAAGAATGTCTGTCCCAACGATATTAAGGTTATTGGTCGATCTCAAAAAATGTGTATTCTTATATTATGAACCACGCGGTATGAAGGGATACAAATTTATTAAAAAGAATCAAAATTACTGTACCGGCTGTACAAAGCAGCTGGTCATTGTATCTTAATTCACCTGTGAGCAGTTCATAACAACCCACAAATCTCTCTGGAGCAATTGACAATCACTCCTCGCCCATTCCGCAACTAACCGCTGCCCTAATCTAGGGAGAGAACTATTAAAAAATGACTAATAATCGTAGTTCCCGGAGGAATAATGTACCTCCACAGCGTAGTTATGAGGATACTGATTTATTATAACCCAGTATAAGCGCGTAATCAAATCGGTATTACTAAGCCGTTCATCGTCAGTTCCAAAGTAAAAAATAATAAATATCTTTTAAATTTATTCTCAAAAGTTTGACCCGAGACCGGAATATTGGATAAAAATGAACCCGGAACAGCATTAGTGAGGTTATGTTTCGCGTTTTTCATTGGTTATGGCGTGACCAACAGTCTGAGGAAGGAAACGGAGTTAAATGTTATTGAAAGCGAGACTTTATTTATAATATCATATTTTCTATCTTCACTAGTAGGGATTAATTTTGTTTAAAATTATATTTGCAGTTGCAAATTGCGACTGGTTTTCTGGAACGTGTGCATGTTCGCGCGTTGGTTAGTGTGACGTGGCGAGCCGCTGCGGTCTGATTCGAATTCAAATGGAATGTCCAATAGGAAACGGTTAGACCTCTATTTGCAGTTGACTAAAATTCTGTCGAGCAAGCAATCACATCGGTTCGGGAAATTGATAATGCATGGAGTCCATCATTCACACAGACAGGAAATTCTGATTTTCCAGTAGATGTACAGGTCTGTCTCAAACTTTGTAACATCAATAATCAATAATCCACAATGTCAAAGTCTCTTATGTGTCTTACTAGAATCTCGAGACAGTTATATATATATCATGTTAAATAAACCACTAACCTTTATTTCATGTTAATTTTACTGAAGATTTTGAAGAAAAACAGGCAAAGGTAATCGATTAATTCATGGATATTAAAACGAAATTGCTAATGACTAATGCAGATGGTACGACAAACAATTATATATTTCATAATTATCCCCTAATTATGCAGAAGTTAATTTATGTGTAAATACTGTTCCTGCTAAGAATATTATTAATTAAATATTTTTAGTCAAGCAGTGGATAAACGTAGTTCTTTTGCGTAACGCAGAGAGTTATCAGGAGCTACAAGTAGGAAGTGTCATTGTTTGTCGTAAAAGTTTATTTCCTGTATTATTTCAAAACAGTGAAAATTTAAAAAACAAATTAAAATTTTCATTAGCTTCCCTCAATTACAGGCGTATATTTCCCTGTTTATTTTTAATTTGTTAAAATCCACGAAGAATTTCAAACCCCACACAGACCTATACATTAGTACTCTGAAATATTTCTGACTAATAATAGATAAAAAAAATAGTACGCATTTCGAAAAGATAGTGAAATATTGAGATGATAATGTTGCGACATATTGTGATAAATATATATTTGTTTAAATCTTGTCAGTCTGATCACAATAAAATTCCTATTAATATTAAAATATTACTATAATTAACATTTAAATATTTAAAATATATTAAAGTGATGTTCTAATGTAAATCGAACATTTCGATAGAGAACATCATTTTAATATATTTTAAATATTTAAATGTTAAATTATTATTTTTTTATTTATTTAGTGTTCAGTCTGACGAAAGGTCCATATGAACAGGATCCTTCGATCCTTTTCCCGGACTGGGACCTGTTCATATACGTTCTTGGCAGATGATCCAGAAGTGGTTTGCCATTGCCTTCTTCTGTGTGTGAATGGAGTAATTGTTGGGATGCCACGGAGGAAAACTCCGTGATGCCTAGACCACGGCCTTGCCCAACACAAGTTATAAATTCGGGCACCTCCGGGAATCGAACCCGAGACCCCAGGATTACAAGGTCAGCGTTCTAACCGCTAGACCACCTCATCTTATTATTATTTAGTGTTCTGTCTGACGACAGGTCCATATGAACAGGATCCTTCCATCCTTTTCTCGGACTGGGACCTGTTCATATACGTTCTTGGCAGATGATCCAGAAGTGGTTTGCCATTGCCTTCTTCTGTGTGTGAATGGAGTAATTGTTGGGATGCCACGGAGGAAAACTCCGTGATGCCTAGACCACGGCCTTGCCCAACACAAGTTATAAATTCGGGCACCTCCGGGAATCGAACCCGAGGCCCCAGGATTACAAGGTCAGCGTTCTAACCGCTAGACCACCTCATCTTATTATTATTTAGTGTTCTGTCTGACGACAGGTCCATATGAACAGGATCCTTCCATCCTTTTCTCGGACTGGGACCTGTTCATATACGTTCTTGGCAGATGATCCAGAAGTGGTTTGCCATTGCCTTCTTCTGTGTGTGAATGGAGTAATTGTTGGGATGCCACGGAGGAAAACTCCGTGTTGCCTAGACCACGGCCTTGCCCAACACAAGTTATAAATTCGGGCACCGCCGGGAATCGAACCCGAGACCCCAGGATTACAAGGCCAGCGTTTGTTGTGCCCCACATTCAGGGTCTGAAAAGTCTGAAGACCTCACAACAAGAGGGGGACGAACTTGGCGTGTGAGGATCGGACCTGCCGACTGACGCAGTCGGTGATGCAGTGATTAATAGATCATCCACACGAAGATCCACTAATTCAAGATCATATCAAGGCCCGAAAGATGCATTACCTCACAGATTTTTCACTTTGCATTGCAACGAAAAGAACAAATGTGTAGTTCTGCGTTAGTGTATTTCGTGATTGGATGGGCTCCAATCTCTCCTAGCGGATCAGTGGATAATTCATGAGGCCGACTGTTTTAATTGCTTTTATGAGTGCGTATAATTTCAGCAAAGATATGGAACGTTCGTATTATCCAAACTCCTCAACAAATTGACTTTTACGTTTAGTTATTCCAGAGACAAATATAACTCAATGCTGCCACTGACTGCGCAGAATCCAAACCTTTTTCTACCCGTGCTCACGAAAACCTTGACAGATATTAGTTCTGTATTGTATAAACTGGCGTATTCGTTATTATTTGTTGTTAATCACTGTCACTTCACGCATGTATGTCATTTGTGTCTCACTTGTTAAACTGTTTTGTCTTGTCTAAAGAAGTTTATTATTGGGTAAATATTTTTTCAAAGAATATATTCCGGTTAAAATGCAGCTATTTTCAGCTGTATAAATAACTCTTAAAATTGAAGTTTTCAATATTCATCGCCCTGATGACGGAGGCAGTATGACCTCCGAAACGTTGGTTAACATCGACCAGACTACACAGCGCAACAACCCAGAAGACGGAAATCTTCATACTCATCGCCCTGATGATGGAGGCAGTATGACCTCCGAAACGTTGTTAAACATCTACCAGAATACACAGCGCAACAACCCAGAAGACAGAAATTTTCATACTCACTGCTGTGAAAACCTCAAATCTAACAAACTCGTAAAATTACTATGGAAATATTTGTAATTTAACATTTAATGAAATAAGCTGCAACTTTTAAAATAATTTTGTTTTGATTTAATCTAAATAAATCTTGTTCCAGATTTCTATGACGTTTTGTGTTCTCTCTGCCTTATATAAGTTTCTGTACTCTGTGAGGTAAAGTCCAAGCTATTTCTGTGAGTTCATTGAGTTACCACGTAGCCTCGAGTACCACATCGACCAAGCTTTTTAACTGAACCAACTCACCTCGTCACCTTACATCGATTAGTAATGTTTGTCACAGTGATCAGGTATTCTGTTACCAGTTTTTCAGCCTGATATTGAATTTATTTATTGTATTAACAGTGGCGAATCCATTGAATTTTTATAACCCACTAATTTCCACGATCTCTTGCGTTCTGCCTGAGCGTCCAATCTTGGACGTGGTGACCACAGTCGACTATCGGTATGTGTGTGTTCTGCATGACCGACCGAGTTCTTAGTAATAATGACAAGATGTTCTAGAACTGATGCCATGTTTAGGCAGCTTTTAGAAATAGGTTTTTTTTTCTATTAGATAAATTTACGATGGTGCCCAAGGAAATTAAGGAAAAACGTATACAGATATGAAAGAAATCATTCCCAGCAAAATTTCAACAGACTTTTTCCACTAACATGGTATTGAAATGTATTCCATGTTCACTAATATAGTTCAGTATCGTGCCACATTAGTTGTCAGTTTGGGCGCTTCAGTCGATTTGTGTGACCAACTGCCATTCTCTTCAACGTAGATTCAGTTCCTGCAGGACATATGGCATATGGAGTTTTGAAATACAGAGGATGGGGGTGGGGGTTGGACAGAGGAGGCCCGTATCGCAAATGCCAAGCCAATAAATTGTTTGTGTTTTAGCCAAAAGCCGTATTGCTTCCCCGACATCAGCTTGGATACAACATTTTCCTTTCTGATGGAAATCGATGAACCCTATCTGGAATTTGCAGCCACCCTTATAAATTTGCATTATTGTCATGGGATACCGCCCACCATCCACTGGCTTCTCCCCTAACCCCACACTCCTCATTAAACGTATTTTTCATTTTCAATAAGCTTTCCTCAATTACTAGTCATCCATCTTGTTCCCCCGTCCTTTTCCAATGACTCCCCCCACCCAGACCCTAATATCTACCCCCCCTCGAACTCTCTTTCCACCCCTTATATCCTATCGCAAGCACACCATACATCAAAGTGCCACATCCCAGTGAATTATTTGAAAATAGAATTAACCAATGCATCCAGCACCTTTCTGATTCCCACTAACTCCAATGAAGATTCACGAATTAATTAATTCATTACTTACTTAAAAATCAAAAACGTATATTAATCTCATAAGCATCTCTTCATATTTTGTGGTTTCACAAACTTCGACAGTTGAATGACGAACGTCAACAAGTGTGTATTTATTTATATTTATACTAATATTAAATAGACAGACGGTAATCAACCCTTTTATTGGCCAACGAAAATATTACCACTCCTACGTCATGGATCAGATTTGTCATAAGTGACGGAGGCCGTCTCGCCCCCAGATAGACGCCAGTGGCGCTGGTGGGTAGAGAAATGCGTGGAGACAGAGCGCACTACATCAGACGCAATATTACTCCGAGCTTGAGCTACGTCACAGTAACAGGTAACGAGAAATGGAGAGCAAAATGGCAAAGAGTCAGAAAAGTTTTGTTTGTTTTTAATTCCGACCATATCTGGAATTTGATATATTGACTTTTCACTTCATCGTATTTTGAACTCCAAAATATTTATAAGAACCCGCACGTGTTATTTATATAGCCTAAACCTAATAATTTCACATCCTAAAGGACAAGGAATAATTGGATTGTCTCTCCGTCCGTTGCGTGCTGTCACTTCGTTGTCTTGCCCTCCCACGTGTATCTGTAACAGTCAACGAGCTCGGAGTTATTTTGCGGTCACTGTAACAGCGTACTAAATCACAAAATGAAGACAGCTAAGAATATCAATTCCGGCAAATCTAAACATTATCGTGATGTGTAAACCGACATAACATTAATCAAGGATATAATTAATTGTAATAGTGAATATAATAAACATGTCTTTCATTTTAGAGATCGCAATGAGTTTTTTTTTTTTTTTTACAAATTCCGTTACAGCGTTTTGTTACGATAATTATAGGAAGTGATTCTAAACTCGAATTATGACTGTTTTCCTTTAAGATTAAGGATTAGAAGTCCGCATTCATTACACGACTTCTCGGTGAAACAGTTCTTACTTTAAATTCTCCTCTTGTGTGGGGAATTTTTAAAAATATGAAGAGATTCCGTGAAAAATCAAATACACATCGAAACGACTTTATTCTTCAGAAACCTGTTGAGTATTACATCGTTGAGTATCATAAAAGTTGAGGGTGTAAAATCAGGAAAATACCAGGAGTCCTTTCAAAGAGGCGGGGTTTGAGAATGGAAATGTGAGACCGAGATCTGCGCCCTGCAACCCCCTTGGCCACGCATGAGGGGGTGCAGAGAATGGAAATCAGAATAACGGGGGTGGAAGAAGAGGTTTTTGAATGACGTTTCATAAACAGAACTCGGATATGGAGTGTTGTAGCAGCTTTTTATAATAACCCTCGTCTATTATTACATTACCAGTGGTTCAATATCATAAAATTGGTTTGGTTTTTAACAAAATTTTTGCCTGAAGCAACCACTCACATAAAGAGTTTCTAGATGAGAAAAAAAAATATCTTTACACGTCTCAAAATTACGATCACTTCCGTGATTGAACTTCTCTCCAGATCGCCAGAGAGTTCTTAGGTCCCCCCGTTCTCACATTGGCCGTGTCCAATTGACTTCGGTTACTCGTATGGTTCTCTTTTCTGACACCACCCTATCTGCACTAATGTCGCTGTTACATTTCTTCTCTTCTCTTAACATAGCAGGCCGGGATTTACAGCTGAAATCATTCAAATCTCATTTAATAATTCAGTCCTTACCGCAAAGAAAACACTACACTTCACCGTTATGAACATCAGGTTGTTAACGCTGTTTAATGAAATAATCCCCCGTTAAGAGTAAGAATCATACGTAATCCATAAATACATCCCGTAAACAAAATGTATATTTGAAAATTATTACGTCATGTGGTACGTATAGTTACCACTGAACTATTAAGAGTCAGTTTTTTGTATAGATTGTAAGTGCACGCTCTGTACAGTCTCATTTCATCGTTCAAACTTAAAAAAAAAAGCTTTCGAGTCAACACGGCCCTACAACTCAGAAGACATATTTCGCCGCCCTGAAAACATGAAATCTGACATGTTCATAGTTTTTATCAAAATAAATTAATAACCGCGAAAGATAACAGGATTTTACAATCTTGGTTTTTTTTCTGAAAATGAAGGGAACTTCTACAGGGTGAGTGGGAAGTAAGTAGGCATTTCTCAATGTCTACTTAATTTACAACACCCTGTACAATACAATACATTGTATCGTATCTCACTTTGTGACTACAGGGGAGCTCTGTTCATCGAAATAGAAATTCCATCTTCTTGTTTTGTGTATAGAAGGAAAAATGTCGGTGTTTTGCGAAATAATTCTGCCGTGTGGCTGATTGTGAGGATACGAACTTGATTTAACACGTAAGCTGCCATGTTTATTCCTGTAGAGACAGCAGGAGACATGCTTGTTGGTAGAAACCCACAGAGAGGAACATAACATTTGAATATGTGTGGTTCCTCGCTGTACATATTGCACGCCTTTTTTCTGATTTCTCACTTTCTTTACGAGTCCACATCCAATTTAATGGAAAATTCGATCAAGAAAGACAACGGAGATTCCAATTTCCTTCAGAACTAAATCCACGAACGGAATGTGAGCTCAGGATTTTCCATCCTTTTCTTTCGTTCTTATCTTGAAATTCGATGATTCTAACTTTTATACCGCAAAGTTCGAGATGGGGAAAAGAAACTTTTGTCACTCATCTTCGATTTGCTAAGGACAATCTTCAGTTCCCACTGCACCCGAATGGTTAGAATTCTTCTTTGGCTTAAGGAGGTCTCCTGCTCAAATACGAGCCCGGAAATGGGCTGTTCTGACTGACGTTTTTCGTGTTTTTTCCGCAGACCTCCAAGAAAATTCATATATGTATTTAGGCTAGTACCGTTTTATTTCATATACGAGGTGCGATCGGAAAGTTTACAGACTGCGCGTATAAAAACTCGTACACTTATCTCAGGTATTAAATTCATCCATCACCCTCGAAGTAGTTCCCCTGGGAGTGAACACAACGATCCCAGCGCCACTGCCAAGCCTGGAAGCATCCCTGGAAATCTTTCTTTGTCAGCCTGTCAAGCACCATCTGCGATTCTGCCTGAATCTCTTCTATCGTCTCAAATCTCCTTCCCTTTAGCTGAATTTTCATCTTTGGGAAGAGGAAGAAGTCACACGGAGCTTAGAAAGGAAGTTGGGGTCGGTTCTTGCAAGATCTTTGAGCTCCTGACACACGAGAAGTCAAGTCGATTCTGCTTCTGGTCCCCAGACAGGATGCGTCGCATGTGGAGTTCTTCCTTTAGAATCAGCTGACAGGTCCCATAGCCTATCCCAACAATGTCGCACAAGTCGTTGATGGTACGACGTCGATCTTCGTAACATTTTCGGGCGTTGTGCTCGAAGATGGTCGTCCAGAACGCTCGTCATCATCGACAGAGGTTCGGCCATTTTTAAAACGTGAATGCCACACAAAAGTTTGTGCACGACCCATTGCGGACTCCCCAAATGCTTGCTTTAGCATTTCATAGGTTTCCGTAGCCGTTTTGGCGAGTCTTTGGCAAAATTTGATGCACACGCCATTCCGAAATCGCAGGAGGGTCGGTGTAATGCACTACCAAAACGCCCGTAACTAAGAAACAAATGCTAATTCGATGATGCCGGCTGGCACACTGATTCACTATGAATGTAGGCCGCACCCCCTAGCGGCAGAAGCTCGTACTACATCCGGTTCGCCCTCTATTGACACAGTCTTAAAACTTTCCGATCGCACCTCGTACCTATCATTGAATGATGTAAAAATGACTGTAAGAGAAGAAACATTGTGTGCGGTGGATTTTGCAAAGAAATTTTATATACATTGATTTTTGCGATATGTTATCTGACCCGGAGAAATTTTTCAATATTTTTTTTTTTTTTTTTACAAATTTCGTTTTAAATAGGGTTTGGAGTCTACACCAACCTTTAGATACTTCTTCCATCTTAGCTCCAGTCTCTTTCTTCTCATTTATCCTCAATCTACTTTATTCCCTTAAACGTAACACCAAATTTTACACATATTCAAAGCGACAAGTAACGCTGTAAGAAAGTAATTAGAATACTCTGGCTTTTTAAACAAGACGTGAAGACACACTGTCGTGAACTGAGTATCAGAAAATATCCCCTCAAATTAACCTGCTCTCAATTGCTTAATGGTTGCAGTTTGGATACGTGTAATGTATTGTGACTTTAAACATGTGTGCATTCGACATCTCATCACAAAACTGAGGTTGCTATTACATTTAATTAGTTGTGATACAATAAAAATTGATACGTTCTGCTGTCAATGGCTTAAAATATTGAAATATAAACTCCAGTGTATTGATAAATATCCCATCAAAATACGAGCACATGAAAATGTAATCTATGTTTACGTTAACATTTTAATCTTTTGAATTTATTCAGGACCAAGTTCTCATTTCATATTTCAGATCCCGTTGTTAGGAAATGCTCTATGCGTGGAAAAATCATATCACTTTTTGCATTGTGGAAATCACAATGCGTTATGGCGTATTCGGTGGGCTGAAAAATGACTGTAGGAAGTGGTTTATGGACCGTGATGGTGTGGGGGAGGGGGGGGATGGCTTTGTCAAAGTTATGCAAAGCCTCGAATTTTTCGTGGCAAAATGATACAAAGTTAATTTACTAACCCATACTGTAACTGGTTGAACAGAATTTGGTAAAGACCTTTCTAATTACATTACTTAGTTTCTAAGGCCTCATTTCAGGACCGTAATTAAAGACCTGGGTCACGAAGATGATTTTCTTCTCGGATATTGCGCTTTTTATGTCTACTCCGAAACGTCCGCCTGTTTCTACGCGGCTCAACATGCCAAAAGTCATCTTCACACTCGCCGCCTTCAAAATCTGAAAACTTACGAAGTGGATTAACCCCCCCCCCCCCCCCCAAGAATTATAACTGACTGTACTTACGTCAGTGCAGAAGCATTTTGAAAGCGTATAGCAGCTTATGAGTGCATTTCCACGCCTTCTTTATGTCAGTGACAGATGGAGGCTTCGCCCTGATGGGAAATGAGACCCTGGTGTAGAATCCATCACGGCCGGTGATAGGTGAGTGTCATCTCTCGAAGTAATGTTCGCAAAATAGCTCGGAGTAAAGCCTATTCTAGTGTTCTAGGTCTGAACTAGGGCCTCTGCGATGAGAAGCGTCTAATTTGATCATAACTGACGTTTCTGCAAGCTTAATAACCTCTCACAGTAAAGAAATTATAATTCTTCCTTGAACACCCGCCGTCTCGATATGTCTCATTCCTTTGAATTTGTTATAAAATACGAATTATCGGAAAGTCCATATTCAACTTTTATATTCCCAGTTCACGCGATGTTTTTACAGTACTAATGTAAGATTTTTGTAAAAAAAAAAATTGTATAAATATAATTTATGTTCATGTATTTTACTGTAATGGTTAATTTATTTCTATTTAGTTAAACTTGGTTGGTTGGTTGATATAGTAGTAATTTTGTCATCTATGCTTAAGGCGATGAACACTTTCTACCGATACGTAAATCCGAATTTTCTCAAAATCTTAAGTTACCACCAACAACGTTACAAGACCTCACAACCCAAAATACCACAATCGATACGTATGCTACTGTAAGGACGACAAATCCCCCAAAAAGATAAGAGTTATTTGGTATTTTCTCTGCCAAAAATAATTTCCCGTGATGTATTTGGACAAATTATTTTATAAACAAATTTAAATTTAAATAAATGTTATGTTTCTAGCTGTATCTAATCTTTGTGAACACTGTATTTCAGCGACTCGTTAGATATTTAAAATCTAACGATTTACAGAATTTAATATTACCAATCCGATCATAAGACCGCGGGGTCTCAGATGCAAGTTTTGATAACATGAACGCCAAGACCCTGGGTTCAAGCCCCATCCTAAGTATAGATATTTTGCTGTGATTATCCGTGTTACACTGCGCTGTCGAAGCATTTTAAGGAAAGTATTCATCATAATTTATTCCAAGATTTTCAAATTTTTTTACTAAAATATTTGTAAGGTTATTTGGTGGCTGTGCCAACGGTGCAGTCATTGCGCTATGCGCGATCACTGCTTCGGCTGCTGATTTTTCAACTTCTAATGGCACAGCCGTCAGGTATCCTCATTTTATAGGAGAAACGTAGATTGTTGGTTCAGACTCTTATAACTTTCTTTGCATTAAAATTTTTGGGTTTTTTTAAAATAAAATGTGATATTTTGCCTGATTCGAACTGAGTAGACGAGGAAAATTTATCCTTCATGTTCACTGCGCATTTCTCAGACTGAATCCCGACGTTCTACTACAGCATGTAGTGTTACTCACATCCAGGGGTGAACAAATTTTCACTCACTTTCCCGAATATTCCAAAATTATGTTCGCTAGATATTTCCTCCGTCCGTTGTGAACACTTTCCTGCAAACAGCTGATTTCAGCTGACCTGCACAGTGGAGATATGAGCCCAGCTGATGTTCGGTCTTCTTGGTTGTAACGTCTTGTTGACTAATAGGTATATACCAACGTTTCGAAGGAATATTTTGAATCCATCTTCAGGGATGGTATCTACATACACATCCACACGGCGTTTCGACCCAGAAGATCGTACATGAAAATCTTCCCTGTCTTCTGAACCTCTTACCTCTTATTCCTTTGTCCTGTTATTATCGTTCTTAGATACACTTGCTATAAGGAACTCGCATCGCGACATCTGTCCCTCTGGCGGGGACGCCAGCAATTTCATACCTGACATGACGCTGACAAGAATAATCTGTCGCACGACAACGAGACGTTTCAACCCAGATATCATCCCCGTAGACCCGCCTCCCCTCGTTTCTTGCTGATTTCACTTCAAGTAATAACCCCCCCCCTTCCACTCCTGTCAAGTTCTATACAAAACAACACACTAACGTTGTGCGCCATGATTATGAATTTGGTTAATTGTTACTGCTGGCAGGATGGTTAATCATGATGGCTGTGTTCTTTAGTGTTGAGCCGTGTATTCTGGTAGGCGTTTGCCGACGTTTCAGAGCTGATTACTGTTTCCATCATGAAGGTGGTAATGGCCCTGTTGACGGGGACAGCAAGTACCTCTAAAACGTCGCAACGTCCTAGAAGTGGTTTGCCAGTGCCTTCTTCTGTGTGTGAATGGAGAAACCGGGGAAGCCCCCGGAGGAAAACTCCGTGTTGCCTAGACCACGGCCTTGCCCAACACAAGTTATAAATTCGGGCACCGCCGGGAATCGAACCCGAGACCCCAGGATTACAATATTTAACCTCTCGACGTGTTTCTACGTGTATATATGTGATGAAAGACGTCATTGAGACATAACACGCAATTTTTTTTAAAAAAATGTCATTTTTGAGCATTGAATATTAAAGTATTTCGGGCGATTTTTAAAATATTCCGTCCACACCAGTGATTGATGTAATAAATTAGTTTTGCCTTTAACACAAAACCGTTTCTGACCAGCGGTTTGAAACTTTTCGCCTCGCCCTGTAGTGTCGCCACTGTCGTCTCTTTCCAGTTATGTTGCTGAATATTTAATAGGCTGGTTTCTGCTTCGCGTTTAATGCATGAAGACTTTCTTGGAAAGGAAAAATATAGGAAAACGTCTGAAAGGAAACAACAAATGTATCCAAGATGAAGAAATTTTGCTGGAGAGGGGAAACAAGTCACAACGCGAACTCCTGAATATTTATGAAAAGAAAATTTTATTTTAGACAGTTTGCATGTTATTGATTTCACGTGGTTCCAGAATGCGTGTCTCGCCAGATGAGACAAATTACGGGGATAATACGAAGGCTGCTTGTTATTTGTTCCTTCCAAAACTCACAGACATTACCTAACCCTTTTCCTCTCCCTTTGAGCCCTTCCTGTGTCCGCATCGTTTGTTTCAACTCCTACTCCAACCAACCCTTCCCAATTTCCACCCTTCCAAATTTACGCATTTCTTACAGGGTGTGTGTAAATTTGCTTCGTACATACGCTTAACTTTGATAATAAGGACTTTGGAATGGAGTTTGTGGTAGACAGAAAAGACATCTTACAGTTCTCTACAACTATTCCTCAGGGTCCTTGAAGGAGCCCCTTTTCAAAGCCCAGCACCCACGAAACATCTACGTGCGATGTAAGATATATGATAGTAGCAGTTATTTATTTTTTATTTGCAGTGTTCTGTCTGACGACAGGTCCATATGAACAGGATCCTTCCATCCTTTTCTCGGACTGGGACCTGTTCATATACGTTCTTGGCAGATGATCCAGAAGTGGTTTGCCATTGCCTTCTTCTGTGTGTGAATGGAGTAATTGTTGGGATGCCACGGAGGAAAACTCCGTGTTGCCTAGACCACGGCCTTGCCCAACACAAGTTATAAATTCGGGCACCGCCGGGAATCGAACCCGAGACCCCCAGGATTACAAGGCCAGCGTTCTAACCGCTAGACCACCGTGGCGGTATAGTAGCAGTATTAAAATGAATTAAATAAAAATTTTAATAAACTTTCATCTTTGAGGGGTGGGAGAGGGGAATCTCTCGACGCCGACGTCCATTTCATGTGCATCCTGCCTTAACCCTGGCTCTAAACGTTTCATTTGTCACTGGATTGTCTGACAGAGGACTCCGAAGCCTCAGACGTTTGATTAAATTCGGGTAATCCTCGCTAACATTCAGTTCAGAAATTTCGTCTTTTCGTCTGATGTCTAAGAACGTAGAGATTAAAATATACAAAAACTGTGATTTTTCCTGTAGTTTTGTATGAGTGTGAAACTTGGTCTCTTACACTAAGAGAGGAACGTAGACTGAGGGTGTTGGAGAACAGGGTTTTGAGAACGTATATTGAGGTGTATAAAGTATTTAAATTAAGACTAAACGGTTTACACAGTAAATCAGTAAGCTGTGTTAATTCATTAACATATTTTGACGGTAACAGAAAGTGTGGAAAATCACGTGTCTTTAGCTACCTTAAAAAGGATTTGTAAATAATCGAATTAATTAAATTAGATTTCTTTTACTTAACCGATAAGCATTCTGAGTTCAAACTCATTTAATTAAACATTAATGGTTCAAAATCTGTGTAGGCTTTATAGGGTTATAAGTATCCTGTCAGTTATGTTCTTTGTCTAGCTCAAGGTCTTTTGGAACACAAAATAGAATTTATAAGGTACAAATTCAAAGTTTTAAAGCATAGACGTTGTTGTCGTAATTTTCACATCGAAGGCAGAAGTGAGGAGAGTTAAAACATTGTTTAAGATTAAGACAAATAAACTGTTCTCTTTTCATAATACAGACAATCGATTCCCGGCGGTGCCCGAATTTATTATAACTTGTGTTGGGCAAGGCCGTGGTCTAGGCAACACGGAGTTTTCCTCCGTGGCATCCCAACAATTACTCCATTCACACACAGAAGAAGGCAATGGCAAACCACTTCTGGATCATCTGCCAAGAACGTATATGAACAGGTCCCAGTCCGAGAAAAGGATGGAAGGATCCTGTTCATATGGACCTGTCGTCAGACAGAACACTAAATAAATAAATAAATATATAATACAGATAAAGAGAGACGACAATGAGTTCTAATTCCTGACTTCCTGTTTTCAATTGTCGAGAGTAGGAAAATACAATCAGCAAGTATAAGTACGGAAACTGAATTTGAGGCCTTGGCTACTTTTGTTAATGTTTTCTTGGAAAAGCAAGAATGAGGGAAAACAGTTTCCCTTCTGAGAAGAGTGGAAACAACACAGGAAGTCATCTTTCTGCCTCGCTGTTCACGATAAAGTAATACCAACAGTTAAACTGGCGTCGAGAGGAACGTAAAAGTCTTACATTTCTTTAAAATGTAAAAAAAAAAACACTACACGGATAAAAATTCAGAGGGAAGTTTTTACAGAGTGAAAGATTTTCTTTTGTTGTATTTATTCGCACCAATGATTCTTAATTAAATTACCTTCAGTAACTTGTAAATATTTCAGTAAGGAATCAGATTCGAATATTTCCTTCCGTCTTTATTATTACCTGCTATATCAAATACAAGAAGAAACTGTTTCCTCGCTTTGTATTCATTTCAGTTACGCAAGAAAATCTAGCCAGACTGAGAATTAATGTAGGTTATGTAATGGCGTGTCAGTTACAACGATTATTACCGTCGATAATGTTGGCAACAATTGGCGATGAGTTTTGTTTCGTGTTCGAAAGGCGCTGTATTTTATGTCATCACGAAATTAAAATACAATATGGCTGCCTTCTGGCTTGTTGTGACATCTAGTGTAGTAGAAGATTACCTATGTTCCTTCGTCCATCACCAGGACCGCTTTAAACCTAGAGAAAGAGATTGAAGCCAGATTCTAGCCAACGCATGAACACAAAATCGACAGCCTAACTCCAGACCCCCCACCACAGCCTAGTTTGCATTTCTTGCTACCAGGATCGCCACCGTCGTAACTTTCAATTTCTTCCGCATGGCAGGAACGGCGCACTCGTACAGACAAGCGTGGTGGACATTGCATAAAGAGTACAGTAATACCCCGCTTGATGGTGCCTTGATTAGTGCTGTTTCGTTATAGAACTCATTGGCAAATCTCATGAGCAGCTGTCAGTTAAACATCATTGTTAACATTCATTTACGTAGTCAATTAATAATTCAGTGCTCTTCGTGAAAAGCATGGCATACTGTTCTGCTGTCCAAGTATACAAAGGTACTGGCTTACAGGAGTTACCAATTTAGGTCACATAAATGTTAGGAAACTTATGGTAAATTCCTTCCTGAAGACTGTGGTCGTGGCAACATCGAAGTGTCTGAAGCAAGAATACATTCTCGTGCCACATGAGGCAGGCTGGGTACCAGCCTTGAAACCTTATAAAGTGCATGGGAGTGACCAACAGAAAACATCCACACAGAAACTTCGAGATTCTGCATCTAAAAATCGTACATGTGCTCGTGGATCGTAATGCGAAGGGGCTTTGTAGGTTATACATGACAAAAACAGAGATGGTGGAGTATTGTGGGTATCTCAAATGAGATAATGCTTGGAGAGATGGGCTCTCAACTTATCTTGCAGGTAATGCACTGCGATATATTGCTACAGCAAAAGTTTCCTCTGTTTAATTACTGATGAAACATTACCTCATTTCTACCTCACCTAATGCATCCATATCCAAAGACACAACTCAGTAACAAGAAAATTATTTACAATCGCAGAATTAGTAGGGGCCGAAGAATAGAAAAATGTGCTTTCAGAAAGATGTCAAAAAAGCTCCAGTTACTTATGTCACCGATACTTTGTTTAGCATCAAGAACATTATTCATAGTGTGTGTGTTCCGCATAACTTTAGAAGGAAAAGGAAAGGAAGCCCGATGTGTGCCTTGGACTCCTCAATGACCCTCCGCCATCTGTTTCTGTCTTGTGCCACCACCTTCCAATTTCTGTATCCCAACACACTTGCGTCCTCCTCCACTCCATCAACCCATCTGAGCTTTGGGCGGCCCCTCTTTCTTTGTCCTCCAGGATTGCTGTCAGTGATTTTCTTTGGTGGGTCACTGTCTTCCATCCTAGCAACATGCCCTGCCCACCTTAGTCTAGCAGATCTAATAATCAAATGTAACTGACATGGCTGAACAAAGTAATTTTCCAGCAAGGCCCACTGAACTAGTTCTAAGAGATCATCTTCCTAATTACTTTATAAAACCTGAACCAGCGTTACCTTGGTATTGGAAGTAGAGTGTATACCTGTTTACCAAAGTACCCCTGAAAGATACAGTGCAGCTACTGGAAGACACTTCAAAAGGAAGCTGACATGTTCGGGCAAATTCCTATATTCTCTTTCAAAGATGTTTCCTTACACTTTCCTAATGTTTTATTTACATCTGAGGAAACTGATGAAATTTTGTCATTTATATCAAATATATCCTTTTCTGTACCTTTTTTTTTTAATGTTTCAAAATGAATGTTTAAGTGCCAAAACATCCATACTGTAGTATGATTACTTCCATAAAAATTAATAAAAATATCACATGCTTATATCTTTAATTTCTTTAGAAACTTTCTTCCGTGCACGATCTGTAACATCATTTCCTAATATTCTTACAGCTGGTAATTATAAATGCACTGATATTTTTTCTATCTCACACACACACACACATTTTATGTTGTTCATTGTATCACCTTTTGCCACTGCAACAATCAACTGAATACCATATCATTACTCGTGAGTCGCACTACTGCTACGTGGCAAAACAACTGAAGTTAGCGAAAAACCTGCTTCCCTTATCACATGAATGGTGAATGAACCATTTCTTCTGCCGTTTCGAGAGCCATCTCTGCTCTAATCCTCGGGGCGGCTGCAAAACGAAACCATTGAGCCACCTGACGTGGCTCGTTGCCCGAGAGTCTTTCATCAGATTAAACGTTGTAAAATCCAAACTAATCCGAATATAAACACGGGACTCAAATCACTGCCCTTTTAAAACTATTTCTTATGAACACCAGAGCATTTCTAATCTGTAAGCAGATGTAAAACACAAATTGCTGTTAAACATCCAGGAACATCTTGTGAAGACTAACAGTTTGCAGATAAACAACAATTTGACAACAGAGGACACAACGACCTCTGAAACACTTGTAAAAATCTACCACATTACACAGTGCTACATCCCAAAAGGCAACAATCTTCATACTCACCACTGTAAAAACCTCAAATCCTACTTGAAGAATTTAGTAAAATAATACCTTACACTATAAGAAAATATGGGGTGTCTGTAAATGTTGCATCAGTTCACTCAAAAACATTGCATTTTTGTTAAGTTATGCAGTTTATTACGTTGCACTTAAATACAAAGGCTTGATGAACTATGTTTGCACCAGGATATATGGCATTCAAGCAGTGTATAAAGGGGTACAAAAGAACATTAACAATAATCTGAAGCTAGTATTAAAATAATGCATGTTATAACTCCATGAAATGTAGAGATTATCTATCTTAAAAACAAATTATCTCAGCGTGGGACACGCAGTTCCAGGATTCTTATATTTTACCAAACATTTCACATTTGTTCCATACTCTATCCTAAGGATGTGAGGGAAAGTTGGCTCATTCACACTGAAAACTTTAACATGATTATTAATTTTATATTATATACACCATTATAATCTCACCCAATTACAGCTCAATAACTGCAGAATTTCCCTGTGATAACTGGACCAAACATACACCCTTCTAATGTAACAGTTAACATACTGAAATCATATAGACACATCATTATTTACTTTCCATATACTTTGCTACATATAATGGGTAATATTGCAAGACGAGTATTTGACTGTTTTATTATAAACAAGACAATCCAGTCCTCCAAATACAAGAATTGCAACACCTTTCCTTGTTAAGTTTAGAATAGAATTGATTTTATTTACATTCCATAGATCCTTCATAGGCCTAAGCCATGCATGTAGAACAGGTCACAGCACAAATATAATACTTGTTTCTAGTACAAATATAAATACATTGTTATAACATCTATTGGAAGATTTTTGGAACACAAAGTCGTACCGTTTGTGGTATTTTGTATGAAAACTGAACTGCTGCGCACTTTGCATTTCCTGTAACAAATACGACACCAACAGTCTCCAAACCCAACCTCTTTCATATCCCCTATTGAGCGTGGACCAACAAATGTTTTTGCAGGCAGTACAAAAAGTTATTAATTTATGCTGAATTAAAATACTAACTTTAAAATAAATAATAATTTCGTATGCTGCCTTTCCGTTGTGGTAATTTTAACCCCTTATGTACAAAGAATTCCTACTGCCATTTTTAAAAACAAAAAGAGTGCACTTTCACAAAGTACAGTAATGTATTCTGTTCAAATAATGAGAACGATTTTCTAGACAACTTATACAACAATAGTTTGAGTAGGATTTATCTCTGAAATAAGAACAGATAACAATAACACAAAGAAGTTACAACCCGTTTTTCATATTAATTTTATTTGGGAATTTTGAAATTGTAGTGGTGACACTGTACATGTTGGCAACCCGTTCATATGAAGGCGTAGGTTGGTAATGGATACGAGGTACCTAATTTCGAATTTCACGTAGGAATCAGATATTTAATAAAATGAATAAGTCGTGTCGTGCGAGTGTGTCAGTAATTTTTAAGTCGGAAGATAACATTCTACAAAAACGTGCCAAACAATGTGAAAGGATTTTGATAAACAGTGGAAATAACATGGAAGAAGTAAAAAGAATCCAACAGATGACAGTTGGTAAGTAGAGTAGAATGAACGCTAAGAATCTATACTTGAGGCGGAAACAGTTATATATTTACATTATCGCATTTTGTGACATCACATTGGTTATGGAACAGCCGGAAAGCTTTGCACTTATCGCACCATGGTCGTACCTTCTGACACAATCCTGAATATTTCATCTGCCTACCACAGCCTTAGGTTTTCATGAGTTTTTTACACCAGAATAGTAAATGAAATCTTTTCTCCACCACCTGACCCTCATGAGTAGCCACTCAATCCTCTAAATTTCACTACCCAACATTAATAACTAACCTACAAAATTCTTCTTTGTGTAATATTTTTCATTCTTTACCGATATCAACCTGTAGTATCAACATGTTGACTTGTTGTAAGAAAGGTCAGAGATTTGCCAAGATGTTATATTACATTTCCTTCTAAAATCAAAGTAGCCTCCTAAAACAGAATAGGTTAGACTCTGAAAGTACTGTGAACAGATATGTACTTAAAATTTTGTCACTTCAGTGTATTGGAAATTTACAATGTTTTCTGTGTCTCTTATAATGTTTCTTATTTTGACATAAAGGCAAGATAAACGAATTACAAGCAGCCAAGGAAAAGTTATCTAAAGAATGTGACAAAGTAGAAGTGGATATTCATACATTGAAATATAGGGAACTTGCAAACAAAGAAGAGACATGTGCCTTGGAATCAACAATCTTAGAGTTGAAAAAGAAGATTGCTGAAGAGTCAGAATGCGAACAACACCTGATTGTCAAGAAAATCCAAGCAGAAAGAGGTATGTGTGGACATGAAAAGTGAGGTTGTGTTATTACAGGAAAGAGGAGTGCATCTCGTTCAAGCACATTTGTAATACACAGGCTTCAAAAAACCATTATTTCTGTTAAGGCATGGCGTCCAATAAAATTGTGCTGACAGTGTTTGACCAAATTGTGTTCAACTGTTGTTTTGGACTTTGCCCAACATTTAGGTGTAACTAAAACCACAGTGTTTTAGAAATTGATTCTGTTTGTGTCTTCTGGGGAAAGAGGGTTAAAGCCTGTTCCATGTGTGATCCTTGCTTGACCAGAAGCCCAACAGATTAGCCATTTAACCTCTTGCATTCACGTGAAGAAATGAGTAGAACCATTTTTTAAAATGTAGTTTTGAACATTTATAGAATTGGTTTAAAAATTTTGGCACGTGTAGTTAATACAAATAAAACTGCACTGAAGATATGCACATTGTAAAAATATTATGTAACAAATAGGCATATTTACCAAGATATTGCCCCATTCAGTTTAATTTTAAATTGAATGTTGATTTCAGTCCAATTTTAATTTTAGTTTTAAGTACATAGTTGATGCATTACATCATCTAACTGGCCAGAAGATGGTACTTTAATGCTGATACATGTTGTCATTAGTTATCTGATTGTTTTAAGCAGTGTGGAGTCGGTATTAAAACCTCCGACTCTGACTTCATATAAGCTCAATATGTATTAATAATGGCAAACTTACTAAAATGGAAAATGGTGTCATAAGAGACTTCATCACCACCACGTTAATCATCAGCATACTTTTTAGACTTACATAACCTATATTTAAATATACATCTAATGGTTATTGCAGAAATCGGTTGGTTTGAAGACAGTTTGTATTCTTAAGGAACTGGAGCCAAAGTCACAAAGCATTTTTCCCACACCATGTGGCTCAGCGCGTCATTGAATCTCCATAAGCGTGAGGCCACTGGCAGCTCACATGGCAGCGAAAGTGTTAAAATAGTATTTTCTTAAGATTTTATATCGAGGTCAGAGTCGGTACATGTTTACCGACTCTGACTCCACCTTAAATTGCTCCTGACTCCACAGCCCTGGTTTTAAGATTTTAATCGAGCATGTTGCAGTTACTGATCGCAGTGTATTATGTGAAGCTAACAATTTACCTTCATGTAGGGTCAAAGTTAATGAGTCGAGCTATTCCTCCATTCCCTCATATGTTGATTAAGCAATAAAGGCAACTTTACTACTACCTTTCCTTTCTTATCTGTACTCAGTTCCACTTCTAATTATCCTCACAGTGTTTATTTCATGTTTCATAAACCTAGATAAAAGATACTGTAATTATTCTTAATATACCAAGTATTCCTTTGCATGCTATCATTGCGACTGGCACAGAAATGTACATTCGTAAGTCAAAATATACTAAAATATGTAACTTACTGAGTAAGCTGCCAGTGTCAAAGTGCATTGACATTTCCTCATCAAAGATATTTCATAAAACTAATGTTTGAATAACCAAATATGTTTTGCAGATAAAGAGAAGTCTCAAAAGGAACTGATAAAAACGCATGAGATATTTCTAAAGGCAATAGCATATTACAAGAAGAAACTGCATCTACGGCTCAGATTTGACGAGAATGGTCTAATCCTTGTCCACTTCTTGGACATCTCAACACCGGGGTGCCAGATGTGTTCTCTGAAGCTGAGCCACGATGACGGCAACAAATGGAACTGTGAGTATTCCTCCGAGCGGCTCACCCAAATTAAATGTGTGCGACTATGTCAGTCTCGTGTATCAGATATTTATTGCTGCTGTAGTTGCACAACGTCACTGCTTTTCCCTTTTGCTTATAAATTCCTGCATTTACAACTAATTTGAACATAGACTTAATTCCTACTTTTTATCACAGCAGGACATCGAGATAGGCCTGTGTACATCCTAACAGGAGAATGCAAAGGGGGGCTCGCACATTTTCTTTTCTGTTGCTGTACCTTCTGAGTGGTAGACATTTTGCATGTGTCAGCTATACAGCCTCTGCTATCATCTGTTTAGTCTTTGGATGCTGAACACCTACCGCGTCATCACAAAACCACCAAGTCATAATCGTGTCTGGTTTGGCCTCGTCTTTTAGCGTTCACCACAACAGTTCTTCCCCTCGTAGGTCTGTATTATTTATAACTTGTAAGGACCACTAGATTAATTATACTCCTGTCCCACCAGCAGAAATGTTTCCTACTTTCATGGTGCTGTTCCATGGTTTTATCCCAACTTCTAACTCGGGCGTCTGTTCAGAGAACTCGGAAATATAGGTTGAGCGGACTCTTCCCAGTGCCCGCATCAGCAAGTCTAGGTGTACAACCAAGACCATAAGTGATGTGTCACTGCTGATGGGAACTGAAATGTAATCTACCACAAGTCCCCTGAAGCTGTTCATTCCTCATATAATGTGGGGCTATGAGCAGTTAGTCCCATGGTAAGGGCTTGGAGTCGATTTGCCATGGTGTAGATCTTGCCAACCGCCACGGTGATCTAGCGGTTAGAACGCTGGCCTTGTAATCCTGGGGTCTCGGGTTCGATTCCCGGCGGTGCCCGAATTTATAACTTGTGTTGGGCAAGGCCGTGGTCTAGGCAACACGGAGTTTTACTCCGTGGCATCCCAACAATTACTCCATTCACACACAGAAGAAGTCAATGGCAAACCACTTCTGGATCATCTGCCAAGAATGTATATGAACAGGTCCCAGTCCGAGAAAAGGATGGAAGGATCCTGTTCGTAATATGTCGCCAACCTCCTGTAAAGGAGACGGCGTAATAAAGCAGAAGAGAAGGACTTGCCAGTGATGTATCAAAATGTAACTTTTCTGAGTATTTTCTGCAATGAGGTCATGGTGGAGATCCCCGCAATGGGACAGACAGGAATATTTTGGTGGAGTGCATTCTCTTTTATCCCACCAATCACAGATTCATGCTGGCAGTTCTGGAGTGGAGACATTTTTTTTAATAAATCACAGACCCCAATTCTTGACTCTTCACCCTCATCATTGCTGAGAAAACATCCCATAACTTGAGCTAATTTTACGCTCAAAAGAATCGGATAATAATAGAGTTAGAAATTCAAATTGTCCTAGAAACAGCACATTGGTTGAAATATATCTAGTTGAAAACAGGATTGACCTGGACACAGACTCAGGCTTGTGTGGTGAGAGGCGAGTGACTCCTGGGCTACCTAATATACAGCTTTTAATCCAATAAACAACTAAATGAAGAAAAATCCATCTGTTTAAATGGACTCTAAGATTATTTGTTGTTGCTGTTCCTTGCCGTAGATGTCTCTCTCTTTCTCGTACATAACCTCAACAACATTTGGGCCTTTGTCATATTCCTGGATTTATAATACTAGGACACGGACTAACGTCGATAGCCGAGTAAAATATTACAAGTGAAGAATTCTGCAAGTGTGTTACTACTGAAAGTCCGTGTTGTTGCAGTGCTTGGAATGGAACCTGTTTTACCTTTTGAGAAGCCCCTGGCAAACAAACTGGAGACAACACAGGATATACAGGGTTTCATATCACATGTCCGCAAGTTGTATATTCAAATCTCTGGCAGTAAGAAGCAGCATTCAACAGGCAAGAAAGTCTCCAAGAAGCCCTGAATACGAAGATCATGATCTCATGTCCTGCAAGAGACGAACTTTTAAAGCGGAAGAAGATGATTGGGTGATTTATCTCGTGTTATGAATATTTCTGTGTTCCCTGAAGGCTTTTATACCTTGTGAAAACAAAAGGTTGTCATTTGTTTTACAGCATGCAGTAAAATCTTCTATCTTAATTAAATTAGTTCAAATTTTTTCAAGTTTTGTTGCGAACTTCACTTGAGCACCATAATCATACCCAATTGGCAGAGAAGAGTGATTACAGGATTTAAATTTCCCCCTCTACTTACATTATGAGCAATGGTCAGTGGGCTAGTCGCTCACTACGCAGAAATGCACGCTTCAAAGACTAGGAAAACCTCCGAAAGGAGACGGCGATGACCCATTACTGCGTTAAGCTACTAATAGATATAAAAATTAGTTTGTAGACAAAATCACGTACGTAGTGACAAAGAGACTGAGTAAGGCAGAGAGCTGGTGAGGCTGTCAACGAGTTATGCAGAGACTTGCTGTGGTAGAGACGAATTCTAGCAGGAAGATGTTCTAGTGAGTTTCGGGTGAGGCGAATTTTGAAAATTTTTGAAAATTTTCGAAAAATCAAAAAATGCTGGAAAATGTCTAAAACGCGCACAAAACCAAAAAGTTTTAAAAAATTTCAAAAAAATATTTTATGATAAATTTTCAATTTTTTTTACTTTTGTGCGCCATTTGAAAGATTTGCAGCATTTTTCGATTTTTTGAAAAATTTGAAAATTTCCTTGAAAATATTCCCCACCCGATAAATGCTAGACACGTTTTCTGGCGTGGCCTGTCTCTGACATACCATCTCACTGACGCACAGGGACTCTGCTGTGCACAGCCTCTAGGCCATCCGGTCTCTCTTTGACCACGTTCCTTACGCGCCGTCGTTGCAAGGAACGCTTCCGGCGGAGATCGGTTCATGCATAGATGTCCGCCAGAGAGTGTGAGGCAGAGAACGCGTCAGACTGAGACGTAGTGACAAAGAGACTGAGTAAGGCAGAGAGCTGGTGAGGCTGTCAACGAGTCATGCAGAGACTTGCTGTGGTAGAGACGAATTCAAGCAGGAAGATGTTCTAGTGAGTTTCGGGTGAGGCGAATTTTGAAAAATCTTGAAAATTTTCGAAAAATCAAAAAATGCTAGAAAATGTCTAAAACCCGCACAAAACCAAATATTTTTGCAAAATTTTCAAAAATACAATTTTTGATAATTTTTCAATTTTTTTTAGTTTTCAACGCCATTTGAAAGATTTGCAGCATTTTTCGATTTCTTGAAAAATTTGAAAATTTCCTTTAAAGCTTTCCCCACCCGATACCTGCCAAGATACGTTCTCTGTATCACCAGACATATGCCAGGCCGTCTGTGCAAAGACCTGGTTCAGCAGAGACCGGGTGAGGCACAGCCCGAAACAAGCAGAGAAGTGTGAGACAGAGAGAGTGAGGCGAAGACGTGGTGAGTCACAGAAAACGGGAAGCAGAGATCGGGTGAGGCAGGGACCTAGTCAAGCATGTACAGGCTGATGCACACACCGCATCAAGCAGAGACCGGTGAGGCACAGGACGAGTGACACATAGACCTTGTTAACCAGAGACGGAGTCAAGCACAGACCTGGTGAATCACACACCGTGTACAGCAGATACCGGTTGACTCACAGAGTGAGTACGGCTGAGACTGTGTGAGAAGTCACTTGTCCCAAGTCTTGAGAAGTCACTTGTCCCAAGTCTTGAGAAGTCGCTTGTCCCAAGTCCTGAGAAGTCGCTTGTCCCAAGTCTTGAGAAGTCACTTGTCCCAAGTCTTGAGAAGTCACTTGTCCCAAGTCTTGAGAAGTCACTTGTCCCAAGTCTTGAGAAGTCACTTGTCCCAAGTCTTGAGAAGTCCCTTGTCCCAAGTCTTGAGAAGTCACTTGTCCCAAGTCTTGAGAAGTCACTTGTCCCCAGTCTTGAGAAGTCACTTGTCCCAAGTCTTGAGAAGTCACTTGTCCCAAGTGTTGAGAAGTCGCTTGTCCCAAGTCTTGAGAAGTCGCTTGTCCCAAGTCTTGAGAAGTCCCTTGTCCCAAGTCTTGAGAAGTCGCTTGTCCCAAGTCTTGAGAAGTCCCTTGTCCCAAGTCCTGAGAAGTCTCTTGTCCCAAGTCGTGAGAAGTCTCTTGTCCCAAGTTTTGAGAAGTTCCTTGTCTCAAGTCTTGAGAAGTCACTTGTCCCAAGTCTTGAGAAGTCACTTGTCCCAAGTCTTGAGAAGTCACTTGTCCCAAGTCTTGAGAAGTCCCTTGTCCCAAGTCTTGAGAAGTCGCTTGTCCCAAGTCTTGTGAAGTCATTTGTCCCAAGTCTTGAGAAGTCGCTTGTCCCGAGTCTTGAGAAGTCACTTGTCCCGAGTCTTGAGAAGTCACTTGTCCCAAGTCTTGAGAAGTCTCTTGTCCAAGTTTTGAGAAGTCTCTTGTCCCAAGTCTTGAGAATTCGCTTGTCCCAAGTCTTGAGAAGTCGCTCAGACTGTGTGAAATAGACAGCCCGGCGGAGTCTAGTCCTGATAAGGATGAGCTAGGTCAAATTTAGAAGAAAAAATTTCAAATTTTTCGAAAAATCAAAAAACGCTGCAAACGCTCTGAAATGCGCACAAAACTAAAAATTTTCCGAAAATTCGAAAGAAAATTAAAAGTTGAAAATTTTCAAAAATTCTTTGTTTTGTGCGCTTTTTGGACGATTTCCCACGTTTTTCGACTTTTCGAAAATTTTCGAAAAAATTGAAATTTCTCAAAGGGGTACCCCTTTGAAAATTTTCAAAAATTGTCGAAATTTTCAAAAAATTAAAAATGGCTGGAAATGGCGTGAAACGCGAAGAAAACTAAGAATTTTCGAAATATTCGACAAAAATTTTGAATTCAGAATTTTTCAAAAATTTTTGGTTTTGTGCGCCTTTTGGACGACGTCCTACGTTTTTAGATTTTTCGAAAAATTTTAGATTTTTGTCAAAATTTTCTCCACAATATCCAGGCCAGGACCGGTCTTTGCACGACTCGGTCACCGCCGATCCCTTTCTCTGTCGGACGCGGTGTCTATCGGACTCGCTCTCTGCAAGAAGTCACTTGTCCCAAGTCTTGAGAAGTTCCTTGTCTCAAGTCTTGAGAAGTCACTTGTCCCAAGTCTTGAGAAGTCACTTGTCTCAAGTCTTGAGAAGTCACTTGTCCCAAGTCTTGAGAAGTCTCTTGTCCCAAGTCTTCAGAAGTCGCTTATCCCAAGTCTTGAGAAGTCGCTTGTCCCAAGTCTTGAGAAGTTCCTTGTCTCAAGTCTTGAGAAGTCACTTGTCCCAAGTCTTGAGAAGTCATTTGTCCCAAGTCTTGAGAAGTCTCTTGTCCCAAGTCTTGAGAAGTCCCTTGTCCCAAGTCTTGAGAAGTCACTTGTGCCAAGTCTTGAGAAGTCACTTGTCCCAAGTCTTGAGAAGTCACTTGTCCCCAGTCTTGAGAAGTCACTTGTCCCAAGTCTTGAGAAGTCACTTGTCCCAAGTGTTGAGAAGTCGCTTGTCCCAAGTCTTGAGAAGTCGCTTGTCCCAAGTCTTGAGAAGTCCCTTGTCCCAAGTCTTAAGAAGTCGCTTGTCCCAAGTCTTGAGAAGTCCCTTGTCCCAAGTCCTGAGAAGTCTCTTGTCCCAAGTCGTGAGAAGTCTCTTGTCCCAAGTTTTGAGAAGTTCCTTCTCTCAAGTCTTGAGAAGTCACTTGTCCCAAGTCTTGAGAAGTCACTTGTCCCAAGTCTTGAGAAGTCACTTGTCCCAAGTCTTGAGAAGTCTCTTGTCCCAAGTCTTGAGAAGTCGCTTGTCCCAAGTCTTGAGAAGTCCCTTGTCCCAAGTCTTGAGAAATCGCTTGTCCCAAGTCTTAAGAAGTCATTTGTCCCAAGTCTTGAGAAGTCACTTGTCCCGAGTCTTGAAAAGTCACTTGTCCCAAGTCTTGAGAAGTCACTTGTCCCAAGTCTTGAGAAGTCTCTTGTCCAAGTTTTGAGAAGTCTCTTGTCCCAAGTCTTGAGAATTCGCTTGTCCCAAGTCTTGAGAAGTCGCTCAGACTGTGTGAAATAGACAGCCCGGCGGAGTCTAGTCCTGATAAGGATGAGCTAGGTCAAATTTAGAAGAAAAAATTTCAAATTTTTCGAAAAATCAAAAAACGCTGCAAACGCTCTGAAATGCGCACAAAACTAAAAATTTTCCGAAAATTCGAAAGAAAATTAAGAGTTGAAAATTTTCAAAAATTCTTTGTTTTGTGCGCTTTTTGGACGATTTCCCACGTTTTTCGACTTTTCGAAAATTTTCGAAAAAATTGAAATTTTTCAAAGGGGTACCCCTTTGAAAATTTTCAAAAATTGTCGAAATTTTCAAAAAATTAAAAATGGCTGGAAATGGCGTGAAACGCGAAGAAAACTAAGAATTTTCGAAATATTCGACAAAAATTTTGAATTCAGAATTTTTCAAAAAAATTTGGTTTTGTGCGCCTTTTGGACGACGTCCTACGTTTTTAGATTTTTCGAAAAATTTTAGGTTTTTGTCAAAATTTTCTCCACAATATCCAGGCCAGGACCGGTCTTTGCACGACTCGGTCACCGCCGATCCCTTTCTCTGTCGGACGCGGTGTCTATCGGACTCGCTCTCTGCAAGAAGTCACTTGTCCCAAGTCTTGAGAAGTTCCTTGTCTCAAGTCTTGAGAAGTCACTTGTCCCAAGTCTTGAGAAGTCACTTGTCTCAAGTCTTGAGAAGTCACTTGTCCCAAGTCTTGAGAAGTCTCTTGTCCCAAGTCTTGAGAAGTCGCTTGTCCCAAGTCTTGAGAAGTCGCTTGTCCCAAGTCTTGAGAAGTCACTTGTCCCAAGTCTTAAGAAGTCATTTGTCCCAAGTCTTGAGAAGTCACTTGTCCCGAGTCTTGAAAAGTCACTTGTCCCAAGTCTTGAGAAGTCACTTGTCCCAAGTCTTGAGAAGTCTCTTGTCCAAGTTTTGAGAAGTCTCTTGTCCCAAGTCTTGAGAATTCGCTTGTCCCAAGTCTTGAGAAGTCGCTCAGACTGTGTGAAATAGACACCCCGGCGGAGTCTAGTCCTGATAAGGATGAGCTAGGTCAAATTTAGAAGAAAAAATTTCAAATTTTTCGAAAAATCAAAAAACGCTGCAAACGCTCTGAAATGCGCACAAAACTAAAAATTTTCCGAAAATTCGAAAGAGAATTAAAAGTTGAAAATTTTCAAAAATTCTTTGTTTTGTGCGCTTTTTGGACGATTTCCCACGTTTTTCGACTTTTCGAAAATTTTCGAAAAAATTGAAATTTCTCAAAGGGGTACCCCTTTGAAAATTTTCAAAAATTGTCGAAATTTTCAAAAAATTAAAAATGGCTGGAAATGGCGTGAAACGCGAAGAAAACTAAGAATTTTCGAAATATTCGACAAAAATTTTGAATTCAGAATTTTTCAAAAATTTTTGGTTTTGTGCGCCTTTTGGACGACGTCCTACGTTTTTAGATTTTTCGAAAAAATTTAGATTTTTGTCAAAATTTTCTCCACAATATCCTGGCCAGGACCGGTCTTTGCACGACTCGGTCACCGCCGATCCCTTTCTCTGTCGGACGCGGTGTCTATCGGACTCGCTCTCTGCAAGAAGTCACTTGTCCCAAGTCTTGAGAAGTTCCTTGTCTCAAGTCTTGAGAAGTCACTTGTCCCAAGTCTTGAGAAGTCACTTGTCTCAAGTCTTGAGAAGTCACTTGTCCCAAGTCTTGAGAAGTCTCTTGTCCCAAGTCTTCAGAAGTCGCTTATCCCAAGTCTTGAGAAGTCGCTTGTCCCAAGTCTTGAGAAGTTCCTTGTCTCAAGTCTTGAGAAGTCACTTGTCCCAAGTCTTGAGAAGTCATTTGTCCCAAGTCTTGAGAAGTCTCTTGTCCCAAGTCTTGAGAAGTCCCTTGTCCCAAGTCTTGAGAAGTCACTTGTGCCAAGTCTTGAGAAGTCACTTGTCCCAAGTCTTGAGAAGTCACTTGTCCCCAGTCTTGAGAAGTCACTTGTCCCAAGTCTTGAGAAGTCACTTGTCCCAAGTGTTGAGAAGTCGCTTGTCCCAAGTCTTGAGAAGTCGCTTGTCCCAAGTCTTGAGAAGTCCCTTGTCCCAAGTCTTAAGAAGTCGCTTGTCCCAAGTCTTCAGAAGTCCCTTGTCCCAAGTCCTGAGAAGTCTCTTGTCCCAAGTCGTGAGAAGTCTCTTGTCCCAAGTTTTGAGAAGTTCCTTCTCTCAAGTCTTGAGAAGTCACTTGTCCCAAGTCTTGAGAAGTCACTTGTCCCAAGTCTTGAGAAGTCACTTGTCCCAAGTCTTGAGAAGTCTCTTGTCCCAAGTCTTGAGAAGTCGCTTGTCCCAAGTCTTGAGAAGTCCCTTGTCCCAAGTCTTGAGAAATCGCTTGTCCCAAGTCTTAAGAAGTCATTTGTCCCAAGTCTTGAGAAGTCACTTGTCCCGAGTCTTGAAAAGTCACTTGTCCCAAGTCTTGAGAAGTCACTTGTCCCAAGTCTTGAGAAGTCTCTTGTCCAAGTTTTGAGAAGTCTCTTGTCCCAAGTCTTGAGAATTCGCTTGTCCCAAGTCTTGAGAAGTCGCTCAGACTGTGTGAAATAGACAGCCCGGCGGAGTCTAGTCCTGATAAGGATGAGCTAGGTCAAATTTAGAAGAAAAAATTTCAAATTTTTCGAAAAATCAAAAAACGCTGCAAACGCTCTGAAATGCGCACAAAACTAAAAATTTTCCGAAAATTCGAAAGAAAATTAAGAGTTGAAAATTTTCAAAAATTCTTTGTTTTGTGCGCTTTTTGGACGATTTCCCACGTTTTTCGACTTTTCGAAAATTTTCGAAAAAATTGAAATTTTTCAAAGGGGTACCCCTTTGAAAATTTTCAAAAATTGTCGAAATTTTCAAAAAATTAAAAATGGCTGGAAATGGCGTGAAACGCGAAGAAAACTAAGAATTTTCGAAATATTCGACAAAAATTTTGAATTCAGAATTTTTCAAAAAATTTTGGTTTTGTGCGCCTTTTGGACGACGTCCTACGTTTTTAGATTTTTCGAAAAATTTTAGGTTTTTGTCAAAATTTTCTCCACAATATCCAGGCCAGGACCGGTCTTTGCACGACTCGGTCACCGCCGATCCCTTTCTCTGTCGGACGCGGTGTCTATCGGACTCGCTCTCTGCAAGAAGTCACTTGTCCCAAGTCTTGAGAAGTTCCTTGTCTCAAGTCTTGAGAAGTCACTTGTCCCAAGTCTTGAGAAGTCACTTGTCTCAAGTCTTGAGAAGTCACTTGTCCCAAGTCTTGAGAAGTCTCTTGTCCCAAGTCTTGAGAAGTCGCTTGTCCCAAGTCTTGAGAAGTCGCTTGTCCCAAGTCTTGAGAAGTCACTTGTCCCAAGTCTTAAGAAGTCATTTGTCCCAAGTCTTGAGAAGTCACTTGTCCCGAGTCTTGAAAAGTCACTTGTCCCAAGTCTTGAGAAGTCACTTGTCCCAAGTCTTGAGAAGTCTCTTGTCCAAGTTTTGAGAAGTCTCTTGTCCCAAGTCTTGAGAATTCGCTTGTCCCAAGTCTTGAGAAGTCGCTCAGACTGTGTGAAATAGACACCCCGGCGGAGTCTAGTCCTGATAAGGATGAGCTAGGTCAAATTTAGAAGAAAAAATTTCAAATTTTTCGAAAAATCAAAAAACGCTGCAAACGCTCTGAAATGCGCACAAAACTAAAAATTTTCCGAAAATTCGAAAGAGAATTAAAAGTTGAAAATTTTCAAAAATTCTTTGTTTTGTGCGCTTTTTGGACGATTTCCCACGTTTTTCGACTTTTCGAAAATTTTCGAAAAAATTGAAATTTCTCAAAGGGGTACCCCTTTGAAAATTTTCAAAAATTGTCGAAATTTTCAAAAAATTAAAAATGGCTGGAAATGGCGTGAAACGCGAAGAAAACTAAGAATTTTCGAAATATTCGACAAAAATTTTGAATTCAGAATTTTTCAAAAAATTTTGGTTTTGTGCGCCTTTTGGACGACGTCCTACGTTTTTAGATTTTTCGAAAAATTTTAGGTTTTTGTCAAAATTTTCTCCACAATATCCAGGCCAGGACCGGTCTTTGCACGACTCGGTCACCGCCGATCCCTTTCTCTGTCGGACGCGGTGTCTATCGGACTCGCTCTCTGCAAGAAGTCACTTGTCCCAAGTCTTGAGAAGTTCCTTGTCTCAAGTCTTGAGAAGTCACTTGTCCCAAGTCTTGAGAAGTCACTTGTCTCAAGTCTTGAGAAGTCACTTGTCCCAAGTCTTGAGAAGTCTCTTGTCCCAAGTCTTGAGAAGTCGCTTGTCCCAAGTCTTGAGAAGTCGCTTGTCCCAAGTCTTGAGAAGTCACTTGTCCCAAGTCTTAAGAAGTCATTTGTCCCAAGTCTTGAGAAGTCACTTGTCCCGAGTCTTGAAAAGTCACTTGTCCCAAGTCTTGAGAAGTCACTTGTCCCAAGTCTTGAGAAGTCTCTTGTCCAAGTTTTGAGAAGTCTCTTGTCCCAAGTCTTGAGAATTCGCTTGTCCCAAGTCTTGAGAAGTCGCTCAGACTGTGTGAAATAGACACCCCGGCGGAGTCTAGTCCTGATAAGGATGAGCTAGGTCAAATTTAGAAGAAAAAATTTCAAATTTTTCGAAAAATCAAAAAACGCTGCAAACGCTCTGAAATGCGCACAAAACTAAAAATTTTCCGAAAATTCGAAAGAGAATTAAAAGTTGAAAATTTTCAAAAATTCTTTGTTTTGTGCGCTTTTTGGACGATTTCCCACGTTTTTCGACTTTTCGAAAATTTTCGAAAAAATTGAAATTTCTCAAAGGGGTACCCCTTTGAAAATTTTCAAAAATTGTCGAAATTTTCAAAAAATTAAAAATGGCTGGAAATGGCGTGAAACGCGAAGAAAACTAAGAATTTTCGAAATATTCGACAAAAATTTTGAATTCAGAATTTTTCAAAAATTTTTGGTTTTGTGCGCCTTTTGGACGACGTCCTACGTTTTTAGATTTTTCGAAAAAATTTAGATTTTTGTCAAAATTTTCTCCACAATATCCTGGCCAGGACCGGTCTTTGCACGACTCGGTCACCGCCGATCCCTTTCTCTGTCGGACGCGGTGTCTATCGGACTCGCTCTCTGCAAGAAGTCACTTGTCCCAAGTCTTGAGAAGTTCCTTGTCTCAAGTCTTGAGAAGTCACTTGTCCCAAGTCTTGAGAAGTCACTTGTCTCAAGTCTTGAGAAGTCACTTGTCCCAAGTCTTGAGAAGTCTCTTGTCCCAAGTCTTCAGAAGTCGCTTATCCCAAGTCTTGAGAAGTCGCTTGTCCCAAGTCTTGAGAAGTTCCTTGTCTCAAGTCTTGAGAAGTCACTTGTCCCAAGTCTTGAGAAGTCATTTGTCCCAAGTCTTGAGAAGTCTCTTGTCCCAAGTCTTGAGAAGTCCCTTGTCCCAAGTCTTGAGAAGTCACTTGTGCCAAGTCTTGAGAAGTCACTTGTCCCAAGTCTTGAGAAGTCACTTGTCCCCAGTCTTGAGAAGTCACTTGTCCCAAGTCTTGAGAAGTCACTTGTCCCAAGTGTTGAGAAGTCGCTTGTCCCAAGTCTTGAGAAGTCGCTTGTCCCAAGTCTTGAGAAGTCCCTTGTCCCAAGTCTTAAGAAGTCGCTTGTCCCAAGTCTTCAGAAGTCCCTTGTCCCAAGTCCTGAGAAGTCTCTTGTCCCAAGTCGTGAGAAGTCTCTTGTCCCAAGTTTTGAGAAGTTCCTTCTCTCAAGTCTTGAGAAGTCACTTGTCCCAAGTCTTGAGAAGTCACTTGTCCCAAGTCTTGAGAAGTCACTTGTCCCAAGTCTTGAGAAGTCTCTTGTCCCAAGTCTTGAGAAGTCGCTTGTCCCAAGTCTTGAGAAGTCCCTTGTCCCAAGTCTTGAGAAATCGCTTGTCCCAAGTCTTAAGAAGTCATTTGTCCCAAGTCTTGAGAAGTCACTTGTCCCGAGTCTTGAAAAGTCACTTGTCCCAAGTCTTGAGAAGTCACTTGTCCCAAGTCTTGAGAAGTCTCTTGTCCAAGTTTTGAGAAGTCTCTTGTCCCAAGTCTTGAGAATTCGCTTGTCCCAAGTCTTGAGAAGTCGCTCAGACTGTGTGAAATAGACAGCCCGGCGGAGTCTAGTCCTGATAAGGATGAGCTAGGTCAAATTTAGAAGAAAAAATTTCAAATTTTTCGAAAAATCAAAAAACGCTGCAAACGCTCTGAAATGCGCACAAAACTAAAAATTTTCCGAAAATTCGAAAGAAAATTAAGAGTTGAAAATTTTCAAAAATTCTTTGTTTTGTGCGCTTTTTGGACGATTTCCCACGTTTTTCGACTTTTCGAAAATTTTCGAAAAAATTGAAATTTTTCAAAGGGGTACCCCTTTGAAAATTTTCAAAAATTGTCGAAATTTTCAAAAAATTAAAAATGGCTGGAAATGGCGTGAAACGCGAAGAAAACTAAGAATTTTCGAAATATTCGACAAAAATTTTGAATTCAGAATTTTTCAAAAAATTTTGGTTTTGTGCGCCTTTTGGACGACGTCCTACGTTTTTAGATTTTTCGAAAAATTTTAGGTTTTTGTCAAAATTTTCTCCACAATATCCAGGCCAGGACCGGTCTTTGCACGACTCGGTCACCGCCGATCCCTTTCTCTGTCGGACGCGGTGTCTATCGGACTCGCTCTCTGCAAGAAGTCACTTGTCCCAAGTCTTGAGAAGTTCCTTGTCTCAAGTCTTGAGAAGTCACTTGTCCCAAGTCTTGAGAAGTCACTTGTCTCAAGTCTTGAGAAGTCACTTGTCCCAAGTCTTGAGAAGTCTCTTGTCCCAAGTCTTGAGAAGTCGCTTGTCCCAAGTCTTGAGAAGTCGCTTGTCCCAAGTCTTGAGAAGTCACTTGTCCCAAGTCTTAAGAAGTCATTTGTCCCAAGTCTTGAGAAGTCACTTGTCCCGAGTCTTGAAAAGTCACTTGTCCCAAGTCTTGAGAAGTCACTTGTCCCAAGTCTTGAGAAGTCTCTTGTCCAAGTTTTGAGAAGTCTCTTGTCCCAAGTCTTGAGAATTCGCTTGTCCCAAGTCTTGAGAAGTCGCTCAGACTGTGTGAAATAGACACCCCGGCGGAGTCTAGTCCTGATAAGGATGAGCTAGGTCAAATTTAGAAGAAAAAATTTCAAATTTTTCGAAAAATCAAAAAACGCTGCAAACGCTCTGAAATGCGCACAAAACTAAAAATTTTCCGAAAATTCGAAAGAGAATTAAAAGTTGAAAATTTTCAAAAATTCTTTGTTTTGTGCGCTTTTTGGACGATTTCCCACGTTTTTCGACTTTTCGAAAATTTTCGAAAAAATTGAAATTTCTCAAAGGGGTACCCCTTTGAAAATTTTCAAAAATTGTCGAAATTTTCAAAAAATTAAAAATGGCTGGAAATGGCGTGAAACGCGAAGAAAACTAAGAATTTTCGAAATATTCGACAAAAATTTTGAATTCAGAATTTTTCAAAAAATTTTGGTTTTGTGCGCCTTTTGGACGACGTCCTACGTTTTTAGATTTTTCGAAAAAATTTAGGTTTTTGTCAAAATTTTCTCCACAATATCCAGGCCAGGACCGGTCTTTGCACGACTCGGTCACCGCCGATCCCTTTCTCTGTCGGACGCGGTGTCTATCGGACTCGCTCTCTGCAAGAAGTCACTTGTCCCAAGTCTTGAGAAGTTCCTTGTCTCAAGTCTTGAGAAGTCACTTGTCCCAAGTCTTGAGAAGTCACTTGTCTCAAGTCTTGAGAAGTCACTTGTCCCAAGTCTTGAGAAGTCTCTTGTCCCAAGTCTTGAGAAGTCACTTGTCCCCAGTCTTGAGAAGTCACTTGTCCCAAGTCTTGAGAAGTCACTTGTCCCAAGTGTTGAGAAGTCGCTTCTCCCAAGTCTTGAGAAGTCGCTTGTCCCAAGTCTTGAGAATTCCCTTGTCCCAAGTCTTGAGAAGTCGCTTGTCCCAAGTCTTGAGAAGTCCCTTGTCCCAAGTCCTTAGAAGTCTCTTGTCCCAAGTCGTGAGAAGTCTCTTGTCCCAAGTTTTGAGAAGTTCCTTGTCTCAAGTCTTGAGAAGTCACTTGTCCCAAGTCTTGAGAAGTCACTTGTCCCAAGTCTTGAGAAGTCACTTGTCCCAAGTCTTGAGAAGTCTCTTGTCCCAAGTCTTGAGAAGTCACTTGTCCCCAGTCTTGAGAAGTCACTTGTCCCAAGTCTTGAGAAGTCACTTGTCCCAAGTGTTGAGAAGTCGCTTGTCCCAAGTCTTGAGAAGTCGCTTGTCCCAAGTCTTGAGAAGTCCCTTGTCCCAAGTCTTGAGAAGTCGCTTGTCCCAAGTCTTGAGAAGTCCCTTGTCCCAAGTCCTTAGAAGTCTCTTGTCCCAAGTCGTGAGAAGTCTCTTGTCCCAAGTTTTGAGAAGTTCCTTGTCTCAAGTCTTGAGAAGTCACTTGTCCCAAGTCTTGAGAAGTCACTTGTCCCAAGTCTTGAGAAGTCACTTGTCCCAAGTCTTGAGAAGTCTCTTGTCCCAAGACTTGAGAAGTCGCTTGTCCCAAGTCTTGAGAAGTCCCTTGTCCCAAGTCTTGAGAAGTCGCTTGTCCCAAGTCTTAAGAAGTCATTTGTCCCAAGTCTTGAGAAGTCACTTGTCCCGAGTCTTGAAAAGTCACTTGTCCCAAGTCTTGAGAAGTCACTTGTCCCAAGTCTTGAGAAGTCTCTTGTCCAAGTTTTGAGAAGTCTCTTGTCCCAAGTCTTGAGAATTCGCTTGTCCCAAGTCTTGAGAAGTCGCTCAGACTGTGTGAAATAGACAGCCCGGCGGAGTCTAGTCCTGATAAGGATGAGCTAGGTCAAATTTAGAAGAAAAAATTTCAAATTTTTCGAAAAATCAAAAAACGCTGCAAACGCTCTGAAATGCGCACAAAACTAAAAAATTTCCGAAAATTCGAAAGAAAATTAAAAGTTGAAAATTTTCAAAAATTCTTTGTTTTGTGCGCTTTTTGGACGATTTCCCACGTTTTTCGACTTTTCGAAAATTTTCGAAAAAATTGAAATTTCTCAAAGGGGTACCCCTTTGAAAATTTTCAAAAATTGTCGAAATTTTCAAAAAATTAAAAATGGCTGGAAATGGCGTGAAACGCGAAGAAAACTAAGAATTTTCGAAATATTCGACAAAAATTTTGAATTCAGAATTTTTCAAAAAATTTTGGTTTTGTGCGCCTTTTGGACGACGTCCTACGTTTTTAGATTTTTCGAAAAAATTTAGGTTTTTGTCAAAATTTTCTCCACAATATCCAGGCCAGGACCGGTCTTTGCACGACTCGGTCACCGCCGATCCCTTTCTCTGTCGGACGCGGTGTCTATCGGACTCGCTCTCTGCAAGAAGTCACTTGTCCCAAGTCTTGAGAAGTTCCTTGTCTCAAGTCTTGAGAAGTCACTTGTCCCAAGTATTGAGAAGTCACTTGTCTCAAGTCTTGAGAAGTCACTTGTCCCAAGTCTTGAGAAGTGTCTTGTCCCAAGTCTTCAGAAGTCGCTTATCCCAAGTCTTGAGAAGTCGCTTGTCCCAAGTCTTGAGAAGTTCCTTGTCTCAAGTCTTGAGAAGTCACTTGTCCCAAGTCTTGAGAAGTCACTTGTCCCAAGTCTTGAGAAGTCTCTTGTCCCAAGTCTTGAGAAGTTCCTTGTCCCAAGTCTTGAGAAGTCACTTGTCCCAAGTCTTGAGAAGTCACTTGCCCCAAGTCTTCAGAAGTCACTTGTCCCCAGTCTTGAGAAGTCACTTGTCCCAAGTCTTGAGAAGTCACTTGTCCCAAGTGTTGAGAAGTCGCTTGTCCCAAGTCTTGAGAAGTCGCTTGTCCCAAGTCTTGAGAAGTCCCTTGTCCCAAGTCTTGAGAAGTCGCTTGTCCCAAGTCTTGAGAAGTCCCTTGTCCCAAGTCCTGAGAAGTCTCTTGTCCCAAGTCGTGAGAAGTCTCTTGTCCCAAGTTTTGAGAAGTTCCTTGTCTCAAGTCTTGAGAAGTCACTTGTCCCAAGTCTTGAGAAGTCACTTGTCCCAAGTCTTGAGAAGTCACTTGTCCCCAGTCTTGAGAAGTCACTTGTCCCAAGTGTTGAGAAGTCGCTTGTCCCAAGTCTTGAGAAGTCGCTTGTCCCAAGTCTTGAGAAGTCCCGTGTCCCAAGTCTTGAGAATTCGCTTGTCCCAAGTCTTGAGAAGTCCCTTGTCCCAAGTCCTTAGAAGTCTCTTGTCGCAAGTCGTGAGAAGTCTCTTGTCCCAAGTTCTGAGAAGTTCCTTGTTTCAAGTCTTGAGAAGTCACTTGTCCCAAGTCTTGAGAAGTCACTTGTCCCAAGTCTTGAGAAGTCACTTGTCCCAAGTCTTGAGAAGTCTCTTGTCCCAAGACTTGAGAAGTCGCTTGTCCCAAGTCTTGAGAAGTCCCTTGTCCCAAGTCTTGAGAAGTCGCTTGTCCCAAGTCTTAAGAAGTCATTTGTCCCAAGTCTTGAGAAGTCACTTGTCCCGAGTCTTGAAAAGTCACTTGTCCCAAGTCTTGAGAAGTCACTTGTCCCAAGTCTTGAGAAGTCTCTTGTCCAAGTTTTGAGAAGTCTCTTGTCCCAAGTCTTGAGAATTCGCTTGTCCCATGTCTTGAGAAGTCGCTCAGACTGTGTGAAATAGACAGCACGGCGGAGTCTAGTCCTGATAAGGATGAGCTAGGTCAAATTTAGAAGAAAAAATTTCAAATTTTTCGAAAAATTAAAAAAACGCTGCAAACGCTCTGAAATGCGCACAAAACTAAAAATTTTCCGAAAATTCGAAAGAAAATTAAAAGTTGAAAATTTTCAAAAATTCTTTGTTTTGTGCGCTTTTTGGACGATTTCCCACGTTTTTCGACTTTTCGAAAATTTTCGAAAAAATTGAAATTTCTCAAAGGGGTACCCCTTTGAAAATTTTCAAAAATTGTCGAAATTTTCAAAAAATTAAAAATGGCTGGAAATGGCGTGAAACGCGAAGAAAACTAAGAATTTTCGAAATATTCGACAAAAATTTTGAATTCAGAATTTTTAAAAAAATTTTGGTTTTGTGCGCCTTTTGGACGACGTCCTACGTTTTTAGATTTTTCGAAAAATTTTAGGTTTTTGTCAAAATTTTCTCCACAATACCCAGGCCAGGACCGGTCTTTGCACGACTCGGTCACCGCCGATCCCTTTCTCTGTCGGACGCGGTGTCTATCGGACTCGCTCTCTGCAAGAAGTCACTTGTCCCAAGTCTTGAGAAGTTCCTTGTCTCAAGTCTTGAGAAGTCACTTGTCCCAAGTCTTGAGAAGTCACTTGTCTCAAGTCTTGAGAAGTCACTTGTCCCAAGTCTTGAGAAGTCTCTTGTCCCAAGTCTTCAGAAGTCGCTTATCCCAAGTCTTGAGAAGTCGCTTGTCCCAAGTCTTGAGAAGTTCCTTGTCTCAAGTCTTGAGAAGTCACTTGTCCCAAGTCTTGAGAAGTCATTTGTCCCAAGTCTTGAGAAGTCTCTTGTCCCAAGTCTTGAGAAGTCCCTTGTCCCAAGTCTTGAGAAGTCACTTGTGCCAAGTCTTGAGAAGTCACTTGTCCCAAGTCTTGAGAAGTCACTTGTCCCCAGTCTTGAGAAGTCACTTGTCCCAAGTCTTGAGAAGTCACTTGTCCCAAGTGTTGAGAAGTCGCTTGTCCCAAGTCTTGAGAAGTCGCTTGTCCCAAGTCTTGAGAAGTCCCTTGTCCCAAGTCTTAAGAAGTCGCTTGTCCCAAGTCTTCAGAAGTCCCTTGTCCCAAGTCCTGAGAAGTCTCTTGTCCCAAGTCGTGAGAAGTCTCTTGTCCCAAGTTTTGAGAAGTTCCTTCTCTCAAGTCTTGAGAAGTCACTTGTCCCAAGTCTTGAGAAGTCACTTGTCCCAAGTCTTGAGAAGTCACTTGTCCCAAGTCTTGAGAAGTCTCTTGTCCCAAGTCTTGAGAAGTCGCTTGTCCCAAGTCTTGAGAAGTCCCTTGTCCCAAGTCTTGAGAAATCGCTTGTCCCAAGTCTTAAGAAGTCATTTGTCCCAAGTCTTGAGAAGTCACTTGTCCCGAGTCTTGAAAAGTCACTTGTCCCAAGTCTTGAGAAGTCACTTGTCCCAAGTCTTGAGAAGTCTCTTGTCCAAGTTTTGAGAAGTCTCTTGTCCCAAGTCTTGAGAATTCGCTTGTCCCAAGTCTTGAGAAGTCGCTCAGACTGTGTGAAATAGACAGCCCGGCGGAGTCTAGTCCTGATAAGGATGAGCTAGGTCAAATTTAGAAGAAAAAATTTCAAATTTTTCGAAAAATCAAAAAACGCTGCAAACGCTCTGAAATGCGCACAAAACTAAAAATTTTCCGAAAATTCGAAAGAAAATTAAGAGTTGAAAATTTTCAAAAATTCTTTGTTTTGTGCGCTTTTTGGACGATTTCCCACGTTTTTCGACTTTTCGAAAATTTTCGAAAAAATTGAAATTTTTCAAAGGGGTACCCCTTTGAAAATTTTCAAAAATTGTCGAAATTTTCAAAAAATTAAAAATGGCTGGAAATGGCGTGAAACGCGAAGAAAACTAAGAATTTTCGAAATATTCGACAAAAATTTTGAATTCAGAATTTTTCAAAAAATTTTGGTTTTGTGCGCCTTTTGGACGACGTCCTACGTTTTTAGATTTTTCGAAAAATTTTAGGTTTTTGTCAAAATTTTCTCCACAATATCCAGGCCAGGACCGGTCTTTGCACGACTCGGTCACCGCCGATCCCTTTCTCTGTCGGACGCGGTGTCTATCGGACTCGCTCTCTGCAAGAAGTCACTTGTCCCAAGTCTTGAGAAGTTCCTTGTCTCAAGTCTTGAGAAGTCACTTGTCCCAAGTCTTGAGAAGTCACTTGTCTCAAGTCTTGAGAAGTCACTTGTCCCAAGTCTTGAGAAGTCTCTTGTCCCAAGTCTTGAGAAGTCGCTTGTCCCAAGTCTTGAGAAGTCGCTTGTCCCAAGTCTTGAGAAGTCACTTGTCCCAAGTCTTAAGAAGTCATTTGTCCCAAGTCTTGAGAAGTCACTTGTCCCGAGTCTTGAAAAGTCACTTGTCCCAAGTCTTGAGAAGTCACTTGTCCCAAGTCTTGAGAAGTCTCTTGTCCAAGTTTTGAGAAGTCTCTTGTCCCAAGTCTTGAGAATTCGCTTGTCCCAAGTCTTGAGAAGTCGCTCAGACTGTGTGAAATAGACACCCCGGCGGAGTCTAGTCCTGATAAGGATGAGCTAGGTCAAATTTAGAAGAAAAAATTTCAAATTTTTCGAAAAATCAAAAAACGCTGCAAACGCTCTGAAATGCGCACAAAACTAAAAATTTTCCGAAAATTCGAAAGAGAATTAAAAGTTGAAAATTTTCAAAAATTCTTTGTTTTGTGCGCTTTTTGGACGATTTCCCACGTTTTTCGACTTTTCGAAAATTTTCGAAAAAATTGAAATTTCTCAAAGGGGTACCCCTTTGAAAATTTTCAAAAATTGTCGAAATTTTCAAAAAATTAAAAATGGCTGGAAATGGCGTGAAACGCGAAGAAAACTAAGAATTTTCGAAATATTCGACAAAAATTTTGAATTCAGAATTTTTCAAAAAATTTTGGTTTTGTGCGCCTTTTGGACGACGTCCTACGTTTTTAGATTTTTCGAAAAAATTTAGGTTTTTGTCAAAATTTTCTCCACAATATCCAGGCCAGGACCGGTCTTTGCACGACTCGGTCACCGCCGATCCCTTTCTCTGTCGGACGCGGTGTCTATCGGACTCGCTCTCTGCAAGAAGTCACTTGTCCCAAGTCTTGAGAAGTTCCTTGTCTCAAGTCTTGAGAAGTCACTTGTCCCAAGTCTTGAGAAGTCACTTGTCTCAAGTCTTGAGAAGTCACTTGTCCCAAGTCTTGAGAAGTCTCTTGTCCCAAGTCTTGAGAAGTCACTTGTCCCCAGTCTTGAGAAGTCACTTGTCCCAAGTCTTGAGAAGTCACTTGTCCCAAGTGTTGAGAAGTCGCTTCTCCCAAGTCTTGAGAAGTCGCTTGTCCCAAGTCTTGAGAATTCCCTTGTCCCAAGTCTTGAGAAGTCGCTTGTCCCAAGTCTTGAGAAGTCCCTTGTCCCAAGTCCTTAGAAGTCTCTTGTCCCAAGTCGTGAGAAGTCTCTTGTCCCAAGTTTTGAGAAGTTCCTTGTCTCAAGTCTTGAGAAGTCACTTGTCCCAAGTCTTGAGAAGTCACTTGTCCCAAGTCTTGAGAAGTCACTTGTCCCAAGTCTTGAGAAGTCTCTTGTCCCAAGTCTTGAGAAGTCACTTGTCCCCAGTCTTGAGAAGTCACTTGTCCCAAGTCTTGAGAAGTCACTTGTCCCAAGTGTTGAGAAGTCGCTTGTCCCAAGTCTTGAGAAGTCGCTTGTCCCAAGTCTTGAGAAGTCCCTTGTCCCAAGTCTTGAGAAGTCGCTTGTCCCAAGTCTTGAGAAGTCCCTTGTCCCAAGTCCTTAGAAGTCTCTTGTCCCAAGTCGTGAGAAGTCTCTTGTCCCAAGTTTTGAGAAGTTCCTTGTCTCAAGTCTTGAGAAGTCACTTGTCCCAAGTCTTGAGAAGTCACTTGTCCCAAGTCTTGAGAAGTCACTTGTCCCAAGTCTTGAGAAGTCTCTTGTCCCAAGACTTGAGAAGTCGCTTGTCCCAAGTCTTGAGAAGTCCCTTGTCCCAAGTCTTGAGAAGTCGCTTGTCCCAAGTCTTAAGAAGTCATTTGTCCCAAGTCTTGAGAAGTCACTTGTCCCGAGTCTTGAAAAGTCACTTGTCCCAAGTCTTGAGAAGTCACTTGTCCCAAGTCTTGAGAAGTCTCTTGTCCAAGTTTTGAGAAGTCTCTTGTCCCAAGTCTTGAGAATTCGCTTGTCCCAAGTCTTGAGAAGTCGCTCAGACTGTGTGAAATAGACAGCCCGGCGGAGTCTAGTCCTGATAAGGATGAGCTAGGTCAAATTTAGAAGAAAAAATTTCAAATTTTTCGAAAAATCAAAAAACGCTGCAAACGCTCTGAAATGCGCACAAAACTAAAAATTTTCCGAAAATTCGAAAGAAAATTAAAAGTTGAAAATTTTCAAAAATTCTTTGTTTTGTGCGCTTTTTGGACGATTTCCCACGTTTTTCGACTTTTCGAAAATTTTCGAAAAAATTGAAATTTCTCAAAGGGGTACCCCTTTGAAAATTTTCAAAAATTGTCGAAATTTTCAAAAAATTAAAAATGGCTGGAAATGGCGTGAAACGCGAAGAAAACTAAGAATTTTCGAAATATTCGACAAAAATTTTGAATTCAGAATTTTTCAAAAAATTTTGGTTTTGTGCGCCTTTTGGACGACGTCCTACGTTTTTAGATTTTTCGAAAAAATTTAGGTTTTTGTCAAAATTTTCTCCACAATATCCAGGCCAGGACCGGTCTTTGCACGACTCGGTCACCGCCGATCCCTTTCTCTGTCGGACGCGGTGTCTATCGGACTCGCTCTCTGCAAGAAGTCACTTGTCCCAAGTCTTGAGAAGTTCCTTGTCTCAAGTCTTGAGAAGTCACTTGTCCCAAGTATTGAGAAGTCACTTGTCTCAAGTCTTGAGAAGTCACTTGTCCCAAGTCTTGAGAAGTGTCTTGTCCCAAGTCTTCAGAAGTCGCTTATCCCAAGTCTTGAGAAGTCGCTTGTCCCAAGTCTTGAGAAGTTCCTTGTCTCAAGTCTTGAGAAGTCACTTGTCCCAAGTCTTGAGAAGTCACTTGTCCCAAGTCTTGAGAAGTCTCTTGTCCCAAGTCTTGAGAAGTTCCTTGTCCCAAGTCTTGAGAAGTCACTTGTCCCAAGTCTTGAGAAGTCACTTGCCCCAAGTCTTCAGAAGTCACTTGTCCCCAGTCTTGAGAAGTCACTTGTCCCAAGTCTTGAGAAGTCACTTGTCCCAAGTGTTGAGAAGTCGCTTGTCCCAAGTCTTGAGAAGTCGCTTGTCCCAAGTCTTGAGAAGTCCCTTGTCCCAAGTCTTGAGAAGTCGCTTGTCCCAAGTCTTGAGAAGTCCCTTGTCCCAAGTCCTGAGAAGTCTCTTGTCCCAAGTCGTGAGAAGTCTCTTGTCCCAAGTTTTGAGAAGTTCCTTGTCTCAAGTCTTGAGAAGTCACTTGTCCCAAGTCTTGAGAAGTCACTTGTCCCAAGTCTTGAGAAGTCACTTGTCCCCAGTCTTGAGAAGTCACTTGTCCCAAGTGTTGAGAAGTCGCTTGTCCCAAGTCTTGAGAAGTCGCTTGTCCCAAGTCTTGAGAAGTCCCGTGTCCCAAGTCTTGAGAATTCGCTTGTCCCAAGTCTTGAGAAGTCCCTTGTCCCAAGTCCTTAGAAGTCTCTTGTCGCAAGTCGTGAGAAGTCTCTTGTCCCAAGTTCTGAGAAGTTCCTTGTTTCAAGTCTTGAGAAGTCACTTGTCCCAAGTCTTGAGAAGTCACTTGTCCCAAGTCTTGAGAAGTCACTTGTCCCAAGTCTTGAGAAGTCTCTTGTCCCAAGACTTGAGAAGTCGCTTGTCCCAAGTCTTGAGAAGTCCCTTGTCCCAAGTCTTGAGAAGTCGCTTGTCCCAAGTCTTAAGAAGTCATTTGTCCCAAGTCTTGAGAAGTCACTTGTCCCGAGTCTTGAAAAGTCACTTGTCCCAAGTCTTGAGAAGTCACTTGTCCCAAGTCTTGAGAAGTCTCTTGTCCAAGTTTTGAGAAGTCTCTTGTCCCAAGTCTTGAGAATTCGCTTGTCCCATGTCTTGAGAAGTCGCTCAGACTGTGTGAAATAGACAGCACGGCGGAGTCTAGTCCTGATAAGGATGAGCTAGGTCAAATTTAGAAGAAAAAATTTCAAATTTTTCGAAAAATTAAAAAAACGCTGCAAACGCTCTGAAATGCGCACAAAACTAAAAATTTTCCGAAAATTCGAAAGAAAATTAAAAGTTGAAAATTTTCAAAAATTCTTTGTTTTGTGCGCTTTTTGGACGATTTCCCACGTTTTTCGACTTTTCGAAAATTTTCGAAAAAATTGAAATTTCTCAAAGGGGTACCCCTTTGAAAATTTTCAAAAATTGTCGAAATTTTCAAAAAATTAAAAATGGCTGGAAATGGCGTGAAACGCGAAGAAAACTAAGAATTTTCGAAATATTCGACAAAAATTTTGAATTCAGAATTTTTAAAAAAATTTTGGTTTTGTGCGCCTTTTGGACGACGTCCTACGTTTTTAGATTTTTCGAAAAATTTTAGGTTTTTGTCAAAATTTTCTCCACAATACCCAGGCCAGGACCGGTCTTTGCACGACTCGGTCACCGCCGATCCCTTTCTCTGTCGGACGCGGTGTCTATCGGACTCGCTCTCTGCAAGAAGTCACTTGTCCCAAGTCTTGAGAAGTTCCTTGTCTCAAGTCTTGAGAAGTCACTTGTCCCAAGTCTTGAGAAGTCACTTGTCTCAAGTCTTGAGAAGTCACTTGTCCCAAGTCTTGAGAAGTCTCTTGTCCCAAGTCTTGAGAAGTCGCTTGTCCCAAGTCTTGAGAAGTTCCTTGTCCCAAGTCTTGAGAAGTCACTTGTCTCAAGTCTTGAGAAGTCACTTGTCCCAAGTCTTGAGAAGTCTCTTGTCCCAAGTCTTCAGAAGTCGCTTATCCCAAGTCTTGAGAAGTCGCTTGTCCCAAGTCTTGAGAAGTTCCTTGTCTCAAGTCTTGAGAAGTCACTTGTCCCAAGTCTTGAGAAGTCACTTGACCCATGTCTTGAGAAGTCTCTTGTCCCAAGTCTTGAGAAGTCCCTTGTCCCAAGTCTTGAGAAGTCACTTGTCCCAAGTCTTGAGAAGTCACTTGTCCCAAGTCTTGAGAAGTCACTTGTCCCCAGTCTTGAGAAGTCACTTGTCCCAAGTCTTGAGAAGTCACTTGTCCCAAGTGTTGAGAAGTCACTTGTCCCAAGTCTTGAGAAGTCGCTTGTCCCAAGTCTTGAGAAGTCCCTTGTCCCAAGTCTTGAGAAGTCGCTTGTCCCAAGTCTTGAGAAGTCCCTTGTCCCAAGTCCTTAGAAGTCTCTTGTCCCAAGTCGTGAGAAGTCTCTTGTCCCAAGTTTTGAGAAGTTCCTTGTCTCAAGTCTTGAGAAGTCACTTGTCCCAAGTCTTGAGAAGTCACTTGTCCCAAGTCTTGAGAAGTCACTTGTCCCAAGTCTTGAGAAGTCTCTTGTCCCAAGTCTTGAGAAGTCGCTTGTCCCAAGTCTTGAGAAGTCCCTTGTCCCAAGTCTTGAGAAGTCGCTTGTCCCAAGTCTTAAGAAGTCATTTGTCCCAAGTCTTGAGAAGTCACTTGTCCCGAGTCTTGAAAAGTCACTTGTCCCAAGTCTTGAGAAGTCACTTGTCCCAAGTCTTGAGAAGTCTCTTGTCCAAGTTTTGAGAAGTCTCTTGTCCCAAGTCTTGAGAATTCGCTTGTCCCAAGTCTTGAGAAGTCGCTCAGACTGTGTGAAATAGACAGCCCGGCGGAGTCTAGTCCTGATAAGGATGAGCTAGGTCAAATTTAGAAGAAAAATTTCAAATTTTTCGAAAAATCAAAAAACGCTGCAAACGATCTGAAATGCGCACAAAACTAAAAATTTTCCGAAAATTCGAAAGAAAATTAAAAGTTGAAAATTTTCAAAAATTCTTTGTTTTGTGCGCTTTTTGGACGATTTCCCACGTTTTTCGACTTTTCGAAAATTTTCGAAAAAATTGAAATTTCTCAAAGGGGTACCCCTTTGAAAATTTTCAAAAATTGTCGAAATTTTCAAAAAATTAAAAATGGCTGGAAATGGCGTGAAACGCGAAGAAAACTAAGAATTTTCGAAATATTCGACAAAAATTTTGAATTCAGAATTTTTCAAAAAATTTTGGTTTTGTGCGCCTTTTGGACGACGTCCTACGTTTTTAGATTTTTCGAAAAATTTTAGGTTTTTGTCAAAATTTTCTCCACAATATCCAGGCCAGGACCGGTCTTTGCACGACTCGGTCACCGCCGATCCCTTTCTCTGTCGGACGCGGTGTCTATCGGACTCGCTCTCTGCAAGAAGTCACTTGTCCCAAGTCTTGAGAAGTTCCTTGTCTCAAGTCTTGAGAAGTCACTTGTCCCAAGTCTTGAGAAGTCACTTGTCTCAAGTCTTGAGAAGTCACTTGTCCCAAGTCTTGAGAAGTCTCTTGTCCCAAGTCTTGAGAAGTCGCTTGTCCCAAGTCTTGAGAAGTCGCTTGTCCCAAGTCTTGAGAAGTCGCTTGTCCCAAGTCTTAAGAAGTCATTTGTCCCAAGTCTTGAGAAGTCACTTGTCCTGAGTCTTGAAAAGTCACTTGTCCCAAGTCTTGAGAAGTCACTTGTCCCAAGTCTTGAGAAGTCTCTTGTCCAAGTTTTGAGAAGTCTCTTGTCCCAAGTCTTGAGAATTCGCTTGTCCCAAGTCTTGAGAAGTCGCTCAGACTGTGTGAAATAGACAGCCCGGCGGAGTCTAGTCCTGATAAGGATGAGCTAGGTCAAATTTAGAAGAAAAAATTTCAAATTTTTCGAAAAATCAAAAAACGCTGCAAACGCTCTGAAATGCGCACAAAACTAAAAATTTTCCGAAAATTCGAAAGAAAATTAAAAGTTGAAAATTTTCAAAAATTCTTTGTTTTGTGCGTTTTTTGGACGATTTCCCACGTTTTTCGACTTTTCGAAAATTTTCGAAAAAATTGAAATTTCTCAAAGGGGTACCCCTTTGAAAATTTTCAAAAATTGTCGAAATTTTCAAAAAAATTAAAAATGGCTGGAAATGGCGTGAAACGCGAAGAAAACTAAGAATTTTCGAAATATTCGACAAAAATTTTGAATTCAGAATTTTTCAAAAATTTTTGGTTTTGTGCGCCTTTTGGACGACGTCCTACGTTTTTAGATTTTTCGAAAAATTTTAGATTTTTGTCAAAATTTTCTCCACAATATCCAGGCCAGGACCGGTCTTTGCACGACTCGGTCACCGCCGATCCCTTTCTCTGTCGGACGCGGTGTCTATCGGACTCGCTCTCTGCAAGAAGTCACTTGTCCCAAGTCTTGAGAAGTTCCTTGTCTCAAGTCTTGAGAAGTCACTTGTCCCAAGTCTTGAGAAGTCACTTGTCTCAAGTCTTGAGAAGTCACTTGTCCCAAGTCTTGAGAAGTGTCTTGTCCCAAGTCTTCAGAAGTCGCTTATCCCAAGTCTTGAGAAGTCGCTTGTCCCAAGTCTTGAGAAGTTCCTTGTCTCAAGTCTTGAGAAGTCACTTGTCCCAAGTCTTGAGAAGTCACTTGTCCCAAGTCTTGAGAAGTCTCTTGTCCCAAGTCTTGAGAAGTTCCTTGTCCCAAGTCTTGAGAAGTCACTTGTCCCAAGTGTTGAGAAGTCGCTTGTCCCAAGTCTTGAGAAGTCGCTTGTCCCAAGTCTTGAGAAGTCCCTTGTCCCAAGTCCTTAGAAGTCTCTTGTCCCAAGTCGTGAGAAGTCTCTTGTCCCAAGTTTTGAGAAGTTCCTTGTCTCAAGTCTTGAGAAGTCACTTGTCCCAAGTCTTGAGAAGTCACTTGTCCCAAGTCTTGAGAAGTCTCTTGTCCCAAGTCTTGAGAAGTCTCTTGTTCCAAGTCTTGAGAAGTCGCTTGTCCCAAGTCTTGAGAAGTCGCTTGTCCCAAGTCTTGAGAAGTCGCTTGTCCCAAGTCTTAAGAAGTCATTTGTCCCAAGTCTTGAGAAGTCACTTGTCCCGAGTCTTGAAAAGTCACTTGTCCCAAGTCTTGAGAAGTCACTTGTCCCAAGTCTTGAGAAGTCTCTTGTCCAAGTTTTGAGAAGTCTCTTGTCCCAAGTCTTGAGAAGTCCCTTGTCCCAAGTCCTGAGAAGTCTCTTGTCCCAAGTCGTGAGAAGTATCTTGTCCCAAGTTTTGAGAAGTTCCTTGTCTCAAGTCTTGAGAAGTCACTTGTCCCAAGTCTTGAGAAGTCACTTGTCCCAAGTCTTGAGAAGTCACTTGTCCCAAGTCTTGAGAAGTCTCTTGTCCCAAGTCTTGAGAAGTCGCTTGTCCCAAGTCTTGAGAAGTCCCTTGTCCCAAGTCTTGAGAAGTCGCTTGTCCCAAGTCTTAAGAAGTCATTTGTCCCAAGTCTTGAGAAGTCACTTGTCCCGAGTCTTGAAAAGTCACTTGTCCCAAGTCTTGAGAAGTCACTTGTCCCAAGTCTTGAGAAGTCTCTTGTCCAAGTTTTGAGAAGTCTCTTGTCCCAAGTCTTGAGAATTCTCTTGTCCCAAGTCTTGAGAAGTCGCTCAGACTGTGTGAAATAGACAGCCCGGCGGAGTCTAGTCCTGATAAGGATGAGCTAGGTCAAATTTAGAAGAAAAAATTTCAAATTTTTCGAAAAATCAAAAAACGCTGCAAACGCTCTGAAATGCGCACAAAACTAAAAATTTTCCGAAAATTCGAAAGAAAATTAAAAGTTGAAAGTTTTCAAAAATTCTTTGTTTTGTGCGCTTTTTGGACGATTTCCCACGTTTTTCGACTTTTCGAAAATTTTCGAAAAAATTGAAATTTCTCAAAGGGGTACCCCTTTGAAAATTTTCAAAAATTGTCGAAATTTTCAAAAAATTAAAAATGGCTGGAAATGGCGTGAAACGCGAAGAAAACTAAGAATTTTCGAAATATTCGACAAAAATTTTGAATTCAGAATTTTTCAAAAAATTTTGGTTTTGTGCGCCTTTTGGACGACGTCCTACGTTTTTAGATTTTTCGAAAAATTTTAGGTTTTTGTCAAAATTTTCTCCACAATATCCAGGCCAGGACCGGTCTTTGCACGACTCGGTCACCGCCGATCCCTTTCTCTGTCGGACGCGGTGTCTATCGGACTCGCTCTCTGCAAGAAGTCACTTGTCCCAAGTCTTGAGAAGTTCCTTGTCTCAAGTCTTGAGAAGTCACTTGTCCCAAGTCTTGAGAAGTCACTTGTCTCAAGTCTTGAGAAGTCACTTGTCCCAAGTCTTGAGAAGTCTCTTGTCCCAAGTCTTGAGAAGTCGCTTGTCCCAAGTCTTGAGAAGTCGCTTGTCCCAAGTCTTGAGAAGTCGCTTGTCCCAAGTCTTAAGAAGTCATTTGTCCCAAGTCTTGAGAAGTCACTTGTCCTGAGTCTTGAAAAGTCACTTGTCCCAAGTCTTGAGAAGTCACTTGTCCCAAGTCTTGAGAAGTCTCTTGTCCAAGTTTTGAGAAGTCTCTTGTCCCAAGTCTTGAGAATTCGCTTGTCCCAAGTCTTGAGAAGTCGCTCAGACTGTGTGAAATAGACAGCCCGGCGGAGTCTAGTCCTGATAAGGATGAGCTAGGTCAAATTTAGAAGAAAAAATTTCAAATTTTTCGAAAAATCAAAAAACGCTGCAAACGCTCTGAAATGCGCACAAAACTAAAAATTTTCCGAAAATTCGAAAGAAAATTAAAAGTTGAAAATTTTCAAAAATTCTTTGTTTTGTGCGTTTTTTGGACGATTTCCCACGTTTTTCGACTTTTCGAAAATTTTCGAAAAAATTGAAATTTCTCAAAGGGGTACCCCTTTGAAAATTTTCAAAAATTGTCGAAATTTTCAAAAAAATTAAAAATGGCTGGAAATGGCGTGAAACGCGAAGAAAACTAAGAATTTTCGAAATATTCGACAAAAATTTTGAATTCAGAATTTTTCAAAAATTTTTGGTTTTGTGCGCCTTTTGGACGACGTCCTACGTTTTTAGATTTTTCGAAAAATTTTAGATTTTTGTCAAAATTTTCTCCACAATATCCAGGCCAGGACCGGTCTTTGCACGACTCGGTCACCGCCGATCCCTTTCTCTGTCGGACGCGGTGTCTATCGGACTCGCTCTCTGCAAGAAGTCACTTGTCCCAAGTCTTGAGAAGTTCCTTGTCTCAAGTCTTGAGAAGTCACTTGTCCCAAGTCTTGAGAAGTCACTTGTCTCAAGTCTTGAGAAGTCACTTGTCCCAAGTCTTGAGAAGTGTCTTGTCCCAAGTCTTCAGAAGTCGCTTATCCCAAGTCTTGAGAAGTCGCTTGTCCCAAGTCTTGAGAAGTTCCTTGTCTCAAGTCTTGAGAAGTCACTTGTCCCAAGTCTTGAGAAGTCACTTGTCCCAAGTCTTGAGAAGTCTCTTGTCCCAAGTCTTGAGAAGTTCCTTGTCCCAAGTCTTGAGAAGTCACTTGTCCCAAGTGTTGAGAAGTCGCTTGTCCCAAGTCTTGAGAAGTCGCTTGTCCCAAGTCTTGAGAAGTCCCTTGTCCCAAGTCCTTAGAAGTCTCTTGTCCCAAGTCGTGAGAAGTCTCTTGTCCCAAGTTTTGAGAAGTTCCTTGTCTCAAGTCTTGAGAAGTCACTTGTCCCAAGTCTTGAGAAGTCACTTGTCCCAAGTCTTGAGAAGTCTCTTGTCCCAAGTCTTGAGAAGTCTCTTGTTCCAAGTCTTGAGAAGTCGCTTGTCCCAAGTCTTGAGAAGTCGCTTGTCCCAAGTCTTGAGAAGTCGCTTGTCCCAAGTCTTAAGAAGTCATTTGTCCCAAGTCTTGAGAAGTCACTTGTCCCGAGTCTTGAAAAGTCACTTGTCCCAAGTCTTGAGAAGTCACTTGTCCCAAGTCTTGAGAAGTCTCTTGTCCAAGTTTTGAGAAGTCTCTTGTCCCAAGTCTTGAGAAGTCCCTTGTCCCAAGTCCTGAGAAGTCTCTTGTCCCAAGTCGTGAGAAGTATCTTGTCCCAAGTTTTGAGAAGTTCCTTGTCTCAAGTCTTGAGAAGTCACTTGTCCCAAGTCTTGAGAAGTCACTTGTCCCAAGTCTTGAGAAGTCACTTGTCCCAAGTCTTGAGAAGTCTCTTGTCCCAAGTCTTGAGAAGTCGCTTGTCCCAAGTCTTGAGAAGTCCCTTGTCCCAAGTCTTGAGAAGTCGCTTGTCCCAAGTCTTAAGAAGTCATTTGTCCCAAGTCTTGAGAAGTCACTTGTCCCGAGTCTTGAAAAGTCACTTGTCCCAAGTCTTGAGAAGTCACTTGTCCCAAGTCTTGAGAAGTCTCTTGTCCAAGTTTTGAGAAGTCTCTTGTCCCAAGTCTTGAGAATTCTCTTGTCCCAAGTCTTGAGAAGTCGCTCAGACTGTGTGAAATAGACAGCCCGGCGGAGTCTAGTCCTGATAAGGATGAGCTAGGTCAAATTTAGAAGAAAAAATTTCAAATTTTTCGAAAAATCAAAAAACGCTGCAAACGCTCTGAAATGCGCACAAAACTAAAAATTTTCCGAAAATTCGAAAGAAAATTAAAAGTTGAAAGTTTTCAAAAATTCTTTGTTTTGTGCGCTTTTTGGACGATTTCCCACGTTTTTCGACTTTTCGAAAATTTTCGAAAAAATTGAAATTTCTCAAAGGGGTACCCCTTTGAAAATTTTCAAAAATTGTCGAAATTTTCAAAAAATTAAAAATGGCTGGAAATGGCGTGAAACGCGAAGAAAACTAAGAATTTTCGAAATATTCGACAAAAATTTTGAATTCAGAATTTTTCAAAAAATTTTGGTTTTGTGCGCCTTTTGGACGACGTCCTACGTTTTTAGATTTTTCGAAAAATTTTAGGTTTTTGTCAAAATTTTCTCCACAATATCCAGGCCAGGACCGGTCTTTGCACGACTCGGTCACCGCCGATCCCTTTCTCTGTCGGACGCGGTGTCTATCGGACACGCTCTCTGCAAGAAGTCACTTGTCCCAAGTCTTGAGAAGTTCCTTGTCTCAAGTCTTGAGAAGTCACTTGTCCCAAGTCTTGAGAAGTCACTTGTCTCAAGTCTTGAGAAGTCACTTGTCCCAAGTCTTGAGAAGTCTCTTGTCCCAAGTCTTCAGAAGTCGCTTATCCCAAGTCTTGAGAAGTCGCTTGTCCCAAGTCTTGAGAAGTTCCTTGTCTCAAGTCTTGAGAAGTCACTTGTCCCAAGTCTTGAGAAGTCACTTGACCCATGTCTTGAGAAGTCTCTTGTCCCAAGTCTTGAGAAGTCCCTTGTCCCAAGTCTTGAGAAGTCACTTGTCCCAAGTCTTGAGAAGTCACTTGTCCCAAGTCTTGAGAAGTCACTTGTCCCCAGTCTTGAGAAGTCACTTGTCCCAAGTGTTGAGAAGTCGCTTGTCACAAGTCTTGAGAAGTCGCTTGTCCCAAGTCTTGAGAAGTCCCTTGTCCCAAGTCTTGAGAAGTCGCTTGTCCCAAGTCTTGAGAAGTCCCTTGTCCCAAGTCCTTAGAAGTCTCTTGTCCCAAGTCGTGAGAAGTCTCTTGTCCCAAGTTTTGAGAAGTTCCTTGTCTCAAGTCTTGAGAAGTCACTTGTCCCAAGTCTTGAGAAGTCACTTGTCCCAAGTCTTGAGAAGTCACTTGTCCCAAGTCTTGAGAAGTCACTTGTCCCCAGTCTTGAGAAGTCACTTGTCCCAAGTGTTGAGAAGTCGCTTGTCCCAAGTCTTGAGAAGTCGCTTGTCCCAAGTCTTGAGAAGTCCCTTGTCCCAAGTCTTGAAAAGTCGCTTGTCCCAAGTCTTGAGAAGTCCCTTGTCCCAAGTCCTTAGAAGTCTCTTGTCCCAAGTCGTGAGAAGTCTCTTGTCCCAAGTTTTGAGAAGTTCCTTGTTTCAAGTCTTGAGAAGTCACTTGTCCCAAGTCTTGAGAAGTCACTTGTCCCAAGTCTTGAGAAGTCACTTGTCCCAAGTCTTGAGAAGTCTCTTGTCCCAAGACTTGAGAAGTCGCTTGTCCCAAGTCTTGAGAAGTCCCTTGTCCCAAGTCTTGAGAAGTCGCTTGTCCCAAGTCTTAAGAAGTCATTTGTCCCAAGTCTTGAGAAGTCACTTGTCCCGAGTCTTGAAAAGTCACTTGTCCCAAGTCTTGAGAAGTCACTTGTCCCAAGTCTTGAGAAGTCTCTTGTCCAAGTTTTGAGAAGTCTCTTGTCCCAAGTCTTGAGAATTCGCTTGTCCCATGTCTTGAGAAGTCGCTCAGACTGTGTGAAATAGACAGCCCGGCGGAGTCTAGTCCTGATAAGGATGAGCTAGGTCAAATTTAGAAGAAAAAATTTCAAATTTTTCGAAAAATTAAAAAAACGCTGCAAACGCTCTGAAATGCGCACAAAACTAAAAATTTTCCGAAAATTCGAAAGAAAATTAAAAGTTGAAAATTTTCAAAAATTCTTTGTTTTGTGCGCTTTTTGGACGATTTCCCACGTTTTTCGACTTTTCGAAAATTTTCGAAAAAATTGAAATTTCTCAAAGGGGTACCCCTTTGAAAATTTTCAAAAATTGTCGAAATTTTCAAAAAATTAAAAATGGCTGGAAATGGCGTGAAACGCGAAGAAAACTAAGAATTTTCGAAATATTCGACAAAAATTTTGAATTCAGAATTTTTCAAAAAATTTTGGTTTTGTGCGCCTTTTGGACGACGTCCTACGTTTTTAGATTTTTCGAAAAATTTTAGGGTTTGTCAAAATTTTCCCCACAATATCCAGGCCAGGACCGGTCTTTGCACGACTCGGTCACCGCCGATCCCTTTCTCTGTCGGACGCGGTGTCTATCGGACTCGCTCTCTGCAAGAAGTCACTTGTCCTAAGTCTTGAGAAGTTCCTTGTCTCAAGTCTTGAGAAGTCACTTGTCCCAAGTCTTGAGAAGTCACTTGTCTCAAGTCTTGAGAAGTCACTTGTCCCAAGTCTTGAGAAGTCTCTTGTCCCAAGTCTTGAGAAGTCGCTTGTCCCAAGTCTTGAGAAGTCGCTTGTCCCAAGTCTTGAGAAGTCGCTTGTCCCAAGTCTTAAGAAGTCATTTGTCCCAAGTCTTGAGAAGTCACTTGTCCCGAGTCTTGAAAAGTCACTTGTCCCAAGTCTTGAGAAGTCACTTGTCCCAAGTCTTGAGAAGTCTCTTGTCCAAGTTTTGAGAAGTCTCTTGTCCCAAGTCTTGAGAATTCGCTTGTCCCAAGTCTTGAGAAGTCGCTCAGACTGTGTGAAATAGACACCCCGGCGGAGTCTAGTCCTGATAAGGATGAGCTAGGTCAAACTTAGAAGAAAAAAATTAAAAATTTTCGAAAAATCAAAAAACGCTGCAAACGCTCTGAAATGCGCACAAAACTAAAAATTTTCCGAAAATTCGAAAGAAAATTAAAAGTTGAAAATTTTCAAAAATTCTTTGTTTTGTGCGCTTTTTGGACGATTTCCCACGTTTTTCTACTTTTCGAAAATTTTCGAAAAAATTGAAATTTCTCAAAGGGGTACCCCTTTGAAAATTTTCAAAAATTGTCGAAATTTTCAAAAAATTAAAAATGGCTGGAAATGGCGTGAAACGCGAAGAAAACTAAGAATTTTCGAAATATTCGACAAAAATTTTGAATTCAGAATTTTTCAAAAATTTTTGGTTTTGTGCGCCTTTTGGACGACGTCCTACGTTTTTAGATTTTTCGAAAAATTTTAGAATTTTGTCAAAATTTTCTCCACAATATCCAGGCCAGGACCAGTCTTTGCACGACTCGGTCACCGCCGATCCCTTTCTCTGTCGGACGCGGTGTCTATCGGACACGCTCTCTGCAAGAAGTCACTTGTCCCAAGTCTTGATTAGTTCCTTGTCTCAAGTCTTGAGAAGTTCCTTGTCCCAAGTCTTGAGAAGTCACTTGTCCCAAGTCTTGAGAAGTCACTTGTCCCAAGTCTTGAGAAGTCACTTGTCCCCAGTCTTGAGAAGTCACTTGTCCCAAGTGTTGAGAAGTCGCTTGTCACAAGTCTTGAGAAGTCGCTTGTCCCAAGTCTTGAGAAGTCCCTTGTCCCAAGTCTTGAGAAGTCGCTTGTCCCAAGTCTTGAGAAGTCCCTTGTCCCAAGTCCTTAGAAGTCTCTTGTCCCAAGTCGTGAGAAGTCTCTTGTCCCAAGTTTTGAGAAGTTCCTTGTCTCAAGTCTTGAGAAGTCACTTGTCCCAAGTCTTGAGAAGTCACTTGTCCCAAGTCTTGAGAAGTCACTTGTCCCAAGTCTTGAGAAGTCACTTGTCCCCAGTCTTGAGAAGTCACTTGTCCCAAGTGTTGAGAAGTCGCTTGTCCCAAGTCTTGAGAAGTCGCTTGTCCCAAGTCTTGAGAAGTCCCTTGTCCCAAGTCTTGAGAAGTCGCTTGTCCCAAGTCTTGAGAAGTCCCTTGTCCCAAGTCCTTAGAAGTCTCTTGTCCCAAGTCGTGAGAAGTCACTTGACCCATGTCTTGAGAAGTTCCTTGTTTCAAGTCTTGAGAAGTCACTTGTCCCAAGTCTTGAGAAGTCACTTGTCCCAAGTCTTGACAAGTCACTTGTCCCAAGTCTTGAGAAGTCTCTTGTCCCAAGACTTGAGAAGTCCCTTGTCCCAAGTCTTGAGAAGTCGCTTGTCCCAAGTCTTAAGAAGTCATTTGTCCCAAGTCTTGAGAAGTCACTTGTCCCGAGTCTTGAAAAGTCACTTGTCCCAAGTCTTGAGAAGTCACTTGTCCCAAGTCTTGAGAAGTCTCTTGTCCAAGTTTTGAGAAGTCTCTTGTCCCAAGTCTTGAGAATTCGCTTGTCCCATGTCTTGAGAAGTCGCTCAGACTGTGTGAAATAGACAGCCCGGCGGAGTCTAGTCCTGATAAGGATGAGCTAGGTCAAATTTAGAAGAAAAATTTCAAATTTTTCGAAAAATCAAAAAACGCTGCAAACGCTCTGAAATGCGCACAAAACTAAAAATTTTCCGAAAATTCGAAAGAAAATTAAAAGTTGAAAATTTTCAAAAATTCTTTGTTTTGTGCGCTTTTTGGACGATTTCCCACGTTTTTCTACTTTTCGAAAATTTTCGAAAAAATTGAAATTTCTCAAAGGGGTACCCCTTTGAAAATTTTCAAAAATTGTCGAAATTTTCAAAAAATTAAAAATGGCTGGAAATGGCGTGAAACGCGAAGAAAACTAAGAATTTTCGAAATATTCGACAAAAATTTTGAATTCAGAATTTTTCAAAAATTTTTGGTTTTGTGCGCCTTTTGGACGACGTCCTACGTTTTTAGATTTTTCGAAAAATTTTAGAATTTTGTCAAAATTTTCTCCACAATATCCAGGCCAGGACCAGTCTTTGCACGACTCGGTCACCGCCGATCCCTTTCTCTGTCGGACGCGGTGTCTATCGGACACGCTCTCTGCAAGAAGTCACTTGTCCCAAGTCTTGATTAGTTCCTTGTCTCAAGTCTTGAGAAGTTCCTTGTCCCAAGTCTTGAGAAGTCACTTGTCCCAAGTCTTGAGAAGTCACTTGTCCCAAGTCTTGAGAAGTCACTTGTCCCCAGTCTTGAGAAGTCACTTGTCCCAAGTGTTGAGAAGTCGCTTGTCACAAGTCTTGAGAAGTCGCTTGTCCCAAGTCTTGAGAAGTCCCTTGTCCCAAGTCTTGAGAAGTCGCTTGTCCCAAGTCTTGAGAAGTCCCTTGTCCCAAGTCCTTAGAAGTCTCTTGTCCCAAGTCGTGAGAAGTCTCTTGTCCCAAGTTTTGAGAAGTTCCTTGTCTCAAGTCTTGAGAAGTCACTTGTCCCAAGTCTTGAGAAGTCACTTGTCCCAAGTCTTGAGAAGTCACTTGTCCCAAGTCTTGAGAAGTCACTTGTCCCCAGTCTTGAGAAGTCACTTGTCCCAAGTGTTGAGAAGTCGCTTGTCCCAAGTCTTGAGAAGTCGCTTGTCCCAAGTCTTGAGAAGTCCCTTGTCCCAAGTCTTGAGAAGTCGCTTGTCCCAAGTCTTGAGAAGTCCCTTGTCCCAAGTCCTTAGAAGTCTCTTGTCCCAAGTCGTGAGAAGTCACTTGACCCATGTCTTGAGAAGTTCCTTGTTTCAAGTCTTGAGAAGTCACTTGTCCCAAGTCTTGAGAAGTCACTTGTCCCAAGTCTTGACAAGTCACTTGTCCCAAGTCTTGAGAAGTCTCTTGTCCCAAGACTTGAGAAGTCCCTTGTCCCAAGTCTTGAGAAGTCGCTTGTCCCAAGTCTTAAGAAGTCATTTGTCCCAAGTCTTGAGAAGTCACTTGTCCCGAGTCTTGAAAAGTCACTTGTCCCAAGTCTTGAGAAGTCACTTGTCCCAAGTCTTGAGAAGTCTCTTGTCCAAGTTTTGAGAAGTCTCTTGTCCCAAGTCTTGAGAATTCGCTTGTCCCATGTCTTGAGAAGTCGCTCAGACTGTGTGAAATAGACAGCCCGGCGGAGTCTAGTCCTGATAAGGATGAGCTAGGTCAAATTTAGAAGAAAAATTTCAAATTTTTCGAAAAATCAAAAAACGCTGCAAACGCTCTGAAATGCGCACAAAACTAAAAATTTTCCGAAAATTCGAAAGAAAATTAAAAGTTGAAAATTTTCAAAAATTCTTTGTTTTGTGCGCTTTTTGGACGATTTCCCACGTTTTTCGACTTTTCGAAAATTTTCGAAAAAATTGAAATTTCTCAAAGGGGTACCCCTTTGAAAATTTTCAAAAATTGTCGAAATTTTCAAAAAATTAAAAATGGCTGGAAATGGCGTGAAACGCGAAGAAAACTAAGAATTTTCGAAATATTCGACAAAAATTTTGAATTCAGAATTTTTCAAAAAATTTTGGTTTTGTGCGCCTTTTGGACGACGTCCTACGTTTTTAGATTTTTCGAAAAATTTTAGATTTTTGTCAAAATTTTCTCCACAATATCCAGGCCAGGACCGGTCTTTGCACGACTCGGTCACCGCCGATCCCTTTCTCTGTCGGACGCGGTGTCTATCGGACACGCTCTCTGCAAGAAGTCACTTGTCCCAAGTCTTGAGAAGTTCCTTGTCTCAAGTCTTGAGAAGTTCCTTGTCCCAAGTCTTGAGAAGTCACTTGTCCCAAGTCTTGAGAAGTCACTTGTCCCAAGTCTTGAGAAGTCACTTGTCCCCAGTCTTGAGAAGTCACTTGTCCCAAGTGTTGAGAAGTCGCTTGTCACAAGTCTTGAGAAGTCGCTTGTCCCAAGTCTTGAGAAGTCCCTTGTCCCAAGTCTTGAGAAGTCGCTTGTCCCAAGTCTTGAGAAGTCCCTTGTCCCAAGTCCTTAGAAGTCTCTTGTCCCAAGTCGTGAGAAGCCTCTTGTCCCAAGTTTTGAGAAGTTCCTTGTCTCAAGTCTTGAGAAGTCACTTGTCCCAAGTCTTGAGAAGTCACTTGTCCCAAGTCTTGAGAAGTCACTTGTCCCAAGTCTTGAGAAGTCACTTGTCCCCAGTCTTGAGAAGTCACTTGTCCCAAGTGTTGAGAAGACGCTTGTCCCAAGTCTTGAGAAGTCGCTTGTCCCAAGTCTTGAGAAGTCCCTTGTCCCAAGTCTTGAGAAGTCGCTTGTCCCAAGTCTTGAGAAGTCCCTTGTCCCAAGTCCTTAGAAGTCTCTTGTCCCAAGTCGTGAGAAGTCTCTTGTCCCAAGTTTTGAGAAGTTCCTTGTTTCAAGTCTTGAGAAGTCACTTGTCCCAAGTCTTGAGAAGTCACTTGTCCCAAGTCTTGAGAAGTCACTTGTCCCAAGTCTTGAGAAGTCTCTTGTCCCAAGACTTGAGAAGTCCCTTGTCCCAAGTCTTGAGAAGTCGCTTGTCCCAAGTCTTAAGAAGTCATTTGTCCCAAGTCTTGAGAAGTCACTTGTCCCGAGTCTTGAAAAGTCACTTGTCCCAAGTCTTGAGAAGTCACTTGTCCCAAGTCTTGAGAAGTCTCTTGTCCAAGTTTTGAGAAGTCTCTTGTCCCAAGTCTTGAGAATTCGCTTGTCCCATGTCTTGAGAAGTCGCTCAGACTGTGTGAAATAGACAGCCCGGCGGAGTCTAGTCCTGATAAGGATGAGCTAGGTCAAATTTAGAAGAAAAATTTCAAATTTTTCGAAAAATCAAAAAACGCTGCAAACGATCTGAAATGCGCACAAAACTAAAAATTTTCCGAAAATTCGAAAGAAAATTAAAAGTTGAAAATTTTCAAAAATTCTTTGTTTTGTGCGCTTTTTGGACGATTTCCCACGTTTTTCGACTTTTCGAAAATTTTCGAAAAAATTGAAATTTCTCAAAGGGGTACCCCTTTGAAAATTTTCAAAAATTGTCGAAATTTTCAAAAAATTAAAAATGGCTGGAAATGGCGTGAAACGCGAAGAAAACTAAGAATTTTCGAAATATTCGACAAAAATTTTGAATTCAGAATTTTTCAAAAAATTTTGGTTTTGTGCGCCTTTTGGACGACGTCCTACGTTTTTAGATTTTTCGAAAAAATTTAGGTTTTTGTCAAAATTTTCTCCACAATATCCAGGCCAGGACCGGTCTTTGCACGACTCGGTCACCGCCGATCCCTTTCTCTGTCGGACGCGGTGTCTATCGGACTCGCTCTCTGCAAGAAGTCACTTGTCCCAAGTCTTGAGAAGTTCCTTGTCTCAAGTCTTGAGAAGTCACTTGTCCCAAGTATTGAGAAGTCACTTGTCTCAAGTCTTGAGAAGTCACTTGTCCCAAGTCTTGAGAAGTGTCTTGTCCCAAGTCTTCAGAAGTCGCTTATCCCAAGTCTTGAGAAGTCGCTTGTCCCAAGTCTTGAGAAGTTCCTTGTCTCAAGTCTTGAGAAGTCACTTGTCCCAAGTCTTGAGAAGTCACTTGTCCCAAGTCTTGAGAAGTCTCTTGTCCCAAGTCTTGAGAAGTTCCTTGTCCCAAGTCTTGAGAAGTCACTTGTCCCAAGTCTTGAGAAGTCACTTGCCCCAAGTCTTGAGAAGTCACTTGTCCCCAGTCTTGAGAAGTCACTTGTCCCAAGTCTTGAGAAGTCACTTGTCCCAAGTGTTGAGAAGTCGCTTGTCCCAAGTCTTGAGAAGTCGCTTGTCCCAAGTCTTGAGAAGTCCCTTGTCCCAAGTCTTGAGAAGTCGCTTGTCCCAAGTCTTGAGAAGTCCCTTGTCCCAAGTCCTGAGAAGTCTCTTGTCCCAAGTCGTGAGAAGTCTCTTGTCCCAAGTTTTGAGAAGTTCCTTGTCTCAAGTCTTGAGAAGTCACTTGTCCCAAGTTTTGAGAAGTCACTTGTCCCAAGTCTTGAGAAGTCACTTGTCCCAAGTCTTGAGAAGTCTCTTGTCCCAAGTCTTGAGAAGTCGCTTGTCCCAAGTCTTGAGAAGTCCCTTGTCCCAAGTCTTGAGAAGTCGCATGTCCCAAGTCTTAAGAAGTCATTTGTCCAAAGTCTTGAGAAGTCACTTGTCCCGAGTCTTGAAAAGTCACTTGTCCCAAGTCTTGAGAAGTCACTTGTCCCAAGTCTTGAGAAGTCTCTTGTCCAAGTTTTGAGAAGTCTCTTGTCCCAAGTCTTGAGAATTCGCTTGTCCCAAGTCTTGAGAAGTCGCTCAGACTGTGTGAAATAGACAGCCCGGCGGAGTCTAGTCCTCATAAGGATGAGCTAGGTCAAATTTAGAAGAAAAAATTAAAATTTTTTCGAAAAATCAAAAAACGCTGCACTCGCTCTGAAATGCGCACAAAACTAAAAATTTTCCGAAAATTCGAAAGAAAATTAAAAGTTGAAAATTTTCAAAAATTCTTTGTTTTGTGCGCTTTTTGGACGATTTCCCACGTTTTTCGACTTTTCGAAAATTTTCGAAAAAATTGAAATTTCTCAAAGGGGTACCCCTTTGAAAATTTTCAAAAATTGTCGAAATTTTCAAAAAATTAAAAATGGCTGGAAATGGCGTGAAACGCGAAGAAAACTAAGAATTTTCGAAATATTCGACAAAAATTTTGAATTCAGAATTTTTCAAAAAATTTTGGTTTTGTGCGCCTTTTGGACGACGTCCTACGTTTTTAGATTTTTCGAAAAATTTTAGAATTTTGTCAAAATTTTCTCCACAATATCCAGGCCAGGACCGGTCTTTGCACGACTCGGTCACCGCCGATCCCTTTCTCTGTCGGACGCGGTGTCTATCGGACACGCTCTCTGCAAGAAGTCACTTGTCCCAAGTCTTGAGAAGTTCCTTGTCTCAAGTCTTGAGAAGTCACTTGTCCCAAGTCTTGAGAAGTCACTTGTCTCAAGTCTTGAGAAGTCACTTGTCCCAAGTCTTGAGAAGTCTCTTGTCCCAAGTCTTCAGAAGTCGCTTATCCCAAGTCTTGAGAAGTCGCTTGTCCCAAGTCTTGAGAAGTTCCTTGTCTCAAGTCTTGAGAAGTCACTTGTCCCAAGTCTTGAGAAGTCACTTGACCCATGTCTTGAGAAGTCTCTTGTCCCAAGTCTTGAGAAGTCCCTTGTCCCAAGTCTTGAGAAGTCACTTGTCCCAAGTCTTGAGAAGTCACTTGTCCCAAGTCTTGAGAAGTCACTTGTCCCCAGTCTTGAGAAGTCACTTGTCCCAAGTGTTGAGAAGTCGCTTGTCACAAGTCTTGAGAAGTCGCTTGTCCCAAGTCTTGAGAAGTCCCTTGTCCCAAGTCTTGAGAAGTCGCTTGTCCCAAGTCTTGAGAAGTCCCTTGTCCCAAGTCCTTAGAAGTCTCTTGTCCCAAGTCGTGAGAAGTCCCTTGTCCCAAGTTTTGAGAAGTTCCTTGTCTCAAGTCTTGAGAAGTCACTTGTCCCAAGTCTTGAGAAGTCACTTGTCCCAAGTCTTGAGAAGTCACTTGTCCCAAGTCTTGAGAAGTCACTTGTCCCCAGTCTTGAGAAGTCACTTGTCCCAAGTGTTGAGAAGTCGCTTGTCCCAAGTCTTGAGAAGTCGCTTGTCCCAAGTCTTGAGAAGTCCCTTGTCCCAAGTCTTGAAAAGTCGCTTGTCCCAAGTCTTGAGAAGTCCCTTGTCCCAAGTCCTTAGAAGTCTCTTGTCCCAAGTCGTGAGAAGTCTCTTGTCCCAAGTTTTGAGAAGTTCCTTGTTTCAAGTCTTGAGAAGTCACTTGTCCCAAGTCTTGAGAAGTCACTTGTCCCAAGTCTTGAGAAGTCACTTGTCCCAAGTCTTGAGAAGTCTCTTGTCCCAAGACTTGAGAAGTCGCTTGTCCCAAGTCTTGAGAAGTCCCTTGTCCCAAGTCTTGAGAAGTCGCTTGTCCCAAGTCTTAAGAAGTCATTTGTCCCAAGTCTTGAGAAGTCACTTGTCCCGAGTCTTGAAAAGTCACTTGTCCCAAGTCTTGAGAAGTCACTTGTCCCAAGTCTTGAGAAGTCTCTTGTCCAAGTTTTGAGAAGTCTCTTGTCCCAAGTCTTGAGAATTCGCTTGTCCCATGTCTTGAGAAGTCGCTCAGACTGTGTGAAATAGACAGCCCGGCGGAGTCTAGTCCTGATAAGGATGAGCTAGGTCAAATTTAGAAGAAAAAATTTCAAATTTTTCGAAAAATTAAAAAAACGCTGCAAACGCTCTGAAATGCGCACAAAACTAAAAATTTTCCGAAAATTCGAAAGAAAATTAAAAGTTGAAAATTTTCAAAAATTCTTTGTTTTGTGCGCTTTTTGGACGATTTCCCACGTTTTTCGACTTTTCGAAAATTTTCGAAAAAATTGAAATTTCTCAAAGGGGTACCCCTTTGAAAATTTTCAAAAATTGTCGAAATTTTCAAAAAATTAAAAATGGCTGGAAATGGCGTGAAACGCGAAGAAAACTAAGAATTTTCGAAATATTCGACAAAAATTTTGAATTCAGAATTTTTAGAAAAATTTTGGTTTTGTGCGCCTTTTGGACGACGTCCTACGTTTTTAGATTTTTCGAAAAATTTTAGGGTTTGTCAAAATTTTCTCCACAATATCCAGGCCAGGACCGGTCTTTGCACGACTCGGTCACCGCCGATCCCTTTCTCTGTCGGACGCGGTGTCTATCGGACTCGCTCTCTGCAAGAAGTCACTTGTCCTAAGTCTTGAGAAGTTCCTTGTCTCAAGTCTTGAGAAGTCACTTGTCCCAAGTCTTGAGAAGTCACTTGTCTCAAGTCTTGAGAAGTCACTTGTCCCAAGTCTTGAGAAGTCTCTTGTCCCAAGTCTTGAGAAGTCGCTTGTCCCAAGTCTTGAGAAGTCGCTTGTCCCAAGTCTTGAGAAGTCGCTTGTCCCAAGTCTTAAGAAGTCATTTGTCCCAAGTCTTGAGAAGTCACTTGTCCCGAGTCTTGAAAAGTCACTTGTCCCAAGTCTTGAGAAGTCACTTGTCCCAAGTCTTGAGAAGTCTCTTGTCCAAGTTTTGAGAAGTCTCTTGTCCCAAGTCTTGAGAATTCGCTTGTCCCAAGTCTTGAGAAGTCGCTCAGACTGTGTGAAATAGACACCCCGGCGGAGTCTAGTCCTGATAAGGATGAGCTAGGTCAAACTTAGAAGAAAAAATTTAAAATTTTTCGAAAAATCAAAAAACGCTGCAAACGCTCTGAAATGCGCAGAAAACTAAAAATTTTCCGAAAATTCGAAAGAAAATTAAAAGTTGAAAATTTTCAAAAATTCTTTGTTTTGTGCGCTTTTTGGACGATTTCCCACGTTTTTCGACTTTTCGAAAATTTTCGAAAAAATTGAAATTTCTCAAAGGGGTACCCCTTTGAAAATTTTCAAAAATTGTCGAAATTTTCAAAAAATTAAAAATGGCTGGAAATGGCGTGAAACGCGAAGAAAACTAAGAATTTTCGAAATATTCGACAAAAATTTTGAATTCAGAATTTTTCAAAAATTTTTGGTTTTGTGCGCCTTTTGGACGACGTCCTACGTTTTTAGATTTTTCGAAAAATTTTAGAATTTTGTCAAAATTTTCTCCACAATATCCAGGCCAGGACCAGTCTTTGCACGACTCGGTCACCGCCGATCTCTTTCTCTGTCGGACGCGGTGTCTATCGGACACGCTCTCTGCAAGAAGTCACTTGTCCCAAGTCTTGAGAAGTTCCTTGTCTCAAGTCTTGAGAAGTCACTTGTCCCAAGTCTTGAGAAGTCACTTGTCTCAAGTCTTGAGAAGTCACTTGTCCCAATTCTTGAGAAGTCTCTTGTCCCAAGTCTTCAGAAGTCGCTTATCCCAAGTCTTGAGAAGTCGCTTGTCCCAAGTCTTGAGAAGTTCCTTGTCTCAAGTCTTGAGAAGTCACTTGTCCCAAGTCTTGAGAAGTCACTTGACCCATGTCTTGAGAAGTCTCTTGTCCCAAGTCTTGAGAAGTCCCTTGTCCCAAGTCTTGAGAAGTCACTTGTCCCAAGTCTTGAGAAGTCACTTGTCCCAAGTCTTGAGAAGTCACTTGTCCCCAGTCTTGAGAAGTCACTTGTCCCAAGTCTTGAGAAGTCACTTGTCCCAAGTGTTGAGAAGTCGCTTGTCCCAAGTCTTGAGAAGTCGCTTGTCCCAAGTCTTGAGAAGTCCCTTGTCCCAAGTCTTGAAAAGTCGCTTGTCCCAAGTCTTGAGAAGTCCCTTGTCCCAAGTCCTTAGAAGTCTCTTGTCCCAAGTCGTGAGAAGTCTCTTGTCCCAAGTTTTGAGAAGTTCCTTGTTTCAAGTCTTGAGAAGTCACTTGTCCCAAGTCTTGAGAAGTCACTTGTCCCAAGTCTTGAGAAGTCACTTGTCCCAAGTCTTGAGAAGTCTCTTGTCCCAAGACTTGAGAAGTCGCTTGTCCCAAGTCTTGAGAAGTCCCTTGTCCCAAGTCTTGAGAAGTCGCTTGTCCCAAGTCTTAAGAAGTCATTTGTCCCAAGTCTTGAGAAGTCACTTGTCCCGAGTCTTGAAAAGTCACTTGTCCCAAGTCTTGAGAAGTCACTTGTCCCAAGCCTTGAGAAGTCTCTTGTCCAAGTTTTGAGAAGTCTCTTGTCCCAAGTCTTGAGAATTCGCTTGTCCCATGTCTTGAGAAGTCGCTCAGACTGTGTGAAATAGACAGCCCGGCGGAGTCTAGTCCTGATAAGGATGAGCTAGGTCAAATTTAGAAGAAAAAATTTCAAATTTTTCGAAAAATTAAAAAAACGCTGCAAACGCTCTGAAATGCGCACAAACCTAAAAATTTTCCGAAAATTCGAAAGAAAATTAAAAGTTGAAAATTTTCAAAAATTCTTTGTTTTGTGCGCTTTTTGGACGATTTCCCACGTTTTTCGACTTTTCGAAAATTTTCGAAAAAATTGAAATTTCTCAAAGGGGTACCCCTTTGAAAATTTTCAAAAATTGTCGAAATTTTCAAAAAATTAAAAATGGCTGGAAATGGCGTGAAACGCGAAGAAAACTAAGAATTTTCGAAATATTCGACAAAAATTTTGAATTCAGAATTTTTAGAAAAATTTTGGTTTTGTGCGCCTTTTGGACGACGTCCTACGTTTTTAGATTTTTCGAAAAATTTTAGGGTTTGTCAAAATTTTCTCCACAATATCCAGGCCAGGACCGGTCTTTGCACGACTCGGTCACCGCCGATCCCTTTCTCTGTCGGACGCGGTGTCTATCTGACTCGCTCTCTGCAAGAAGTCACTTGTCCTAAGTCTTGAGAAGTTCCTTGTCTCAAGTCTTGAGAAGTCACTTGTCCCAAGTCTTGAGAAGTCACTTGTCTCAAGTCTTGAGAAGTCACTTGTCCCAAGTCTTGAGAAGTCTCTTGTCCCAAGTCTTGAGAAGTCGCTTGTCCCAAGTCTTGAGAAGTAGCTTGTCCCAAGTCTTGAGAAGTCGCTTGTCCCAAGTCTTAAGAAGTCATTTGTCCCAAGTCTTGAGAAGTCACTTGTCCCGAGTCTTGAAAAGTCACTTGTCCCAAGTCTTGAGAAGTCACTTGTCCCAAGTCTTGAGAAGTCTCTTGTCCAAGTTTTGAGAAGTCTCTTGTCCCAAGTCTTGAGAATTCGCTTGTCCCAAGTCTTGAGAAGTCGCTCAGACTGTGTGAAATAGACACCCCGGCGGAGTCTAGTCCTGATAAGGATGAGCTAGGTCAAACTTAGAAGAAAAAATTTAAAATTTTTCGAAAAATCAAAAAACGCTGCAAACGCTCTGAAATGCGCACAAAACTAAAAATTTTCCGAAAATTCGAAAGAAAATTAAAAGTTGAAAATTTTCAAAAATTCTTTGTTTTGTACGCTTTTTGGACGATTTCCCACGTTTTTCTACTTTTCGAAAATTTTCGAAAAAATTGAAATTTCTCAAAGGGGTACCCCTTTGAAAATTTTCAAAAATTGTCGAAATTTTCAAAAAATTAAAAATGGCTGGAAATGGCGTGCAACGCGAAGAAAACTAAGAATTTTCGAAATATTCGACAAAAATTTTGAATTCAGAATTTTTCAAAAATTTTTGGTTTTGTGCGCCTTTTGGACGACGTCCTACGTTTTTAGATTTTTCGAAAAATTTTAGAATTTTGTCAAAATTTTCTCCACAATATCCAGGCCAGGACCAGTCTTTGCACGACTCGGTCACCGCCGATCCCTTTCTCTGTCGGACGCGGTGTCTATCGGACACGCTCTCTGCAAGAAGTCACTTGTCCCAAGTCTTGAGAAGTTCCTTGTCTCAAGTCTTGAGAAGTCACTTGTCCCAAGTCTTGAGAAGTCACTTGTCTCAAGTCTTGAGAAGTCACTTGTCCCAATTCTTGAGAAGTCTCTTGTCCCAAGTCTTCAGAAGTCGCTTATCCCAAGTCTTGAGAAGTCGCTTGTCCCAAGTCTTGAGAAGTTCCTTGTCTCAAGTCTTGAGAAGTCACTTGTCCCAAGTCTTGAGAAGTCACTTGACCCATGTCTTGAGAAGTCTCTTGTCCCAAGTCTTGAGAAGTCCCTTGTCCCAAGTCTTGAGAAGTCACTTGTCCCAAGTCTTGAGAAGTCACTTGTCCCAAGTCTTGAGAAGTCACTTGTCCCCAGTCTTGAGAAGTCACTTGTCCCAAGTCTTGAGAAGTCACTTGTCCCAAGTGTTGAGAAGTCGCTTGTCCCAAGTCTTGAGAAGTCGCTTGTCCCAAGTCTTGAGAAGTCCCTTGTCCCAAGTCTTGAGAAGTCGCTTGTCCCAAGTCTTGAGAAGTCCCTTGTCCCAAGTCCTTAGAAGTCTCTTGTCCCAAGTCGTGAGAAGTCTCTTGTCCCAAGTTTTGAGAAGTGCCTTGTCTCAAGTCTTGAGAAGTCACTTGTCCCAAGTCTTGAGAAGTCACTTGTCCCAAGTCTTGAGAAGTCACTTGTCCCAAGTCTTGAGAAGTCTCTTGTCCCAAGTCTTGAGAAGTCTCTTGTCCCAAGTCTTGAGAAGTCGCTTGTCCCAAGTCTTGAGAAGTCGCTTGTCCCAAGTCTTGAGAAGTCGCTTGTCCCAAGTCTTAAGAAGTCATTTGTCCCAAGTCTTGAGAAGTCACTTGTCCCGAGTCTTGAAAAGTCACTTGTCCCAAGTCTTGAGAAGTCACTTGTCCCAAGTCTTGAGAAGTCTCTTGTCCAAGTTTTGAGAAGTCTCTTGTCCCAAGTCTTGAGAAGTCCCTTGCCCCAAGTCCTGAGAAGTCTCTTGTCCCAAGTCGTGAGAAGTATCTTGTCCCAAGTTTTGAGAAGTTCCTTGTCTCAAGTCTTGAGAAGTCACTTGTCCCAAGTCTTGAGAAGTCACTTGTCCCAAGTCTTGAGAAGTCACTTGTCCCAAGTCTTGAGAAGTCTCTTGTCCCAAGTCTTGAGAAGTCGCTTGTCCCAAGTCTTGAGAAGTCCCTTGTCCCAAGTCTTGAGAAGTCGCTTGTCCCAAGTCTTAAGAAGTCATTTGTCCCAAGTCTTGAGAAGTCACTTGTCCCGAGTCTTGAAAAGTCACTTGTCCCAAGTCTTGAGAAGTCACTTGTCCCAAGTCTTGAGAAGTCTCTTGTCCAAGTTTTGAGAAGTCTCTTGTCCCAAGTCTTGAGAATTCTCTTGTCCCAAGTCTTGAGAAGTCGCTCAGACTGTGTGAAATAGACAGCCCGGCGGAGTCTAGTCCTGATAAGGATGAGCTAGGTCAAATTTAGAAGAAAAAATTTCAAATTTTTCGAAAAATCAAAAAACGCTGCAAACGCTCTGAAATGCGCACAAAACTAAAAATTTTCCGAAAATTCGAAAGAAAATTAAAAGTTGAAAGTTTTCAAAAATTCTTTGTTTTGTGCGCTTTTTGGACGATTTCCCACGTTTTTCGACTTTTCGAAAATTTTCGAAAAAATTGAAATTTCTCAAAGGGGTACCCCTTTGAAAATTTTCAAAAATTGTCGAAATTTTCAAAAAATTAAAAATGGCTGGAAATGGCGTGAAACGCGAAGAAAACTAAGAATTTTCGAAATATTCGACAAAAATTTTGAATTCAGAATTTTTCAAAAAATTTTGGTTTTGTGCGCCTTTTGGACGACGTCCTACGTTTTTAGATTTTTCGAAAAATTTTAGATTTTTGTCAAAATTTTCTCCACAATATCCAGGCCAGGACCGGTCTTTGCACGACTCGGTCACCGCCGATCCCTTTCTCTGTCGGACGCGGTGTCTATCGGACACGCTCTCTGCAAGAAGTCACTTGTCCCAAGTCTTGAGAAGTTCCTTGTCTCAAGTCTTGAGAAGTTCCTTGTCTCAAGTCTTGAGAAGTCACTTGTCCCAAGTCTTGAGAAGTCACTTGTCCCAAGTCTTGAGAAGTCACTTGTCCCCAGTCTTGAGAAGTCACTTGTCCCAAGTGTTGAGAAGTCGCTTGTCACAAGTCTTGAGAAGTCGCTTGTCCCAAGTCTTGAGAAGTCCCTTGTCCCAAGTCTTGAGAAGTCGCTTGTCCCAAGTCTTGAGAAGTCCCTTGTCCCAAGTCCTTAGAAGTCTCTTGTCCCAAGTCGTGAGAAGTCTCTTGTCCCAAGTTTTGAGAAGTTCCTTGTCTCAAGTCTTGAGAAGTCACTTGTCCCAAGTCTTGAGAAGTCACTTGTCCCAAGTCTTGAGAAGTCACTTGTCCCAAGTCTTGAGAAGTCACTTGTCCCCAGTCTTGAGAAGTCACTTGTCCCAAGTGTTGAGAAGTCGCTTGTCGCAAGTCTTGAGAAGTCGCTTGTCCCAAGTCTTGAGAAGTCCCTTGTCCCAAGTCTTGAGAAGTCGCTTGTCCCAAGTCTTGAGAAGTCCCTTGTCCCAAGTCCTTAGAACTCTCTTGTCCCAAGTCGTGAGAAGTCTCTTGTCCCAAGTTTTGAGAAGTTCCTTGTTTCATGTCTTGAGAAGTCACTTGTCCCAAGTCTTGAGAAGTCACTTGTCCCAAGTCTTGAGAAGTCACTTGTCCCAAGTCTTGAGAAGTCTCTTGTCCCAAGACTTGAGAAGTCGCTTGTCCCAAGTCTTGAGAAGTCCCTTGTCCCAAGTCTTGAGAAGTCGCTTGTCCCAAGTCTTAAGAAGTCATTTGTCCCAAGTCTTGAGAAGTCACTTGTCCCGAGTCTTGAAAAGTCACTTGTCCCAAGTCTTGAGAAGTCACTTGTCCCAAGTCTTGAGAAGTCTCTTGTCCAAGTTTTGAGAAGTCTCTTGTCCCAAGTCTTGAGAATTCGCTTGTCCCATGTCTTGAGAAGTCGCTCAGACTGTGTGAAATAGACAGCCCGGCGGAGTCTAGTCCTGATAAGGATGAGCTAGGTCAAATTTAGAAGAAAAAATTTCAAATTTTTCGAAAAATCAAAAAACGCTGCAAACGCTCTGAAATGCGCACAAAACTAAAAATTTTCCGAAAATTCGAAAGAAAATTAAAAGTTGAAAGTTTTCAAAAATTCTTTGTTTTGTGCGCTTTTTGGACGATTTCCCACGTTTTTCGACTTTTCGAAAATTTTCGAAAAAATTGAAATTTCTCAAAGGGGTACCCCTTTGAAAATTTTCAAAAATTGTCGAAATTTTCAAAAAATTAAAAATGGCTGGAAATGGCGTGAAACGCGAAGAAAACTAAGAATTTTCGAAATATTCGACAAAAATTTTGAATTCAGAATTTTTCAAAAAAATTTGGTTTTGTGCGCCTTTTGGACGACGTCCTACGTTTTTAGATTTTTCGAAAAATTTTAGGTTTTTGTCAAAATTTTCTCCACAATATCCAGGCCAGGACCGGTCTTTGCACGACTCGGTCACCGCCGATCCCTTTCTCTGTCGGACGCGGTGTCTATCGGACTCGCTCTCTGCAAGAAGTCACTTGTCCCAAGTCTTGAGAAGTTCCTTGTCTCAAGTCTTGAGAAGTCACTTGTCCCAAGTCTTGAGAAGTCACTTGTCTCAAGTCTTGAGAAGTCACTTGTCCCAAGTCTTGAGAAGTCTCTTGTCCCAAGTCTTGAGAAGTCGCTTGTCCCAAGTCTTGAGAAGTCGCTTGTCCCAAGTCTTGAGAAGTCGCTTGTCCCAAGTCTTCAGAAGTCATTTGTCCCAAGTCTTGAGAAGTCACTTGTCCCGAGTCTTGAAAAGTCACCTGTCCCAAGTCTTGAGAAGTCACTTGTCCCAAGTCTTGAGAAGTCTCTTGTCCAAGTTTTGAGAAGTCTCTTGTCCCAAGTCTTGAGAATTCGCTTGTCCCAAGTCTTGAGAAGTCGCTCAGACTGTGTGAAATAGACACCCCGGCGGAGTCTAGTCCTGATAAGGATGAGCTAAGTCAAATTTAGAAGAAAAAATTTCAAATTTTTCGAAAAATCAAAAAACGCTGCGAACGCTCTGAAATGCGCACAAAACTAAAAATTTTCCGAAAATTCGAAAGAAAATTAAAAGTTGAAAATTTTCAAAAATTCTTTGTTTTGTGCGCTTTTTGGACGATTTCCCACGTTTTTCGACTTTTCGAAAATTTTCGAAAAAATTGAAATTTCTCAAAGGGGTACCCCTTTGAAAATTTTCAAAAATTGTCGAAATTTTCAAAAAATTAAAAATGGCTGGAAATGGCGTGAAACGCGAAGAAAACTAAGAATTTTCGAAATATTCGACAAAAATTTTGAATTCAGAATTTTTCAAAAAATTTTGGTTTTGTGCGCCTTTTGGACGACGTCCTACGTTTTTAGATTTTTCGAAAAATTTTAGGTTTTTGTCAAAATTTTCTCCACAATATCCAGGCCAGGACCGGTCTTTGCACGACTCGGTCACCGCCGATCCCTTTCTCTGTCGGACGCGGTGTCTATCGGACTCGCTCTCTGCAAGAAGTCACTTGTCCCAAGTCTTGAGAAGTTCCTTGTCTCAAGTCTTGAGAAGTCACTTGTCCCAAGTCTTGAGAAGTCACTTGTCTCAAGTCTTGAGAAGTCACTTGTCCCAAGTCTTGAGAAGTCTCTTGTCCCAAGTCTTGAGAAGTCGCTTGTCCCAAGTCTTGAGAAGTCGCTTGTCCCAAGTCTTGAGAAGTCGCTTGTCCCAAGTCTTCAGAAGTCATTTGTCCCAAGTCTTGAGAAGTCACTTGTCCCGAGTCTTGAAAAGTCACCTGTCCCAAGTCTTGAGAAGTCACTTGTCCCAAGTCTTGAGAAGTCTCTTGTCCAAGTTTTGAGAAGTCTCTTGTCCCAAGTCTTGAGAATTCGCTTGTCCCAAGTCTTGAGAAGTCGCTCAGACTGTGTGAAATAGACACCCCGGCGGAGTCTAGTCCTGATAAGGATGAGCTAAGTCAAATTTAGAAGAAAAAATTTCAAATTTTTCGAAAAATCAAAAAACGCTGCGAACGCTCTGAAATGCGCACAAAACTAAAAATTTTCCGAAAATTCGAAAGAAAATTAAAAGTTGAAAATTTTCAAAAATTCTTTGTTTTGTGCGCTTTTTGGACGATTTCCCACGTTTTTCGACTTTTCGAAAATTTTCGAAAAAATTGAAATTTCTCAAAGGGGTACCCCTTTGAAAATTTTCAAAAATTGTCGAAATTTTCAAAAAATTAAAAATGGCTGGAAATGGCGTGAAACGCGAAGAAAACTAAGAATTTTCGAAATATTCGACAAAAATTTTGAATTCAGAATTTTTCAAAAAATTTTGGTTTTGTGCGCCTTTTGGACGACGTCCTACGTTTTTAGATTTTTCGAAAAATTTTAGATTTTTGTCAAAATTTTCTCCACAATATCCAGGCCAGGACCTGTCTTTGCACGACTCGGTCACCGCCGATCCCTTTCTCTGTAGGACGCGGTGTCTATCGGACACGCTCTCTGCAAGAAGTCACTTGTCCCAAGTCTTGAGAAGTTCCTTGTCTCAAGTCTTGAGAAGTTCCTTGTCTCAAGTCTTGAGAAGTCACTTGTCCCAAGTCTTGAGAAGTCACTTGTCCCAAGTCTTGAGAAGTCACTTGTCCCCAGTCTTGAGAAGTCACTTGTCCCAAGTGTTGAGAAGTCGCTTGTCACAAGTCTTGAGAAGTCGCTTGTCCCAAGTCTTGAGAAGTCCCTTGTCCCAAGTCTTGAGAAGTCGCTTGTCCCAAGTCTTGAGAAGTCCCTTGTCCCAAGTCCTTAGAAGTCTCTTGTCCCAAGTCGTGAGAAGTCTCTTGTCCCAAGTTTTGAGAAGTTCCTTGTCTCAAGTCTTGAGAAGTCACTTGTCCCAAGTCTTGAGTAGTCACTTGTCCCAAGTCTTGAGAAGTCACTTGTCCCAAGTCTTGAGAAGTCACTTGTCCCCAGTCTTGAGAAGTCACTTGTCCCAAGTGTTGAGAAGTCGCTTGTCCCAAGTCTTGAGAAGTCGCTTGTCCCAAGTCTTGAGAAGTCCCTTGTCCCAAGTCTTGAGAAGTCGCTTGTCCCAAGTCTTAAGAAGTCCCTTGTCCCAAGTCCTTAGAACTCTCTTGTCGCAAGTCGTGAGAAGTCTCTTGTCCCAAGTTTTGAGAAGTTCCTTGTTTCATGTCTTGAGAAGTCACTTGTCCCAAGTCTTGAGAAGTCACTTGTTCCAAGTCTTGAGAAGTCACTTGTCCCAAGTCTTGAGAAGTCTCTTGTCCCAAGACTTGAGAAGTCGCTTGTCCCAAGTCTTGAGAAGTCGCTTGTCCCAAGTCTTGAGAAGTCGCTTGTCCCAAGTCTTCAGAAGTCATTTGTCCCAAGTCTTGAGAAGTCACTTGTCCCGAGTCTTGAAAAGTCACTTGTCCCAAGTCTTGAGAAGTCACTTGTCCCAAGTCTTGAGAAGTCTCTTGTCCAAGTTTTGAGAAGTCTCTTGTCCCAAGTCTTGAGAATTCGCTTGTCCCAAGTCTTGAGAAGTCGCTCAGACTGTGTGAAATAGACACCCCGGCGGAGTCTAGTCCTGATAAGGATGAGCTAAGTCAAATTTAGAAGAAAAAATTTCAAATTTTTCGAAAAATCAAAAAACGCTGCAAACGCTCTGAAATGCGCAGAAAACTAAAAATTTTCCGAAAATTCGAAAGAAAATTAAAAGTTGAAAATTTTCAAAAATTCTTTGTTTTGTGCGCTTTTTGGACGATTTCCCACGTTTTTCGACTTTTCGAAAATTTTCGAAAAAATTGAAATTTCTCAAAGGGGTACCCCTTTGAAAATTTTCAAAAATTGTCGAAATTTTCAAAAAATTAAAAATGGCTGGAAATGGCGTGAAACGCGAAGAAAACTAAGAATTTTCGAAATATTCGACAAAAATTTTGAATTCAGAATTTTTCAAAAAATTTTGGTTTTGTGCGCCTTTTGGACGACGTCCTACGTTTTTAGATTTTTCGAAAAATTTTAGATTTTTGTCAAAATTTTCTCCACAATATCCAGGCCAGGACCGGTCTTTGCACGACTCGGTCACCGCCGATCCCTTTCTCTGTCGGACGCGGTGTCTATCGGACACGCTCTCTGCAAGAAGTCACTTGTCCCAAGTCTTGAGAAGTTCCTTGTCTCAAGTCTTGAGAAGTCACTTGTCCCAAGTCTTGAGAAGTCACTTGTCTCAAGTCTTGAGAAGTCACTTGTCCCAAGTCTTGAGAAGTCTCTTGTCCCAAGTCTTCAGAAGTCGCTTATCCCAAGACTTGAGAAGTCGCTTGTCCCAAGTCTTGAGAAGTTCCTTGTCTCAAGTCTTGAGAAGTCACTTGTCCCAAGTCTTGAGAAGTCACTTGACCCAAGTCTTGAGAAGTCTCTTGTCCCAAGTCTTGAGAAGTCCCTTGTCCCAAGTCTTGAGAAGTCACTTGTCCCAAGTCTTGAGAAGTCACTTGTCCCAAGTCTTGAGAAGTCACTTGTCCCCAGTCTTGAGAAGTCACTTGTCCCAAGTCTTGAGAAGTCACTTGTCCCAAGTTGCTGAGAAGTCGCTTGTCCCAAGTCTTGAGAAGTCGCTTGTCCCAAGTCTTGAGAAGTCCCTTGTCCCAAGTCTTGAGAAGTCGCTTGTCCCAAGTCTTGAGAAGTCCCTTGTCCCAAGTCCTTAGAAGTCTCTTGTCCCAAGTCGTGAGAAGTCTCTTGTCCCAAGTTTTGAGAAGTTCCTTGTCTCAAGTCTTGAGAAGTCACTTGTCCCAAGTCTTGAGAAGTCACTTGTCCCAAGTCTTGAGAAGTCACTTGTCCCAAGTCTTGAGAAGTCTCTTGTCCCAAGTCTTGAGAAGTCGCTTGTCCCAAGTCTTGAGAAGTCCCTTGTCCCAAGTCTTGAGAAGTCGCTTGTCCCAAGTCTTAAGAAGTCATTTGTCCCAAGTCTTGAGAAGTCACTTGTCCCGAGTCTTGAAAAGTCACTTGTCCCAAGTCTTGAGAAGTCACTTGTCCCAAGTCTTGAGAAGTCTCTTGTCTAAGTTTTGAGAAGTCTCTTGTCCCAAGTCTTGAGAAGTCCCTTTTCCCAAGTCTTGAGAAGTCACTTGTCCCAAGTCTTGAGATGTCACTTGTCCCAAGTCTTGAGAAGTCACTTGTCCCCAGTCTTGAGAAGTCACTTGTCCCAAGTCTTGAGAAGTCACTTGTCCCAAGTGTTGAGAAGTCGCTTGTCCCAAGTCTTGAGAAGTCGCTTGTCCCAAGTCTTGAGAAGTCCCTTGTCTCAAGTCTTGAGAAGTTGCTTGTCCCAAGTCTTGAGAAGTCCCTTGTCCCAAGTCCTGAGAAGTCTCTTGTCCCAAGTCGTGAGAAGTCTCTTGTCCCAAGTTTTGAGAAGTTCCTTGTCTCAAGTCTTGAGAAGTCACTTGTCACAATTCTTGAGAAGTCACTTGTCCCAAGTCTTGAGAAGTCACTTGTCCCAAGTCTTGAGAAGTCTCTTGTCCCAAGTCTTGAGAAGTCGCTTGTCCCAAGTCTTGAGAAGTCGCTTGTCCCAAGTTTTGAGAAGTTCCCTGTTTCATGTCTTGAGAAGTCTCTTGTCCCAAGTCTTGAGAAGTCCCTTGTCCCAAGTGTTGAGAAGTCACTTGTCCCAAGTCTTGAGAATTCACTTGTCCCAAGTCTTGAGAAGTCGCTCAGACTGTGAAATAGACAACCCGGCGGAGTCTTGTCCTGATAAGGATGAGCTAGGTCAAATTTAGAAGAAAAAATTTCAAATTTTTCGAAAAATCAAAAACGCTGCAAACGCTCTGAAAGGCGCACAAAACTAAAAATTTTCCGAAAATTCGAAAGAAAATTAAAAGTTGAAAATTTTCAAAAATTCTTTGTTTTGTGCGCTTTTTGGACGATTTCCCACGTTTTTCGACTTTTCGAAAATTTTCGAAAAAATTGAAATTTCTCAAAGGGGTACCCCTTTGAAAATTTTCAAAAATTATCGAAATTTTCAAAAAATTAAAAATGGCTGGAAATGGCGTGAAACGCGAAGAAAACTAAGAATTTTCGAAATATTCGCCAAAAATTTTGAATTCAGAATTTTTCAAAAAATTTTGGTTTTGTGCGCCTTTTGGACGACGTCCTACGTTTTTAGATTTTTCGAAAAATTTTAGATTTTTGTCAAAATTTTCTCCACAATATCCAGGCCAGGACCGGTCTTTGCACGACTCGGTCACCGCCGATCCCTTTCTCTGTCGGACGCGGTGTCTATCGGACTCGCTCTCTGCAAGAAGTCACTTGTCCCAAGTCTTGAGAAGTTCCTTGTCTCAAGTCTTGAGAAGTCACTTGTCCCAAGTCTTGAGAAGTCACTTGTCTCAAGTCTTGAGAAGTCACTTGTCCCAAGTCTTGAGAAGTCTCTTGTCCCAAGTCTTGAGAAGTCGCTTGTCCCAAGTCTTGAGAAGTCGCTTGTCCCAAGTCTTGAGAAGTTCCTTGTCTCAAGTCTTCAGAAGTCACTTGTCCCAAGTCTTGAGAAGTCACTTGTCCCAAGTCTTGGGAAGTCTCTTGTCCCAAGTCTTGAGAAGTCCCTTGTCCCAAGTCTTGAGAAGTCACTTGTCCCTAGTCTTGAGAAGTCACTTGTCCCAAGTCTTGAGAAGTCACTTGTCCCCAGTCTTGAGAAGTCACTTGTCCCAAGTCTTGAGAAGTCACTTGTCCCAAGTGTTGAGAATTCGCTTGTCCCAAGTCTTGAGAAGTCGCTTGTCCCAAGTCTTGAGAAGTCCCTTGTCTCAAGTCTTGAAAAGTTGCTTGTCCCAAGTCTTGAGAAGTCCCTTGTCCCAAGTCTTGAGAAGTCTCTTGTCCCAAGTCGTGAGAAGTCTCTTGTCCGAAGTTTTGAGAAGTTCCTTGTCTCAAGTCTTGAGAAGTCACTTGTCACAAGTCTTGAGAAGTCACTTGTCCCAAGTCTTGAGAAGTCACTTGTCCCAAGTCTTGAGAAGTCTCTTGTCCCAATTCTTGAGAAGTCGCTTGTCCCAAGTCTTGAGAAGTCGCTTGTCCCAAGTCTTGAGAAGTCACTTGTCCCAAGTCTTGAGAAGTCACTTGTCCCAAGTCTTGAGAAGTCACTTGTCCCAAGTCTTGAGAAGTCGCTTGTCCAAAGTCTTGAGAAGTCCCTTGTCTCAAGTCTTGAGAAGTCGCTTGTCCCAATTCTTGAGAAGTCCCTTGTCCCAAGTCCTGAGAAGTCTCTTGTCCCAAGTCGTGAGAAGTCTCTTGTCCCAAGTTTTGAGAAGTTCCTTGTCTCAAGTCTTGAGAAGTCACTTGTCCCAAGTCTTGAGAAGTCATTTGTCCCAAGTCTTGAGAAGTCACTTGTCCCGAGTCTTGAAAAGTCACTTGTCCCAAGTCTTGAGAAGTCGCTTGTCTCAAGTCTTGAGAAGTCACTTGTCACAAGCCTTGAGAAGTCACTTGTCCCAAGTCTTGAGAAGTCACTTGTCCCAAGTCTTGAGAATTCTCTTGTCCCAAGTCTTAAGAAGTCTCTTGTCCCAAGTCTTCAGAAGTCACTTGTCCCTAGTCTTGAGAAGTCACTTGTCCCAAGTCTTGAGAAGTCACTTGTCCCCAGTCTTGAGAAGTCACTTGTCCCAAGTCTTGAGAAGTCACTTGTCCCAAGTGTTGAGAAGTCGCTTGTCCCAAGTCTTGAGAAGTCGCTTGTCCCAAGTCTTGAGAAGTCCCTTGTCTCAAGTCTTGAGAAGTTGCTTGTCCCAAGTCTTGAGAAGTCCCTTGTCCCAAGTCCTGAGAAGACTCTTGTCCCAAGTCGTGAGAAGTCGCTTGTCCCAAGTTTTCAGAAGTCCCTTGTAACAAGCCTTGAGAAGTCACTTGTCCCAATCTTGAGAAGTCGCTTGTCCCAAGTCTTGAGAAGTCGCTTGTCCCAAGTCTTGAGAAGACGCTTTTACCAAGTCTTGAGAAGTCCCTTGTACCAAGTCTTCAGAAGTCACTTGTCCCAAGTCTTGAGAAGTCACTTGTCCCAAGTCTTGAGAAGTTCCTTGTCTCAAGTCTTGAGAAGTCACTTGTCCCAAGTCTTGAGAAGTTGCTTGTCCCAAGTCTTGTGAAGTCCCTTGTCCCAAGTGTTGAGAAGTCACTTGTCCCAGGTCTTGAGAAGTCACTTGTCCCAAGTCTTGAGAAGTCCCTTGTCCCAAGTCTTGAGAAGTCACTTGTCCCAAGTCTTGAGAAGTCGGTTGTCCCAAGTCTTGAGAAGTCGCTTGTCCCAAGTCTTGAAAAGTCGCTTGTCCCAAGTCTTGAGAAGTCCCTTGTCCCAAGTCTTTTGAAGTCGCTTGTCCCAAGTCTTGACAAGTCGCTTGTCCCAAGTCTTGAGTAGTTACTTGTCCCAAGTCTTGAGAAGTCTATTGTCCCAAGTCTTGAGAAGTTACTTGTCTCAAGTCTTGAGAAGTCGCTTGTCCCAAGTCTTGAGAAGTCACTTGTCCTAAGTCTTGAGAAGTCACTTGTCTCAAGACTTGGGACAAGTGTCTTTTCAAGACTTGGGACAAGTGACTTCTGAAGACTTGGTACAAGGGACTTCTCAAGACTTGGTAAAAGCGTCTTCTCAAGACTTGGGACAAGCGACTTCTCAAGACTTGGGACAAGGGACTTTTCAAGACTTGGGACAATCGACTTCCCAAGACTTGGGACAAGTGACTTCTCAAGACTTGGGACAAGCGACTTCTCAAGACTTGGGTCAAGTGATTTCTCAAGACATGGGACAAGTGACTTCTCAAGACTTGGGACAAGCGACTTCTCAAGACTTGGGGCAAGTGACTTCTCAAGACTTGGGACAAGCGACTTTTCAAGACATGGGACAAGTGACTTCTCAAGACTTGGGACAAGTGACTATTCAAGACTTGGGACAAATGACTTCTCAATACTTGGGACAAGCGACTTCTGAAGACTTGGGACAAGCGACTTCTCAGGACTTGGGACAAGTGACTTCTCAAGACTTGGGACAAGCGACTTCTGAAGACTTGGGACAAGTGACTTTTCAATACTTGGGACAAGCGACTTCTCAAGACTTGGGACAAGCGACTTCTCAATACTTTGGACAAGTGACTTCTCAAGACTTGGGACAAGAGACTTCTCAAAACTTGGGACAAGAGACTTCTCAAGACTTGGGACAAGTGACTTCTCAAGACTTGGGACAAGTGATTTCTCAAGACTTGGGACAAGTGACTTCTCAGGTCTTGGGGCAAGTGACTTCTCAAGACTTGGGGCAAGGGACTTCTCAATACTTGGGACAAGTGACTTTTCAAGACTTGGGAAAAGCGACTTCTCAAGACTTGGGACAAGTGACTTTTCAAGACTTGGGAAAAGCGACTTCTCAAGACTTGGGACAATTGACTTCTCGAGACTTGGGACAAGTGACTTTTCAAGACTTGGGACAAGCGACTTCTCAAGACGTGGGACAAGTGACTTCTCAAGACTTGGGACAAGCGACTTCTCAAGACTTGGGACAAGTGACTTTTCAAGACTTGGGACAAGTGACTTCTCAAGACTTGGGACAAATGACTTCTCAAGACGTGGGACAAGTGACTTCTCAAGTCTTGGGACAAGTGACTTCTCAAGACTTGTGGCAAGGGAATTCTCAATACTTGGGACAAGTGACTTTTCAAGACTTGGGAAAAGCGACTTCTCAAGACTTGGGACAAGTGACTTTTCAAGACTTGGGACAAGCGACTTCTCAAGACTTGGGACAAGTGACTTTTCAAGACTTGGGACAAGTGACTTCTCAAGACTTGGGACAAATGACTTCTCAAGACCTGGGACAAGCGACTTCTCAAGACTTGGGACAAGTGACTTTTCAAGACTTGGGACAAGCGACTTCTCAAGACGTGGGACAAGTGACTTCTCAAGACTTGGGACAAGAGACTTCTCAAAACTTGGGACAGGAGACTTCTCAAGACTTGGGACAAGTGACTTCTCAAGACTTGGGACAACTGACTTCTCAAGACTTGGGACATGTGTCTTCTCAAGACTTTGACATGGGACTTCTCAGGACTTGGGACATGTGACTTCTCACGACTTTGGACATGCGACTTCTCGCGAATTGGGGCATTGACTTCTCACGACTTGGGACATGCGACTTCTCACGACTTGGTACATGCGACTTCTCAAATTTCAAATTTAAAAAAAATGAAAAAATGATGGAAATACTCTGAAAAGCGCACAAAACCAAACATTTTTGAAAATTTTCGAAAAACTTTTGAAGGTGAAATGTTTCAATTTTTTGGTTTTGTGCGCTTTTTGGACAATTTCCAACATTTTTTGGTTTTTTTGAAAATTTTGAAATTTTCCAAAATTCCACCACCTGATGCCTTGCAGAACCGGTCTCTCTCGGACTGTTTCTGATGTACTGTCTTCGATGAATGCTGTCTTTGCCTGACTCGGATACTGCACGGACTGGTCTCGTGTATGACACGACTCTGACGTGCCGTCTCTGATAAGCCCAGGTGCGGCAGGTAACATGTAAGGCGGAGACACTCACCAGCAGAGACCGAGTCCTGCAGAGCCCGGTTGTTGCAGTCACCGAGGCGGGCAGCAAGCGGATGAGATAGAGGCCGAGTCCGGCGGAGACAGAGTGAGGCATTCACCTTGTTCATAGGCATCACTTGGGGAATGATTAGAAAATATATTCAAAATTGTCGAAATTTTCGTAAAATCAAAAAATTATTGAAAATGTCCGAATAGCACACGAAACTAAACAATTTTAAAAATTCCGACTTAAATTTTTTTCAAAAATTTGGAAACTTTCAGTTAATGCGTTATGACAGTCTAAGTTTTTCAAATTTTGGATAATTTATAAAATTTTAAAATATTTTTTCTAAATTTGACAACCCATCCGTCAGAACTAATCTGTGCTTGACTCAGTCTCTGCCTCACCCGGATTGCGCTTGAAATTTTCTTTGACTCAGCCGAGAATGGTGTGAATTTGTCTCTGCTTGATTCGGTATGTGCCTCACCCGGTCTCTCGATCCATGTCATTGCAGAGACGGCCTGGCAGATATCGAGTGATACAGAGAACGGATCTTGCAGAGACCGCGTCCGTCAGAGACATTGTGCGGCAGACCGTTTCATGCAGAGACCTGTTCTAGCAGAGATCGTGTGGGGAGAATTTTGAAACAAATTATAAATTTTTTCAAAATTTTCACAAATTAAAAATGTAGGAAAATGTCCCAAAAGCGCACTAAACTAAAAGAAGTTTGAAAAATTTCAACTTCTACGTTTTTTCGAATTTTTCGAAATTGTTTGGTTTTGTGCGCTTTTCGGACACTCTCCTCGGTCTCTGCACGAAGGTATCACCACCTTTTCGAAGATTTTTTGCCGGGTCAGGAGGCCTGCGTGATCAAATTACCCTTAGGACAATGCCGGCCGGAGCTTCGGTCACCCAAGCCGGACAGGTCTAAGGCGATGTGCCAGACTAGGAGTGATACCCTGGTCATCCAGGTTGGGGGTTGGGTGTAAGGCCTTTCACCTGGAAAAAAAAGCTATGTTACGAACAAATTAACTAAGCCTCGGACCAGTATGGACTCTTTGGCAATTAAAAACGATATGAGATTTGGAACTTGGAACATCAGGAGCCTCTATAAGGCTGGGGCGCTGAAATCAGTGAGTAGGGAATTAGAGAATTATAAGTTAGACTTAGTGGCTGTGCAGGAATTGCAATGGGAGGGGGAGTGCACGATCCCAGTGGACAATTTTACATTTTTCTATGGAAAGGGGAATGACAATCATCAGTTAGGGACGGGTTTTTATGTTCATAGCAGAATTAGGGCAGCAGTTAAGAGAGTAGAATTTGTTAGTGACCGGTTGGCTTACGTAATTTTGGAAGGACGTTGGTGCAACATCATTGTCCTTAATGTTCATGCCCAAACTGAGGACAAAAGCGATGATATCAAGGATAGCTTTTATGAAGAACTGGAATCAGTATTTGATACATTTGGCAAATATCACATGAAAATTCTGCTAGGAGATTTCAATGCAAAAATTGGGAGGGAGGATGTCTTCAAACCCACAAGAGGCAGCGAGAGTCTCCATGCACTTAGTAATGATAACGGTGTTAGAGCAGTGACCTTCGCTACGTCAAAAGATTTAATTGTAAAAAGTACAAAATTTCCACACCGTGATGTTCATAAATACGCTTGGACTTCTCCAGATGGCAGAACACACAATCAAACAGATCATGTGCTAGTAGATAAGAGAAGGCAGACAAATGTAATTGATGTGAGATCATTCAGAGGAGCAGATTGTGACACTGGTCATTATCTGGTGGTAGCGAAGTGAGGGAGATGCTTTCAGTAAGTAGACGAACTAAACAATATTTTGACAGAGAAAGATTTGATTTGATTTGAAAAAAGTAAGTGAGGGAGAGGCAACGGAACAATATCAAGTTGAAATTTCGAATAGTTTTCAAATTTTGGAGACAAATGAAGATAATGAAAGTGTGGACATCAACAGGGAGTGGGAGAATTTCAGAAACTGCATCAAAATTTCAACCAAAGAGAAACTAGGATACTACAGGTGAAAGCAAACTAAACCGTGGCTTGATGAACAATGTTCAAAATTAATAGATCGAAGGAAGCAAACAAAATTTCAATGGTTGCAGGACCCAAACAAAACAAATGCGGATAATCTATGTAACGTGAGACGTGAGGCTAGTAGAACCTTTAGGACTAAGAAAAGGGAATACCTGAAGGGCAAAATTGCTGAACTTGAGATAAATAATAAATCTCCAGGTATTGATCAAATTCCAGCAGAATTAATTAAATCAGGTGGCAAAGGGTTGCATATGAGAATCCATAGGATTATTCAGTTAATTTTGGATAAGGAAGAGATGCCACAAGAGTGGAAGGAATCCATAATTATTCCTATTCATAAGAAGGGGGACAAGACTGAGTGTGGTAATTACCGAGGAATATCGCTGCTATCAACCTCATACAAAATTCTATCGAAAATTCTTCTGACAAGATTAACTCCATATTTGAATGAAATTATTGGGAATCATCAGTGTGGGTTCAGACGAAACAGATCAACGATTGATCAGATCTTTTGCATTCGTCAGATACTAGAGAAAAAATGGGAGTTCGGTGGGACCGTACATCAATTGTTTACAGAATTCAAGAAAGCCTATGACTCTGTGAGGAGAGAAGTGTTATACAATATTCTCATTGAATTTGGTATACCAAAGAAGTGGGCGAGTCTAAAAAAAATGTGCTTAAATGAAACCTGTAGCAAAATTCATATAAGTAAATACTTATCTGATGCATTTTCCATCAAGAACGGTCTAAAACAAGGAGACGCTTTGTCTCCCTTGCTCTTTAACTTTGCGCTAGAATACGCCATCAATAAAGTCCAAGATAGGCAGGAGGGTTTGCTATTGAATGGGACACATCAGCTGTTGGCATTTGCTGATGTTAATTTGTTGGTATAAATACAATAAAGGGGAACACAAAGTTTTACTAGAGGCTAGTAGACAAGTGGGGCTGGAAGTAAATTAAGAAAAAACTGAGTACACGTTAGTATCTCATCATCAGCAGACAGGCGGGCAGAATTATCTTAGGGTGGCTAATAAATCCTTTGAAAGGGTTACAAAGTTCAAATACTTAGGAAGAAGAACAACAAATCAAAATGATACTCGTGAGGAAGTTAGGAGGAGACTAAATTCCGGAAATGCTTGCTACTTCTCAGTCCAAAATATTTTGTCTTCCCGTCTGATTTCTAAGAACCTGAAGATTAAAATATACAAAGCAATAATTCTGCCTGTTGTTTTGTATGGGTGCAAAACATGGTCTCTTACTCTGAGGGAGGAACACGGATTGCAGGTGTTTGAGAATCGGGTGTTGAGGAGGATATTTGGGCCTAAGAGGGAAGACGATGGGGCGTGGAGAAAACTGCATAATGATGAGCTTAAAAATCTGTACTCCTCTCCCAATATTGTCAGGGTGATTAAGTCGAGAAGAATGAGATGGGCGGGACATGTAGCGCGCATGGATGGGACAAGAGGTGTGCACCGGGTATTGGTTGGGAAACCTGAAGGGAAGAGACCGCTGGGGAGACCTAGACGTAGATGGGAGGATAATCTCAGGCGGGATCTATGGGAGATAGGAGTTGGAGGAAACTGGATTTTGTTGGCCCAGGACAGGGTCCGGTGGAGGGCGTTGGTTAATTCGGTGATGAACCTTCGGGTTCGGTAAGCCATCAAGTTAGTTAGTTATTCCTATTAATTGATATATTGTGACAAACAAGAGCAAAATATTTTAACACAACAATTCCAAGCTAAATACATTATAGAGTCATTAGCTTTGTATCCACTTTTAATATTACAAGTTTTAGAGAAACGAAAAAAAAAGACAAGATTCACTTGGTGTTATATATTTGGAATCCGAAGTGATAAATTATACACCAGATCCAGTACGTTGGCACTTTGAGCTCCAGACATTGACCCACTGGCATGTTGCACCATGCAACACGGTTATGTCCATAGCAGTTTCACCACACACGCGCGCAGTTTGCTTCCATCCATCTAAACACTCTGGACGGGGCAAATGCTCGATCTCAACGGAACAGAAGCACAAAACAAATATCACAAACAAACGGCACCTGTTCCGCCTAACATTTAAACCATTCACATGGCACCTCGTAACACCCTGTGTGCAAACCAACACCAAACAAAGTCCAATGGCTTCAAACAGCCTCTCTCGCATGACACATGATGGGCCAGGCTGTCAGTCTATCTCTTGCACGTACGTTGCAGGGAAGATGCCCACCACACCATTCAGTTCCCCAAGCCACCATCCATCCGCCTGTTTGCCGTGAATTCTGATAACATCACCTGTAATTATATTTCATAACGATAATTGTATTTTCAGTCAGCGTTAGGCTTTAGCAAAAACAAAGAGAACACCTTTCGCGAACGTCCATGTCTCTTATGGCTTTCAGCTAACCCATGCCAGTGCTGGCCCCTAAGAACTTATCCCAGCAGCTTGCGGTCCCACGGTTCTAACCCCCATCTTGGTTTCTCCCTCACCAGTCGTGTCCAACCCCTGGCTACCAAAATCCCATGTTACATCTCAACCGGGCCTTTACAACACTAGGATTTTCCCTCCAGGGACTTTAACACCCATGGGCTTAGACATCCCTGGGTTCCAGAATCACCGCTCCAAGGACTGCCCACCCTTGGAAAGCCCCATAGACCTTTTCACATTCTTGTTCCAAACCAGGGTTGCCACCTGAGAGGAATTATAAACCTGGCTTTCCCGAGCAATCTTACTGTCTGAGGCCAAGTCGTCTGCCCATTCTCCTCCTGGTGCTTTGCCCCTCAGGCTTCTTCTCTCGCGCATTGTAACCTAGGCTCTGCCTTTGCTGGGATTCCAAATTCCTGGGCTATGACAATTGCAGGTTACAGCACCCCAGGCTTGCCACACCATCTAGGCTTCTACTGTCAAGTGTAAGAGCACCTCTGGGGACTGCACCCCCTTTGATTAAAACCCAGAGACTTTACTACCCTGGCCCTTCCCAAGAATTCTGGCTTCATCAAGACATGACCCCTGCATTTGATGCTCCACCCAGGTCACCTTTCCTAACCGCTGCCAACCCTGGCATTCGCAATCCATAACTTCGTCTTTGCCGGGACTGGACACTCCTAAGAGGGGTCACGGGTGAGACCAACCCACGCTTAACACCATCAAGACTGCCTCACTAGCTTTGCCACTAAGAGGACCAGGTTGCCTCAGTGGCCTGCACACCACGAAGAACCCCCTAGGCTTTTCCCCACAAGCTTGTCCAAAATCAGGCTTGCCACACCTGCAGCTTCACCACCCAGATCATCCTCAAAATTCAGTTTTCTACTAATTAAGCATCTGTCACATCTTTCAGGCAAAGTGACTGGCCGTCTATCTCTTGTCCTACAAACAAAACCACGTACTTCTACAGAGACAGCGTTAAACAGTGTACGGCACGAAGAAAACGATTGAAATTCTAGCGTATTCCATAGGGCGCGCATTTCAAATTCTGCTATCAAAAGCATACAGATATCACAAGCGTTGCAATCCACGCGCAGACCCCGGAAGTGGCGTATATCTGTGTGGGTGGACAACCCCCTGTGTGAATAGTCAAGGTGGTTATTCCAACTTGTGATGGTGGAAGGCCAGATGAGATTAGCAGTCTCAGTTTTGCCAAGACCTAGGTCATCTGACTGGAGATAGCAGAACAGGAATTTCCAACCCAGTATGACGAAGGTCTAGGCAGGGGAGTGGAAGTCCTAAGGAAGCAAGTCTTGTGGCATTGCCCCAAATTCAGATAAGCCTTGGGAGTGGGAGTCCCTAAACTCACTTCACCACTCAGAGAAGCCCTGGGGTTGCATAGTTCCTAGTGGCAGCAGGAGGGTGTGACAGACAGACATCGATGGGTCCATAGGGTGTTCTGTGCTGATGCTAAAAAGTAAAAAACACCTAAAATGTGTGAATTTGGAGTAGTCTCCAATGGCACTATGTCCACACGTTTCGTCAAAAACCATTCAGACATTCTCTCGTTATAAACCATAAACAGACATCCTGAGAGATGACATCATCAAAAATGTCATGAACATACACAGAGCATCGTGGGTAACGGCATCACCATTGTCTAACCTCACGGACTTAAACATCCATCATGTTGATAATACATAAAATTAAATCCGTGGCGTAACAGCTCCAGAGAGCCAAAGCTGACTAGCTTGACTGCTGGCCTCACGTTCACATGCCTAAGCAGAGGTGAACGCTCATCGAACCAGATATAGGATGACGTGTGGTCAGCACGACGAACCCCCAGCCATTGCTAGCTTTCCCGACCGGACTACGCTACTCATTAGCTCTCCAATTTCCTCACGATGCTGGGTTGGCACCGGTCCCATACACCGGTCGAAAGCTCATGAGAAAATTTCTTCTCCCCCGAGACTCGAACCAGCGCCGGTCCGAAGCATGGCGCCTCAGACCGCGCGGCTACGGCGCGGGAATGTTGGTAATACCTACTGTAGGAAATTAAGAGGCATGAGCTTCAACTAGCTTCTAATGGCATAACCTCTTTCCCAAATTTAACGAACATCCAATCAGATACAGAACATGTAATTCATACGACAATTGATAGTTGCGAGCATAATCTTACCACAAGATGCACACACTCTACAGCTGACACGACGCTCACATACCTGGCTGCAAGTTGAGCTCATCGTATAAATTGGCCGTATACTCGTAGAGGGCCTGGCACCGTCCGATGCTCGGCACAGCATCCGCTGCTGGTGCGCTGGCACACTCTGAGATGACTGGACATTGAGTCAGCACACTGCTCTGATAATCCTTCTCGCTGCCCTGACTGGAGAACTCGTCTGCACACAGGCGTTCTGGTTAGCACAGCCACAACATAAACATCAACTCCCTTAGCTCCGGAGATCTACACACCCAAATATTTAACCCCATGAAATATGCAGAATAACACAAAGTCAGACCATCTTCTGCGTTGCTGTGCCCTGCAGTATTTAAGCTCTATGCCGATATGCGAGGGGAACGCACAGCAACAGGACGGAACTGACGAGTGTTGGTAGTGGTTGATTCGTACGGATCTGGGAAATGGTTAAGGTCACATGGTCTGACCAATGTCCGGCTATATCCCAACATTATTCATTTCAGCCCTGATGACAGAGGCAGTATGTTCCTCTGAAGCCTTGACCCTTTTCAAAATATTACGCATGACAACAAGCCAGACTACATCTATATTCACAATGCCTTGAAAACCTCAAGGTCAATATTCTCAGTTCCTAATTAAACTAGTTAATTGTCGTCCCCTTCATGTGCGTACTTAAGAATAATTTAATTAAAAAATACAGGAAGGCCAGTATCGTACCTTGTAACTGATGAATCATATATGTACGTGTCACCTGGACCAAGTGTCTTTTTGCCATTGCCTTCTTCTGTGTGTGAATGGAGTAATTGCTGGGATGCCACGGAGGAAAACTCCGTGTTGCCTAGACCACGGCCTTGCCCAACACAAGTTAAAAATTCGGGCACTGCCGGGAATCGAACCCGAGACCCCCAGGATTACAAGACCAGCGTTCTAACCGCTAGACCACCGTGGCGGCTAATGTTCTATTATTCTCATATTATTCCTTGAGACAGACTGGACTATGGAGAGTGTTCGTGTGCTTGTGCAAATCTGTATTACCGCACCACACCCAAGAGGTATGATTCGGACAGAAGTAATCTCACAGTGATGTGTTAAATTTTTATGCTCTACCAATTATGGGGGGGGGGGGGGGGGGGGGGGTAATGAGTATAAACTTCTTTTGGTAAAACCTACAATTGAATTAAAGACGCAGTGGTACGTAAGTAGATTAAAATGTTAAATATCTAAATTACAGTACGTGATCAGTCAACAAAACCTAGTGTTAAAAAAAAAAAAAAAACTGTCAAGTCGCCAGCTTATGACACTCTCCACAGATTGCTGGGTGTCAGCTGGTTGGGAAAGGGGTATCTATATCCCCTAAACGTTTAAAAATTTAAAATTAAAAAAAATTAACAAGGAATTATACCAAATATTAATAATTAACATTAATATTTGTTTTACAAAAATGTATTCTTCTATCAAGAGTAAAGAAGACAGAATTAAACAGAATGTGGCTTAGACGTAAGCAAATCTCCCCCCCCCCTTGTAAAAATTCCTGGCAGCACCCATGGTGTCTCCTTTCCACAAAGTAATGCAGATTTTTGGCTGGAGCCGCAATTAATGATTCTGCGACAACTCACCGAAGTCACTGTCTGGCTGCACTGAGTTCCCATCGGCTGTGCCTCTGTCTGTCCAGTCAGGGGAGTCTCCAGCTAACCTGTCCAACGATTCCTCCCTCACCCACGGAGGGACCTGCAAGATGGCATCCATTCATTTATTCTCTACTCATTATAAAGCTTTCGCAATTACGTTTTCCCATCTCTTACCCTCATTATGACAACCATTTTCTTAAAACTCTTTTTTTAGTCTAAGTATTAGATAAAGCTGCTACGTAAATTTTAAGCTCAAAAGGATTTGTTTCCTCTTTCTACTCATTAGTGATATCTGGTGGAGAATTTAATAACTTCTTAATGCGTTAATAAATCAACGACATACGAGCAGTTTTCTCGTAACACGCACGCTCCATTTGCAGAATTACGCGTGTTAATATCAAATGATGTAAAATTTGAATTAAAATGGTAAGAAATCTGAAGTAACAGTCCGTCTAAATATGATCAGGAGAGATTCAAATGACAACTACTGTGTCTACCATCATCATCTTCCTTTCATGGATTAGCCGAATCACCTCTTAGACCACTCAGGAAATTTAAGCATAGATTGAAGAATAATATTAAAATGGACATAAAAGCAGTAAGTAGCGAGGATGTCAACTAGATTCAATGGGATCAGGATACAGTCAAGTATTGAAAACTTTCGGTCACAATAAAGAACCTTCGGCTTATATAAAATGTTGTTGCAGGTTGAGTCGTGACTGTCCGACCTAAACAGGACCAAAGGACGGCCACGTAACCAAAAATGTCAGATATTACAGAAGACCCAACAAAAAATATGGGGTAAATATCCAACTCAATTTACAATATTATTAAATTACAAAGAAAATACAATGTGGCATCAGATGAAAAAACTCTCAGAAACAAAGATTATATTTAACATAATGTAAATTTGTAAATAAAAGATTTTTTTTTAAGATATTGGTAATGGCTATGGCTTCAGAGCCTCCTTTCTTTTCTCTGTGGAAACGTCATCCCAGTGCCTGGACAGTAAAATGGAGAGTTCCGACATGGCATGTCAGATGAAATGGAAAATCAGATAACTTAAGGTTCGACAATCAAGACTCTACTGCAGTTACAATCCATTCTTCTTCTTCTTCTTCTTTATTACGCCGTCTCCTTTACCGGAAGTTGGCGACATATTATGAACAGCATCCTTCCATCCTTTTCTCGGACTGGGACCTGTTCATATACGTTCTTGGCAGATGATCCAGAAGTGGTTTGCCATTGCCTTCTTCTGTGTGTGAATGGAGTAATTGTTGGGATGCCACGGAGGAAAACTCCGTGTTGCCTAGACCACGGCCTTGCCCAACACAAGTTATAAATTCGGGCACCGCCGGGAATCGAACCAGAGGCCCCAGGATTACAAGGCCAGCGTTCTAACCGCTAGACCACCGTCGCTACAATCCATTAGGTCGTCATATTCTACGGTTTCCTGTGGTGAAATATCTTTATTGACCAAGCTGTTTTATATTATCAACCGATATTGCGAAAGTCATAAAATGGTTTAAAGTACAAGTTGAGTGCAATTGTGCCTCATTACACAAAATGTGAAGTATGTAAAAGCTTCATACCTTGAGCACGCTCTGCTGAAGACCCTGTCTGTCCCGTGTCACTTGTATGTGGGAAGCCAGTGGATGTCCGCCCCTCGCCCGCCCATCCAGCTCTGCTAGAGCACTCTGCACCTTGTATCTCATTGCCTCCAGGTAAGTAAGCATCGACCGCATCTGTCATAATAACCAAGGGGCAAAGTTAAGTGTGAAACTATTACGAGGCAATGTGGCATGACATTTTTCAGCTCGGAGCGCATTACGTCTGACAAAGACTACTGGAGAGACAACCTTGAGGCTAAGATATAAGGTGAGGCGAATTGGCATCAAGAAAATATTTGAACATTGGGATTTTCTTCCATAAATACACGATACATCATACAATCACTAGATTTGTAGAACTTCTTAAAAATGAGAAAATTACAATCTGTACTGACGGAGAAACAGACTCTAAAAAAAGAAATTGTGATTTTTGATGGCATTTACACGTGATATTCGACATTCCTTTCTTCAATATGTCATAAGTTTATTTTTAACTAAATACTTTAAAAACATATCCTCCATCATAAATTTGCATTTCTGTAAATATTATTAATGAAGAAGTAAGAAAGCAAAGGTGTGACATAATTTCTGCAGAAATTATAATAAAGCAGACAAGAATATTTTAAAATGACATTACGGCTTCTATCTCCTCCTTTCTCCTCTGTGACTCACACACTCACATGATGCAATTTTTCTGTGACGTTCTGCTGTGAGTCTTCGGCACCAAACGTAGGTGTCTGCTGGAGGGCACGTGCCAAGTTCTCGACGCCCTGCTTGCCTCGTCGCTCTCGGTCCAAGTCTTGTCGTATCAACTGCAGTAACTTCACCAGTGCCTGCAAATCATTCCAACATCAAGAGTAGCTTGTCACCCTCATGATGGAGGCAGCAAGGACCTCTGAAACGTCGGTGAACTTATACCAGTGAGCCGGCGTAGCTCAGGCGGTATAGTGACTGGCTACGGACTGGACGACCGGGGTTCGATCCCCGACGGGGGCAGAGGATTTTTCCTCTAGCCTCTGCGTCCAGACCGGCTCTGGGGCCCACCCAGCCTCCTCTGCAATGGGTACCAGGGGTCTTTTCCTGGGGGTAAAGCACGGCCAGGACGTGATGCTGACCACTCACCCCCCATCTAGTGCCAAGGTTAAGAATTAATAGGAGCTGTACCTCCTCTCACCCCAAGCGCCTGTATGGCACGTAGTGGGACAAACTTTACTTTATGGCTCAGTACAGCTGTAAGTTTCATCCTGAAATACGTACCTGCCGTCTGCGGTCCCTGTTCATGGCGAGAGTAATGTGTTCCGCATAGAAATCAGGCAGAAGCTGCTCAGGAATGGGCTGACCTGTGCCTTTGATGGACACAACTGTCTGGATGTCACGTGCCACATCGCAACACTCTATTGGTTCCCGCAGTCGCTCCACACTCTGTAACGCAAACTCATTATGAGATATGAGGTATTTACAGCTGTAAAAGGGTGGATTGCGGTCTTTGGGGTAATGATATTGTGTAGTCTAAGCGTAGAAGACTACAGATAACATTAATTCACAATGGAAATAGCCACAGAGAAATTTGTCTATCCTGCCTTCGCATATCGACTTATGCTCCACGACTAAGAACTAGCATAAGTTGGCAAGGATTATACAGGATAAATAAGCTGTAGAAAGATCTTAAAATGTCTACTCCCATTCAAGCTTTGCAGTCTTTATGGTGAGGTTAATAAGAAATATACAGCAATAATTATACTAGCACTATTCCTAAAAAGAAAGGTGAAAATACTTTGAGGTTATGTACAACAGTTCTAGCATATTTTTAACAGTCTTCTTTCGCATTTTGAAGAAAAAAATACCAGTATTATGCAAGAAAGCACTGAATTCAGTCCAATCCTATGCTTAGTTTCCACTAATATCGATTTTTAACTACATTAAAATCACCAAATTTCGAAGTTTTCGCACCAGTCATGTACCTATGAGAAATAGTTCGTACAAAATCCGTACGAACAGTTTCCATACAAAATACTCATTTCGTAACTTTGAAACGGTTTTGATATGTGTTCTTTCCTCAAAATAAAAAAAAACCAAGCTAATAAACCTTGATATTTATGGCTCTTATTTTAATTATGACGACTTTTTCCACATCCTATTGTCATCTGACTGTCTTATGGATCCATGGAATGTAAATAAATTATTATATTATATTATTATTTAGAAGTAGATATGCTTATAACAGTTTTTAAGCAAGTTCCAAAGGAAAAAGTTACAAAAATGTAGCAATTAGCTTGAAGATTTTTATCTTCATAATCAACCGCTGTGAAAACCTCAAATCTTGAAGCTATTAGCTTATCTGTTCATATGCAGGAACTCAAGTGTCACTGAACATATTTTTACAAAATTTGATACTGGAGAGTCTGGAGACTCTCGCTGAAATGCAACGACAATTACAGGCACTTTCATAAAGGCCTAGATGTTGAAAGTGACTTGGTAGGGAATTCGCACACCGGAATGTCCTCCAGGGGAATCCCGAGTCAGAGGAAATTTGTTGAGCAGTATCGCACACAGCGCATAGAGATGAATGAACAGACAGACAGGCTCTCCCAAGTATGAGTTAGTCTTATGCATGTAATTCAAAGAAAATTTTTTTGAGAAGTCTTCGATCTTAATCGATGTTTGTTACTCCTGATTAACGACAGAGGACTGGCAACGAAATGCCTCACCTGAACAACTTTTGGTCCCATTTCCTGAACGTGATTGAGGTAACAGAATGCCAGGTCTTTCAGTTGCTGCAGGCGCTGTTCCTCCAGTGCCTGAAAGCAGTGACTGCCGCGGATCACGGCCGTCTCCCACTCCAACCTGCAACACGCGACCGTCATCAGACACCAGGTATCAACCCAGTCTGAGCGCTTCGCGCGCGCACGGGTTGTCACTTACCTCGCTCGTTCCGCCCTCATGCTGAACGTGTAGTACTCCACGTCCGCCTTCTTCACGGCCTCCTCTGCTTTCCGACGTTTCGACTCCAGCTGAAAACGAGAGACCCCTAGCTTCAATACTCGGTTGATTGTATACTTGGCTTGTCAAAGAACAGCCCACCCTAAGGTTCATCACCGGTTCACAAAAGCCCACCACCAGACTCGGTAATGAGCTGGATGACAGTCTTCTTCTGGGGCATTTCCCCATGTAATTTACTGATATTTCAGAGGTGATCGCAGCCTCCAACATCAGGACAATGATTGAGGCACCAAGCACCTCAGAAGCAACTCCAGTTTCATTCTCAATTTATTTTTAATGTAGTTTGATTAAATGACAAATACTGTAGCTGTAATTTTAAGTAATAATATATAATTTATTTAAATTTGCAGTAAGTGAAGTTTTGAACATGCATTTTAATTAAAAAATAATTTTGTTGTGCCACGTTACAAAGCCTGGAGTGCCCCATCTTGGGGATATTTCCTAATTCCAGTATCATATTCTTTTCACTTTGTTCTGTTACGTAAATTATAACCATCTAAACATATCCGGGGCGGGGGGGGGGGGGGTTTAAGTAGTATGTCAGGATGCCATTTCTTCCTCCCAGAAGTCAAAGATCCAGGACATGGTGACGAAATTTTGAAGTTTTGTTTAAATAATGACCAAATGAGAGACTCAAGTCAAGTTCATTCATATCCGGAAAAACCAGCGTCAACGCATTCGAAGGTAAACATTACAGGAAGACCCAGGGGAGCTGTAATATCGATCCACCTTCCCCGTCATTGCTTTTCACTCGCTGTCATGAATTCAGATCTCTTTTTGCTCAGGTAGCAGCTTACCTTGGTGGTCTCCTTGTCCTTTGCACCTTGCTGCTGCCCTCCTGTCCCGACTAGATGGAGGTGTGTCGTGGATGAGGCACGCCCTAACCTCACATCCAACATGGCATCCTGCAACTTCTCGTTCTCCCGTGAACACAGGAAGCTCTGTTTCTTGCTTTTACTCTCTGCTGACCGCCATTCACTCAGACTCTTTCCTGTCTTGTCCACGGCCGACTCGACTGACTTCCGGATCCGGTGCTGAGCTTCCACCAATTGCCGCAATGGTTTCACCACCTCCTCGCTCAGCGCCGACGCAAATGCCCTGCAATCAGACCTCAGCCTCTTCATGGTTATGTCCCAAGAGTGTGCGGTTGAAATGTGGTAGAAAAGTGGTTATGGTTGTGGTTGAGGGAAAATTATAACTCTTTCATCTTTTTATTGTAATACATGTATAAATTACAATGAAACTCAGCTGTTAGTTTTCAAAAGCAACAAATCCATTAGAATAAGCACATCAACCGGTTATTGTTTAAAATACAATGTTCTCAAATTCCAGGTAGCGTTTCATTCACAGGAATGGTTTTAACAGGGGAAACACGTCGTAATGTGTTTTACACATGCCTCAAGAGATTATCGTGTTGGTTGCTTGGTGTTCAGTGAATTAATGAAGCAGAAATTCTCAAAACTTCCCCAGGATTGAACCTACAAGCATCTGTCGTGAAACCGAGCTCCTTCCTTACCTGTGAATCTCACTCTGTACCTCCATCTGCGCGCCTGCGCGCTGCCAAGCCTGGTTCACGGTTCCCACCGAGTCCTTGGAGGCCTTCAACAGCTTTCCGGACAGTTTGCTCAGGCTCTTGGCGTACTGGGACTCTGCCTCTGATCTGTGACACCAGAGACATCGGGTTGAAGACATTAAGCAGCACACTGTCGGTTCGTTAGCGAGTCTCAACGCTCGGGGCGAGCGACGTGTCTCGATTTTCTCCTTTCTCATTCGGGGGACGGGGGCGTCTCGCTTTGTTTAACGCATTCATTTGAATTTCACTATCAATTACGAAAAACCACATTCCCACCCCTTCCTATTCTAATCTAAATCCTAAACAATCTGAATTAATAAAAAAAATATTTTAACAATCTGCGAAAAAGAATTTATATACATAACGCGTAGCTCAGTCGGTATAGTGACTGGCTGTGGACTGGACGACCTGGGTTCGATCCCCGACGGGGGCTGAGGATTTTTTTTTTCCTCTATCCCCTGCGTCCAGACCGGCTCTGGGGCCCACCCAGCCTCCTGTCCAATGGGTACCGGGTTCTTTCCCTGGCGAGGCGTGATACTGACCACTCAGACCCATCTAGTGCCGAGGTCAGGAATGAAAAGCTATACTTCCTCTCCGCCCAAGCGCCTACTTGGCGTATAATGAGACAGCTTTATTAACTTGCCTTTTTAAAGTGAAATAATTTGTGAATTATATAAATGGGAGTAATTTTCTTACTGAATAAAAGTCATCGCGGAAAGGGTTGACTGACAGGTTGCAGGTCGTTATGCAACCTCGTTTGCCGATGTCCGGCGGAGCGGGTCAGCGAACGGTAAATCGGCGCGAGTGGCGAATGTTGACGATCCTTTAAATTAGTATTTCAATCCCGTCCCTACTTTCATATAAACGCTCTGCTCAAGGGGTCGGAAAGTCACAGCTCACGCGCCACACGTGGCCCCTCCGCCTCACAAAAAGCACAGTTACATCTGTCATCAAAATTGATACAATGGGAGGACCAGGCATTCTTTGATTGTTCAGAGACGCCTTTTTAAATTCGACAATTTGTACAGCGAAGATGGCTGCCTTCTGTGTTTCTTCTCCAGGACAAATACCCTGAGGTTGGAGGCAGCAAACACCTCTGAAACGTCGGTAAACTTGTACCAGACTGCACGGCGCAACGACCCTAAAGACAATGCCTCAGCGCCTTGAGAACCTGAAGTCTCATGTTGGACAGTGTCAGATGGTAGGATGACGACAGAGGGAAGTGGTCGTGGCTTATTTAAGACCCTGGAACCAGGTCTGCCTATGGTTGTATAGGAAAACTATGAACAACATTAGTCATGACGACTAATCTCCGGGCCAATATTCGAACCCGGGACCTTCCAGTTCAAAGAAAGCAAGAAATGGCATGACCTGGACAGTGACAGTCTATCGCCTGCACGATTTTAATTACCTTTCCTGCAGAATGGAGCTGAGGTCCTTACAGAAATCTCCGCCCTGCTTAATGTAACGACGTAGCTCTTCAAACCCGTTCTGCCCCTGAAACATTCAACACATTCAGTATTTTAATGCGTGATTCCTTATGGATGAGATAAAGCTCTGCGAAATATATAAATTTATTTGTCAATTATCAGTTCAATTTATAAACACTTGGATCTTCGTATCTTGTAAAAATAAAAGCAAGTCTGTGTACAGCATACAGAAAAATATTCCGTCTTTTCAAACCATTTCCCTTGTGTATGTGTGTGAATTACAGTTGTCCAATAACCTTTTATACACTAATAACATCATGACACTATTATGTTAAACGAAAACCAGGTGCTTAACCACCAAATACTTCTGGTAAGTGAGAGTTGCGTTCAACTTTATCAGCGAATGCAATATAAAATGGATTGTGTCAGATTGGGTCAGAGACATGTAACTGAGAATCAGAGAGAATTTTCATTACTCAAATATAAATTAAACAGAAATAAAAAAAAAACAGAACTTCGAATTCGGAAAACTAGTTCAGTTCCCTTACCATTCATATTCTCTCATAAAAATTACTCTTCAACATTCCATTTCGCGCTCACAGCGAAATTTAAAAGATATTTATTGACTCTACTGCTCTCTGAACATCTACCACACAACTACATAAAATCTAACCATATCACTGTGCAAATTTTATCAATTAAAATCGATTATTCTGACCCTCCGTTACCTACTTATTGTTTAACATTCATTGTTTATCATTTTAAACATAACCACAATTCATAACACGAACACTTTCTTGTGAAAATAGCGAACAGCTCTTAGAACACAATCTGACTGAATCCTGCTACAGAGCGGCCATTTTGTTTCAAACTGAGACTCGCACCTTGGGAAGTTTCCTGACATGGCGTCGGCGTCGAGTGCTCTGGAACAATCTGTTGGGATTGTTGGCGTCCCTTATCACAACACTACAAGCTCTGGCGCCCTGCATTGCACTACACACATACTTACACTAATGCAATGCAAGATATATAAGTGTCACTCGCAACTTGATGAGAAAAACATACACCTAGGAGTACCAGTGCGTCATTCAGTGACAATGTTGGGTGCGCAGGACAAACACTCTCCTACTTCACTTCACCAGTTACTAAAAACGAGGCTCTGACGACAGAGTTGTCACAGAACAGCCACTAATGACTCCGGTATGGATGAAATATGACTATCAAAACATACTCTTCACCAGACATTAGATTAATAATATCAAATTGGATTCGATGAACGGAGCATATAGCATACACTGTAAATACAAGAAGTGCATATAAAATTTTAGCTGGAAAACCTGAGAGAAAAATACCAATTCGGAGACCTAGACATAGATGGAAGGACAAACACCCATTAAAGTTCATTTTACACATTATTTTAATAAGCGTACATATCAACATTTTCATTATATTTATTAATAAAATCAAACTAGACTCCCACTGAAATTCTAAATCCCTCACATTCCGAGGCGCGTCACGTTTCACTTTTTTTCTTATAGGTTAAAGTATCTTTTTCAATGGAATCTATTTGTCCGCTCAGATATTCACGAAGAGCGGTAGTAGCAGGTTCATAAGCACGTAACAAACAACACCGAACACCGGAAGTACATGTCAGCTCCTGACCTCAAGGGACTCCAAACTTTCAGGCCGATGAGAGCGAAATATGGCCACGTTCGAACACGCGCTACGTCTCCAGCTGACACACGCAAATCATTATGCAGTGCATGAACACACAGCGGAGTGTAAAGACATGTTTACCAAATGAGTTCTTCACATTCAGATAACTTACTGACCTTGATTGACGGTCCTTCACGATACAAGATTTTCTCTTTGCAAAAATAACTTGGCTACTCATATAGGAGAATCCGAAGGGCGAGAGGTTATTATGCATTATACTAAATATTTGAAACACAAAAAAATATAAATACAATTTATGATTTTTTATTGATATTTTTTATAGTTGAACCTTTTCTAGAAAAAATATGTTTGCCCTTCTCCAAAAAACACGAATTACGATAAAGCCACACTGATTAAAAAAAATAATTTTAACCGAGAATCATTGTGGTGTGTTCCTTTAAAACGCCCCAAAAAAATCCACGGATAAGCTGCCGTGAACACCAACATGTAATTCAAAATCTTTTACAGAGATGGCAGTCATGCGTGAGGAACAACACATCATTTCCAGCATCTGCCGTAATGGTGGTACGTTTTAGTGTATTTTGGCAGTAGAATTGTTAGCAACGCTAGTAGTCCGAATCTCCGCGGGTCGTGTGACGGGAGGGGCTTTCCCGCTCTACGATTAACGGGACAATCAAAAAAATAATCTCACTGCATTAGCGTAACCACCACAACATAAAATCACATAGAAATTAAAACAGATCATCTAGAAGATAGAAGGCTTAGTATATAATTTGAATTGCCGTCCTCGAAGAAGTGTAAATATTGGTGGACATCGTCTGAACCAGGAAAGCTAGAAGTGAATGGCCGCGGGTTGGAGGACCGGAGCTCGATTCCCGTTGGGACAATTCTGTTTCCCTTCGTCACTTCATTCGGACTTGTTCTGGGGCCCAAGCCTTCTTTCCGAGGGCACTCTCCCCTGTGAAAAACTGCCGAAACATGAAGCTAAATGACTCATCTCCATCCAGCGGTGACGAATATGATTTCGCCCTCACCGAAAATCGCCTGACAACGAGGGTACATGTCGATAGACGAGTAGTCCCACCCACAATGCTGACAAAAACAACCACTATCAGATGTTCGGAAGAGTTAGTTAAGAAAGCGTAGGTGTTTGTAATTAGAGCTTGTATATTTGTTTAGGTTCCTTTGTATCGTCTTCAAGCCGACAGATTAACTGGGAGATAACACAAGATAAGCGAACAATTAACGCGTCTGGTCTTATCATTTTCCAAGCGACGCAACTTTGTGCAGAGCCAAGTGACATTTTTGCCTGGCGGTTTCTCTGGAGAAATCCATTGGTCGAACGATCTGCTAATCAGTGCAAATGTCAGACTTCCAAGTACGACTATAACTCCGATCTTGTAGTCATGGTTCCCGTGTTCTACCCTGTTGACACCTCCTTCCAAATCCTTGTCAGTCATTACAATATTCACATCTCATTTGACATTCCACGTCCTCAAAGTCCTAAACTAACTTGAGTAACCAACCATCCATTTACTATTAAACCTTCAAAACATTACGAATTGTTTTTGAATTTCTACAAAGTGACGTCTCTTAGGAAATTACAAACAGATTCCATCGCAAAAACTAGAGAAACCCTGAAACCTTAAGCCTTTCGTAGAGACAGTCACTGGCCGCGCGGGTTAGCCAAGCGGATCCAACTCTGTAAGAAATGCAGGGAACAGAAGAACTGAAATAATTAACGTGTGACTGGTCGTAGTAATTACTGAATCGATTACATTTTAAAGGAATAGAGTCCAAATACATAAATTTTTGCATACTGTAAGCGAATCCAAAATGTGGAAAGTCTAACTCAAAAATCTCTGGCGTGATCATAAAATGACAGGTGTTAATCCGAAAAATACCCAATCCTCCTATTACAAACCTAAATGAGAATTGCTCTTAAATTTTAATAGGTTTCGCACTCCAAACTTTATCACCTAAAGTTTTTGTATTCATTATCTGGAGTGTCACAGATAAGGCAATGAGAGAGTCCGAAATCCGAAATGAACGTTGGCGTATACCTCGCGCGTTTTCAAAATGCGTTCTTTGTCCATTTACAAATCGCACTGACTTTCCACGTGCATTTATTTCAGATACAAATCTAGACACACAGAGTTAATCACACTGCAAATATAACGCTCACAGATATTTTTATTTAATCAAACACTAACTATACCTAAAAACGTTTTCAGAAAACGTTATAAATGCTTATGAGCTCCATTCTTCGTCACCTACAAATTTTCTAACTATCAGACGTTTTTGAGAAAACTGACTGCCCCTTCAAATCCCACTCGTAGATACATTCAGTAACTCTTTTTTTTTGCCCACAGAGTGTACTTATGGGCTACGTAACTTTATCAGAAGAAACAGCTATTATTTCCCTAAACAATACTAAACAACTGATCTTTGTAATGATAAAGTGTTTTCTCCGAGATATGACCTTGATTTTTTAAATATTATTTATATGATTTTCTGTCACAAACGGTTAAGTTCTATTTAACTTTAAACTTATGTAATCATAAGAGCATTTTATTTTCATCTAATGTACTGTCTTTCGATACCAAATTTCATCAAAATCTGGAGAGTAATTTCAGAGCTAATACATGGAGACGGACGCCACTCATCACAATGCGCCAATCACACACACGTCTTTCAATAAACGCATTCCTAGTACATGGTCGAGGGATAGCTGTCTGCGTGGTATGAGGATGAAAGTGTTAAAATTGGCAATACAACAAGAAAGCTGAGCGTCCCGTTCTGGTTGGCTGTGCACACAACATGGCGGCTTCCGTGGGAAACTCAACGTAACAATTTCATAGGCACCAAACACAAGGCGAACAAGATAAATACACGTAAGAACTGTCCTCTCCAGAATTTTCGCAGGAACCTTCAAATTTCCGGACCAATCCGGAAAACCGTACAGGTCTCAGGGCTGAGATGTGAAGGCGGGACCTCCCGAACACGCGGCAGGAGTGCCAACCACTCGGCCGCAATGCTTTATTGACGGGGGTTTTGATTTATATCTGACCGATAATAACCAAACAATTTCACAGTACAGAGTCGGTGTAGAAACCCCAATACCAAATGCAACCTAAATCAATTATTTCGGTAACGAAGCACGAAGTTAAACAATCACGATGTTCGTCTTCTGCGATTTATCACAGTGTGAACTGATAAGTGCTTAGCAATGTTTCGCCAGAATATAATGCCTCCATCTTCAGGGCTAAGGATGGATATAGTAAGTTCTACCGAAACGTTGGTATAAACCTACAACTCCACACTGTGTCTGAACCCAGGACAGGAACAAAATTCACAGTAAATTTAATTTCTAACACAGGGGGCCACGGAGGGTTGAGAACACGGGTTTAATTTTCACACTTTGGCGAATGAACGTATGGAAATCGTGTACAATGTAACAGTAAACACGAGAGTTAAGTGTGACTGAGTACAGGCATACCTCGGAGATATTGCGGGTTCGGTTCCAGACCACCGCAATAAATCGAGTCATACGAATTGTTTGGTTTCCCAATGCATATAAAAGTTATATTTACGCTAAACTGTAGTATATTAAGTGTGCAATAGCATTAAGTCTAAAAAAAAACATTGCGAGAATTACCAAAATGTGACGCAGAGACACGAAGTGAGCGCGTTCTGTTGGGAAAATGGCGCCGATAGACTCGCTCGACGCAGGGTTACCACAATTTGAAAAAAAAAAAAGCAATATCTGCGAAACGCAATAAAACGATACAAAGAGCGAACAGCAGCGTGAAAAGTGGAGCGGTTTTCACGAGGATGATTGGGCAATGATGTTAACCGGGTCGAGGGGGGACTCGGCCCCCTTTACGAAAAAATGCTCCTGGCTATACGGAATCATCTCCGATGTCCAAAGTCAATTTCTGCTTGGATTCATGATTCTGACATCACCTAACGCGTATCTGATCCACGACATCCCATGGAGCGGCGAGTCAGGACAGAGAATGGCTACGGAACCGAACAACATTAGTTCGATTCCCGGGACAGGCAGAACTTCGTCTTCACAACCAGCACAGCGTGCAGACCGTTTCTGAGGCCGACCAGTGCTCTTTACCGCGGTGGGAAAATCCACCGAGGCGTGAACGTGATGTGACCAGTTCAGGGCAGAGGTTAATAAGTTTTACCTCCATTCCCCTTATACGCCTTGATGGCATTATGCTTGGGAACTGAGACAACTTTAACATAGTTCTTCCGAGCTGGAGGAGGGACAACCTCAAAAACCAGAAGTCACAGAAATATCAGAACGATGAAGACATGAGAAAAGCAAAGTGCGGAACACCAGATCTCACTCTTTCATCCGCAAAGGAACGCAATGGTATGAAACCGCTGTGGTATATGATTAATGACCCGTGATACACGAAACAGCCGAGGTTCACGTTACGATCAAACTTCGCTTTACAAGCTTTTACACAGAATACATAAAATGAACGCATAATGGGGAGAGTGCGGGTGTCGTTCGTTCCACCCGTTTCGTCTCCGAAATTATTAAACGGATTTCGGTCAAATTTAATTCAGATGATTTCCATTGACATTTACCATAACATATTCTGGTTAATGTGCACTTTAAACAAAGTTGAAATAAAATTTGTAATTTTTCTCACGAATATTAATCACTTCTTGTCACAATAAAGATGAACACAGCAGACAAGCATTCGCAGATACCATCAGAATCTTACCTTCATGGAGGAGAGAGTCCTTGAGAACTTGACAGTACACTAGGCTACTAAAAAAATTTCCCGACCCTTATCGAATCCAGATGTTCATTACAGTGTTCTCAACATCCCGACAAATGTCCCTATTCTGATCTACATGAATCCAGTCCAAAAACATCCCACTCTGTTTCCTTAAGCTGTAATATTATCCACCTCTCGTCGCCTGTGTCTTTCGAAAAATCTCTTTGGTTCAAGGTTACCAACCAAAAGGTCAAAATATTCCCCTGAGAACTCTGTTCTGAGACACCGTTATTCTGCAGTCTTCCTTAAATGTAACAGACCAAGATTCACACCCACACATAACAACACGTTTAAACATCAGACAGGAAGACAGAAGTTTCTGAACTGAAAGTTAACACGCAATGTCATCAGGGAACAACAAATTTAATATGAGATATTTTTCGATCTAAATATTTTAAAAAATACAGGATATAAAACACGTCCGTTGTTAATTTCTCACTTCATAGTCTCGTTTGCTTTGGTTGGTTCCCTAATGCGTTAGCAGTCCCGCATGACCGATGGACTTAGATCGACTTTAAACCAACCACAAAAAATAAATCACAATAGATCAGTCGACAGACTGACACACAGCTCCCGAGACAATGGTAATCGATCTTATGGTGCTCCTGGGAGGTCAAGGGTTGCCCGAATTTAACAAAACTTGGAGTGACTGTCGCGAGAACAGACAAACGCCAGTCAGGTTACTGAATAAAGTCAAAATTATAATCTCACGATATAAACAAATGAAATAACACAATTTTCACATCACATGACGAGGTCGTCGGAATTTCCGTATGACTCATGAGCTAACGTAACTCAAAACATTCCTGAGTTTCTCTAACGCGAGATATGCAGTGCCTGATGAGATCCAAACCTCGTCGTATTTTACGATGAACGGATTTTTGGAAACCCAGAATTCAATACGCACTCCACATTTCTATAAAATCCATTAAAATATTATCCTCCCATCGACACACAAATCTTTTACCAAGTTGTCCCATTCCTTCAGACCTCAGCATAAAAACGTTATATGTATTTCTCATGCGTGCTACATGTCAGCCTATCTCATCCTTCGTGTTTTAATTCTTAATAACTGCTATAATATTTTTTAAACTCAAACACGATTTGTTACGAGTTGTGTTTAATACTGGGGATACTGTGAACGACCCGTTCTTCAAGTTCCTGAGCACTACGGGTCCCAACTTCACGTTGACTCGATCTATAGACTCCTTAGATGAGGGATCGGCCCTTCTCAAGGCCTCTACCTGTACACAGGACAGCACAACACAACATCCATGGCTTGAGTGGGATTCGAACCCACGGTCCCAGCGACCGCGCGGCCACTGCAGACCCCGTTGTGTTTAACGGGAAACAAAAATAAAAACACACTAGCTAATTGAAAAATAGCTGGCTATAAGGTGGAGTCTACATCGCACGGTTCGGACTATGACTTATCAGAATAGGCTTATTGTGTGTTCACTTAACATTAAACAAAGCGACGATAAAGCCAGAGAATGAGACACCTTTTTGTATGACAACAGGAAACGTGACACAGTCAGACCTACGGTTCTTATCAAAACTGGTGGGTTGGTAACACTGCAGTACTTCCTCTTTCAAAACCTTTTGTTTCTCAACTACACGCGTAATTCCGGTCACTGTGCACGGAAAATAGCAATCTTTGCCATAATTTCTAACGAACGAAACCCCACACACCGGAAAGACTCTTACAAGTAACTACGATTGACTAGCTAAGCAACTAACAGATTTTATGACCAATATCCGCCGTTGGACAAGAATATTTTTTTTAATATAATTTTAGTAAAGTAAGATTTTATCGATAGCCACGGTGGTCTAGCGGTTAGAACGCTGGGCTTGTAATCCTGGGGTCTCGGGTTCTATTCCCGGCGGTGCCCGAATTTATAACTTGTGTTGGGCAAGGCCGTGGTCTAGGCAACACGGAGTTTTCCTCCGTGGCATCCCAACAATTACTCCATTCACACACAGAAGAAGGCAATGGCAAACCACTTCTGGATCATCTGCCAAGAACGTATATGAACAGGTCCCTGTCCGAGAAAAGGATGGAAGGATCCTGTTCATATGGACCTGTCGTCAGACAGAACACTAAATAATAATAAGATGAGGTGGTCTAGCGGTTAGAACGCTGGCCTTGTAATCCTGGGGCCTCGGGTTCGATTCCCGGCGGTGCCAGAATTTATAACTTGTGTTGGGCAAGGCCGTGGTCTAGGCAACACGGGGGCTTCCTCGGGGGGCGTCCCCGGTTTCTCCGTGGCATCCCAACAATTACTCCATTCACACACAGAAGAAGGCAATGGCAAACCACTTCTGGATCATCTGCCAAGAGCGTATATGAACAGGTCCCAGTCCGAGAAAAGGATGGAAGGATCCTGTTCATATGGACCTGTCGTCAGACAGAACACTAAATAAATAAATAAGATTTTATCGTGATTAAGGACTGTTAGTGTAAAGCTTAACCCCCCCCCCCCCCCCATGTTGGAAAAACGTCTGACAAATACAGAACTTAACGGCATACACAGTGTTTCCTACACAACGCAACCATGAAATTACGCGTTATATATCGGATACTTCCACTTGTAACAATTCTGTGTGGGGCAAACGCTCTGAACATTCAGCAATGACTACTTTAGTCAACATACGCCTCGATTTACAGCTGTAAAGCTAATATTTATTGTACGAGGAATCCAAAATTCCTCTAGCATCGTCCGACCAGCAGAGAAGGATTTCATATAGATTTAATTACGTTCTAAAAAGACGCCATATTTATCCGAATTTAAACCTTGACCTAACCTCCTCCCTAAAATATGTCGCGGGCTCCAATTTTTGAAACTTAAATTAAAGGTAAAATGATGACACGTGCAATTTAATCACAGAATCTCTAAATAAACGACAAGAAAATCTAAAAATATTTCATTTGAAGTCTTTAGCGTGTCATTTTCGTAAAACGGTAATGCGATGTTATTTATCTTTACGTAAAACGACAATGACGCAACGCAAAATAAAATAAACTTATTACAATTCATAGATCTCAGTTTTTCGTCGTAGTTTCTAGTAAAATACATAACAGAATTTAACATTCTCAAATATAAAGCACGATATATTTTTTGGGGAAATATTTGGAGGGGCGGTTTCGATTTATATCTGGTCAAATGAAGTAAAAAAAAACACAAATTCACGACTCAGGTTTTGTGTATCGTTAATGTCAGTCCTTCCATCAAAATATTTTCATAAATTTTGCAGGAAGAAACCATTTCGCGTTGCCCCAAATATTTCAGTGGAAGAAGTGTTCAAAACGTACACCCCAAATTTTGACTCATTAAAATAGATTCGTAACTCTGAAAAGAAGACACTTCAAGATGCAGCTTAAGTTTGATTTAAAAACGAAATAATCCTCTTGAAGATCCAATAAGAATGATTCTCAGAACCCGAATTAAATCACTAAAAAAATGTCACTCAGGTCGGAGACCACACAAAGAATTACCGACTGTCGCCAATCGCAGAAATGTCCTAACGGACGGAACACAGCACTGCACTGAACACAACAAAACACGACCTGCACGCACCACGCCTCGTCACAGTCTGTCAGCACAACGCAACATGGCCGCCGGAGAAGCCTCAAAGCGTGACGCCATTGTCTTGTGTCCTCGTTACTGACATCGGTATAGTTCAGTTTCTTTGACGTGGCCGCTGTAAACATGAAGCGCAGTGGATTCAGTCGATTCCAGTAAAATCCAAAAGGAATTCAAAGGGAGTGCGGGTTATTTCAGCTGCCAACTTAACTGCGCATGCGGAAGATTCAAGTCCTTGCATCGGAACGGGGAAATCAGAACTCAAAACCATAGAAAGAAAGAACCACTCTACCAAGAATTTCAACTCCCACTACAATTCCCCTACTTCTCCTCACGCGCTGCTCAGTGGACACGTCTAAAAAATTGAACTGTACCTCTTTACGCTTAGTGGCACTAAAACAGGACGCATTGGATGAAAACATGTGGTTCCCAGGACGTTGGGCGAATTCTGTAAGAATGACTTTAGGGTTCCTGATTTTTCTCAGGTTCTCCAAGCAAACTGTACTGTAGGGCATCGGCCTCCGACAAGACTGCTGCCCCTGTGTCTAAGCACCACGAGATACAGTCAAACAAGGGGAGCGCTGGTGAAGCTCCTAGGCACTTAACTCGCTTTTACGTCGGTTACCTGTTTATTTAACGATGTCCTATCGACTGCATGCACTACTTAGCACTGGATAGTGGAATGTTATTATCTAGGGGTGGATTCGGCCAGATCCTGTCCCAGCAGATGAAAACGAGAGACCACATAAAACAGGTCTCAGGGCCTAAAATTCAAACCTGGGACCTCAGGATCCCTGCTCACGTCCAACTGAAGAATAAAAAGAACAAGTGAGTAACCATTGTGACGTCACACAATCACTGCCGACCCTGAACCACGGAAACGAGGCAGGACGAGATCTCACGCAATGTTTTCCCGGCGCATTTCAGCGAATGTCAGGAAAAGCCACTGACCCCTGTTTCTCTGCAACTCTGCGGTTTACCATTGCGAAAAAGTCCACGATCAGACCTTGTCCAGAGTCAGTACTGCGCAATTAGTAGGAGTTATCAGAGATCATCTTCAGATATTTCCAATATAAGTACGTGATAAGTCGCTATAAGCAATGACCTTTCCATTTGGATATATTTGGTAGTTCGTAGTTGATAAGACCAATTATAGAAACGTCTCCCGTCATCGAAGACTTTTAAAACTAACTGTTTCCTCACTTTGTAGAAATGATATGTTAGTATAGAAACGCACAAGATGAATAGGTTCCATTAACTTAAACAAAGGCTCGATTGAATCTTCTTATACACATCCCAAATTTCACATTCTGTGACAAATATGAGGACGAGATACGGAGTCAAATTTGTCTCGCTGCCCCTTTCAAATGGGCTTTAGACCAAATATTTTTTCGAGCGGCCTCCTCATAAAACATTACATGCTGTTGTTTCGTTTTGCGTGCTACGAGCTCTGCCAACTGGTTTAAAAATTACTAATCACGCTAAGAATAGACTTTAAATCGCTAAGTTGCTTATAACAAAGTCTTCTCCACTTATTAAAGATCAAAGTCTCGTGTAGATTTGTCGGTATGAATCAAACGATTACAATAATTTCTTGAATTGATAATGGTACACCAGTCAATATCAACTCACAGACAAAATGTAAACAGCCCAGGGGCCTCTGTAGAATCTGACGGGATACGTGTGATTCAAAATTAAGCTAGTAGGAGAATAGCAAAGTACAATTATTTCACCGGTATATTATCAAAGTTCCCTACCTTCAATGGCCTCGACTGACTCAGGATAACTTCGGAGGACATGGATTTCTATTCGAAAGTTGTTCTCTCTGAGTCCCTCTATACTCTCCTTCAGTTTGGCCCTAACCTTTTGAATCACCCTGTATATTCTCTTATTAGTAGAGGAGCCAAAATTAACACGGCCCGAAATAGTGTGACAAGCACGTAACAGAATGAGTTAGCTGTGTTAATAAACAGCTTCTGTACCTTATCCTGATTCAGCGGCGGGATTAACAAACCTGATTTTGAAGTGGTAGGCCCAATGAAAATGCCAAAATGTGAAATATGAAAAGCAGTCTCAAAGACTTCCATGACGATCGTCAGAATTATTTCAACACAGCAATAGAGTTATCCCCTCTTGTTGATGAATAACCTTCACCAGCTCTCCACATGTGCAAAAACTTCCTTAAACATGATTGGTCAACTGATATTTTTTTAATTCACAATCATATTTTCTTTGCGGTACGAAATGAATTATTAATATTTAGAAGTACTTCAAGCTTTAAAGGGTTAACTGCATTTCCAGTCACGTTAATTTTGATATCGCCATGAATATACGAAAATATATTCTTTATTAAAATGTGTGTACATTTTTAAACATCCTGTAGTGATGTTCGCTATTTGAGACCGCAAACATCTCAAGAAATTAAATTGGCACCCCGCTGCTACGAACTTCTGCGTGGTCTCTCTCACCGAACGCCTGAAGAGTAGATAACCCAACCGATCAAACTGACGAAGAAGTTGCCGCAGATGCCAGGCACTGGAGTCCACGAACAAACCGAATGCAAAATTCATTGCCTGTGTTCATGAATCATCGATGGTTTATTTTATACAAGAAGAAAATTCATACATATCGAAGGGATAACTCCTTGATCACCGCCTGATCAAGGAGGAACCTCAAGATGTCACAGGACCTTTAAATTTTGCTATTTCGGATTGTGAAACACTGTAGTTTCTTTAGCTGTTACCAATGTTTCGGTGTAACTTATCGGCTCCTTCTTCAGGGCAAATACGTTCTTCCAAGCTGTCTCGTGTGTACGGTCTATGGCAGTGGTATTCAACCTTTTTTGTTCGCGTACCCCCAGATATAATTTATCTTCAACTTTGTACCCCCAAAGTAGTTGGTGTATAATTCAAGTTATACATAGTATATAATCTACATCTAAAATAAATTAAATTAATTACATTACTGATTATTCAGTGTTTATCATAAAATAATAACTTTTTTTAAATTTCACGTACCCCCAAAGATGTCTTCGCGTACCCCCAGATATAATTTCTCTTCAACTTTGTACCCCCAAAGTTGTTGGTGTATAATTCAAGTTATACGTAGTATATAATCTACATTTAAAATAAATTAAATTAATTACATTACTGATTATTCAGTGTTTATCATTAAATAACTTTTTTTTTAAAATTTCACCTACCCCCTAAGATGTCTTCGCGTACCCCAGGTTGAATACCACTGGTCTATGGTATCAGATACATAGACGAGTGGAGCCATCTGTCCGTGGCAAGCACTACCAGCTATGCCTGACAACGTCATCTCAATCGATAACATTCTGTAATGAAGTCGGCGTAGTCACTTGTTATTTAACGATACTTAATTCACTGTTTGCTACTTAACGGCGAACAGGCTAAAACTATACTTATAAATGGTGAAATAGAGAGACAGAATGAAGGATTGAGGAACATATGACAAACGTCAGTTTCACAGCCGAGGCATGAACTGGGTACCACTAGATACATGTCCAGACCATCGCCGAGGACAGAACTCCTGACCTCTGGAGCGAAGTTTGGAACTAAAAGACATCAGAAATACTACTCTGACATTTCTCATTTCCCACTACAAAGCGAGAGAAATACACAGTAGTCAGGTAAGCTTCAACTAAGCTCCTTATTGTCCGCGTCATTTATCTTAGCTGCTGTAAAGAAAGCTTTGCGCATGCTCTGCTCAGTACTACCTCCAAAAATAACGTATCCGTTGTGTACACAATATGAGCTGTGATCCAGCGAACAGCGCTCGCCGCGTAGAATGTTTTTTGAACGGTGAATATACGCAAAATAAAATTAAAATATAAAAACAATTAATAATAACAATAATCTTTCATGGTGTCGTTCCTCATATAAAAACGCACAACTAGAATATTCGGACAAAAGTCGCTTAGCAGGACAAAGTATACAGTGTGTCCCAAAAAGATGTTGACAGATCATAACACCCTGTCAGTCGCACATCGCTGTCAACTGTGCGACGAAGGTAACGGTGGTCATTTTAAACACCAGAACTATATTTTCTAATTCACTAAGTGTCAATGCTGACGTTTGTTAAAATGTATTTATTCCACTCATCGAATGTGTTTATACATATTCTTGAGACACTCTGTATACGCAACGACAATATTAACTTGAATTATAGGAAAACAAATTTGAAATGGACAGAAGTACTTCATTACCACGCCGAATAATATTCATACTTTAAAACAAATTAACCTTAGACATGTTATCAAAGGGTTCGATGTTCTGTAAGAACTCAAAAGAAATCTACACCACAACGCAGGTATAATTTCAACACCCATGTAGCGGGCATTCAACAGTGACCCCTTGACACATCGCTGGGTCACGTGCTTCTGGCTGCAGCTGCTGACCCGGAGTCAGTAGTACCCCAAGTGCCCTCACTTCGGGGCCACGGGTCACCTTTCAATACTTGGCGATACTTCCACATTTACACACTTTTCTCCATGGTCTTGAACGCTGGTTGACGAAATATTAGATGAAGATTTCTGTCTTCTGGGTTGTTGCGCTGTGAATATTCATCGCCCTGATGACGGAGGCAGTATGACCTCTGAAACGTTGGTAAACATCGACCAGACTACACAGCGCAACAACCCAGAAGACGGAAATCTTCATACTCATCGCCCTGATGACGGAGGCAGTATGACCTCTGAAACGTTGGTAAACATCGACCAGACTACACAGCGCAACAGCCCAGAAGACAGAAATCTTCATACTCATCGACCTGATGATGGAGGCAGTATGACCTCTGAAGCGTTGGTAAACATCGACCAGACTACACAGCGTAACAACCCAGAAGACAGAAATCTTCATCGCCCTGATGACGGAGGCAGTATGACCTCTGAAACGTCGGTTAACATCCACCAGATTACACAGCGCAACAACCCAGAAGACAGAAATCTTCATACTCATCGACCTGATGATGGAGGCAGTATGACCTCTGAAACGTTGGTAAACATCGACCAGACTACACAGCGCAACAACCCAGAAGACAGAAATCTTCATCGCCCTGATGATGGAGGCAGTATGACCTCCGAAACGTTCGTTAACAACGACCAGACTACACAGCGCAACAACCCAGAAGACAGAAATCTTCATACTCATCGCCCTGATGATGGAGGCAGTATGACCTCTGAAACGTTGGTTAACATCGACCAGACTGCACAGCGCAACAACCCAGAAGACAGAAATCTTCATCGCCCTGATGACGGAGGCAGTATGACCTCCGAAACGTTGGTTAACAACGACCAGACTACACAGGGCAACAACCCAGAAGACAGAAATCTTCATACTCATCGCCCTGATGATGGAGGCAGTATGACCTCTGAAACGTTGGTTAACATCGACCAGACTGCACAGCGCAACAACCCAGAAGACAGAAATCTTCATCGCCCTGATGACGGAGGCAGTATGACCTCCGAAACGTTGGTTAACAACGACCAGACTACACAGCGCAACAACCCAGAAGACAGAAATCTTCATCGCCCTGATGATGGAGGCAGTATGACCTCCGAAACGTTGGTTAACAACGACCAGACTACACAGCGCAACAACCCAGAAGACAGAAATCTTCATACTCATCGCCCTGATGATGGAGGCAGTATGACCTCTGAAACGTTGGTTAACATCGACCAGACTACACAGCGCAACAACCCAGAAGACAGAAATCTTCATACTCATCGCCCTGATGATGGAGGCAGTATGACCTCTAAAACGTTGGTAAACATCGACCAGACTACACAGCGCAACAACCCAGAAGACAGAAATCTTCATCGCCCTGATGACGGAGGCAGTATGACCTCTGAAACGTTGGTTAGCATCGACCAGACTACACAGGGCAACAACCCAGAAGACAGAAATCTTCATACTCATCGCCCTGATGATGGAGGCAGTATGACCTCTGAAACGTTGGTTAACATCGACCAGACTGCACAGCGCAACAACCCAGAAGACAGAAATCTTCATCGCCCTGATGACGGAGGCAGTATGACCTCCGAAACGTTGGTTAACAACGACCAGACTACACAGCGCAACAACCCAGAAGACAGAAATCTTCATCGCCCTGATGATGGAGGCAGTATGACCTCCGAAACGTTGGTTAACAACGACCAGACTACACAGCGCAACAACCCAGAAGACAGAAATCTTCATACTCATCGCCCTGATGATGGAGGCAGTATGACCTCTGAAACGTTGGTTAACATCGACCAGACTACACAGCGCAACAACCCAGAAGACAGAAATCTTCATACTCATCGCCCTGATGATGGAGGCAGTATGACCTCTAAAACGTTGGTAAACATCGACCAGACTACACAGCGCAACAACCCAGAAGACAGAAATCTTCATCGCCCTGATGACGGAGGCAGTATGACCTCCGAAACGTTGGTTAACAACGACCAGACTACACAGCGCAACAACCCAGAAGACAGAAATCTTCATACTCATCGCCCTGATGATGGAGGCAGTATGACCTCTGAAACGTTGGTTAACATCGACCAGACTGCACAGCGCGGTAATCCTGAAGACCTTCGTGAGAACCTCAATTCCGACCGAAATATTTATGAGTGACTTATCACCTGGTGTTAAGGGATTTTGCGCCTTGGACAGGTATTTAAATCCGATGTAACCATCTGCACGCAGTAAAGTACACCCACGTCTTAAGAAGCCGGTGGCCTTTCGGCTGGTCAACCCGAAGGTACCACAGATGTCATCCTGAGCCAGGTGGATCGGTCTGTGTTGACGCAATTTTTTTACGTTTGTTCTGAGAGTCTCCTCGGCCGCATTTCGCTTCCGTATTTGGCTCCTGGCACCGACGCAGCCTTGAACAACTTCACCGGTGACTCCGTTCTCGACTTTCCTTCTACGGCTCGCCTGATTGTTCCGGATCCCACTCGATGCCTTTTCAACGTTAATTTACGTGTCTGGTCAACAGGTTGACATTTTTTATAATTTCTTTGTTATTATTATTTAGTGTTCTGTCTGACGACAGGTCCATATGAACAGGATCCTTCCATCCTTTTCTCGGACTGGGACCTGTTCATATACGTTCTTGGCAGATGATCCAGAATTGGTTTGCCATTGCCTTCTTCTGTGTGTGAATGGAGTAATTGTTGGGATGCCACGGAGGAAAACTCCGTGTTGCCTAGACCACGGCCTTGCCCAACACAAGTTATAAATTCGGGCACCGCCGGGAATCGAACCCCCACCAAGTACAATTACCTAAAACGTCTTAATAAAAGACTTTTAAACATAGTGAGCAATAACCAAAATGAATTCATTCACTGATCATTGTAATTCATTTTCGCTTTAACCTAACCAACCCCATGGAGTGTGGTCCCTCCTAAGAAGCCAATATTACACTCAGCTAATCAAGAAATTCCCCTGCGTTTTAAAGGACACGAAGTTCTTCACCGTGCCCGCCACGAGTCCCTGTCCTGAGCCAAATGACTCCTATCCACACCCCTAAACCCGATAACCTTAAAATTCACTTTAATATTATCCCCAGTTATGCCTAGGTTTCCCAACCAAAATTTCGCACGCATTTAGCGTCTCCTCCTTTTGTGTTACATGACTCAAAAATCTCATCGCCCGAGATTTCATCATCGTAATAATGCCGGTGTTGCTGTCAGCCCAGAGTTGCCGTGGGCTTAAACTTTGCCCTTTGTCCAACCCCCAGATGACTCACGGGTGGAATGATATTGACAGCGCAACCCGGCAGGACTGCGTGGTAAGTAAGTGACTGTTATTTGTTAGGATCTGAGGTTTTCACGGCGGTGATCCTAAGATGGCTGTCCTCTGGGTCCCTGAAGACAGCTGTCTGTGTCGATGAAACTCTGGGTTACGAAGGACGACGAGAATGTTTAGACTGGCTCAGACATTTTCTTATCTTCTCAGGAAGGACAGTGTTCCGTGGGGTTAGTCAGCCAGGAGACGCCTCGAAGCAAAACAGTAGGGCATTGTACTCCGACGATGGAACAGATCTGAGAGAGTCTGCCCGTCCCCTCAACTCCCACGCCTCGTCTGGCAGCCTAGTTACGTAACAACCTGCATCCTACATTCAGTTTTTTGGTCCGAGTTAATGGAGTGTTACGAAGTTGACTCCAGCGTTAGACGCGTAGAGCAGGATAAGTTTTGATTTTTTTAAAGTCGGGTACAGAATTCAATACAAAGAAACAAAATAATTCTAAATTTAATCAAATTACAAAAGAAATAACGCGGAACATTTTGAACCACTTCTAACATTTAACGCTGATACATTGACCCTTACAGACAGAAACAAAAGCGAAGTCGTCTAAGAAGTGAGTACGAGATTCTGAGAAAAGTGAACAAGAGAATTTAAAATTACAAATGAAACTTTTAGAAAAAAAAAAAAGATCTGGAATCAAAAATCTTTTAACAGAATCACAAAATAAATTTACCATCGGTTCGGAAAGTTTAAGAGAATGGCTGAAATAAGGACAACGATATTAACACTTCATGGAAAGCGACTCGTAAGACGACCCTGAAGAAGATGTCTCGACTAGAAGACAAAAAAATTAGCAATAATCCGCAAAGATAAGACGGAAAATATCAGAGACGTTTCGTCCATCGACCCGGATAAAACGGAAAAAAAATACCAGAATAAGATCACAGTTGCCTACGATATAATTTTCCGTCTCACTCTTTATTTAAAGACATCTGTGTTCTAGCATTTGTTGGAGTGACAGATAAAACCACGAAAATCGACAGACCGAGGATCAGTAAGCCTTTGAACACGAGTAATTTTCTCTAAACATAAAACGAATGATTCTTCCATAATAACGAGATCTGAGGCACCAAAACACTTCGAAATTCGTCAGCGAACCAAATCGGTGGGCTGCATGAGAGACGTGTAGTTTAACGTGGACTTTGGGTACCAATTCAGCATTTGCCCTAGGACCCAACAAAAGCAATGAGGCAGTCAGTTTAAGCTCGTAGTTCATTTACATTATATTTGTAAATTCAGTTCCTACCCGAAAGAAAACACATGTTCCTTTAAAAGTATCAACTAGTTAATGGGTTAATGGTGTTAAGGAAATAATCACTGTTCCTTCTGAGAATCAAAACAAACATTGCGTGCACAAAATGAAGAGTGTTTTAATGTTAAAGCATGCGTTAAGTATAGTTTCCACTGTTTAAGAGAGTTAAATGACGTACCAACAGAGTATCGCGGGTGTACGAGGTGCGATCGGAAAGTTTCAAGACTGCGCGTATAAAACCCCGTACACTTATCAAAGGTATTAAATTCATCCATCACCTTCGAAGTAGTTCCCCTGGGAGTGAACACAACGATCCCAGCGCCGCTGCCAAGCCTGGAAGCATCCCTGGAAATCTTTCTTTGTCAGCCTGTCAAGCACCATCTGCGATTCTGCCTGAATCTCTTGCCAAAGACTCGCCAAAACGGCTACGGAAACCTATGAAATGCTAAAGCAAGCATTTGGGGAGTCCGCAATGGGTCGTGCACAAACTTTTGTGTGGCATTCACGTTTTATAAATGGCCGAACCTCTGTCGATGATGACGAGCGTTCTGGACGACCATCTTCGAGCACAACGCCCGAAAATGTTACGAAGATCGACGTCGTACCATCAACGACTTGTGCGACATTGTTGGGATAGGCTATGGGACCTGTCAGCTGATTCTAAAGGAAGAACTCCACATGCGACGCATCCTGTCTGAGGACCAGAAGCAGAATCGACTTGACTTCTCGTTTGTCAGGAGCTCAAAGATCTTGCAAGAACCGAGCCCAACTTCCTTTCTAAGCTCCGTGTGACTTCTTCCTCTTCCCAAAGATGAAAATTCAGCTAAAGGGAAGGAGATTTGAGACGATAGAAGAGATTCAGGCAGAATCGCAGATGGTGCTTGACAGGCTGACAAAGAAAGATTTCCAGGGATGCTTCCAGGCTTGGCAGCGGCGCTGGGATCGTTGTGTTCACTCCCAGGGGAACTACTTCGAGGGTGATGGATGAATTTAATACCTGAAATAAGTGTACGGGTTTTTATAGGCGCAGTCTTGAAACTTTCCGATCGCACCTCGTATTTTGTGTGTCTGGTCCAACAGCCAAGGACTCCTTCTCGTGCGCATATTTCGGACACAACGCACAGCAAAAAGACAATTTTGTAGTTCGTCACTCCCTTTTCCCCCAACATACGTCCATTTTACGATGACTTTTCGCTTGGTTAATTTTATTTTCATTTAGCAACATCATTTCCTTCTACTTGCGAAACATTTATATTAAATTTCAGTTAATATTTAATATATTATCTTATTAAAAATTGTGATTTGACGGAAAATATTAAAATGTTAACCTAATTCACAATATGACGCAAATATACTACCTTAAATTTCAGTATAAGAATTAAATATAAATTAAAATAACTCAGACCGTCATGGCGGCAAGTGTGAAAAAATCGCTGTCTTATGAGTTGCTGCACACGTACTCTGATAGATACCTACGTTTCGTAGGTACTTATTTCCTCCATCTTCAGGGTGATGAGTCTCATCGCCCTGATGATGGTCGGTTAATATCTACGAAACAACACGTCACTCCATACTGTAAGGAAGTTAGGATAAAATCACATGTGGAAATGAATTAATTCTAAAGTCCAACATCACGCAACTTTACCCCATGGGTAATTCATACAATCCGGGGTAGTGTGTGGGCCTAGAGCCGCTGCGGGGCCGTGGCGTGTGCAAACAAGGCCCTGTTTTGATTCTCGGTGCTGGAATGAGATGACCCGGATCCACGCACACGCGACCTTAATTTGTAGCAATTAGCGGCTCTGACTTCATGCAACACCGCGGCGGCTTCTGTTACAGTAAACGTCGCTAATAGACACAAATTCTGCACGTGAATGGATACAAATGTTCCTAGTAACTGAAACCTGCTCATAACAGAAACGCAGACGACCTGAAGATATTTCTGCTTTAGACAAGTTCCGTCTTACACAAGACAGGCCTACATTAATGTCTTCTGGGTTGTTGCACCGCGTAGTCTCATAGAAGTTTACCGACGTTTCATAGGTACTTGTCATCATCAGGATATGATATTTAAAGCAGAAAACACTTCGAAAACGTCGGTAAACTCCTGCCAGACTACGCGGTGCACCAACCCACAAGACAGTCCCATCTTCACACTCGAACATACTTATGTATCAAACCGCGAGTGATAACTTCATCCTAAACACACTTTCATTGCCCGCACTTTCACAGTCAACCCATTAACCCAGCAGTACAGAATTATTGGCATCATTATTAATATTATTATTTTTAAATTGTTTGGTTGGTCCACAAACGTTGGGCGTTTTGATATTATTATTATTATTAATATTACATCTATTCCCCACTTAATAGGGTATTTACTTCTATGTACCTGAGACAAATCTTTCACCTGAGGTACATAGTGCAGCAACTATTTCCGAAATGATGTACGAAGATCCTAAAATGGCAATTTAAGGCTTTTGTGATAACGGCGATGAACCTTCATGTATAATAGATAACTGTCCTGAACATTGCCGGAAAAGAAACTCAGGGCAGTGATTGATCACGGGCGGGATTTCCCCAGGAAACCACGTCTAAACCCCACACAGCCTTCTATCCAATCGGCGCCATGAGTTCCTTACTCGGAGGATAATCGAGCGGAGTCTGAAACTGACCACTCACCTCCAGCGTCCAGCTTAAGAAATGTACTCGCCATACTGTCACGTCTTCACAGGGGAAACTTGACCTCCGCCATTACGGTAGCGTTGACCCTAAAGCCCTGGTCAGTGGAAACACAAATGTGAAAGTCTGCCCTTGCTTGCAATGTCCAAATGTCGCACAGCCTCTATTAGCTCCTGTCAGATTCGAAAGTCGTCGGACGGCCAAGGAGCGCCTCTGTCACTCTGCACACAAATCAGCCCTGGAAGTAGACCGCCACACACACACACACGTGCTGCCTTGCCAGGAAAGTCTTTGGCCAAGGGCGAATAACAGACTGATAACAACGTTGCTGGTCGATTCTTACGCTACCTACCGGTGATCGATAAGGTTGCAAGGAAGTGGTCGTGGCCAGTTTCAAAATAATTTCGCAGTTCCTCTGTAAATACGCACAGGTCAGGCGATATTCGAACCGGGAACCTTTTAAACACAAGTCGTCTCGTCATAAAGTAATTGTAATTGTCTATATCTTCCTGTTACTGATTCTCTCATACGTCCAAAATTTGTCATTCGGAACTCTGTTCTTAGCCATTCTTAATCCACGTTCTTCCCTAAGAGTCAGAGACCATGTTTCGCACCCATAAGAACCAAAACGTAATATTAAACTTTCTATAATTTAACTTTTACAATTTGCTCCGAACGCCAAGTAGTCACCGAATTTGGTGCCATCAGAAATATTATCTTACCACTGCTCGTCTCCATAATCCATCAATATAAATGACCTTCGTCTTCTGTTTGTTTGTTGATTGGTGATCATTTTTAAAATCACTATTTTAATTGATTACAATCTCGATATGGCATCATTTAAAATGTCACTACATTAAACCATATTATATTCTATAGTTAAGTTAGCGGTTAGAACGCTGGCCTTGTAATCCTGGTGTCTCGGGTTCGATTCCCGGCGGTGCCCGAATTTATAACTTGTGTTGGGCAAGGCCGTGGTCTAGGCAACACGGAGTTTTCCTCCGTGGCATCCCAACAATTACTCCATTCACACACAGAAGAAGGCAATGGCAAACCACTTCTGGATCATCTGCCAAGAACGTATATGAACAGGTCCCAGTCCGAGAAAAGGATGCAAGGATCCTGTTCATATGGACCTATCGTCAGACAGAACACTAAATAATAATAAGATGAGGTGGTCTAGCGGTTAGAACGCTGGCCTTGTAATCCTGGGGTCTCGGGTTCGATTCCCGGCGGTGCCCGAATTTATAACTTCTGGATCATCTGCCAAGAACGTATATGAACAGGCCCCAGTCCGAGAAAAGGATGGAAGGATCCTGTTCATATGGACCTGTCGTCAGACAGAACACTAAATAATATAAATATGCTACTCTATGAAAATATCTAACTGAAATGAAAGACTATTCACTCATCCATGTCCTGCTGTGTGCATGGTTTTGTCTATAAAATGCACCAAAACACGTGTTTCACTGCAGTAAAGAGTATTACACGCTTTAATTAAGCTAATATAAGTAACTGTTTTGATTTTCGTATCCTCCTTTGCCAAACTTTGTCTTCCTTAAGTAATGCTTCAGGTTTCCTCGTAATTCTTGACAGGTAATTTTCTAGCAATTCCTATGTTCCATCCGTCGCTGAGTATCCTACGTACCCAGCGCACGTTATATAGGCATACCTCGTTTTATTGCGTTTCGCTTTATTGCGCCTCGCAGATTTTTTTTTTTTTCAAATTGTGGCAACCCTGGGTCGAGCGAGTCTATCGGCGCCATTTTTCGTGCTCACTTCGTGTCTCTGTGTCACATTTGAGTAATTCTCGCATTATTTTTTAGACTTAATGCTATCGCACACTTAATAGACTACATTGGAGCGTAAATATAACTTTTATATGCACTGGGAAACCAAACAATTCGTGTGACTCGATTTATTGCGGTGGTCTGGAACCGAACCCGCAATATCTCCGAGGTATGCCTGTATTTCCCATACGCAAAGATGTGTCCCGGGACGTGGGTGTCAACGTTTTCTTGCCCGGCACCCCCCCCCCGTGCACAAAATATATTCGAATTGTCAAACTGTTCCTTAGAGCACAATTGAAATTATCAAATTTAGAATGAATGTAAAAAAAACGGGGTATTTTGGCGTGAGGTAAATCATGAAATGAGCCGAAAATGTTTTGTATAGAGGAGCTTAGACCATTAGACTTTGCACAAAGCAGTCCGTTTGAAAGTCCTATTTGCAGGTTTTGTGTTGAAAGACTACAGAAATTCTATAGTCCACGACAGGTACGTGAATCGCCAACTCTCGTTTGTCGGTGTAACCGAGAGCACATCCAGACCGGAGAAATTCCGTCTTGGGCTCCGTAACAAAGGCGACAGATAATTCCCCCAACTTTCATGTCTGAATGGCGATTAGAGAGATAATGAAGACTCAAGTGCAAAGAAAGTGACACAGTTCACATGTCTGCCATGCGAACGCCCGCTTCTTCATAATGCACAATATCGAAACGCCGGAGGAAACTTTCGACGTTTTTTCGTCGGTTATGGGAAAAAACGCAAACATACTTTCCTACCGACATCATCACCATCTTCGAGGATTATACCCAAATGGTCTCTAGCACCACGCATCAAAATCTCTTTTGACCAATTACTCTCTCTGTTTTGAGATTACAGGGTTTCATGGCGACCACTAACTAACTAACTAGATGGCTTACCAAACCCAAAGGTTCATCACCGAATTAATCAAAGCCCTCCACCAGACCAACAAAATCCAGTTTCCTTCAACTCCTATCTCCCATAGATCCCGCCTGACATTATCCTCCCATCTACGTCTAGGTCTCCCCAGAGGTCTCTTCCCCTCAGGCTTCCCAAATGGTGGACCCAACCAACCAGATGGCTTACGGAACCCGAAGGTTCATCACCGAACTAACCAAAGCCTTCCATCGAATCCTGTCCTGGGCCAACAAAATCCAGTCTCCTTCAACTCCTATCTCCCATAGATCCCGCCTGAGATTATCCTCCCATCTACGTCTAGGTCTCCCCAGAGGTCTCTTCTCCTCAAGCTTCCTGACCAATACCCAGTGCACACCTCTTGTCCCATCCATGCATTCTACATGCCCAGCCCATCTCATTCTTCTCGACTTAATCACCCTGACAATATTGGGGGAGGAGTACAGATTTTTAAGCTCATCATTATGCAGTTTTCTCCACGCCCCATCGTCTTCCCTCTTAGGCCCAAATATCCTCCTCAACACCCGATTCTCAAACACCTGCAATCTGTGTTCCTCCCTCAGAGTGAGAGACCATGTTTCATACCCATACAAAACAACAGGCAAAATTATTGTTTTGGGAAATAAGTCTTTTGGGATGTTGCGTCATGTAGTCTGGTAGAAATTTACGGGCGTTTCAGAGGTGCTTGCTGCCTCCATCATCAGGCCGATTGCCTTATCACACAGATTCCATAAATCTTCAGTCTTTCTGTTGTTTATCTCGTAAACCATAAGTCAAGATCTGTCAAGGATACAAGTTTCTGCGACCCTGTCTACCAGAAGAAACATAATTCTGACGAAACATCGGCGTAAATGGGAGGGCAGTACTGAAATGGATTTATCTCGACGCACGATCAGTACGACGAACGCAAACCACGAGAACCTCGTCAGGATGGCCGGCGTTCCCGGCCACCCAGACGCTGAATTAACCTGCTCGGAGCCACACGAGCAAACGACCAGGACCGTCGCTTACACCGCTGTTGCACTGTAAAACTGGTGATTCTCACGGCCATTGATGGAGTCCCGTCGCATGGACGCAGCCTCGTCACCAGTCACCAGTCCCGTCAAGTTCACTGTCAAAGTCAGCAGTGATCGGTGCGAGAAGGGCCCATGCCCCCGTTAAACCCGAATGACAATTTCTGTACCAAATACATTTCAATAATATCTGAATATTGAATCTGTTCTCAATGTAAACAGGGATTGTTCATTGAACGGCATTAACCAGTTAATCTTTGTATTAATGAAGTGTTGTGTTCTCTTTGTGGTACGGATTGAATGTCTTAATATCATTCAGCCGAGCTTTGTTAAAAGTTCGATATTTGTCTTCTCTTAAGCAATCCCAAATTTCATTAACATATGAACAGGTCCCAGTCCGAGAAAAGGATGGAAGGATCCTGTTCATATGGACCTGTCGTCAGACAGAACACTAAATAATAATAAGATGAGGTGGTCTAGCGGTTAGAACGCTGGTCTTGTAATCCTGGGGTCTCGGGTTCGATTCCCGGCGGTGCCCGAATTTATAACTTGTGTTGGGCAAGGCCGTGGTCTAGGCAACACGGAGTTTTCCTCCGTGGCATCCCAACAATTACTCCATTCACACTCACACAGAAGAAGGCAATGGCAAACCACTTCTGGATCATCTGCCAAGAACGTATATGAACAGGTCCCAGTCCGAGAAAAGGATGGAAGGATCCTGTTCATATGGACCTGTCGTCAGACAGAACACTAAATAATAATAAGATGAGGTGGTCTAGCGGTTAGAACGCTGGCCTTGTAATCCTGGGGTCTCGGGTTCGATTCCCGGTGGTGCCCGAATTTATAACTTGTGTTGGGCAAGGCCGTGGTCTAGGCAACACGGAGTTTTCCTCCGTGGCATCCCAACAATTACTCCATTCACACACAGAAGAAGGCAATGGCAAACCACTTCTGGATCATCTGCCAAGAACGTATATGAACAGGTCCCAGTCCGAGAAGAGAAAAGGATGGAAGGATCCTGTTCATATGGACCTGTCGTCAGACAGAACACTAAATAATAATAATAATTTAAGTACCTGCATCCTGGACCATTTCATTCCATTCCACAACTTCGAATTCTATTTTTGAGTTTCGATTTTAACACAACCACCCTTCTGTATCTATAATTCCCTATGGCATCTTCCTTTCAGGTTTACCCTCTAAAACTGACCATACATTTTTTATTTTAGAATGCGTGCTACATGTCTCACCCATTTCGTTCTCATTAACATTTATAGAACAAAACAATATTTGAAGAAGAATTTCCTCGTCATGATATTTTCTCCAACTCCCTGCCAATTTACTTTCCCTTAAATCCAGTACAGTAGAACTCATCCGTTGCGTGTGGCTACCGATTTGGTTGAATCTCGATATGGCAGACCTACAGTAGATGTTATCGGGCCATTCTGAATTTTACTTACGTACATTACAAGTATTTTGAGAATCCTGCAGTACGAGTCTTGGGTTTATCACGTAAGATTTCACTGGACTACGGTGAAATCATAATTAAAAGACATTCCCAGTACAGACGCTTGAGGCTAACCTCACATCAGTGGGTTATAATGACCTCTGACACGAAAAGTCAGAGTCACACCGATCCCGCAACCCGGTGCTACAGCGAACCGAAACCGGTTGAACCGGAAACCAGAAAGGTTCAGTTCCGGGTGTCTAAAAATCACGACACGTCGAATCCGTTTATCAAACCATCTAGCGGTAACGGGAGGTACTCAGCTGTAAATTCAGTCACACTGACAAGAGGATTTTCGTACTTTTTAGGGGTCTTCAGCAAATACAGGTCTGCGCCAAAACCTCCTCATTTAAAATATTTATCTTGTCAAATATTAATTTATATTATTCTCAATTCTTTGAACCGTTCATATCCTCTGTAGTCGAAACAACGTAAAACCAGCGGAAATAATAGTTAAGAGGGTTGACCGCTGAACAATTTACTCAACTCATCTTCAACTTCACAGAAAATACGAGAATACGAGGTGCGATCGGAAAGTTTCAAGACTGTGTTAATAGAGGGCGAACCGGATGTAGTACGAGCTTCTGCCGCTAGGGGGTGCGGACTACATTCATAGTGAATCAGTGTGCCAGCCGGCATCATCCAATTAGCATTTGTTTCTTAGTTACGGGCGTTTTGGTAGTGCATTACACCGACCGTCCTGCGATTTCGGAATGGCGTGTGCATCAAATTTTGCCAAAGACTCGCCAAAACGGCTACGGAAACCTATGAAATGCTAAAGCAAGCATTTGGGGAGTCCGCAATGAGTCGTGCACAAACTTTTGTGTGGCATTCACGTTTTAAAAATGGCCGAACCTCTGTCGATGATGACGAGCGTTCTGGACGACCATCTTCGAGCACAACGCCCGAAAATGTCACGAAGATCGACGTCGTACCATCAACGACTTGTGCGACATTGTTGGGATAGGCTATGGGACCTGTCAGCTGATTCTAAAGGAAGAACTCCACATGCGACGCATCCTGTCTGAGGACCAGACTTCTCGTTTGTCAGGAGCTCAAAGATCTTGCAAGAACCGACCCCAACTTCCTTTCTAAGCTCCGTGTGACTTCTTCCTCTTCCCAAAGATGAAAATTCAGCTAAAGGGAAGGAGATTTGAGACGATAGAAGAGATTCAGGCAGAATCGCAGATGGTGCTTGACAGGCTGACAAAGAAAGATTTCCAGGGATGCTTCCAGGCTTGGCAGCGGCGCTGGGATCGTTGTGTTCACTCCCAGGGGAACTACTTCGAGGGTGATGGATGAATTTAATACCTGAGATAAGTGTACGGGTTTTTATAGGCGCAGTCTTGAAACTTTCCGATCGCAACTCGTATGAGTAATTTAAAGTCCGTTTTTATTGAAAAGTCTACCAAAGTACAATGTAAAAATTCATATAATTAATTATCTCCACTTAATTAACATAACACACTTTATCGCAGAGAAACATCTGTTGTCCTGCGTCATACACGACATTTGTCTATTACACAGATATTTGAAAACTCCGTGACAAGGCGCTGATAAGAAATAATTTTCTCTCCCGACACCGAGCGAAGACAGTTACTCAAAAATCAATACCAATAAATTTCCTCAAGAATATACCGACTCTGGTCGTCCTAAACGTCTCGGAAGACTGTACGTCGCCCCAGGGTCCGGACATGGACACCACATATTTCTTTGTTGTACACTTTCACCGAACGGAAGGACAGACAGACAGACTTTCGCTGCTACACATTTTCAGCAGTAGCTTTGTTCCACACGTCGTGGTAAGTAGAACGTGGAAGTGGTGATGACCCGCCCCGTGGTTCTGAATCCTCCCAGAAACGCTTACAATTTCCCAGCGGAACACGAAACTGCCCAAAGGTTCATTACAGTGATAAAGAAATTTGTCGACGTTTCAGAGTACCTTATTGCCGAGTGATTCCTCTGTTGTAGTTACTAAGCTCCTCTGAAACGTCCGTTCACATCTATCAGACTACACGATGCAAGTGAGAAACTGAAGTCTCACCTTCTTAGTATTATCCTTCTACACGTTTGTATTCCATACGATGTCTAACTAACTAACTAACTAGAAACCACGCTGGCCTTGTAATCCTGGGGTCTCGGGTTCGATTCCCGGCGGTGCCCGAATTTATAACTTGTGTTGGGCAAGGCCGTGGTCTAGGCAACACGGAGTTTTCCTCCGTGGCATCCCAACAATTACTCCATTCACACACAGAAGAAGGCAATGGCAAACCACTTCTGGATCGTCTGCCAAGAACGTATATGAACAGGTCCCAGTCCGAGAAAAGGATGGAAGGATCCTGTTCATATGGACCTGACGTCAGACAGAACACTAAATAAAAAATAATAAACTAACTAACTAACTAACTCTGTGGTAGAACCCGCACGTCCACCACCGACAACAACAAAGTTCACTATAGGCCTCGATACTAAGCCAACTACATCTATTTACCATCCTCACAGTCCACCGCCCTAAGATCCATGTTAACATTATCCTCCCATCTCCTTCTTGGTCTGCCCAGTGGTCGTTTTCCAGATGGAAACATGTCCATGACTATTACCAACCAAAATTCTGTACTAATTTCTCATCGCTACCTATTTGAAGCCTATGGGATTACAATCAGTGCGACTCATATTTAATCATAATAATTACTGTACGAAGTTAAAATCATCATTTTATTTAAAAGGCTTGACCAGACAGTTAACAAACAAACGTTCTTTATTAACTATTTCAAAAGCAGAGAAATGAAATATGAAACTAGCCCTTTACATTCTACAACAGAGATAACTCGTTTAAAACCGTTAACCCTTAGCTTTGGACTTATTTGATATTTGAGAAGTTAAAAATGCATTTCCGCCACCTGTCAATAATTGAGGCAACTAAAGTATACTTCTCTCTACGCAGGGCCAAGATCCTCGACAGACACAATACAATCCCCAGTCTTCCTTATCAGGTACAATAATAAAATAGAATTTGTCTCTTTTTGTTTACAAGGCAAGATACAAGAAGGATTCGTTTATCTACTCAGTTCCATCTTGACAAAATACGTAAACATTCAACAAGGTAGGAAAATAACCTCCAAATATCCTGGACAGCTGTTTTTACGCACGTCGCCATGTTTGTGAAACAGATTAAACCTTCATTCCATCCTGTTGAAGCAAATTTCTTTTATCCAAGGCCAATTTGCGAACTTCGCACCTTCCAACACGATAACCATCCAGCGTGCATGTGGCGGCCATTTCCTGCAAACATATCTGTCTGTCTGTCTGTCTGTCGGTCTTGATCGGGACAGATCGCGGTTTCTTCAACTCCACCAGGACATGCAGATGTTAAGAGTGAACGAATATTAGCGTTTTTCGTGCTTCCTTTGTCAACTAAACATTCTACTTACTCCAAACTTAGCATGTTTATTCCTTGAAACCAGACTGATTTTGGAGAACTCGAAAAAAAAATAAAAGTGTCTGGGTTCGAATCCCGGTGAGGATAGTTTCAGTATCTTGGAAAGTAGACGCGACAGAACAACTTCGCCAAGACCGAAGTTGCTCGTTTCGACAAGGAAATTACGGAGACAACAACCACAACTCCTAAAATTGTCCTCAGTTGTCAAAGATTACTGTATTTTTAATTCTTCTAAAATTATTCATTTGATTTGTTATCAAACAATGGGTAACCAGAATTTCTTCTCGTAAATTTTATTTAGGACACAAAACTTACTTTATAAATCTAGGAGAGGCTTGAAGGGTAAATGACCTTGAAATTTCAGTCGCCTTCAACCCAAACAAAACATCTTCCTGTACCATGAGGAAAGGAGGATGGATGGTGATCGTATTTAAGAGAACTTAATGAATAAGGCAGTGAAAGGGACAATCGAAACAACATACATCGGTGATTGTCTCCAGCAAAAACTTTCACGGCTAATTGGCTTACGTTCGTGAACTACGAGGGCTGGTACCATCTGTTTTCGGCACTCCCATTATATTTAAGTGGGGTACTTCAATTCATGGAAGAGTCTGCATTCAGTATTTTTAATAGGCCAAATTTTAATCAAACAAATCAAATTTTATAGACTTTTAATATTACGTAAAACAAGGTTAAATGTGAACCCGGTACCCATTGTACAGGAGGCTGGGTGGGCCCCAGAACTGGGTCTGAACGCAGAAGCTATAAGAAAAACCATCTGCCCTCGTCGGGGATCGAACCCCGGTCGTCCAGCCCGTAGCTTGTCACTATACGAACATTGGAAAGCGTAATTTTCAGGAATTACGTAAAATTTTTGTATAATGCGAAATTAATTTCGCGTAGATCGACGTCCAACCCACGTAACTACTAAAATTGTAATTGCATGTTGTGTTGGAGATCTGCCCGTGTATTTTCCGAGTGAGTATCACCGGAGTCAAAATGTTCTGGCTAATCAGTGAAACTACGAGCACAATTCCGCGGACCTGCGCGGCAGCTTCCAACTCGGCCGCCGATATGATACTGATGCTCCTCACGAAATCGAAATAAAACCGCGGATGTGCGAAAGCGCGTATAACAAGATACGCCTGTACGATTCTCAGCCCGCGACACTGTACATAATTTAATTTTATTTATTATTTATTTAGTGTTCTGTCTGACGACAGGTCCATATGAACAGGATCCTTCCATCCTTTTCTCTTCTCGGACTGGGACCTGTTCATATACGTTCTTGGCAGATGATCCAGAAGTGGTTTGCCATTGCCTTCTTCTGTGTGTGAATGGAGTAATTGTTGGGATGCCACGGAGGAAATCTCCGTGTTGCCTAGACCACGGCCTTGCCCAACACAAGTCATAAATTCGGGCACCGCCGGGAATCGAACCCGAGACCCCCAGGATTACAAGGCCAGCGTTCTAACCGCTAGACCACCTCATCTTATTATTATTTAGTGTTCTGTCTGACGACAGGTCCATATGAACAGGATCCTTCCATCCTTTTCTCGGACTGGGACCTGTTCATATACGTTCTTGGCAGATGATCCAGAAGTGGTTTGCCATTGCCTTCTTCTGTGTGTGAATGGAGTAATTGTTGGGATGCCACGGAGGAAAACTCCGTGTTGCCAAGAGTCGAATGAAGGACGAATGTGGCCCGAGGACAGAACAATTTGGCAAACCCTGCACTATACGGTCCGCAAAATCAGAAACAGGACGACACCGTGTAATTATACTCACAGAGTGCACAGCATTTGTTCTCCGACTGTACGAGTGTTTTGTTTCTGTGATCGTTAACAACAGCGACCCCCAGCACAGCCTTCGAGGAACACTGGAGAGAGAACGTTATAGTTTGTGGCTGTCACCATAGCAACCATGACACATGAAGTACGAATTATTAGAGAACATTTCAGCGGGAGTCATTTTTTTTTTTAAACTTTTACTCCCAGTGTCTCTGAAACTTCAATACAACCAGAGATGTTTGTTGTTGATATAAAAGTGACGGGGTGGTCTAGCACGTAGGACCAGGTTGAAGGACACGAACGTGTATCATGGCACGAGACCGTCCTTGTTGTCCTTAATGTCTTATTTGCGCTCACAAAGTAGCAAGACATCAAATGCTAGTTTTGAAGAAAGTAAGTTCTTTGATATTTATACTGCATAATCGTTCTCGTTTCTAGAAGCCAACTCTCTAGTGTTATTTTTTTTTACCAAAGACTCTTACCGTAAGAACTGTTGGAGAAAATCACACAAAAACAAGCTTCATAATTTGTTCTCGTCTATAATTAAAATTTATATATGATTTTTTTTCGTGTGTACGTTTGTATCTCAACAACTGATAAACCGATTTGTGCCAAATACGCATTCTTTGAGACGAGAAAGAGATTTTTACAAGGTCAAATCTCCAAAAAGTTGTCCTCAGTTCGAGCCAAGGTGAAGATATTTTTTTTGAATATAAATCTATGAGCTATTCTACTATTCTAGTATTTAATAACAATATCGTTATTACATGAGGATGTACATTTAGCACACATGGGGAATGAGAAAAATTTCAAATTATAGGTAGGAATATCTTAAACAAAGACCACATACGATGAAAAAGTATTATTAAAATTAATGTTAAAGGAGTTTGTATAGAGGATTTAAACAAAAACACAGTGAACTGTCCTCAGGACAGTCGTGGAACTAACCTGTCGATATTACGATGTTCCTTTGTGATTTTGTCGAAATCAGGCAAACCCGGAACACGCTTCGGTAACTTCAACAAGTGTGTCCCTGGCTCGCTGCCAGAGCCCAGCGGGGTTCACTTCGAGCACGTGGGGTTTCGAGTCCAAAAATATCGTTAAACCCCGCGGTTATAACTGCATTAAAAATTCCTCAGCGCGTCGTAGTGGAAACCGAACCGAACTTCACACAGACATTGCAAACGTCTGCCGTGAGGGTGTACAGCCGAGTGACAACGAACTTTGACAGCGATCAAATATTTCGTCGTTGGTAAAGATGATCTTGCTACCCAGTCACAAAACCGACAGTTCCCAACGCTTTCACGACTCTGAAACCTATCTTTACAGGAAGGACGACCGGGCAGTGTCTGGGAACATTCAGAACCAGATAAATACCTATAATCCCCGTAATGATTGAAATGTCTCTCTCATGACACCTCATCCCCCTCTCTCTATCACTTCAAAATGACGCACAATGTAAAATGATAAGAAAATAACTTTCGAATAACCAGATGCCCCCAAATTTCGAAAACATTCCCGGATTTGTATGGAGATCACCAGAAACATTATAGATGTCCAACTCTGCCTGTTGTATGGCACGTGTCCTGAAGACGACCTCAGAGTGGCAAATTCTTAAAGGATTTAATGTCCAAGCCCCTGTTTCAAGACGATCATTTATCCCAGATTTACAAGATGTATCCCGAGATTGTATTTCAGATTCGTCGCGGGCCTTAAAATCCACAGTTCTTGGAATTCACATTGACCATCTGCATGAAGCAGTGTTTCAAAGGAGGCTGGAAGTCGCTGAGAACGTCGTGCTTGTTACATGTCCAGCCCATCGTAGCCTCCTAGATTTCACTATCCTCACTACACTAGGTGACCCGTACAATTCACTCAGCTCCTCGTTATGAAATATTCTAAATTCCCCACTTATTTCGTCCCTCCTAGGCCCAAATATCCTCCAAACCAGTGGTGTTCAACCTGGGGTACGCGTACCCCCGGGGGTACGCGAAGACATCTTAGGAGGTGCGTGAAATTTAAAAAAATATATATTATTTTATGATAAACACTGAATAATCAGTAATTTAATTTATTTTAGATGTAGATTATATATTATGTATAACTTGAATTATAAACCAACAACTTTGGGGGTACAAAGTTGAAGAGAAATTATATCTGGGGATACCCGAAGACATCTTAGGGGGTACGTGAAATTAAAAAAAAATTTAAAAAATGCGCTTTTGGTACGGTCAGACGTGACTCGAGGAGCTCGCACGCTTCCTACCTCCTTGGTAATTTCACGTCACACTTAATAGCAAGTCGGTGCGTTACCTCAATGAAGTGCCTGCTCCGTCGAAGTCCTGCCCGCGAGGGTGGCTTGGTGTCCTCGGGGCTCCTCATCACTACAACCCTCGAGTCGTCGTCTTCTTCCTCATCCTTCCTCACAGCCTGTGCGTGGGCGTGCCTCTGAATCGCATCCCCTATCCGTACTCTCTCTTCGCCCAACCAACCGCGAACCGCCCTCCAGGCTCGCCGAATACGGGTTCGAACGACCCCCATCCCCCTGCGACGGTCCCGCATTAAGCCGGCACGTCGCCTCCGGGGGTCGCAGTAATCCCGCTGTTGTACATCCTCGTAGTCGCCGTTCGCCTGGCGCCGCTGTGGGCCCACTGACGCCAACTCATAGTAATCGCTGTAGTCCGTGATCGTCTCCCAGTCCTGGCACCCGGCCCCAGAATGATCTGCCACTTGTACTGGAAGGGTTATCGTGATCGTGGAAGGATTTACGATGGTGGACGGAGCGGAAGTGTCTTGACAAGGCGGGGTGGCACAGTCACGAGAATGTGCATCTGAGGAAGGGTTCGCTGTCGACGAGTCCTGGAAAGAAGGTGCAGTGGAGTCAGGACAGGAAGGATCGGGAGGCAGGCTCGACGAATCAGAAACTTCAGTTCCGGTGGACGAGTTCCTGGGAGACGCGTACGTATTCTCCTGGTGAGCCGAAGTGTTGATGGACACTACGTTTATGCAGGAGATGTTGGGAGATTTCTTCCTGGATTCCTGGCTCAACATTGCGACCATCGAAGAGCAATGAATGGCGTCCACTGGTGTAGAATTGATGGGTATCACTCTCCTCAGGACCTCGTAGTCTCCTTCCGGGCTGGGAGTCTTCACGTCCTCCCCAACGACGATGGTCACGGCATCACTTACCGTCGAAACGGTGTCCGCTTCAGACTGTGCAGAAGATTTCCCCGAGGCGTGCAGACACGTCCCACTCGCCGACGTCACAGGGATCGTTTGATCGGTGAAGAACGAAAAGCTGATGTCCGGAATCCCTTCCATGACGAATTCCTTTCTCCTCCGAGGCGGGGTTGACATCGCCCGCGGTATAGAATTCCTGGGATTGTTACCGGTGACGCGAGCTGACGACTCCAGGCTATGCCTCCCGCTGTAACCCAACGGAACATCGTCGCAGCGCCGAGTATCTCCGTTCGTCTTATCGACGCTCAAAGCGTCGTCGGGCAACGTCTCGGCTTTGCTGGCTTCCTCGGGGACCGGTTCCTCTAAGATGTTTGGACTTTCCGGAGGTTGGACAGCCTGCTCGTTAGTCTCCTGGCTCGAAGGAACACAAGACGAACGCCACCATACAACAGGGACGCGGGGGACGCTGTTCCACCACTTACGTTCCTTCATCGTGAGACTTAATCTTCAAGCACTTATGGAATGTTTATCTGGAATTTGGTTGAGAGTCCTGCTTTGTCCACGGCGTGTCACAGACTCTGCTGCTGTCTTGCGTCGCCTGGGTCCAAGAACGAACTGACACGCACAACGGCAAAGGGGACAGCGATTTCTTGTCTCAGAAGCAAACGTCGACGTGAAAATAATCTTCAAAGACACCAATTCACACCTCAGCTTTCAACCGACGAAGTCTATGTGAGTTCAACACCAACGGCAGTGACCGGTGAAATTTGTACATAGCGCATTTGAATGAACAACGTCTACTGAATGCATCCTATTAAACAAAAGGGTAAGTGGTACACCTCACAGTAAGAAACTATTTTCACGTGTCACGTTCTTACATGAAACTGATATAAGTCACGGGCAAAGAAGCTCAGTCGCTCCGATAACCCAGGAGAGAGAAATCCGACACGCATCGACCAAGAAACACATTAGTGTCGCTAACTGACAAACCCCGTTTCATTGATAGTTCCCATTTTCGGGCGATAAAATGAACACTGCACAACAGAGCAGGCCATGAGGCCGACGTGTTAGCGCTCCGAGGGAACGCGCGGTACTCGCTCGTGAAGCTACCAGGGGCCGGAAATAGCTTCTCCAAATATAGAGACCGCTAGGAAGCCAGTAGCGAACGGCGGTGGAGCGGTCCTTGGCGACGTGCGCGACAATCAGGACGTCGGTCATCCATTGTGGGGATTTGTCAGAGTACAGTAAGCTAAAGAAGGACCCCGAAAACCTTCACTAGAATATGCATTTCAGAACCAATCTCCAAGTGCAACGACGTCCTTGCTGCCCACTTCATCAGTGCGATGAGTCAATGTCCTAATGACGGAGGCAGCAGGGACCTCTGAAACGTCGGTAAACTTCTACAACCCAGAAGACAGCCATCTTCAACATGCCTATGGTTCATATTCACGAGTAATCAGTGCATGATGCAGTCTGAACTGAAAAAGTACTGAATATGAAGATAATGTGTCTAAGAAATCAGACACTGGAGGAGATGACTGCAGATGCTGTGGTAACCGGCTAACACAATGGACCACAATCCTTCCTGAGAAGCTGAGAAATTGACCACTTTTCATTTAAACCGAAAATTAGTCACAAGAACCAGCGATTGGCAGTTATTCCGACAGCAGAAATCCAACCCACACACGATTTCTTTTAGATATGTTTTAATAGTAACCTTCCTTCTACGACTGTCTTCCAAGTGATCTTCGTTCAAGAATTTGTACGTATTTCTGACCGCTCTCATGCGTGCTACATGCTCGGACCGGCTCATTCTTCTTTGTTTCGTCATCCTAACAAGTGAATATTTAAATAGAGAAAGGACAAAACAGTGTGATGTTGTATGTAATGTTATTAGGTACGCAATTTTAAGATACCTCAATGAAATAAAGGTACACCAAGGCCACTGAAGAACGCAAAGTTATAATGAACGTACTCGAAGGATAAATGTACTCCACCAACTGACTGTCGAGGAGATTATAAATGCGAACAAAAGTTGACTGGAAAGTCTGAACATTTGAAACCACTCGGAAGATAGCCGAAAATGGGATGATAACATTACAATGTGTTAGAATGCTGGCCTTGTAATCCTGGGGTCTCGGGTTCGATTCCCGACGGTGCCCGAATTTATAACTTGTGTTGGGCAAGGCCGTGGTCTAGGCAACACGGAGTTTTCCTCCGTGGCATCCCAACAATTACTCCATTCACACACAGAAGAAGGCAATGGCAAACCACTTCTGGATCATCTGCCAAGAACGTATATGAACAGGTCCCAGTCCGAGAAAAGGATGGAAGGATCCTGTTCATATGGACCTGTGTTCAGATAGAACACTAAATAATAAAATCCTCTTGTGAACACGGTAATGAAAGTTATGGTTTAGGAACTTCTTAAATACCTGAGCGACTACCAACTTTTGAAAAAGAATCTTCCTCTGCGGAGTTAGTTAGAATATCATGTCAAATAAATACTGCAGACCTTAACGAGATGTTGATTTTACGACAAACAGACGAACGAAGACATTAACATCAGCATTGATTCATATAAAGTAAAGTCTGTGTGCAATACGAAGACATACACGCATGCGTACATACGTGTAGGTAATATCAGTGCCTTCAGCTTCAGTTCTAACGCCTAGCTGTTGAAATCCTTCAGCGTGGGTCTTTCGCAACCTCGAGATAATCGGCATCCTAGCGACGAGCAGTACACCGAAGGCGAGGGACCCTCAGTGCCTCCAATTGCCTTGTTAACCTCACGCTTCCAGGGTCAAAGGGGGACCTGATCTCTCACGTCCGCACAATTACGATAACGTGGCACCGTAATTAATATATCTGCCCTTCCTATTATTAATCACTGTAATAAATGTTCATTTAAGAATGCAATAGTACTTAAAAACTTGTAAAAAAAATTCCAATGGACGACATGTATGTAGTATTGCATAATCTGAGAGGATCCCAGGGGCAGTACCCATCCAAACGAGGTTATAGTGGCGCCTATGGTGAGATATAGCGGAGTCTACGTTTGGCGGGAGTCTGGGTTAAGTCTCCGCGAAGATAATTTCACATTTAATCTACTTTACTTTTATTACGATTTGCAAAATTAAACCTGTGATACACTTAAAGATGGCTGTCTTCCGGGTTGCAGTGCCGTGAAGTCTGGTAGAAGTTTACCGACGTTTCAGATATCCCTCCTGCCTCCATCATCAGGGCGATCATCAACCCAGAAAATAGCCATCTTCGGACTCACCGTAGTGAAAAACTCAAACCCTACTGATTACTTAAGTTTTCTAAATTTAATGACAAAACTTAATTATAGCGGACACCTCACATGAATAATTTAATACGTTTCTGGAGAACACATTACAGACTATCGAGAAATGCAGGCTTCGCTGTTTTGAAGCCTCCTCAATGGCCTTCAAGTCCATTTATCGCAGTTCGAAGTTATTATTGCTGGTAAGCTAATCGTGTTATAAATACCACACAGCACAGTTTCGAGAATTACTTTCCCCTAACTCCGAAGGTTTCTAGTGATATTGTTTCACGTTTGGTATTTCTGTTTTCCGCACTTCACCCAACGTTTGAAACTCTAAAACAAGACCACTACGTTTCGAGAGCTTGATGTACTTCCTTCTTCAGGTGAAAATACCTGTTCTGTTCGATCCGATGAAGGTCCAGAGATTCTTATCAGACGCAACAAAAAGGTATTTTCACCTGAAGAAGGAAGCAGAGTCACCTCCCGAAACGTAGTGCTCTCTTTTATTCCGTTAAAGATTCGCCATATCAGAAAACGTGTTATATGAGGTCTGTATTTTATGTCATATAAAACAACTCAGCACGCAGTTTCTGATAACAACTATATCATTGGATTCAAGCTACAAGTCACGAAACTGACAAGTAACTAACTATCTCCACGTGTAGAGTCCTACTTCAGAACCTGATTGTCGCTCACTCTATCAATAAATATCCCGCATTTTATGAAGTCTGTGCATTACCGTATCCACAAAATCATCACTGGCCAATATCCTGATCAAAATTAGTAAAGTCCAAAATTCTTCCACATTTTAATATTATCCTCCCATCTACGCGTAGGTTTTCCGATTGGTCTCTCCTCCTCAGGCTTTCGAATCAAAAATTTTGAAGCACTTCGTTACGCAGTTTCCTCCAGCCTCCTGTCAATTTATCTCTCTCGTTTGTAATTAATCTCATCGACTCCCTGTTCCCAAGCATCGTCAGGATTTGTTTTCTCCTTAACGTGAGACAGATACTTGGACACCAAAGATAAATACACTTTCTCCTTAGCAAAGAATACAACTGAGTTACTAAAAGACTGAGAAATTCCAATAAATCCAGTCTGCTTTGATATCAACCAAAATTTAATGGATCGACAATTTTATTTCAAAACCCTCCCAGCACCAAATATCTGATAACAGACCACTATTTTCGGATATTCAGCCTGTGGGCAGAAAGATACTACCCTCACTTCATGCGTTCACTCTGTGCAAAGGACGAATACGAAATACGAAGACCACACACTTGCAACTCACGAGGTTAAATAAACGTTTGCTGTCAGAACTTTCGCGGGTTTTCACAGGCGTTCGTTGTCTGCAGAGACACAGTCAAGACGACATAGAGAACACCAAATTTGAAAAGTCAATAGAAAGTCGATAGCACACAACAACAGGGATCCACACCCTCGCGCCTCCGTAAATGAAAAACTACTAAAACACGTTTACACAACGGGACGAATCAGACGAGAAGACGCTGCTAACTGGATACACAAAAAGCCAGGAGCGACTGAAACACGAGACAGTACATCTCTTTGCTCTTAATGCCCTACCAAGACAGCCGATAATAGCTACGTATGTAGAGCAAAAGCGGATTAAATCACGACATGACCGACTTCCAAGATAACCGGTACTTAAGTGCATTTGTCTGTTTCGCCAATAAGGGCCACCGGATGCATGTGACAGTCGAAATACAATCTTCCGTGACATGGCACAATTCTCCGAGATCTCGTTCGCCAAGTGACCGTTTACAAATTTCACGTCAGAGTCTGCAAACTGTGTTAGGTCAGTGTTTTTCCTGCGTTCTGAACTCGATTTAACCCGTGTGGAGAGGCCTATTACCCTCAAAAAAAACTCCAGAGTCACGACAACTGTCAGCGTCTATTTGCTCGGTTGCAAGAATATTCACGATGGAATGTCACGAATTTGAGTCTTTTACAAACGGCGGTCCGCTTAGATGAATTTGCACACACCATCTGCGCCAAACATCACTATATCCTCATTAGCAATATTAGCTGATGGTTATTTGATGCGAAGGGATTTTGGGTGTTACGGGATAATATTTATGATTATGTTTGTTTATACTCCATATTACAACCATAGGAGCCACGGTGGTCTAGCGGTTAGAACGCTGGCCTTGTAATCCTGGGGTCTCGGGTTCGAATTTATAACTTGTGTTGGGCAAGGCCGTGGTCTAGGCAACACGGAGTTTTCCTCCGTGGCATCCCAACAATTACTCCATTCACACACAGAAGAAGGCAATGGCAAACCACTTCTGGATCATCTGCCAAGAACGTATATGAACAGGTCCCAGTCCGAGAAAAGGATGGAAGGATCCTGTTCATATGGACCTGTCGTCAGACAGAACACTAAATAAATTATTTACAGAAATATTATTAAGTTACCGCACGAGTTATATAAATAATCGACCAGCCCTGTCACCAATGGGCGGTCTTCACGCCGTGGCTAAGACGAGCAGAGTCCTTCATCCGACAGTCGACGCAAGTTCTGATTAAATCCGACCAGATTCCGGATACCTCGGCCTCAGTCCGGACAGCAGACAATCCCAGACAAGGGAGAGGCTGAGAAAACCCACGAAAACTCTCAGATTAATCGGTAACCGAGCCGAACACTAGGTCCTGTAGATCGCCAGATCCGGGAGGACAGTTTCATAAACACAGCAAAGCATTTGTATCAGAAAAGGACGTGAAATGCAGTCCAGTTCGCTTCTCACAGTAAACCAAAAGCTGTTACGTAACCTGTACCTTAGACCACTGTTGCGGGTAACTATACTATGACGTAAGATGTTACAATTTAGCCCTCAGCTGCTACAATTGTTCAAGTTTCGTAGGCGTCACTTGTTTTACATGTTTGTGACGTCACGAGTGTTCGGGGTTGTAAAAACTATGAGAGCGTTGATACGGGCTAACAGGATGTTGGGACGAGATCTGAGATTCTCACGGCGTTAAATATGTAGACTGTGGGGGGGGGGGGGGGGAGAGGGGTGTCTTCTGGTTGTGGCGCCGCGTGGTACTGAAGGTGATTTACCACCGTTTAGGAGTTATCGCCTCCGTATTCAAATCTGCACTGTAAATGAACGGCGAGATTTATTTCCAAAAGCAGTGAAACGATTTGGGAGAAATTTGGTGTAGAAGATAAACACCAAAATTCTTCGGACGTTTTTTATTTTGATCTGTGTCGGTCCAATATTACCCCCAGTTCGCACATGTGGTCTAGTACACGGATGCGATCCACGGACTCGTAAGAGTCCTATCAGCTAATCCCCGCTTAACCGCTCAGTCAACGAGACCCACTCAGTATGGGTTAAACTCCAGTTGACCAAAAGTTGTTGCAAACTGGTTAGGATTTCCATGTTTCTACTCAGGCTCTCCAAATGAAACTGAATTTAAATTGAAGGTTTGTGGCAAACCCTACGTCGAGAAAGTCTATCGGCGCCATTTTTCCAACAGCACGTGCTCACTTCGTGTCTCTGCGTCACATTTGAGTAATTCTCGCAATGTTTTTTTAGACTTAATGCTATTGCACACTTAATAGACTACATTATAGCGTAAATATAACTTTTATATGCACTGAGGAACCAAAAAATTCGTGTGCCTCGATTTATTGCGGTGGTCTGGAACCGAACCCGCAATATATCCGAGGTATGCCTGTACCAAGAAGTTACGATTTAAAGGACGCGTTCCACAAAAATGTACGGGCTGTTGTCCATCCGTCTGTCGGTAAAATACTCCTGGGAACGAGGCAACAGGACTGAACCCGCATTCTTCTTAATCGGTTGAAAAGTTTAGTACCTGCGAGGTAGCCTCCAATCTTACACCCGGGGACAAACGCAATTTGTTCTGCGTCTGTACACACGCCATGACGTCAACCACGTCTTGCACAATTCGCGATAAAACAAATTATACCTCGCACAAAGAGACCAGACACATTACGACACAATCACTGACTGAGGTTATCTTAAGACGTCCCAACAAAAATTTCGATATTTAAAGAGGGCAAAGTGACGTTTCTTTGCATTTTGAAATCGATATCCTCTTCAGTCACAACTAGAAATTTCATGCAAGTCCAGACGTCGTGTTCGAACCAAATGGTGAAGTGCTAACCGCAACTTTTGGCTCGAATGCCAAGAAGGACCGGTTTTCTTCAGTCACAGTCGTAATTTAAACCCCTAAATGATCACTTCTCCTACACAGCATCCGATACTATGGACCGAAGTTTCAACACCACTGATACGAAAACCGCAATTTGACGTGCGGTCCAAACGTATTTTCCTTAACATCCACCGGCTTTCAAGTGGAAGATGACGGCTGTCTTCTGGGTGGTTGCGTCGTGAAGTCTGGTACAAATTGAGCGACGTTTCAGAGGTATATGCTGCTTCCATCATGAGTTCCCATATCTGAAATCAACCCTTACTCATCGCCCTGAAGATGGAGGCATCAAGCACCTCTGAAACGTCGGTAAACTTCTACCTGGCTACACGGCGCAACGACCCAGAAGACAGCTTCATCACAGCCTGTCCTGAGTAACATGGATCTCGTCCATATCTTCATATCACCATCTTAGTAGCCTTCCATCTATTACTAGGTCTACCAAGTGGACTCTTACTCCAGGTTTTCCGACCACAACTTTTGTGCATTTCTATCTTTCCCACGCGTGCTACATGCCTCGTCCAACATCGCTGGCATCAACACCGTGCGCTATTTCGGACCAGTGGTACGGAATGCGCCCTGGTTCGAGTCTCGGGAGGAAAAGAAATTTTCTCATGAGCTTTCGACCGGTGTATGGGACCGGTGCCAACCCAACATCGTGAGGAAATTGTGGAGCGGACGGCAGGATAAACTTCGCTGAACGCATTCTCGTAAAGTTTCCAGCTGAGTGGAGTCTCGTGGGATTGCCCAGAGTGTCCAGTTTCTAGGTCACGGCTGTCTCGTAATATGACACGCGTTACGCACTCTAAACTGATACAAAATAAATCGGCCCCCTTGTCCAAGCACCATTTCACCAAGTCCGAGCGCTCTTAACCTCGACACCAGGAGAATATAAGTCGTCGCTTTCCATAAGGTTTCCTGAGTACAACATTTTGCTTCGTCAAGTCTGTTACGAGTTTACAGACGTTTCAGAGGTTCTTACTTCCTCTAACATCTAACTTATCGACCTGATAATTGAGACATCAAGCACCTCTGAAACGTCAGTAAATTTCTACCAGACTACACAGCGAAAAATCCCAGAAGACATCTTCATATTCGCCAACGTCAGAACCTGATGTCTCGCCAACGTTTTGTATTCAGATCTTTATGTTGTATTTGTTCAATCTTGTTTCAATTAAAACTATACGAAATCTGCACAATAAAAACGAGACCCGTGAAATCTTGCTGTATACCTTGCGTCTTCCATTATAGGGTCAGTGTTATTAGGCCAGACAGTACAAATGCCGTTGGCCTGTAACGGCGAGTTGCTTGTCTGTAATCACGAATTGATGGACCACGTGTGCAGGAATTTTGTGTCAGTTCATACAGACACATCGCGTGTACTTCTGTAATGTACTTTCACCTAGATCCACTCACGTCAAACTATTTCTGCCGTGTATATGGGATCGACATGTCTGTAGGGGCCTTCAGCCAGACTGGACACACAGACACGGCCCCATGAAAGGTCATGGAAGAACTCGGGGTTAGCTCCAAAAATTCTTAGCTTCAACATATGACGGAGCTCTCGCCCCTTTTCCCCGGAAGAAATGGTGTAGGGTTTCCGGGGAGGGGGGCTCCGAACCCAGTCTCGGAATTATGTCCTAACGTTACAGTCGTTCAGACAATAGTAAACCGCAGTTCGGACTCCCCGCATGGTGGCGAGAGAGCAAAGCTCCGTCAGTTTTATCCCACAGAACCCACGGGATACGAAGATACGTGTGCTCCAGAACCGATCTGGGAGCGGTTCCAAAAAAAAAAAACATCCTTACATGAGATATTGTCTTCCGGGGTGTTGCGCCGTGCAGTCTCGTAGAAACTAGTCCACGTTTCAGATCTGCTCACTACCTCCATTATCAAAGCGACTCATCGCGATGAGTCAGGGCGGTGTGTCGCCCTGTCGATGGAGGCAGCAAGCACCTCTGAAACGTCCGTAAACTTCTACCAGACTACACGGCGTAACACCCCAGAAGACAGCCATTTAAAAAAAATAACTACCCCTACCCGGGAGGCTCATAATAAATTGAGGTTTCCATGGAAATAAGATCTTTCGTGAGTCTCGAGTTTAAATTAACTGCACCTACTGTAATTGAGGTCCACCGAAGATTCGGTTAACAACATCGCGTATAAAGCAGGGCTTTAATATTAGTGGCGTTGAACCTCATGATTCTGCTACCAGAGTTCGCTTCAACAACTGGAGTCACATGAATTCTACTTGAATAAGCAAATTCTGCAATTATTCGTTCTTTTAAGCCGAAGCTAGTACAAATAGTACACTGTGTCCCCCCAGAAAATGTATACAAATCAGCAGCTTCATTCAATGTGGTATACATTTTTTTTTTGGGGGGGGGGGGGACATCCGTACTTAATAATTCGGTCCGTACCGCGAAGAAAACACAACACTTCACCATTACAAAGATCAACTGGTCAACGCTTTTTAAGGAAATGATCGCTGTTTATAATGAGACACGCATTGCGTACCTAATATTTAAACAGAGAGTCCGTACCGCGAAGAAAACACAACACTTCACCATTACAAAGATCGACTTGTTAACGCTGTTTAAGGAAATAATCGCTGTTTATACTCAATCATACTAAATACGTAACCACAAAATGAAGTTTTATCGACTGCTAAATCAGTGGGACATACGGTTAGTTACATCGGGTTTTAAAAGGGTTGGTTTGCAAGAATGTAGCGTGTTTAGCGTGTTCAGAATGCAGCACAGAGTTCGTGATATCTCGGAGAAATCCGTCCGCGTATCGTTTGTCTGCCAGGGGAAAATACATTCACAGAAATCACTAATTAAGACTGTTTAAGAGTAGTCACAGCACGAAAGACTTTCTCGCTTGTGGAAACTCGAAACTTTCCTACGACGTCCGATGGAATTTTGTTCCTGCTGAGAAAATGAATTCAAGGCACGCTCACTGACTGTTACTAGTACAGCGACTGCCAACTGAGCGGAACGTAAGTCTTGGGGAGTCCCTCTGACTCCCCACGACGCACTAGACCAGTGACGTTTTTCTTCTGGAATTTGGCACCGTGTAAACTCGTCGGTAGATGCTAACGTTTCGAAGATACATGCTGTCTCCATCTTCAGGGCTGAAGATTAAGACAGTATGCATAAGAACAGTCTACACGGCGAAAAACCAAAAACATCATCACCCTCACCGCTGTAAAAGCCTCAAACCTCACATGATTTTTACCTCACGTTTTCAAAATGTTCATAAACAAAAATTCTCATAAGAAACAAGTTCATAATTCTGTTTCCTATTTTCTTCATGAGTGGCAAAGTAAGGCAGACCGAGTGGTTAGCACTCTTAACTCATATTCTGGAAGTGAGGGGTTCAATCCTCGGCCAGGAGACCGACTAACCCGAGGATTTTGTGATTTTCCTCAGTCCCTCCAGGCAAAAACACCCTGAATCCGTGTTCTGCCCTCAACGTGTAAAATTAGGTAACTATTCATTATTATATTTCAATAAACATGATTTAGATATCGACCTACGTATGTTTCATTAATTGACAGGTGATTGTTTAACAACGCTGCTTCGACTTTGTATTGTTATATAGCGTAAAATTAGATGAGAACATTGTCTTGAATGATGAACAAGTTAAGATTCAGAAGGAGGAGATAGTATCCTATCCCAAGGTAGAATTCCGGAATCTTCCCGGAGGGATTAGCTCCGGGCAGACACACACAGCGCCTTCAGAACGAGGTACGCCCCAGTTCATTCACTTCGTCTAGAAAGGACGACGAAGAAAGTTGCGTGTTCTTTTGTTCAACGAATGAAATTGTTCACAATAAATCGGCCTGTCCCTTTTTCCTATCCTTTCATTAACGGCTTCATTTCGCCTGTAACTAATTGCATAACGTGGCAGAAAGTAACTACCTTATTTTATCAAGCGGCACTTGCAATTATATTCACTTGTTCTTGTGTACGACTGAACTGGGCCGGTCACGCCAGCGCAACTTTAAAAATATTGAACAATCCAAGGAAACCAAGCGTGTGAAATTCCAATAACGTTCACGAAGAAAAATGCAGCGACAAACATTCGAATTCTTATTGAGTCTTGGGTAATTTAACGACGTCATATTTCAGGTTCTCAAGGAGGTGAGTGTGAAGACGGATATCTTCTCTGATATTACGCGACGTTTCAGAGGTTCTTACCGCCTACATCACCAGGGCGATGTGCAAATCTGGCAGATAATCCCAACCAAACTACAAACCTAAATGACAGCGTAGTCTATCTCCACCCCAACCATTCCCCCTCACACTACATTTTCGCGTACGGTTTACTAATCGTCCTGATGATGGAGGTGAATTTCCCAGAAGTTAGCTATTTTATTAAGGTCCTATACTAGCATTTATAGCCACGGTGGTCTAGCGGTTAGAATGCTGGCCTTGTAATCCTGGGGTCTCGGGTTCGATTCCCGGCGGTGCCCGAATTTATAACTTGTGTTGGGCAAGGCCGTGGTCTAGGCAACACGGAGTTTTCCTCCGTGGCATCCCAACAATTACTCCATTCACACACAGAAGAAGGCAATGGCAAACCACTTCTGGATCATCTGCCAAGAACGTATATGAACAGGTCCCAGTCCGAGAAAAGGATGGAAGGATCCTGTTCATATGGACCTGTCGTCAGACAGAACACTAAATAAAATAGCCTTTCTCTGCAGGATCTGAAGAAAATCACAAAGATCCCTGCCTCTGAGGTGCAAAAATGTAATTTGGAGCGGTTTCAATAGGTGCTTTCAAAAGTCAAGTGTTTATGGCCAACAACTTCACGGCTACCGGAACATCGAATCCGGACCGCACATTTGCAGAACACCTTAACAGCACGTCCACCAACACAGGCACTGCTGCTTATAAATGTACATAAGTGCATTACACACAAACGGTATTCTACTTCATATACGACTACATGCAAAATGATAATATTAAAATTGTTATAGGCGATGAAATTAAACTACGCAGAATTACAATTTTATCCGTTGTGTCGATGTAAAACTTGGTCACTCTCTTTGAAGAGAGAACATGGACTGAGGGTGTTTGTGAACATCCCGCGGGCTACAGCGTTTGAACCCAAAATGAGGTCACTGACTATAACGCGGAGGACAAGACCATGAGGTTCGTAATTTGTACACCACCAGACGTTTTCGGTATGAGATGAGCGAGGCATTAACACGCACGGTATCGATAATAAAAACCTGAGGAGAGGAGACCAGCTGGAAAACTTTGCCGTAGGTGGGACGATAATAATATTATTAAAATGGATCTTAAACAGTTCGTGAGTTTACGGGATTGAATTCGCGGCGCTGAGGACATAACCCAGCTGCTGCCTGTTGTAAACGCGGTAATAAGTCTTTGGGTTACATAAGAGCACTGTTCAGGAAAGGCTGTAGCAGATCCAGTTTGGTTATTGCATTCGTAATGACGTAACACACCGAAAAAAGACAAATGAAATGCGAAAGAGCGCTCTGACCTTGCGGAGGCAAACATTCATTTGCATATCCGTCAGCCGCTGGTCTGACAGCGAGACAGGCAGCTTTCTCCACAGCGCAGAACACGCCTGGAAACTCTCGAGAAAACCTGGATACACGGAGGGCAGTCAAGCCAACCAACTCCAAAAGAACAGGACTCAAAATTAATCAGAATTCACTTCATCATCATCTAGCTCCGTCTAGTGCAGTGGTATTCAACCTTTTTTGTTCGCGTACCCCCAGATATAATTTCTCTTAAACTTTGTACCCCCAAAGTTGTTGGTGTATAATTCAAGTTATACGTAGTATATAATCTACATCTAAAATAAATTAAATAAATTACATTACTGATTATTCAGTGTTTATCATAAAATAATATATTTTTTTTAAATTTCACGTACCCCCTAAGATGTCTTCGCGTACCCCCAGATATAATTTCTCTTAAACTTTGTACCCCCAAAGTTGTTAGTGTATAATTCAAGTTATACGTAGTATATAATCTACATCTAAAATAAATTTAAAAAATTATATTACTGATTATTCAGTGTTTATCATAAAATAATAACTTTTTTTTAAATTTCACGTACCCCCTAAGATGTCTTCGCGTACCCCCAGATATAATTTCTCTCTAACTTTGTACCCCCAAAGTTGTTGGTGTATAATTCAAGTTATACATAGTATATAATCTACATCTAAAATAAATTAAATAAATTACATTACTGATTATTCAGTGTTTATCATAAAATAATATATATTTTTTTTAAATTTCACGTACCCCCTAAGATGTCTTCGCGTACCCCCAGATATAATTTATCTTTAACTTTGTACCCCCAAAGTTGTTAGTGTATAATTCAAGTTATACGTAGTATATAATCTACATCTAAAATAAATTTAAAAAATTATATTACTGATTATTCAGTGTTTATCATAAAATAATAACTTTTTTTTAAATTTCACGTACCCCCTAAGATGTCTTCGCGTACCCCCAGATATAATTTCTCTCTAACTTTGTACCCCCAAAGTTGTTGGTGTATAATTCAAGTTATACGTAGTATATAATCTACATCTAAAATAAATTAAATAAATTACATTACTGATTATTCAGTGTTTATCATAAAATAATATATTTTTTTTAAATTTCACGTACCCCCTAAGATGTCTTCGCGTACCCCCAGATATAATTTCTCTTAAACTTTGTACCCCCAAAGTTGTTAGTGTATAATTCAAGTTATACGTAGTATATAATCTACATCTAAAATAAATTTAAAAAATTATATTACTGATTATTCAGTGTTTATCATAAAATAATAACTTTTTTTTAAATTTCACGTACCCCCTAAGATGTCTTCGCGTACCCCCAGATATAATTTCTCTCTAACTTTGTACCCCCAAAGTTGTTGGTGTATAATTCAAGTTATACATAGTATATAATCTACATCTAAAATAAATTAAATAAATTACATTACTGATTATTCAGTGTTTATCATAAAATAATATATATTTTTTTTAAATTTCACGTACCCCCTAAGATGTCTTCGCGTACCCCCAGATATAATTTATCTTTAACTTTGTACCCCCAAAGTTGTTAGTGTATAATTCAAGTTATACGTAGTATATAATCTACATCTAAAATAAATTTAAAAAATTATATTACTGATTATTCAGTGTTTATCATAAAATAATAACTTTTTTTTAAATTTCACGTACCCCCTAAGATGTCTTCGCGTACCCCCAGATATAATTTCTCTCTAACTTTGTACCCCCAAAGTTGTTGGTGTATAATTCAAGTTATACGTAGTATATAATCTACATCTAAAATAAATTAAATAAATTACATTACTGATTATTCAGTGTTTATCATAAAATAATATATTTTTTTTAAATTTCACGTACCCCCTAAGATGTCTTCGCGTACCCCCAGATATAATTTCTCTTAAACTTTGTACCCCCAAAGTTGTTAGTGTATAATTCAAGTTATACGTAGTATATAATCTACATCTAAAATAAATTTAAAAAATTATATTACTGATTATTCAGTGTTTATCATAAAATAATAACTTTTTTTTAAATTTCACGTACCCCCTAAGATGTCTTCGCGTACCCCCAGATATAATTTCTCTCTAACTTTGTACCCCCAAAGTTGTTGGTGTATAATTCAAGTTATACATAGTATATAATCTACATCTAAAATAAATTAAATAAATTACATTACTGATTATTCAGTGTTTATCATAAAATAATATATATTTTTTTTAAATTTCACGTACCCCCTAAGATGTCTTCGCGTACCCCCAGATATAATTTATCTTTAACTTTGTACCCCCAAAGTTGTTGGTGTATAATTCAAGTTATACATAGTATATAATCTACATCTAAAATAAATTAAATAAATTACATTACTGATTATTCAGTGTTTATCATAAAATAATATATATTTTTTTTAAATTTCACGTACCCCCTAAGATGTCTTCGCGTACCCCCAGATATAATTTATCTTTAACTTTGTACCCCCAAAGTTGTTGGTGTATAATTAAAGTTATACGTAGTATATAATCTACATCTAAAATAAATTAAATAAATTACATTACTGATTATTCAGTGTTTATTATAAAATAATATATTTTTTTTTAAATTTCACGTACCCCCTAAGATGTCTTCGCGTACCCCCGGGGGTACGCATACCCCAGGTTGGATACCACTGGTCTAGTGGACCCTACAGGGCAGCCGACTTTCTTCATCAAACGTCGTTGTCGAGTGGTTAGCATTCCTGCCTCGTATACGACAGGTCCCGCTTATCAAATTTCGCCACGGAGACCACTTATCCTGACTAAGGTTTCTCGTCTTGTTCTCAGTCCCTGCAGGTAAATTCCGGAACAGTGCGTTAAACTTGGCTATGGCCATATCCTTCCAGATCCATAGATAATGTTGTCATTCGACACTCGTGGCCATAAATAAACAACATGAAGCAGAATCATTCTTTAAAAGCTGACTGTCGCACAGCTGACCTCTAAAGTATTTCCCTTTAGAGGACCCTGAAGTTCACGAATGACCCGCCACCTGGATCCATTCCTGGACCGTGGATCACGTAAGTACAGTCCACGCCCTGATCCTCTGTCGTCATATTTAATATTCCTCACAAGTTAGTCTCACCTTTTTTGATAAACATGGAACAATTCGAAAGGCGATTCGGTGAAGAGAATTTAATACCGGTTCAACCCACTCAAGAGAGTTTCATAACGACGAAGCCGCTCCTCAAGCTGTGAGAACACAAAATGTCTCGGGGATACACAAGAAAACTGGACTTCGAGACAGCAACTCTTTCTTTTTATCTGGTCTATGCTTTAATTTATTCCAGATCCATGTCTACTTTCGCAAAGCCAATAATATTACAGAAATCAAATTGCGACAGGTCTACACAGGATCAAAATTATTTCCCCCTGAATTTCGTTAAAAATTAAATGTTTCAATCTACATTCTGCGTCGATGGTCTAGCGGTCAGAACGCTGGCCTTGTAATCCTGGGGTCTCGGGTTCGAATTTATAACTTGTGTTGGGCAAGGCCGTGGTCTAGGCAACACGGAGTTTTCCTCCGTGGCATCCCAACAATTACTCCATTCACACACAGAAGAAGGCAATGGCAAACCACTTCTGGATCATCTGCCAAGAACGTATATGAACAGGTCCCAGTCCGAGAAAAGGATGGAAGGATCCTGTTCATATGGACCTGTCGTCACACAGAACACTAAATAAATAAATAATCTTTCGTAAGAATATTCTTCATATAAAGCTTTGACAATAATAAACATCGTTAAAAATCAAAAACTTCCAACGTAGACAACCAATACCACATTTAACAAAAATCCATGCAGTTATTAGCTTTTTGTAATTTTTGTCGTTGTTTTACATTGGTAATTACATAATGCATATTATTATTAATTTATCATAATTCAATTATTGTTTCTGAGTGTTAACCTTCACTACAGGTCTGTAATTTCATGACAATTTGATTACTATTATTTAGATGTATTTATTATTTCAGTCTTGTGCTAAATCTGTAATCGACTATCTGACTGTCGATGCAGAGAACCGAACTGAATTCAACCAAACCTGCAGTCCAAACGTTCGTCAGTTTTAAATCGCGATGAATTCTAACAGAAATTCCAAATTATTAATCCGCATGACGCGAAACAAAAATGATCTGAGACTTGAAATTCTCACGGCGGTAAAGTTGTCGATTCTAATCTTCAACCATGAAGATGAAGGCGATACGTTAGTAAGCTACCAAGACGGCATTGCGTTACGATTCAGAAATCCAGAGCAGACAGACGATTACGTTTACTAACAAGAAAGCAGGGCTTTCCGTACAAATTTCTCTAATTTTCATATTCACGCCATTGATCTCAAACGACCTACTGTTCTCTGGAGAAATTAAGAAGTCGGTCTGTCTATTGTATTCGCCTCGCACTGTAACATTAATAATCAAAGAATTCAGATGAGGAACTAGAGAATTTCACCTTGGACCCTCTAGGCAAGAAGTGTTTTACAACCAAATGTTAATGGAGCTGCATCGGAGTACGTCCTCGTATAAAGCTGACCTTCTTCCGGGTCTCACACATACTAACCGACGTTTCGAAGGTGCTTACTTCCTCCATTATCCGATACTACAAGCAATAAACACTTCTGAAACGTCGATAAACTTACACCACGCAAAACAAGCCGACTCCATTAACGCTTTGAAGCGAAAAGTTAATCCCTAGGTCTCCCGAGTTATCTATTTACGTATTCTACTCACTTTTCAGGCCTTCCAATTTAAGTGTTTCCGAATATCTCATCTTCTGTGCCCTGCCCATCTCACACCCCATGGGTTTTATTTCTCGGAAACTGTCCCTCAAGTTTCTCGGATAAAATAACAACACTGGATGCATTTTACTTACAATGACTGGAAGGCACACGAGCCATAGACGTTTCCAGGTTAATTTCTTCAGACACGTCGTCTTCCTACAAACCAGTCTCGGAAATGTTCATGACCTATCAATCTTTTCGTTCGCTGGGGCACGGGGGTATTTTAATGCCTCGAATAACATCTTCCTATCTTTTTTTCATTTTCTACTTTCTTCCGTTTGTAACAAAACAACTAACTTTAAGGCAATATACGTCCCTCACATCCAAACACGTAAACATTTTGGTGTTTACGGTGATTATACCTACCAAGTTTCAAGGCTCTATTTAGGCAATCAACTTATAAACGCTTCGAGACCGACTTTGCATCTTTTTATACCTTCAAGGCTGACAACAAGGACTGGTTAGACGTAAAAGAGGTTCATCTTGTTGATCAGCATCACACAGATCATAGGATACCTACCTGTGGTTCGCAGACCACCAGTGGTCCGCGAGCATCTTTCAGATGGTCCGCGGTACAATTTCTATTCACGCAACTCATCTGCGTGATTTTCGTTACACATAATTCGGTTCTGAATCAATCGTCCTCCCATATCTTGTCTGAATATAAGAAATAAATGAAACTGTAACTTATTTAATGTCTTACGTTTGTGAAACTTGTCAATTACGAGGGATGAACAGACCTCTAAGACGATATTCGTGACCAAACAGCTGATTAAGATGTGAAGACATCGGATAAACAATGTAACAAAATACAGAGACGATTATATCAAGTTCAGTAACATGGGTTGAACAGTTAGCACGAATAAATAACGTTATAAAAGTTAAAATAATCACTTGCGTGTTCTTTAGGTTCGAATCAGTTTAAAGTCTAAGCTCGTCTAAATAATTTTGATTCAGTCCGTACCGCAAAGAAAACAGAACACTTTACCATTACAAAGATCAGCTGTTTAATTCTGTGTAAGGAAATAATAGCTTTTTATAGGGAGAATCATACATAAACACATAAATACAAAAATAAATCTCGCTAACTGAGGAGTTCTAAAGAGTTAAAAAGGAAATGTTCATCATACATGACATAATAAGCGTACAGCAAATATGCAAATTCTATTTCGTGCTATATTTAAATAAGATACGTGAATGTTAAATTTATTTATCTACGTAAAAATGGAATTGTAATAGTTTCCATCAACAAATTTTATGCAGACATGTCTTTAAAAAAATTTGATCCAGATTCAAATAAATTTTGAAACTGAAACAAGCAGACAATTCACTCTTCCTCATAAGGAGTTCGCTTTGCGTAACGCCTCAAAAGGAGGCCGGATATATAGTCGTGTGGTAAACATCACACAGCAAAGACAGATGGCTCTGCTTCGTAACAACGGCCAAACTGCGCAAGTCATCACATGCAAAACTGACGAATTTAACAAACAATGTAACACTGAAAAGTAAATAAAATTATTTCTTGCATCAATTAGCAGTTATAAAATTTCTATACACGCTGAAGATAGCACGTGTGGCAACGTCGCCCGTTTTGTAGGTCAAAAGTACACCTCATAAAGACGACTTTTTGTTTATCTTCTACGTAATAACTCGGCAGTTAAACCTGACAGAGGTAAAGAAAGGCCTTGGACGCCACGGGAGTTCCTAAAGAGACTACAACAGCAGGTACACGAGGGTGGGTTCCTCTCTCGTCATTTGTTTTCAATTATTAATATTTAAAACAATATTCACTGCTTTTCCGGGTAAGCTGTCCATTATCAAATCCCTTTGTCTGCCTTTAAGTCGAAATGCCTTCTTCAGTATTCTGCTGTAAACACTCTGATATTCTTCCCGTAGGATAAGACGTCAGTTATAATTTTGCACATATTAATTAATATTTACGTTCTGTACAAGACTCGGGGAGATAAGATTCTTAACGGAATAACAGCAACAACTCAAGCATTTCCCGAATTTCGTGCAACAAAGTCCTATTTCATAAACTTTTACTCGTTCAGGTACTCAGAAATTCCACGGATTTTACGTGACCATAATGTTCATTACCGTCTTGACAAAATCCCATCACCCGTCTTATCCTGATCCAGATTAATTCGGTCATTCCTTCCGTAGTATTTCTTTGTGTTACGTTTTAATATTATCCTTCCTTCCAAGTGGACTTTACCCTTCAGACTTTAAAAACCAAAACCTTGCACGCCTTTATCATGGGCCCTATGCATGCTACATTCCCCGTCCATCACATATTAATCTATTTTATCAAGTTAATAATACAGCTGTTTTAAATTCCGAATTGAATCTACCCTAAATCAAAAAAGAATGCTTGTCTAAAATTTCTTAAATTTTGTAATTAGAATTTGAACTCCTGAGAGCGGGCATCGATTTCGGTACTGTTTATTCTGTCTCTCCATTCATTACCATTACAAAAATTAATGCCAAGGCCACTCATTAAACATTATTCAGTGCGCAGTAATAAGTGAACTGCGTGCCTATATTAAACAAATTCTGTTCGCCAACTCATGTCCAATGGCATTCTAATTGTAAACACCTAACGTTCAGCTCTGCACCTGTAATTCGGGGCGTTACAAGTCTGATAATAATGAAGATGAGGACATAGGACCTTAATGAACACTGATTTACTTACCCAGAAAGTATCTTTGAACAGAGACGTCATGGTGTTCACCTTAACTCCTCAGCAATACACATCAATTTGCGGTAGCACATATAATATTTCGTACAAGAACATGCATAGCCACAACACTGAAATCACTATTACACACAGAAGAAACTGAATATATATCACTTGAAATTGTTTGTTACTAACACGATTCTAAAACATGGCCGCACTAGTAATCACACGAAAAGCTGTTCTTTTAAAAATTATCGCCACGTCCATTTAGCGAGCTGAACATTTGTTATATGATTAACGCGGGTAACGTTTGAAAGCCGTTCACGAAACCAGCACCGATGCCATAAGACCCATTTGATCTGTCTCACATGACGCAATGAATGACATAGACTCAAGATGGCAGAAGCGTACGATAACCGACGATCCCGCTACCTGACAGTAAAAGCGTAAATTAAGTGACATGGTTCTCATCATTCGCTTAAGATGGCAGTAGCATCCACTGGTCGACCGTATTGCCATCTATAACCGAAATAACTGCATTTTAAGAATCGATCAGAATTCGTATGGAAAATCGTTTGTACTATCGATCGTGACAAGCGCAATCTACCGCTGCTTAATTCGCTTTGCGCAAAGATGTCGGCTGAAGAACAGTAAGTACATAAATGTTCATTATTTACTGTTGTTTATTTTGCCACCTTTTACAGGCTGTATTTTAAAATTTATTGAAGTTGGGTTTTTAATATAGTATAAAGTAGAAGGCAATTGCACTATTAATGCTATAGAATTAGTTCGAATGGCCGCCATCTTTGATTTGGGGCTGGCTTGCGTGTATTGATTCCCGACATTTCCTGAAAGTAACGTTGTACTAGGTGGTGGAAAGCTTTCGCATTCAAACTGAAGAGTGAAAACTGTGATCGCGATTAGTCTTTCACATAGTACACAAGTGTGTGGATCGCATTATAGCTAAGTTTGCAGGTCAGATAACACGTTGTGCATAGTGTGGTTTAGGAGTGGTAGCGGCAGCGTGCTTCGTCGTGCCCTTTGTGTCCAACATCTATTTACGGCCCAGTCTCCTTAAGAAAATTAAAAATGGTTCATGAAAATGAGTACGTTTTTAGTTGAATATCGTAATTATTTTAAAATAGTCATTTTTAATGGCTTCTCAGTTATTTCCAAATAGTCGGTGCAACCATTAACGTTTGGTCTTTCTTTTCCTTTCTAGGGCTGTGCCTCCCTCAGTAATGTGGGCCCAGAGGAATAATGTGATTTTTCTTACAATTTGTCTCGAAGACTGCAAGAACCCCGAAATCAAAATAAACAACGATAAAATATATTTTCATGGAGTTGGCGGAACAGAGAAGAAGGACCACGAAGTAACAATACCGCTTTTCAAAGAAATTGACCCTGAGGTATGTATATATTGTCTGAAAATGAACATTTACTGCGTTTTAAAAATCAACAGCGTGCATAAACCTAGAAAACGTGTTTTTTTCTGAATGGTTTACCAAGTTAACTTCATTATCCGTAAAAGAAATGGCATAGTTGGTGTGAGAAGTTTAATTATGACCAACGTACATTTTTGTCATTGAATCCAGTTGATATTATAGTATGTGTGTGTGTTTTGATTTCTCATGGGTGTTGGTATTCTTCAAGTTCACAGTTAGGGTTGGAGTCTGTCCAAGTAGAATTTTTTATCCAAATTCTCTATTTTGTTATTAAAGAATTTACAGATTTTTGTGTCCCTTTTTTATTTCATTTTGTATAGAAATCGGTAAAATGTGTTCGTGACCGTAATATCGAAATGGTACTGAAGAAAAAGGAGGACGATGGACCATACTGGCCTCATCTGATGAAAGATAAGAAGAAATACCATTGGCTGAAGGTGGACTTCAATAAATGGAAAGATGAGGATGATAGTGAGGATGATGTTGGCCAGTCAGAGGACCTCGAAGAGGTAGGACTTTAAAATTTTAAATCGTGGCTAGTTTTGAGATGAACTATATCAGCTTCTATACAGGTCATTACAACAATGCTTAAGACAAAAAATGCATTACTCACCGGCAGCCTACCCCTTTTGATTTTCTGTTTGTGAAGAAAATTGTATTGCATTGAACATTTCTTGTGCTACCTCTGACTAACTAGATGGCTTACCGAACCTGAAGTTTCATCATCGAATTAACCAAAGCCTTCCACCGGACCCTGTCCTGGGCCAACAAAATCCAGTCTCCTTCGACTCCTATCTCCCATAGATCCCGCCTGAGATTATCCTCCCATCTACGTCTAGGTCTCCCCAGAGGTCTCTTCCCCTCAGCCTTCCCAAATAGTGGACCCAACCAACCAGATGGCTTACGGAACCCGAAGGTTCATCACCGAATTAACCAAAGCCCTGTCCTGGGCTAACAAAATCCAGTCTCCTTCAACTCCTATCTCCCATAGATCCCGCCTGAGATTATCCTCCCATCTACGTCTAGGTCTCCCCAGCGGTCTCTTCCCCTCAGGCTTCCCAAATAGTGGACCCAACCAATCAGATGGCTTACCGAACACGAAGGTTCATCACCGAGTTAACCAAAGCCCTCCACCGGACCAACAAAATCCAGTCTCCTTCAACTCCTATCTCCCATAGATCCCGCCTGAGATTATCCTCCCATCTACGTCTAGGTCTTCCCGGAGGTCTCTTCCCCTCAGGCTACCCAAATAGTGGACCCAACCAACCAGATGGCTTACGGAACCCGAAGGTTCATCACCGAATTAACCAAAGCCCTCCACCGGACCCTGTCCTGGGCCAACAAAATCCAGTCTCCTTCAACTCCTATCTCCCATAGATCCCGCCCGAGATTATCCTCCCATCTATGTCTAAGTCTCCCCAGAGGTCTCTTCCCCTCAGGCTTCCCGACCAATACCCGGTGCACACCTCTTGTCCCATCCATGCGCGCTACATGCCCAGCCCATCTCATTCTTCTCGACTTAATCACCCTGACAATATTGGGGGGAGGAGTACAAATTTTTAAGCTCATCATTATGCAGTTTTCTCCATGCCCCATCGTCTTCCCTCCTAGGCCAAAATATCCTCCTCAACACCCTGTTCTCAAACACCTGCAATCTGTGTTCCTCCCTCTGAGTGAGAGACCATGTTTCGTACCCATACAAAACAACAGGCAAAATTAGGGTACCCAGATTTGCCCAAGTGCAATTTTTGTTTATTGTGTCGTGACATGTGAGGTGTAACAGAGCAGCTGTAAGCGAATCACAGAATGAGTTTGAGGATAATCAAGTCACTGCACTGGACGAATCACTTGGAACAGTTTGATCGTGAATTACACATCTGTGTAGCGTACATACAGCATTAGAATCTTGCTCTCTGTACCTGAATACGCTGAGTTTCTTGCAGATGATGAGGCAGATGGGTGGCTTGGGTGGCGGCGGCGGCAGTGACAGCAAGCCCACTTTCGACGACCTCGAGCCGGAGTCTGATTCGGACGACGAGGAACTTCCTGACCTGGAGTGATGGCCAGAATTCCAAGCAGCCAGAACCAAGCTTAACAGTCGTCGATATTTTTCCTCGTCAGTTGCCATTCAGAGCCTGAGATGGGAAAATGGACCAAAAAATTTAAAATAAGCCCATTAAGAGGCCCATTGTTCAACTGTAATCGTTTGTTAATAACAAGTTGGATACCTTCTTGACGCAGTTCAGACCGCTGTTGATACCTTTTCATGTGTGGCATTGCAAGAAGCCTACGAGACTCTGAAGAAATGAATTATGGTATATAAATACCTTGCAAGTGTGAAAACCTTGGATGCTTGCATTTGCCAGAAATGACAATTAAAGGGGTAGAAGTTTCAGTTCAAAGTAAAATTGTCTGTATAATTGTTTTGGTAAATTTTGAAAACTCTTATATAATGTGTTGTCTCATTTCACCAGTTGAATTCTCTTAACCTCGTAGTAGAATATTTTTAGGACTCGAGTTCTACGACCATAATATTAAATGCTCTTCGTTTCAATGGCAGTCTATCGCTTGGTAATTTTTTAATAATTGCTGCTATTGATTTCATTTCCTTGTAGTGTTTTCACCTTCTTGCATTCCTAACCCGCCTGTTTCTTATCTTGGCCAGTTTCCCAAACTTTTGGTGTGTCCTCCTCTGGAGCAGTTCATATTAAGGGCAGTGTCTTGTTGGCATTGCCCCTCCAGCCTCTGCCTTTACAGCGCTGCTCATTTAAACTGGAGTAATCTTGCTAGCAGAGGAGGAGACGAACCAGAAGACAGCTTGGCATTCAGACGTAGTTCCGTCAGTATGTGAAGACAAAACAATGACTGGCCACCAGCTCGTCTCACTACCATGTTCTCCGATCTATGTTATCAAGCTGTATAATATTATTTCATTCTTCTTATGTTCAGGGACTGTAATTACCATTGTTAAATAAATTTCATAAGTAGAGATAAAGATGTGTTCCTTAAGTGACTGTATTCTTGTTTAATTAGTAAATTGAAGTATAGAGGGAAGCACTAAATAATCAGTAATTTATTTATTTATTTTAGATGTAGATTATATACTACGTATAACTTTAATTATACACCAACAACTTTGGGGGTACAAAGTTGAAGAGAAATTATATCTGGGGGTACGCGAAGACATCTTAGGGGGTACGCGAAATTTAAAAAAAAATATTATTTTATGATAAACACTGAATAATCAGTAATGTAATTTATTTAATTAATTTTAGATGTAGATTATATACTACGTATAACTTGAATTATACACCAACAACTTTGGGGGTACAAAGTTGAAGAGAAATTATATCTGGGGGTACGCAAAATTTAAAAAATATATATTATTTTATGATAAACACTGAATAATCAGTAATGTAATTTATTTAATTTATTTTATATGTAGATTATATACTACGTATAACTTGAATTATACACCAACAACTTTGGGGGTACAAAGTTGAAGAGAGATTATATCTGGGGGTACGCGAAATTTAAAAAATATATATTATTTTATGATAAACACTGAATAATCAGTAATGTAATTTATTTTAGATGTAGATTATATACTACGTATAACTTTCATTATACATCAACAACTTTGGGGGTACAGAGTTGAAGAGAAATTATATCTGGGGGTAAGCGAACAGAAAAGGTTGAATACTTCTGGTCTAGAGTGAAAAATCATTGCTGACATTTATGAAGCATAATGTTAAAATTTAACTGCAAATACCTGGATTAAGGTGGCTATCATAAATGAAAAAGCTTGATTTTAAACCGTACTGAAAAGGCGTGTTCCATAAAATTATCGCCCGAACTTGACGTCAAAACAATACAAAGCTTTCAGATAAGTGTGACCTTGACAGATGTCCCACAATCAGTGTGAAATGTAATACCATATTTATCTGAATGGCACATGGACATTTTTCGCAAACTGTTCACACAATAAACAATGCGTGTCTTATTCAAGGACTCGCATATTGCACAGTTGTGCCTTAAGGAATACACAATAGGCAGATGCAGACTTGGCAGCAGGAAGAAAGGAGTTGGGGTGTATTGTCGAACGTCAGTCACTGTAAGACGGTCTTTGCTGTTTAGCATTCTCAGCTGCATTATTCGATAATTCACAAATCGGTGCTGTTGAGGTCAACCATAATTATTACGTCCTATACTGTTACGTATGGAGTGTCGCGCTGTATGGAGCAGAGACTTGGACACTCAGGAAGAAGGAACAGAAATACCTGGAGAGTTTCGAAATGTGGTGTTGGAGAAGAATAGAGAAGATCAGGTGGACGGATCGAGTGACCAACGAAGAAGTATTGAGGAGAGTCAACGAGCAAAGAAACATTCACGAAGGAAAGCTAACTGGCTGGGACATATTATGAGAAGGAATGGATTAATGAGTGATATCACCGAAGGCCAGGTTGAAGGAAAGCGAGGACTGGGAAGAAGATTGATACAGCTAACCGACGACCTTAAACAAGGAAAGAAGATGACGTTCCAGGAATTAAAGCGAGAAGCCGAGAATAGGGACAACTGGAGAGCTCTTTTTGGGCAGAGCAATGGACCTGTCGTAAGACAGAACACTTAATAATAATAATAAATAATATACTGACTGCACTTGGCTCTTTACAGCTTGCAGATGGAAAAATAGGTATTAGGATTTGAGGTTTTCACAGCGGCGAGTCTGAAGTCGGCTGTCTTAGGCAAAATAGATACTCCCTGGTCAAAAATAAACATTCTATGCAGCTGTGTTTGCTACACTGCTTCTTTCTGTAAAGTGCCAAGATAAAAGGACGGGCAATACAGCTGTTGGAAGTGAATGAGAAACAAACTAGGAAATGTTGCTGAAGCCAGAAAGTTCTAACTGCATTGAAGGCTGGAATAAATGAAAGCTCCTGTCTGCAAACCGGCAGTCATTGGCAGGCTTTTCGTGAGCAAAAAGCAACATTTACAGAGAACAAATGTGTCCTTCATATTTAAATGAATAGCAACAGTTAGGTTATGTTCTGTCAAGTGAAATGTGCCAGCTGAAATTTTGAAATAAGTCAGAATCCACGGCTTCAACATAAGCCAAAGGTTGGTTGCAGGAATTTTTTAAATGAAACAATTTCTGTTTAGAATGTCAAACTAGTATCGCACAAAGGCTTCATAATGCGTATGAAGAAAAATGTTCCTGTTTCATATAAGTCAATAGCATAGTTTGGGACACTGTTGACATCAATTCAGACAGCAGTGACAGGAGCAGTGAAGCATACCAGTAAGTACAAGAAAGACATCATGGTTGAAATAGTTAGTTGCTGGTTTCTCACCTTGGAAGCCTAGGTTCAAGCTCTGGTCAGTTCATGTGGTATTTGTCGTTCTAGAAAATGGCACTGCGACAGGTTTTTCTCCAAGTCCTCCCCTGTCAGTATCATTCCAGCAATGCTACGTATTCATTGATATATCACCTAGAGGATGAACAATGGGTCTGTTAGTGGCACGTTTCCATAGAGGCATAGTCCGATGCCATTGGAGCAAAAATGTTTTTATTAATTTTCCACGCTACTGTGGTTTTATCAGCCGTTGTGCATAACTGCACAGTTTCCAGAGTGGAACTAGCCATATCCCTAATATTAAGTTTACCCAATTCATTTTTTTTTCTCCTTAAAACCACTTTTAAAAATTTGGGTATCTTATTTGAAGGTCCGTGGTATTTGAATAAATGTAAATAAAAAAAGATTTTGACTTCTGACAAAAACTGAAGCACAGGTACAAACATAGAACACCCACGCACAGTAGATTCGATGGATGTCAAGTCATACATACCGTCTCTTTCCTGCAGACTGCTGACGTAAGTCAAACAGAGGCCAAACAGATGAAGCTGTAATCTACATGACTAAACCGGACTACAAGCCAAGAATTTTCAAAAATTTTAATAAAAAAATATAAAATAACTTAAGAAAAATGCTCTGAAAATACGAATCATCACGATGACAATTTTGGACAACTTTCCACAAGCAGCTTGCTGAGTTCTGTTTATAACTGAATAATTTGAAAATAACCCAGAATAGGTTAGACCACAAATGGGACACTCATTCCTGCAAACAAACAATTTTCAACCTGATAAGATGACTTTATTGACACCAAGAAATTGTAACATGATACAGTTATCAGCAAGAAAGAATGTTTAAAGCATGTAAGAAATTATATATTTAGGTACAAATCAGTCTTAGCGGGAGGAGGGATTTATAACATTTTTCATAAAACATGTGTATATACAACAAATGTGCACTCACACATTCACACACATCCTGTCTCCTCCCCAAAAATGAAAACTACATTAAACAAATCTGAGCCATACACAACACTTACCCTATTAATTGAAATGTATGCATTCTACAACATTCACACCCCCCCCCCTTCAAAAATACCACACGCAAAATCTCAGTCATACACAGCACTTCCCATTAGTATAACGTCTTACAAAAAACCTGACACAAAACTGAAACTTTCAGAATATGAACACCCAAAGTTGCTGTGTTTGACGGGGTAAATACATTAAGAACGTCATCATTTTTAAGCCCATGGTACAAAACAATTTAAAAAGACCTTGCATACCATGCAGTGTATTGATGAATAAAATCATGCATACAATGTATAAACAGTTTTTGTTTGTATGCATTATTTTATATATAATCAAAAAAATGTTACATGGTTAGTGAGATTTCAAGTTCTCAAGGTGACAAGTATGAAAAACAACTGTGTCTTCTGGGATATTGCACCATGCAGTCTCAGAAATTGACTGACTCATTGCCCTGATGATGGAGGCAGTAAGCACCCGTCAAATATCAATTTCTACAAAACTGCATGATAAAACAACCTAGAAGCCAAGTCATCTTCATGTTCCTGTTGTAATGCTCTTCACCTCTTGACTAGACATGATAACGCTCAAAAAGGTGGTGCCACAAGTAATTTTCATTAAAATAAATCAGAAAATATGTCTGAAATAACAATAATAACTTGTGTTATTGCAAGGGCTCAAAGCGTCTGCTTATCTGCATGCCAAATTACTGACCTTGCAACAGATGCCCTTCATCATTTGTCACCATCTCTCGACTGATTTCATATTTACCGTGCTGAAATCTGCTTTTCTGTCCTAGCAAAATATTATGTAATATTAAGACAAGCTCAAATTTTAATCACATCTATCAAATATATAAGCACTTAAGGGGGGCCCCCCACTTGATTAAAATGCCAACAAAAGTCAGGAAGCCTAGGATGATATATGATCCAAACTGTTCTATCAATTATGTTACAACTAAATTCACATTTCTGTTCAATATTGTAGTCTACTATAAAAGAAAATTGGTTAGGCACAGTTTATTCCTTCTTTGAGGAAAAGTCTGTTCCATTTCGCTAGACTTTGAACTCAGAAATGGACATTTACCCTTGAACCTAATTTACGTGTACACTTTGATTTCCAGGGAAAAGGCCTGCCCAGTTTCATTATTAGACACTGTATATAAAAAATACCACAACAGATGGAACCACTGGCCTCTGCAAACTCCTTACCTAAAGCTACAACAAAAACAGAATAAGACAAGAGTAACTCACTAAATACATTAATTCTAATTATCATAATAGCAAAGTTTCTCCTATATATTCATTAAAACATTGTAGGAACAATTCCTGAATATGAACTTGACTGCCCAATGGCAGACAGTTCTTGTTAGTCCGTTACACCAAACTCCAGACAAAAACATTCTCCAAATACTTAAAATTACTTGACTAACACAGACATGAATGAATATATTAATTAATGCCCTGGAGTTACTGAGATTTAATACTGATTAAGTTGTAAAAGAGCGCAAACTTTGATAATCCCACAATGATTAATGGTTTTATTCACCATTATTTCTCAGGAACTGAACACAAGTACACATGGTTGAATGTTTCATTAGATTATGTAGTGAAAAATACTACCAAGGTTATATAGGGAGGAAAACTGTAAATCATAATTGAGAATGATATAAAATGAAGAAGTCATGTAATTTTTAAGTTAAATTTGCCATAGGGCCTGAGAAAAATATGAAAATCCTCAAGATAGCCAACTAGAACGAAACACTCTCTAAGAATTTAAATGACACAGCAGAGGATTTTATAAATTAATATTTTTAAGGTTAGGTTAGGATTTTGTTCATTAACATGTTGTTTACAAAAAGGACAACGTTGAAAGAGAAATTACTGGGTGATTAAGGAAAGATGTGGAATGAAGCACTGATTCACTGTGAGTTTTAAGGTTCTCTCCAAGTACTTGCCTGGAAATACTTAAGAAACTCTAATGTTAAGACAGCCAGTCTCCTGATCAAAATTTGAACCACATGTTTACATCATAAATAGAAGGGAGGAATGCTAACCACTACAGGGTGTGATGAACCATGAAATATGGTAAGGACATGGTTGTGACTTAATTCAAGACACTAATGTGATACTTATCTGTAAAAACTTATATCAGGATATCTGTACTTAGCCCATTCTACCACAAGCCTATGACTTAGTTGAAAGAGGTTCTTTATAATATTTTGCTTGAATTTGGTGTACCTAGCAAACTAGCAAAGGAGGCTAAGGCCCTACAAAAGGGCTGTAGTGCCACAGAGTAGTAGTAGTAGTAACCTAGGCTAATTAAAACATGTTTAAATTAAACCTCTAGCAAAATTTGTGCAGGTAAACATGTCTGATACATTTCTTATTCAGAATGGCCTGAAACAGGAAGATGCTCTATCGCTGCTGCTTTCCAATTTTGCCTCAGAATGTGTCATAAGGAAAGTACAAAAAGATCATGGTGGTTTGAGATTGAATAGGACACATCAGGTTTTAGTCTATACTGACGATATTAATCTGTTGGTGGATAATATAAATACTATAAAAGTGAACACAGAAACACTCTTAAGGGCTAGTAGGGATGTAGAAATGAATCCAGAAAAGACAAAGTATATGATCATGTCTCGGCATCAGAATTCAGAACAGAACCAGAATACAAGGACGGAACTAAGAAGTCATAATGACATTCATGACGAAATCAAGAGCAGATTAAATTAAGGGAATGCTTGCTATCATTCAGTTCAAAATCGTTTGACCCCGTCTCATATTACAAAAAATAAATATTAAAATATACGAAAGTGTAATTATGTCAGCTGGGCTGTATGGGTGTGAAACTTGGTCGCTCATCGCCCTGATGACGGAGGCAGTATGACCTCTGAAACGTTGGTTAACATCGACCAGACTACACAGCGCAACAACCCAGAAGACAGAAATCTTCATACTCATTGCCCTGATGATGGAGGCAGTATGACCTCTGAAACGTTGGTAAACATCGACCAGACTACACGGCGCAACAACCCAGAAGACAGAAATCTTCAAATATTTTATTGCCTGAAATGAATCATAAATGTAAAAGAAACAGATTATTACAAATCCTATTAGAATACAAAATTTTTTAAACAGAATTATGTCCTGTAAACAAAAATGGGAAACTGGTAAACTGACTCATGTATGTCCCCTACTTTCACTGATTGACTGGGTGACATTACATCCTCTGTTTGTGTTTTTGTTAACTGTGTTAAATTTTGTTTGGAAGATTTTGAAAGAGTGTTTCTGCATTCAGATTATGAGCCAAGTGGACAGCATGTGCTTCATTATAAAAAATTTTACGAGCAAAAATTAATAATGCAAATTTTTATAAATCCATTAATGACTCTCTTTCTTTTCAAGATAGAGTTTGATGTAATGATTATGGAATTTTAGCATTAATGTGTCTACAATAGGGATAAAATATTAAGTTTGTGCATATCATTACAAATCACCTGTACAAGATAGAAATATGTTTATCTAAAACTAGTTGACAGTATTAGTTGAGATAACCATACACAGAACTCATTAAAAGGCGAGTCTTTTTTGTCAGATCTAGAAATCATGGTTTTCTCACCTGCATTCTAGTGTCTGTATCTAAAACTAGCCAGTAGCGACATTATGATAAAACCTAACCTAAAAACTGAACCATCTTCATAACAATACTGCTTACTAGTCATCTTTACTATAACAGTTTCTCTATCCTGTTGGAAACCACAACGGCTGAACATTCAACAAAGAGTTATCTGTACGGGCAGTGAAGTATTCTCAGGCTAGCAACAATGTCAATGTGCGAAACAAAACTGTCCACATTTCCTAACCTGGCAGCGTCCATCACCAGGAAATAAAGTGATAAGTGACAAACTGGAAGAAAGGAACACACAATGGAGCCCTGTTGTCAACGGCTACGGACTGACCAAATGCTGAGCGATGTACAGAGTCAACAATCACATTCAGGTTACTCAACACTCGGCGAGTTATTTGTCTCACGGGTGACTGACTGACCGCCCACAGCTTTCTCTTTGGTAAGATTTTGGCTAATGAGAATAAATATGTCAATTTATGCCACCAACCGCACCAATCCTGATGATGAAGACAGACGCAGCGGCCAAAACAGAGGAACACTTCTCTGTATCAACACACCTGATTTCACAATATTTCATTACATGTAATTGACCTAAAAACCTGTTAAAAGGACAAGCACATTTAGTATAAATGATGCTATTACAGCACAAATCCATTCACTCACATTCACTGTTTTCAGTTACAGGATCCTAAGTAAAGCTTACTCATATCTCAAGTTTAATAAAATTGAATCATTAAAGCTTAATTGATCAAGAAGATAAATTCATACTGGTGGCATCTGCTATGAAGCTTCTGAATCATTCTGTTTACTCTGGTTACGGTAACTGGCCTTTTTTGATGTCTGTCCACCTAACAAGGGAGGATATCCAGAATGTATGGACCACTCGTAAGACAGACTCCATTACAGGACAATATCAAAGTGGAACATACAGTTTAAAGTAGACTCCAAACAATGGCAGGGCCCTGGTATCCCCCAAATTTACAGTCTGGACTTTGTCAGATATAACAGTCGTCAACTGGAAAGAAGAATAAATTTCTGTAAATCTTATCCTCCAATAATCACAATAGAAATACATAATATTCATAAACTGGATATAAAAAAGTTTCACAGTAGATGTCAGAAGTAAGATACAATACAGCGGACTTGACAGCTGATAAAAGCGTGTTTACAGTAATAAGTAAAACGTACTACAACTCCTATGAGTCGTTAAGCACATAAAAATCTATACAGCACCAATCTGACTTATGTTACTTGGAAAGTTGGGGGCAGACACAGCAACTCTAGGTGCCCTCAACCTTAGACATGTAAGGAATAAGTTCAGAGCACACACCATTATAAAATGCCTCAACAACAGGCTTGCGGCCATGAATAAATTTGTACAAACCCTTAAATCTAAAAAATGTTTTGAAAAAGTAATGGCAGGACAAGATCCTTAAACTTCAACACCTTGAAACAGCAAAATGTTTTGGTCAAACACAGTGAGCTTTCTGTTTAATGAGTGCAGTAATAGTTTCATATTACAAGTATTTATAACTCACAGAAAGTGCATTCAAACTTTGCACCTGCCATTACTTCAATCTTAGTCACAGTCGTAACACAGATCTCTGTAGCTGTGTGTGTCATGCCTCTCACACTACTAACAGCAGATAGTGAGCATTTACAATTTTACAGCACAACACACAGCAGACATGACAGTGAGTATGAAAACGCCAGCCTCATGGGATACTGCCCCATGCAGCTTCATAAAAATTGTAGGATTTGAGGTTTCCACAGTGGTGATTCCGAAGATGGCCGCCTTCTGGGTTGTTACGCCGTGTAGTCAGGTAGAAGTCTGCCAACATTTCAGAGGTCCATGCTGCCTCTGTCATTGCCCTGATAACGGAGGCAGCACGACCTCTGAAACGCTGGTAGACATCTACCAGACTACACAGTGCAACAACCGAGAAGACAACAATCTTCATAAAAATTGATTGATATTTTAGAGGTGCGTAGTACTGCCTCCAACATCATCTTCCTGACAATGAAGGCAGTAGGAACCTCTAAAATGTCATTCAACTTGTACAACACTACACAGCAACATATCCCATAAGGCTGTCTGTCTTCATTTACATACTGGAACATACCTGGAAAATAGTTTCAAAAAATTGATATGAGAGGACAAAGGTTTAATGATAATCAAGTTCAGTATTTGGTCATTTCTTATACGAGAAATTTTCTTAAATGTAGACAAGTCAACCCTCTCAAATAAACTAGGGTGCCACAACCCAGAAGACAGCCATGTTCAATGTGTATATATATTATGTTAGTTTTAATAACCAACCAGGCACAACTTAAGTTTAATAGCCATCGATGTAATATAAATAACCTGAAGCTACATAACGGGATATAACTGAAAATTTTTTGTCGCTGTTACTGAATGTTGCTATAAAATTAAAAGTGTTCAAATAACTTTGTTTTGAAATGATGTGCAACCATCAGTGATGGAATCAAATGAGCACAAATGTATAAATATGTCAGATCCTTGCACCATGAGTTAGCAAAATTATTGGAGGTAGAGCAATTTTTTATTGAATTAAAAAAGTTGAGTTTCAAAACTGCCAGTCCTCCATAACTTCTAAAACACTAAAATTACACAAAAGACAATTCTTCCAATTGTTACACATGGTTATGAAATGTAGTCTCTAACCCTGAAAGAAGAATATAAATTATAAGTTTTTAAAACAAGTAAGTGACTAGGAATTTACATGAGCAGTTTCATGATTTACGTGGATCAGATCACATAGTATCATTAGGACAGTGATACAAAGAAAGAGGTTATGATGGGCTGAACATGTAACTCAGAAGGAGAAAGACAGAGTTTGGTGAAGGAACCTCATGACAAGTTGCTACTTGTGAAACTACAACGGAGATGCAAATAACAACATTACAGCAGATCTTAGTGAAATAGGACGGAACTGGCTTCGTAGGCAATGGTATTAGTCATGTTGAATTTCTTAATTACTGGCGAACGCAGTGCTTATTAGCTAGAAATAAAGAAGGTGTAGTCAAATGATACTGGAGCAGTATAGACTGTTTTTTTAAGAACCACTAAGTTTGTGCTAAAATAAAGTTGAGTCTTGATTCAACTTCCATTATTGTCTCGCTGCTGGTAACATATTTCAATCTTCTTTTTCATTACTTTAGGGTTGTATAAACAAGATGCCAGTAGATGGCTGGCTTCTGGGTTGTAACTCCATGCAGTCTGGTAGAAGTTTACCAACGTTTCAGAGGTCCTTGCTGCCCCGATCATCAGGGTAATGAGTCGCCTTTGAAATATTGGTAAACTTCTATCAGACTACATGGTGCTATAACCCAGAAGACAGCCGTCTTCAGAAGCACCACCGAGAAAACCTCAAATCCTACTATGATGCCAGTACATCATACCAATGATCATTGCTAGAAAAAAATCTTCTGGTAATATAAAATAATCATTTTTCTCATTTACATATGGAAATCAATCAGCATTTTAAGATATTCTGGCATTCCAAATGTCCTGGTGTTTGACTTTACATTTCAATGATTATTGCAAAACACCGACAGGAAAGATGGAAACAAATTCTTGCAGTTCTTGGCACAAAAAGAATACTTTTATAAGCTTCTTATTAAACTTTGCTTTACCATATTTACACAATATTTTAGTTAAATTCAAGGACTGGAAAACCAAGCACCAAGGATTTTTCCATCCCCAATTACAACAGCATCTGAAAGGTTCCAAATAGCAGATGCAGGTAGGATCAAGTTTAATGGTTTTTAAACAAACATTTGGCTCACCACAAAAAGGAGTTCCACTCTCAGGAGAGAAAAAAAAACAGTATAAAACCCTTGTCACAGAAAATAAAACCACTCATTCAGTTTTCCATTAATCACAGGGGCCAAAAATTAGCATAAAATAATGTTACTTCCATGTGTAATATAATGGGCAGACACTGTAACTGCTCCCGTCAATGTTTCAAGGTCGTATTATAAAAAATGCCAAGCACATAGCCAAGTTTCAAGACCTAAGAAAGATCCACATTATACCAATTCCATGTCATCACAGAGGAACGAAGTCTCCCAGCCAGGACTAGGAACAGTCAAAGTTAAATTCCGGGAATAAATTACATCTGACACATCAATAAATAAGCAAACACTATAAGCCACTTACGAAATTAAAATAAAAGGCTCACTCGTTCCTCATCTCTTGTTTAGGATCTGTAATGTATGAAACATCCAAGAATAAAGTTTGGAGAAAGACGAAATAGGACGAACTGGATTATGAATTTCAAAATCTCAACTCTTCTTTTAAATTTCTCATTTACCAATAAAATATGCAAATAAAATTTTTTGGTGTATGTGGTCAATTAATCTAACTTGTGAAAGCAAAGATGGACCATATCATACTTCCTACGCAAGTAAGGAGGAGGCCTGACTTAACCTGAGATTATGATAAACTGAAGCAACATTGTCGTAACAGCACAGTTTAGTCCTATGACCATTACATCTGACAGCTGTTCCATCCAAGTGGTCAGCTGCATATAAATGAACACATCTAGTAGCAGAATAACACTGTATATACATTTTAATGGTGCTACGACAGTGTGTGCATGTATGTGGGTGGGTGGGTTGAGAGATGCATCAGATTTTAAGGCTATTTGTGCACAGAACACATTTCAGATTACTGCATCACACAAACAAATATTTTAAAAAATCTAGGCACACGCCATATGGTTCATTCATGAATTTCCATGTGAAAGAAATGTGGTATAAATTTTAAAAAATATCAACAAGGGACGACACTCGTCAATTCAACCCAAGTGGAGAGACGCATCCAAATGAACACATCTACATAGCAGCAGATAAAAAAATAATGAACATTTGAATGATCCTGTGTCAGAGCTTACACATTATTGCACTGTTCTGACATAAGATGATGAAAGCAGCTGGAATTTATAGACAAAGTAACTGGACCAGGCCAATGCAACCTAACATAACCTACAAACTGTGCTGCTAACAGGAACAACACAACAGTAAACTGGCAACAGACATCACAGTGTGCCAGGCTGAATGTTTACACCAGAGCAGGTCTTAAGATCTAATCAGCTGAGAGCAGATCACAAACAGTAACATTATATACCCTGTCAATGAGAGAAAGATGATATGGACAGCCAATCATAATAATTCATGCAAATGGTACATTGACTGACCTGGTCATGTATTGCATTACATGATACTTGCTCTTACCTACAATAAAATATATGTGACTAGTTTAAAGCCATGTTTAAGACCAACGTTCAATTTCTTCTACTTCCAAAAAATGTTCTGGTGTTGAAAACAACTCCAGTCTAACCTAACCTAACAATATCTGTCACAATCCATAAACAGTATCATTATATTGGCAACACTGATGTATGCACTGTTGAGGAAGATGTCTGTACTATTTACACATGATTGTACCGGTACAGCCATTTGAGGTTATGGTTTGCAATTCACCACCAATTTATTCCATGACAATGATTACTTAACAATGCTATTTCAACTATTCACATTTTAGCATCAAATAAGGTAAATGATCATCATGTAAGAATTTGAAAGGAAACTGTTATGTCCTATCTGAAGTACTATCCCAGCATTCTGTAATGAATCTCAGATTTGGTAAATACCTCCTGAGTATACATCTATACAAACCCACTCAGTGATTGTACTGGTATTACAACATGTGACTGAACACGAAACAAGTGGGGAGGAGGAGTCATTTTTGCCCTTCCATAAATAAGAAACATTTCTGGCTCTGAAACAGGGTCCAAGAAATACTTCTACAAATACACACATACATACACATGGATCATTGTTAAGAATGCATTCTCCATCTGTGTTTTTCTTACACTTCCATCGCATACATATTTCTTCCTGTCACTTATCAGCGCAGCCTGATGTAATGAAGTGGAAATGATAACACAAGTCAACGGGCAAGGTTCTTGAAGTACATCTGATAGAATGTTCACACACACCACATGCACAATATAAAACTCGTGAATTTCCATCTCTGACAAAACATCTACACTACACATGATGAAGATCACTGGATTGAAGACGTTTTAAGAAATCATGGCACTGGATTTTTTAAATAAATAAATGAACATCTTGTTTAAAAAAACCTGTTGGAGTAAGTGCACCTCACACATTTTGGGGCTGATACTTCGATGTATTAATATTATTGCTTCGCAGCACCGTGTGGGACAGAACTATACCAAAAAACATGCATATATATACACACAAACTATGCTTGAAATGTAAAAGCAGCAGGCTCACATTACAATGTCAAACTATCTCCAAAAATGTTCCAAAATCATCCAGACAATGAACTTTATCAGGCACAAACCTATTAATGACAGATGGTGAAACACTGAATGGCAATAGATACCAAGTAACTGCGAGGAAATTTTATTGTGTTACACAGTTTTGTCAATAAGTAAGGTGCTGGCACCCACCAGGAATTGAGGTGAATGGCAAAGCTTCTGTAAAACACATCCATATCCCTTCCTCCTTAACAAAACAGGAAATGATTCTCTAAAACAGCAACCACCAGCCTTTCTTGTGTGACAGGAAACTACAAACTATGAATGTAAATTGAAATAACTTACTAATTATGTTCTCACATCCTTCATACCAACTAGTTCAAGAGAAAATATTGCAGGATTGTGACAACTATTGGATAGTCGAAAACTTACACTTAAAATTCCCTAAGAATATTCAAAATTGGCACAGGCACCTCAAAAGCCTTCCGAGGGCACCAAGGTGCCTGCAGGCATAAGGTTAGCAATCCCAGCTACAAAGGTTTCATAAAATACACCGCAATAATGTTGTTCCATACCCATTGTCTGAAATATCTTTCAGAAGTTGGCTCTACTTTCATCTACATATCACAGGCTGGCTGTTATACTAACAGATATTTTCATTTTTAATTTTATTTTTTGTGTGAAAGTTCTGTAGTGAAAAATTTCCAGGTTCAACCATACAATAGCTACCATAATGAAAACCATCTAGACACGGAGCAGAATCCACACACTGCGATGTACATCATTTACATTCTCATACAATGTCTGACGTAAGTATACTTTGAAGCAAGTGAATTGCTCAAAAATGCAATCTGAGTTTTCAACTTAATACAACTCGGGATCAGACACGAATCTTAACATTCGGAGTGGGAATTTTCGAGCACATTTTAATAACTGTGTCAAAGTCAACATGATTTATATTCATTATTTTATGTCTTTACTGTACAAAATGACACAAATGACGCTCTCTGATCAGCATTGGACTTCGTTTCCTTTCCCCAAAATGCATACAAAAGTCACACACGAATTGGACAGGAAGCTGGATGGGCTTCAAAGATGGTCTGGGTCGCTGTGTCAAAGAGAAAAGTATCTGCTCCACTCAGGAATTGACTCACAGTCACCCAGACTATAGCAAGTCACTGCTGCAGCTCATACAAGACATAACATAACATAAAATAAATACCTACTCAAGAATCTACACAGCAGGGCATTTGGCTAAGATAAGGAATACAAGAAATAAATATGGAAATTCACTGGAGGGACCTTTTCGGAAATGGTCATTTGGACAAAAAAGAAAAAAGAAGGAAAATATTCAAATGACGTGTACGGATAATAGTTGTACGAACATAAGGTAGATAGAAATGGCTCAGGAGCATTTATTGTTAGTGTGAGTTAAATCTTCATGTTCTACTACCAGAATGATAGTTTGGTAGTTGGATCAAGACTTCAAAATTTATAACTACATACGCAATGACTCATCTGTAATTTATCCATCTAGAAGTTACGGGTCCAGTTCTTAAACTTAATCACATTTCTCTTAGAAGACTACTCAAATGAGAGAGAAAAAAATTACTGTGTACTTTATGGTAGTAAAACATCACTAGTCTGGACTACACTGCAGATAATGTAGTCCAGATCTGACGATAATTCAATTAGCAAGCCTCAGGTTTCTTTAATTTGTTCACTGGTAATTTCAGATGAGCCAGGATAGGTCAGTCAGTACTAGCTACAGGCTGACGATTGGGGTTCGATCCCCGACGGGGCCAGAGGACTTTTCCTCTAGTCTCTGCATCGAGTCCTTTCCTGCGGGGAAAACCTGGCCAGGGCACAATGCTGACCCCTTACTCCCAACTAGTGCCGAGGTCAAGAATGAGTAGGAGCTATACCTCCTCTCCCCTCAAGCGACTTACGTGGCGTGTAGTGTGACTACTTTACTTTTTTACTTTTGGTAATTTCATACACAGTTGTTTTGGTATCCCAGATTCTTCCATGATCTTAGCAACTGATAATCCAGCCAGAGACTACAGCTACCCCAACTAAATTCTTCAATGGTTTTCCTCAGTCTCTACAACAAATGCCAGGATAGTGCCTTGAAACAGGCAATGACTATTTCCTTCTGTATCCTTTCCAATTCATTATTCATTAACTTACCTCATGCTGGCTAAATTTAATTCCACGCTTTTAAAGAAATAGATGCATCTTTATAAAAAATCATATATTTCTTTTGAAGCACATATTCAAAAATTCTGAAATAAAAACTGTAGTCAGGCAAACAAAACAGAGATCATATCTTAATAAGAGGTTATAGAATCTCAGAAGAATTTTGAAACACCTCAAGTGTATTTAACATTTTAAAAATTTGATTTAGAGGCCAAGGCTCATCATTATGCAGTTTTCTCCATGCCCCATCGTCTTCTCTCCTAGGCCCAAATATCCTCCTCAACACCCGATTCTCAAACACCTGCAATTTACGTTCCTCCCTCAGAGTAACAGACCATGTTTCGCACCCATACAAAACAACAGGAAAAATTATTGTTTTGCATATTTTAATCTTCAGGTTCTTAGAAATCAGACAGGAAGACAAAATATTTTGAACTGAGAAGTAGAAAGCATTTCCAGAATTTAATCTCCTCCTAACTTCCTCATGAGTGTCATTTTGATTTGTTATTGTTGTCCCCAAATATTTGAACTGTGTCATACTTTCAAAGGATTCATTAGCCACCCTCTTATGACTTTGCCTGACTGTCTGCTGATGGGACACTAACATGTACAGTAGATTCTTGTTAATTGGGGCAAATCTTTTTAACTCTTTACATGGAACTTCGCATACTTGGGGCAGCTACTTAATTGGGCCAAAGAGTTCTAGTACTGATATGTCCCAAATAACCAGAAACCACTGTACTTAGTTTTTTCTGAATTTATTTTTAAGCCAACCTTTCTGCTAGCTTCTAGTAAAACTTTGTGTTCCCCTTTATTGTATTTATACCAACAAATTAACATCAGCAAATGCCAACAGCTGATGTGTCCCATTCAATAGCAAACCCTCCTGCCTATCTTGGACTTTCCTGATGGCGTATTGTAACGCAAAGTTAAGGAGCAATGGAGACAAAGCATCTCCTTGTTTTAGACTGTTCTTGATGGAAAATGACTCAGATAAATATTTACCTATACGAATTTTGCTACAGGTTTCATTTAAGCACATTTTTTTTAAACCTGCTAGCTTCTTTGGTATACCAAATTCAATAAGAATAATGTATGCATCTCTGTCAAAACAGAACGATATACCAACAAACTTCAAACTTTTCGTTACAAACCCATTCACGTCTTTGTAAACTTTTCATAATTTGTATAACCTACATTTACCTTAGATGTTAACATTCTGTAACATGCATAGAACTAATGAATTTATACACATAACTACTGTCTCACAAGCTTCATAATATTCTTAGCTCAAATGCAGTATCTTAAGATGTCATTTAACTATGGCCATTTTAACATGAGAAGGTGCAGAAATAAACAACCAGAGGATAAAACACATCTAGCAGGCTGTATACTAGATATTTAAATTTTCCATATTGCCAATGTAAGTATTATTACTTGTTGCACCTTTACGAGGTTATTCATACTTAAAAATGGCCACTTTTGGACAGATTTTACTACATTTACAAGGTCTGAAATAATGAGCTTTCACTGTACTACTATCCCAGATTTTGCATAAAGCTGTTGCGGAAAGTTAAAGAAACACCACTGTCGCATGAATCTATCATCTTGCATGATACCTGCTACAGTTACATTCCAAAATGCCAAATGAAAACCTCAGAAACTACAAGAAATTTGCGCTGTCATACCAAGGCCTGATCTGTTCTCTGACAAAGTGCTGCCAAGTGTAATTACACCACCTGCAATGCCAATTCCTCTTCTGTTCCGAGATTCATGAAGGACGGTTCAGTGTCAAGTTACAGGAAGCAACAGACATGTTGTAAGCTCGACGTGGCCATCTGAGCCATCACAAAGTCCCTGCCTCTGCACAGAACAAATAATATTGTAAAAATATAAAACAACACATTTAAATCAGACAAGCATTAAAAACACTTCCTGTATGCATTCAAGATTAAAAGAATTACTACCATACTTGCTCAGATTTAATAATTACATATAACTGTAACAGAATTCTAAATGATTAAACTGCACAAATAAAAAAAATGTATTTACAAATTAGTTAAAAACTTTAAAAAATATTTTCTAGACTATCAATGCATTAAACAAATTTTAAAAATATTTCACTTCACTCTTTCACATATCTATTTAAATGCTCAGTCAATATGTGGAGTTAAAAACCATCATCCTACATAAAACGAAAATGGCACTAGAGGAAGAAGATAACATTCTGAAGATAAACGTATGCGTTATATCAGGCAGATATGGTGGGTTTACATTTCATTTTGGTTTTCTTTCCATCCGTCTTACCATTACACTCTTCGACAACAAGCCATTCAGGAAATATGCAATTTGACAATGCATGTACCATCATTTTGTGGTTATTTTGTTGAATATAAAAGTTTAAGATCTGAAACTATCTTCCGTACCATTCACATGACACAGAATATATATGCTCAGGTTCAAACACATACCATTTTCCAAGACGTTCATATTTTTCCACCCACCATAATTTATTAAGGCAAGACCTAGATCATTATTCTCACAGCTATCTGTTCTATTTCTGTGTCTACGTTCCTGTATCAAACTCACAGCTATGAATAAATTGGGTTAGGTAGATGGATATGTCATTCACACTAACAGTGTGACCACTATTAACACAATGGCTCCCATGAGGGTCTCCAGTGGGGCACCTGAGAATAGATTTCAGTGCTGCAAGACGCCTCAGTGGGTCACAGGATTATATCATTTATAAGGAAGTTCAGTCATCACGGAGTGAAATAATGTATTCCGAACAACATAAATGGGACGGGTGTAGTGTAATAGTCACCAGTGTGTTATCATATCAAATTTACGTCTGGCAGCCAGCTCGTTAAGTCACAAACTACCACTGATTTTATACCTCACTGAGGGGATCCTCTAAATCAAGGGCACAATTTTAAGTACCTTTTTCACAGAAGTGCAATACTAATACAGGTTAATCTTCTTGGTGATGGTCTTGCGACACATGTGACATATCTTCAGGGTAGTGGAGCACTTCTCGCATGCTCCATGGCCACAAAGAAACACCACATTCCGCCTCCGCTCCATGCAGATGGAGCAACAGTGTGCCTCCTCAATCTCAGCTATTTTAGACTCCAGGTATCGGAGTCGTTCTGTGCTGGGCTGCCGTGACTTGCAAGCAATCACACGCCCATCTGCAGAAACAGGAAAATCCCTGATACAGTGACAAGTTCCAGTAACAAAGTATGTTAAGATACGTCCGTCGGAATTAAGAAGCTGCACCCTAGTGATTGTTTAAAATTATCAAAGCATTAAATCTTAAAAAAGTGTTCCTCTGTTAAATTAAATGTTGAGAAGGGTATCACCTTGTTCAGATACATTCAGTAAGCTAAACATAAGAAAATAAATTGGGCAGTTAAGAAATGGAGAAGAGCCCACAGAAACACTGAGACCACACAGTTTGTCCATGTGTCCCGCTGAATGACTAAAGTACGAGGCGCGTCCACAAAGTAAGTTTCCCACTCGTCCCACAGCTAGCAAACCTTATATTGCGCGAAGCGACTGTGCGTACGTGATAGAGCAATGACGTAGCATGGCGCATGCACTAACGGTACTTCCCGCGTTCTCACAGTAGCATCGTTGCAGCTGTTGAAGATGGAGGTTCTTATTCCAGCTCCCGCCGACTGTGAAGTGCGGTCAGTGATAACGCTAGGCCGCACACGGCTCGACGGACAGCAAGTCTCCTGCAGGAGTTCAGCTGGGAGGTGTTTAATCATCCACCCTACAGCCCGGACCTCGCTCCCAGTGATTTCCATCTTTTCCTACACCTCAAGAAATTCCTGTCCGCTCAGCGTCAGCGTTTTGAGAATGACAGAGAGGCGGAGATGGTTGTCACACAGTGGTTCCAATCCCAGGCGGCAGACTTCTACGACACAGGTATTCAAAAGTTGGTCCCACGGTATGACAAATGTCTCAATTCCGGTGGCGAATATGTTGAAAAATAGCTGGACACTTGCTGTATCTGTTGCAACAAATAGTTCCATGAAATTGTGTTTTGTTTCTGTAAACGGCCCCAGGAAAACTTACTTTGTGGACGAGCCTCGTAGATTCCTAACAGAATATCTCCAGCCATCCATTAGCCCACATACAAATCAAATTACACTGGCTGTATGGAGGAGACATCGCAGAGACTAATGGCATTAGATTTATTGTTAATATTCAGCTTACGTAAATCTATCAGAAATTAGACTTAGTAAAGTAACAGCCTACCTTGCACACTCTAAAATATTATATCTGTGCGATACACATCTCCAAATCTTTTGAAACAATTTAATATATATAACCACAGAAACAGACCGTGTGTGAGTCGCTTTGTCACAAGCTGGCCACAGCGCAGACATTTCTTCATGCGGGCGGAACAATCTTCACAGGCAATCCGGTGCCCACAGGGTTCAAACAATACATTCTCCTCACCCAACTCTGAACACACTGCACATTCAACAGGGACAGGGGCTCTCTTCTCTACCGCTGATGTACTACTACCATTGTCAGACTGTACTGCAAGTTCTGGGTCGACCGTCAGACCCCTAGCTAAAGGCTCGTTCCCAACACTGCGAGGTGTCACATACTGTTGTAACAAATCAGCCATTACAGTGTTCTGAACTAGGTCTAAGGGAGTTTTTCCCTTATTGTTTTTCTTGTTCAACTTGCAACCCTCCTGGACAAGATAGCATGCAATGGCGAGTGCAACCAGGTGCTCCACAGTCTGGCTTGCAAGTTGCGTGAAGATTCCATAGATAATAGGAGCCTCTAATTCATTGATCTCAGTTGAAATAGTTGCCCGTTTCATAAGAGCCAGGTGGAGACCAGTGTCTCCATCTTCATCTTCTGCATCAACGTCGGCGGACATGGAGACTACCAGCTCCACTACAGAACAGTGGCCCTAGAAACAAATGCACATGGAGAAATCATGACCACTTTTATGTGTAACCTCAGGGTTACATCCATGTAAAGATGCAGCGTAATAACCTCAGTTATCTGATATTTATTATGATATATGCCCAAATATAAGACTTAAGGTTTTATCTGATAAAAGTAGGATTGTCTTATAATAATGAACAGCACAATAACAGATTAGGACAAATGCTTATGAAATCAGCTAAACAAAGTCCTCATCATTTTCAGTGCAACCAGACACAGATAGCAGAAATTAATTAAATAGCGACTGGAAAAAAATATGATTCAGCGTTACGCCCTTCCTAAAATGATTGTTGCACATTTTAAAACTATAAAAAAAAACAGCAAACTGCCTTAGTACTTGGCCACTGCTATCAATTTTATCCTTTCTAAACTGAGCTCAGCATTTCAGCTTAGCAGATATGTTTCTCTGGACCACACACACACAATATGATACATGCCCCATCCATTATCATTCTCCCTGATATGATCACCCTTATAACAATTAGTGAGAAGTTTAAATTATGAAGCTTCTTCTCAGGCATGTCTGCAACCCTGTGAAGCATCTATGAGATTCATTCCATCTGTACATACACAAGAACAACGGATAAACCGATGTTTATCAAGTATTATACTGGATAACTCAAAAAATACCGTCAAGCAATTTAAATTTTCATTTAAATCAGACAATTTTAATGACCACTTTACAAAAGAGCAGAAATATTTTTTCGGCTTATTTCCCGAATGTGCCTGTTGAGCCCAAAAACGAATAATTTCACAATTCTTTTTCAAGTCTTATTTGAATCACTTTTGTGTGTAACCAGTACGGTTCACATGATTTACTCATAAACCATTTTTATCACAGAAAAATCCATACAAAATTTCATGGCAACAACAAAATTATAAGCATCAATAGTACTCAGGACACACAGAATTTCTTAATTCATTTAAGGTCATAGCTCGACTGTTTGTGGCATGATGATCGAGGCAGCAAGAACCTCTGAAACGATGGTAAGCTTCTGCCAGACTACACAGTGCAACCCAGAGGACAACCATCTTCAGACGTAAAAACAGTTCCAGTAAAACACAGTATTATATTTTGAAAATGCTACAACTGACGACAATCAGCTATGATTATGATGGTATACCTGCGAGACAGCCAGCAGAAGTGGTGTCTGCCTGCGGTTGTTTCGAAGGTCTACTTCTGCCTGTCCCTGTGCAAGCAACGTGTCTGCTACAGCTCGGTGCCCATTCAAACACGCCAGGTGGAGGGCTGCAAATCCGTCATCCTTCTTCACGTCGACCAGTTGCCGAGTTCGTCCCAGCAGTCGCTCTGTGGCAAAGTTGTTCCCTTTGAGAGCAGCATGGTGCAAGACATTAAACCCTCGCTTATTTTTTAGCGTGAAGTCGACACCTGGCACACTACACAGCATGTCTATGATCTCGACGCTGTCCTTCCCTATCGCGTCATGCAGTGCTGTATCACCATAAGAGTCCTGTATGTTGACATTACACTTGTACTTAAGCAGCATGACTACACAGTGCAGGTGCTGCTTATTTACTGCCACGTGGAGAGCCGAGCATCGTCCCTTATTCACGGCGTCGATGTCTGCATTTTTCTTCAGCAGAATCTCCATTATCTCTGGCTGATTTCCAAACGCGGAGTAATGCAGCGCTGTGTCTCCGTCGTCATCGGCGACTTCGAGTGATGAACCTGCTGACAGGAGAAACTGCACAAGTTCTACATGACCCTGGTGACACGCCACCTGGAGACATGTCTTGCCCCCGCTACGGCCATCCACCATGTCAGGGTACTTCGCAAAAAACTCTCTAACCACATCAAGATGACCTTGGGCTGCCTCTCGCACCAGTTTATCCATATTTGTCGTTTCCAGCTGCTGCGGCCCCAACACCAGGTTTAACAACAGCGATGCCAAGGGGTCTGCAACATACAGTTACTGCGGTAACCCAACAGTAAGAATGGATTACAATAGAGACATGTGAATAGGTTGAATTACACACCATTCATGAAATTAATATTCTACCCATTCCATTTAAAACGATAATGTGTGGTGCTACCATTGCAGTTCCTCCCGGGTATTTACATTTTAAATGAGATTTCATTATGTAAGATTTGAGGTTTTCACAGCGGTGAGTATGAAGATTTCTGTCTTCTGGGTTGTTGCGCTGTGTAGTCTGGTCGATGTTAACCAACGTTTCAGAGGTCATACTGCCTCCGTCATCGGGACGATCGCCAGATACACAGTGTAACAACCCAGAAGACAGAAATCTTCAGATTTCATTATGTTATGTTATGTTAGAAGGGCCCTTCTAGTTTTCTACGCTCTACTACACTATACTAGGAGGAACAACGTGTTAATGCATGTTCAGCCGAGTTTCAATCTGAAGGTAAAAGAAGAGTACCTACAGTACACCTTATTTACTTCCTGCATGATTACACTTATCTTAACTGTAACACCAGTAAGACCAACAACACTTCCTTACAATTTTGTATAACAATAAGGTCATGCATGAGCTCAGGCGGTTAGTCACTGGCGTCTCACAGCAGAAGCCTGGGTTTCCAACCAGCTCAATCCATGTAGGGTTTGTAGTTGTCAAATTGGCACTAGGACACTTTTTTTTTCTGAGTACTTTAGTTTGCCTCTGTCAATATAATTCCATCACTGCTCCATATTCACTCATGTATTATCTGGGGAATGGACAATGGGCCGCATTAGCAGCGACAGTTAGACTGAGACACCATCTCATCCTGTCGCAACAAGGTAACTTCCAATAATATAACATTACCGTCAAGATTAAATAAACTGTCCATTCAGCTAATATTATGATAACAAATATCTTTATACAATAAATGACTTCAACAGGCTGGCATGTGTTGCGTGGCGTATTACTCCACATGCCAATATCTCGGTTGTGTCAATTCCTCACAAAGGAGTAGTGAAGCTAAGGTTCGGTCATCATCACTTACTGGCATGTTCTTCTCTCGTGTTGGCATGCATTGTATTGCTGAGCTCGGTGGCTGAGCCCGGGACAAGCTGAACACAAAGTGGGTTGAGTGTCCACGTCTGACCATCAATACTGACACGCAGGTCCCCATCTGAATAGATCTTAATCACCTTTCCCAACTTGCCAAGCGCCTGCACAGAATGAGATGCAAAACTCACTGTAAGCGACTCCTGGTTCATGGGATCCAGCACGTACGTAATGTGATTTTGTAACAACAAAAAACATATACAAACACACGCAATAAATAAGAGATTTTAGAGTCAAGCTTGTGTGCATACTATACCCTACATGACACTATATCAATGGCGTAGTGATGTAACAAACATGCAAACTTATTTACATTTAAAATCAACAAGAAAACATTACACTACATAACATTAGTGTCACCCTCGGTGGACTAGTGGTTACTTAATTTTTGTTCCCAGAGTCAAAACGGCGGGGGCAAGTCAGTGAAATGTGGGCCTGCACAGAGGATCCTACCATAACTACATATAGGATACGGATTCTCCTCATGTTACTGATACAAAAACCATTGATATTCAAAAAAATGTGAATAGCCAAAGCACATATTTTCATTTCAGTACATTAGGAATGTTTATGAACAACTTTAGTAACTTTCTTTTTGATCAACAGGAACATAAACACATTTCGGTAACTTCTTGCCTTTTGTCAATGAAAATACACATTCATAAGACTGTCATAAGAAGTACGAAATGTGATTACTTCTGTACAGCATATTTTCAAAAATTCCAGAAAATAACATGCACTTTCAATATTAAAGTTTTTCAAAAGTAATACAAACTTATTTTCACAAGCAAGAAAATTCTGGATGAACAGGAATGCCAAAACCCACGACAAGCCCCACAGACGGCAAGACACAACCCAAAAGCGTAGAGCAAGTTTAACACACTTCACCTACTGAGGACATATTGTACAAATATAACACAAAATAAAATACAGGAATGCGGCTGACAAATGGGATTTACGACGACCTAGTATAATTTGGGTATGCTATAACACAACACAAAACAATAACCCACCCCTTTCATGACTTCAATCCATTCGCCGTGGCCCTTCTGGTAGTTCCGCACTGTGACGAGGTCATGCTTCACACGAACCACATCACCAACAGCAAATACGTTGACCTTGGTGAGTGCCCCAGGATGGAAGGTCCAGCGGTTGTTACAACCTTCATATTGAACACGAATGTCTCCCTTCTCGGTCACTCGATGAACGACTCCCATCTTCCCGACATACTAACCAACAGTGACACATTATACTGATGATTACTCACGATTAGACTTTGGATGTTCAGGGACTAAAACATTCATTTTAGGTAGTAAAACTAACTCTGAAATGGCAATTATAATATTATTAAAGCAATGCGCGGTACTTCAATACGACCCACACGGACGAAGAACTGTTGGCCGCCCATTAACAAGGCGGCAAGACTCACTCGCTTGACGTGGAAACAGGCGCTATGGCCTAAATCCATGAAAGAAAAAGAAGATTAAAGCAATGCTTACATATGATGAAAGGCAACAAAGATTTATAAGGCGGTATACAAAAGACTGCCAGTGCATAAGCCATGTCACCCAAGCTGATCCCAAAAAAATTTAAAATATCACATTTGCAAGATGTTTAGCATAATCTAGTCCTCGCTGTTTAACAAGAATTCTGTCGCAGACATTAAACATGAAGAGAACAATCATTCAGACCACGACGAAGAAATATTTGCACACAATATTTATAAAATTCAAGTGGTTCACGAACTTTAAAAATTATAGATAAAGAAGGATGGAAATCTGTAATATATTTTACGTGATGTTCGAGGATGATGCCAGATTTACCGAGATTAATCATGTCAGATAAAACTAATTTCAAGTTTACAATTGTTCACAGATATAACTGAAGCAATGTTTGAGCATGTTGACTTCGAAGAGGTGGGTGTGCGTACAACTCTAATTAAACTCATGGCAGCATATATTTAAATTCCCACTGAATATCAACACATTCTGTATCTTTTGACTGAGACTGATAATAACTTCTCCTGAACAAAGTTACCTCTGCCATACGTGGGTTCCAACCTCCATGACCCTCCTGCATTTGCTTCAGAGCCTCAACATCCATTGCCACCTTGACTTTGTCACCGACATTGAATGTCAGGTGGCGCGGTGATGAGCTGGACTGGCGGGCAGCCCCTCCCTGCATCTCTGAGCTGATACCTGTTAAGTTTACAACCGATATAAGGTACAATCTTCCCCTAAAATTTAAAATTGAGCAAATCACTGGGACGCCTCTGAATTTAGCTCTACATGAAAACAATCGATAATAACAAAATGTTAAAACTTACATAACATTCTCCTTTTAAGGGTACAATAATCTGCAAAACTTTATCTATTTATTTTGTGCTATCTAAATTAAATCCTTGAACATGATGCACATCTGTATTTTTTGGAAAAAAAAACTGTAAATGAAACCATTCATTTGATTGTGAATAAATACATGCATTACAAAACAGACACTGTAAACACGAGCATAGTTCAGATTTCTTAAGCTCACCAAGGATGGGTAGGTGGTCACGATAGTAGCAGCCTCCGACTGCATCCTGCACGTACTTTAGATCCACTTTTCCCTTATGTCCAAGCCTGTACACATTTGTGGAGCCTGAGGTCCATGTGACATTGGCGACTGAGCGGCCAGATTCATTGTCCCAGCCTCGGATATCGATCACGCGTCCCGTCTTGCCTGACGAGAATTAGTTTCAAACTTATTAACATTCTGATTTCATATTCGCAGACTGACCCAAGAAGGTTTAGTAATGACACGGAAATAATTTATCTGACTGTAGAATCTGAAGGTCCAACACCAGTAATATCAATGCTCACCGCGCATCTCAATCCTTCGCCAATTCCACCAATCTCATAACTCATCCCTCTGAGATCCAACTTAATGTTATCCTTCCATGCATTTATGCACATATTTCCCGAATCTGAGCCACACAACCAACCTTGAATTGTACTAAAAATTACATATTTTAGACGTGGTAGTATAACAGCCAGACACATTGCTATTAGAAGACGTACCATAATATAATGCGTACGTTTATTACTCTAATCTTTAGATTCCTTCTGTGATAACTGACTGTAAAGTTTCATAGTGTTTCTTGATAAATCTGCTTTTGGGAGCTGACTTTGTGTAGAAGTGAACTGTGATGCCAAAGTGTCAGATGAACATACTGCCTCCGCCATCAGGGATGAAATGACATGTATAGCGGTTGATGTGCGAACAGGTCAGTCCTCCTTCATCCATCTACCCATTTTCTGTTCCTGTACCCCTTACATGTACACAACACTTTTCACTTCAGCCCTGATGGAATCAGTAACGCTCGTCTGAAACTTGTGCAGCACGGCCCATTCGAGCACCGAACACCAGCATCAACGTTCCCTGTGCGATCGATCTTCTTAAATAGCTGACAAGTTGTCTCCCTCTACCTTAGACAGTACAGAGGAAAGAGAGATATCTACAGATGAATTAGTATTGCAGTAATTTGTAAAATAACATATATATGAACATTGCAGTCGGGTGGTTAACATTCCTGCTTCACATTCGTGAGGTATTAATTTTAAATCTTGGAACAGAGACCAGCAATACTCACCGAGATTTTTCATGATTTTCCTCAGCACCTCCAAGAAAGTGCTGGGATAGTACTGTAACCACTACCAACCACGCGTCGTATCTTACACAGACTCCGGCTTTCTCCGCAGAATCATACTTCCAAACCGTTAACCCCAGAGTTAAAGTTCGGCTGACAGTTCCATAGTACGCAGGCTTACATCCCTTATTCCCATATAATAAAGGTTAAATTAGGCACAAATACATCCCACATCCATTCAATTTCATTATTCATTCCATCATTCTATGATATAAAGCCTGAGTTACTGATAACATTGTCAAAATACACAAGAAATAAAGTAGCAAAGATATCATCAACTCAGCACTAAATATTATAATCTGAAAAACAGGCCTTCGTTATTTTTCTCTCTTCTTTGCTTTCCCCATACCAAGTTAAAACTTTACGGTCACAACGAGAACCAGAGTGTCTCTCGTTACCTTCTCCTCCATCTTGATTGCTCCAATCCCAGTCTGGGCCTCGCACAACTTTTGCACCTACAAAAATTCCCTTCATCTGTACTTTGGCACAACCTTTTCGTGGAGCCATCTCGACCCTACAACGAAAACAAAGGGTAGATGAAAATGAGGCAGACGATATTAATAAATAAATCTTGCTGCACAATTAAATAAAGCTGTCCCACTACACGCCACGGACGCACCTGAGGAAGAGGAGGTATAGCTCCTACTCATTCTTTACCTCAACACCACATGAGGGTGAGTAGTCGGCATCATACCATGGCCACACTCCCCAGGAAACAGAACCCCAGAACCTACTGGAGAGGAGGCTGAGTGGGTAGGCCCCAGAGACAGTATAGTTGCAGAAGCTACAAGAAAAATCCTTTGCCCTTGCCAGGGATTGAACCCTGGCTGTCCAATCTATAGTAAAACACTATACTAAGCTACCCCACCTTATCCTGTACAAATAACAACATGTAAAACATACCACAAAGAGTGAAAAACAAGTTTTGTTTACAAATTTGGACTAATGTCTTTGGGTTATACACTGTTAAGTCTTCTATGTAGGCGTAGGGACGCGGCGACCCCATCGCCCAGTGGGATGCCACTGCAATCAGCCACCCGAGTACTGGCGGGAAAATCAGAACTACAGGGGTGGTAGGAAATGACCAACCTCAGCCTCAACACAGAGGATGGCCAGCCAGGTGGCTTAGGAGGCGGCCCCTCTGAACCTGGCAACCACTCGTTGGGCCAATCACCCACACTTGGTTTTTAATACGATTCAGAGAAACAAAGATAGTTCGGGCGGACAGCTTCCATGGAGAAGCTGTCCGCCAGGAGAATGGAGGAGGTGGACTGAGCAATCAACCCTGACGCTATAAAGGCACAATGCGAGATGAGAAAGAAGAAGTCTTGTATGTAATGCAATTCAAATTGTCACCACAAAAAAAACCTTATCTAATATTTTCTTCTTTTCTTCTTCTTCCTGTGGCTCTACAACCCAGTGTGGGTCTTTGTCGCCTCCTTTTTGAGGTATCTCAGTCTTTTAAGTGTTCATTTGTGAGTAGTGAGTGGCCAGCCCACTGCCTCTGCACAATTTCTACTCAATCCTGATTCTTATCTGCTAGAGCCATCTAGCAGTGAACCAAGAGACTTGGGTGAGAAATGGCCACTGAATTTCGCTTACAAAACATGTCATTCATGCTCATAAGGTTATTTTACATGCCTTAAATCTATGACATGATACTGCTGGCTTTACTTCCCCTTCAAAATAAGATGCGCTACGCATTTTATAACCCTTAAAAATCCACCGACCTCGGCCGGGTTTGAACCCGCAAACCATGGGTCCAGTGGAGAGCACACTAACCACCAGTCCACTGAGGGTGACACTCTTATCTCATAGACAGTACTCTATCTCTACAAGCAGGCAACATTGCATGAAATTCAGTGATCAGAATCCCTTAGTATCAAGATGTGACCACATATAGGACCATATGGTGTCACCAGAGCTGTGGAGTCAGAAGCAATTTTAGGTGGAGTCAGAGTCAGTAAAAATGTACTGACTCCGATATCAAATCTTAAGAAAATACCATTTCAACACTTTCACTGGTGTGTGAGCCGCCAGCGGCCACATGGTGTGGGAACAATGCTTTGTAACTTCGGCTCCGCTACCTTAGGAATACAAACTGTCTACAAATCAACCAATTTCTGCAATAACTATTAGACGTATATTTAAATATAGGTTATAAGTCTAAAAAGTAGGCTGATGCTTCACGTGGTGGTGATGAAATCTCTTATGGTGACATTTGCCATTTTAGTAGGTTTACCATTATTAATACAAATTGAGCTTTCATGAAGTAGTCAGAATCGGAGTCGGAGGTTTTAGTACCGACTCCACAGCCCTGGGTGTCACAACTCAGAACACTAGTCCAAAGTTTCACAGCTATAAATAGCACAAAACTGATAGTTTCCAAGTGCTTCTCATCTATGGAAAACTGCATAAACCATTGAACTTACCCAATTGATGAAGCAGTCTCAAATCTCTGAAATACATGCAGTAGGTCATGCTTGTCAGACATGTAGCAGTGTGTACACAAATCATAGTCATAGCAGCGCGCACACTTCCAGCGTATCCCCGCAATGCCATGCTTCTTACACCCATCACAGATAATATTGGGGTGTTTCACACCTGGTAACACAAATTTCAACTCTGAAGTGGGCATTTCCTAAGCAGTATTAGCATTCATCGAAAAGTCAAGTTGCATTGTTCACAACAGCATTAACACTGCATTAACATTCTGTCAGAAAATGAATAAATGTGATTTTCATATTGTTAGGAGACGCTGGCCTTGTAATCCTGGGGTCTCGGGTTCGATTCCCGGCGGTGCCCGAATTTATAACTTATGTTGGGCAAGACCGTGGTCTAGGCGACACGGAGTTTCCTCCGGGGCTTCCCCGATTTCTCCGTGGCATCCCAACAATTACTCCATACACACAGAAGAAGGCAACGGCTAACTACTTCTGTACCACCTGACTAAAAAACATATATGAACAGGTCCGAGTCCGAGAAAAGGATGGAAGGATCCTGTTCATAATATGTCGCCAACCTCCAGTAAAGGAGGCGGCGTAATAAAGAAGAAGATTGTCAGGAGCCAGCTACGAAGCTGTAATGGTTGTGGATGAAAACCTTCTGTTCAAATGCATTGTGTATACTGCAAATGATAAATAAGTTCTCTCTCTACTTTAATAAAAAAACTGTGTATGTGCACATTTATGTGTGAACATGAGTGAGTGTGTATGAATGGCATTTGGGCAAGTACACGCTAATAATAAGAACTTTTTAAAATTAAAAATCTGTGGCGTAACAGCTCCAGAGAGCCAAAGCCGACTAGCTTGGCCTCACGTTCACATGCCTAAGCAGAGGTGAACGATCATCCAACCAGATTATAGGATGACGTGTGGTCAGCACGACGAACCCCCAGCCATTGCTAGTTTTCATGTCTGAATTACGCTACCCATTGTAGCTCCCCAATTTCCTCACGGTGCTGGGTTGGCACCTGTCCCATACACCGGTAGAAAATCTCATGAGAAAATGTCTTCTCCCCTCAGACTTGAACCAGCGCGCATTCCGTATCGCCAGAATGAAGCATTATGCCTCAGACCGCGCGGCTACGGTGCGGGACTACTTTTTAAAATACTAAACAGAATAAAAACAGCATTCAATGTTCTTCTGGGCTGCAGTGCCATGTGGACTTGCATGTAGATATCAACGTTTTGAAAAAACAGACTTGTCTCCTCAATGTCAGTAACTTCACCACTGTTTTGCACCTCAAAAGTGTACAGACAGTTACCATGTTTGAATCTCTAATGGCAGAAATTAAAAATATGTAGATTTTCAGCATCCTCAATGGCACAACCTTCATAACAGGTTTCAAAAATATGGTCCAGGAGATCCAAAACTTACCAAAGGCACCATCCCAGAAATTAGGCATCAAATGGCAAGAAATACAAAACTGATATTACACTACCATAACACGACTCAGGAAGATCCTGGTAAATGTGGAATAAATGCATGAAGGTGGAAGACACCTTAAAGGAAAAAGATGATGACAAGTGGTTTGCCAGTGTTTTACAGAATCCATACTACACTACATCTTCAACAGAGAAGGATATTACCAATTTATTCCACCTATCAAACACCACATATCACATATGAATAAATAAGATGCAATGATTAACAATTTCAGAAATAAGTGCCAATATCCAATACAGGCATAAAGTCACCACAGCTATACATATGTGACAACCTGAAAACCTGGCTTTTATAATAAGACAATTAGGCAGCTTGCTACAACCTTCAATTTCTTGTTTTCATGTTATTCAACACGTAATAGGTAGCATGATAATACTCAGTCATAACTTTGTAAAAAGCATGGCTTTCAGAATACTAACCTGCTGGAGCATTGTCCATGACCCGCAAATCATGTGCTCCTTGGTAGCCAACACGATAGTTGGTCCGAGAACCAGAATCCCATTGGACAACTACAGTTTTGTCAGGAGATGTAGAACTTCCAGGCTTTCCGATTTCAACCACAGTACCAACATGACCCTCTCCATCATCCTGCTGACCCCACTTCCAATCTGGCCCTCTTACCACACGCACACCAACTTCCAACATTGCTGGAGGTTCTCTGTAACAAACACCTTTTCTCATTAATGCATGATGTCACAACATGAGGAAAAATGCTCATGAATTTCTTCAAAGCATTTGGTTATGAATTTTCCTTGGACTTTACCCACACATTTTATACCAACCTTTTGCTGGAATACGTACTTAACCTGGACAGGGTCGAAGCTACATTTATATCACCAATTCACAATCATGATTACGTTAGGAGTGTATCACTTCCTTATAATCATTCATCCACAGCACCTTTGGACAAAAACACACTTATTAACAGATGACTGCCATCACTCTGCGCCGAAGAGCTTCATAAGCTCTGTTGACATTTGACAGTAGCATCAGCGTCTCTTGTTCTGCCATCTACAAACGATTCAACAGCAATTCCAATTGCATGGCTTCTCATACTCTGTCGAAATCAAAGTAAAGTTAACAACAAACAAATTACGTGACCAAATCCAAAATTCCTAAACAAGGATGTTGTGACTTAAATTGCATGTCAAATTCATTATTAACTGTTTTTCATTTTACAGTGATAATTTTTATTTTTCTGCACTTCCGTAACGGAAAAGTATCTCATTGGCTGCAGTGGATTATTGCTAAACAATCAGTTGCGAACGGCAGGTGTAGCTGTATCTCATTTTAAATTATAAGTGCTGTTTCGCACATTCATGACATTCTTTAAGAGGAACTCTGACTTAACTACTATTATGAATCACGTGAAGTGATGCCGTCGTCATCGTTAATGTTGTAATAAGTGGAAGATATTGATAATGAGGTTATGTTGCCCGAGTTGTGTCTCCTGCAACACAAATTGACGCTGCAGATCGAGATGACTTACTTGTACTTGTCTTTGCAATGTTACATAGAGTTTGGTAAGTCACGATGCTATAAAGTGGAGCTTGTGTGTTATGGTATGTTGTCATTTGGGTATCTCAACAAACATTTATTTTCAGCATGGTCTCCGATTTCTTCTATCCTAACATGGGTGGAGTTGAAGAGCACATATTTAATTTATCCCAGTGTCTTATCAGTCGTGGGCACAAAGTGATTGTTCTGACACATTCCTATGGAGAAAGAGTTGGTGTTCGATATATGACAAACGGCTTAAAGGTATGGACTATACATTGGAGCAGAGTCTCATAAATATGTACATTCTTAAAAATCCTGCAAAAATTATAGTGGCTTGGTTTCATTTTTTTAGGTGTTTTATCTTCCAGTGAGAGTGTTTTATAATCAGTGCGTGCTTCCAACGATGGTGTGCTCCCTTCCATTGATTCGCTACATTTTTATTAGGGAGAGAATAACAATTATACATGGCCATTCAGCATTTTCAGCACTGGCCCATGAAGCAATGGTTATTGGAAGATTAATGGATTTAAAGGTAAGGTGTTCTGTGCCAAACTGTTATTCAGATTTGAATTTTTTGCTAAGTAGCTGAAGGTAGCTTCCTTCCAGCAGTTGTCAGTTATAAAATGTAGTTTTGAAGTAAATGGTTTAGTATGCCAATTAGAGATTCTTTATTTGCTCAATATCATTTATTTTACTAATACCTTTGTTGTCTCACAAATTCACAGGTTCCTTCAGACTATAAAAGATCAACAACCATACAGATGATAAAAGTGTCAGGATGAATAATGACAATAATTTACTGTATTTATTGTGCTGTTAATTCTATCATAAATCACTTTGTTTTTGGGTGGGGCAGGACATGGACAGCACCAGTACCTTAATTGGGATATATTTTTCTATTATTTGTTAGCAACTCTTGTATGATTCTGCCCTGGAATTTTTTTACAATCCACCTCCATGTATCTTTTTTTACAAAGTATACTAAAATAAGCAAATATCTCTAAGGCTCTTTCCAGTAAAATATGATTCATTCAAAATAAAATAGTTCAGTCATGATTCATTGTTACACAAATTCCCTGATACTTCACAAATCTCAAGCAGACACAATATGCTGTCAGCCGTGGTTAGGAAACAAGTCTTGAATCTGCTACATTGTCTTAGAATCACACTGTGAAGACGCGTTCTTAATCTCAGAACTAACTAGAGGCAGAGCCAGTTTGGATGAACCCTAGCTGTCCAGCCGATAACCACCCACTTCACTGACAAGAAGGGACCATAACTGTGTTCTCCTGCGTAATTTTTCAGACGGTGTTTACAGATCATTCTCTGTTTGGTTTTGCTGATGCCTCTGCTATTATCACAAACAAACTCCTAGAGATATCACTAGCAGACTGCAACCACTGCATTTGTGTGTCACACACAGGGTGAGTAATAAGCAAGAAGTTGTTTAACATGCTGTATAAAAATGATGGGATTTTTAGGCTCCTCGCGGCATATTTTGTTAGCATCAGCATGTTCCTTTTTTAAAGTGTATGGATTTTTCATCAAAACAATTTTCATAACTATATGTATCGAGCCAAACTTATTTTTCGCCAGATCGTAGAAAGTTATTATGAAGATGCTTTTAAAATGTATACCTCTCAGATACTGGTAAGAATGCGATGCACACGATACGTGACAAAGACGTATCTGAAAATGTTACTGTTCTTCCTGTACTTGAATGGGGTAGTTGTTTTAGTCACACAGTAAAAGATATGCAAAATCATTTGCACCAAACATTTTTGGGTTGAAGGCTATTATCACGTGTTTTAAATACACAGCAGGAACTGAATTTGTGTGTAAGACCTAAATGAAGCAATATAGAATAGTTATTGTATTGTAGGCGTGGTTTATTTGGTGATGCTGTCAACAGCTCAGCGTATTTACTGTCGAATGACACGATGATTAACGAATAATGACGAAAGGATATGTAAGTGATCATGGCATAACTATAGATATCCCAGAATTTGCCTGGAGGGACAGAGGAAAACCACAAATGCCTCAATCATAATAGGCGGCCTTCAGGCCAAGATTTGTACCCGGGACCACCCGAATATGAAGCGGGAATGCTAACCACTCAGCTGTGATGTTTTAACAACTGCAATTGCACAGTTGCCTAAAAACATTCTTCAAGTGCCATAATACTGAAAGGTAAACAATTAGGAGCCATGATCTATATAAATTCTTTTAAAATATTGAGTATGACTCATCAAAAAATAAAATATTTGCCTCAAAGCTAGAGACGCCGATGAATTTAGAGTTTCGTTTGTCGTTATCTATAAAAATTTAGATTGTACATTCAGTGAACACTGTGTTTTGCTGTCCCTGACATTCTCTGTCCGCACAGGAAGGAAAATACTGTGTTGAGAGCCAGGGTCCACTGTGATCGTGTGTCAGTCATTCCCAATGCAGTTGACACAGCTGCGTTTACCCCTGACCCCAGCAGACGAAGCACAGACACAAGTGAGTACTTGTCGCCCGGTATGGATGGTCTGTGGGTTGATTTACTGTCGGATACCACAGAGTTACAACGGAATATACACACTTTTACGTCAGGACAATAACAGACAGAACTAATTCCTTGACGTTTGGTAGGCAGTGACAGACACTTGTGAATATAAATTTTGTCTTGTCGGGTGAAACAGTGTATTTCAAGGTGCAATGATTAATTTCCTGTACTTTCAGGGATCATTTCTGAGAACTAAAAGGAAGATAAAATACATAAATGATAAACTTGATACTTACAAACAAAATAGTGGCACAGACATGGTAAAGGTCGCCCTTGGTGGACTAGTGGTTGGCGTGCTCGCCACTGGACCCAAGGTTCGCGAGTTCAATCCCGGCCAAGATCGATGGATTTTTAAGGGTGATAAAAATCCGTAGCACAACTTCCTTTAGAGGGGAAGTAAAGCCGGTGGTCCCATTTTGTAGATTTACAGCATGTAAAAGAACCTTGCGAGCATGATACGAGATATTTCGTAAGCAAAATTCAGCGGCCATTTCTCACCCAAGTCTCTCCTGATTTACTGCTAGATGGCTCTGACAGTCAAATCAGGAGTGAGTAGAAACTGTGCAGAGTCAGTGGGCTAGTCACTCACTACTCGTAAATGCACGCTTTAAAGACTATGAAACCTCCGAAAGCAGGCCCTATGCTCCACTTAGGAGACAGGAACTACTACTATTACATGGTAAAGGTGAAGCTGTCCATTTGCCTAATAATTGTGCCATAAAGGTGCATAGAGCAAGGAGAGGTAAAGCTCCACACATTCATAACATCTGCATTAAAGTGATGTAAGAATGGAGTTTAACTCTCTCGCTTCAATCCCAGTAAGTGAAGTCCCTCATTTAGGACCAAGGGTATGGTAATGTGCTGCTTGGTCAGAGCCATCACACACTACGTGGAACAGTAATAGACGAGTATGGAGCAATGGCAGAACGACGATTAGCGGGGTAAAACTGAAAAAGTCGCAGAGAAACCCATTCCAGTGCCATTTCACCCACCGTAAATCTAACCTGAAGTGTCTGGATTGAACCCACGTCTCCGAGATAAGAAGCCATCTGAGCTAGCTGATATTAAATTGATTTCCATAACTCCACAGAAAGAGTTCAGTACATTGGCTCTGGTTAAGCCCAAATGGCGTAGTAGGGACGGTGACAAAGGGAAAAATCCAACTCGTAATGGGCATTGAACCCTGGCTATCCAGTCAGTAGTCAATTACTTTGCTGTGCCATGTATAAAAAATGTGCTGGCTGTGTCCTGACACTGTTGTACTTTCGGTTGCAGTCACAGTTGTGGTGATAAGTCGACTGGTCTATAGGAAAGGAGTTGATCTGATGGCTCAAGTCATTGCTGAGATCTGTCCACGATACCCACAGGTAGGCATATTGCACATACTCAAACAAAAGGACACATCACTATTCTGAAAATACGTTACTTAAATAATAATAATCCGTGGCATAACAGCCCTCTGAGAGCCAAAGCCGACTAGCTGGCTTCACGTTCGCATGCCTAAGGAGAGGTGAACGATCATCCAACCAGATATAGGGTGACGTGTGGTCAGCACGACGAACCCCCAGACATTGCTAGTTTTCCTGACCGGATTACACTACTCATTGTAGCTCCCCAATTTCCTCAGGATGCTGGGTTGGCACCGGTCCCATACACTGGAAGAAAATCTCGTGAGAAATTTCTTTCCCCGAGACTCGGACCAGCACTCATTTTGTATCACCGGTCTGAAACGTTACTTAAAACGATACGTTAATAGTGGCACAACAGTATGGCTACATGTGTTGTAATGAAATAATTGGATTTCAGACGGCCATACAGGGTCTGCCCTTTTTGTATACAGCAAAATCTTCATACAAGGAGACAAAATCATTAAAGGGGGGAATGCGCTGTAATGGTATTCTTAGAGTCCAGTCTTCTAAAACAATTCATTTTGCTCGAAAATTCAGAAAACTAAAAACTTATCTTAAAAATAACACTCAGGACACATAAATTCTGTATGTATGGTTGATTGAACTCATTCGGTTTTAGAGGCAAGGATTGGCGTAAAAGCGTGCTCTTTTGCTTGTAATACCAGCAAGCTACAAATATTTCATAACTAGGGTAGTAGCCCCACCTGTTACACGAGGATGCGTTTCCACAGCTGCAGTTCCTTATTGGTGGAGATGGCCCAAAGCGTTGGCTCCTGGAAGAAGTGCGAGAGCGCGGTGGATTGCAGGATCGTGTCACTCTTCTTGGGAGCCTGGAGCACTCGCAGGTGCGCGGTGTTCTTACGCGCGGACACATCTTCCTGAACACGTCTCTCACAGAGGCATACTGCATGGCCATAGTAGAGGCTGCAGCGTGTGGGTCAGTATCAGTTGGCAAACCTTGCAGTCCTCTTCTTGTGAAACGAGTGGATGCGACCTAATGTGTTGTGTTGCATTGCAGATTGCAAGTAGTCAGTACCAGGGTAGGGGGCATCCCTGAGGTTCTGCCATCAGAGTTGATCTATCTCACCGAGCCAAATGTTCCATGTAAGTGGCACAAAAATTAGACTGAAACTTACTAGGATCTCAATGACGATAAAGTAATTATCACCAAATCCTTCATCCATAAATATAAAAATAAACTTCCCGTTTGAAGCACACATATTTTCCCGGTGAATTCCTTGCTGCTTTGACATTCGTTTATTGTCAGTATTGTTACTGTTTACCAGTTGAATGTCATCAGACAAGATGTGCTTTTCCCACAGGACACAATGGACATGATAATATTACGACAGAAGCAGTTCAGGCTACTTGCGTCGTTTATTATGCACTGACCACAAACGTGGAAAAATTGAAAAAAATATTTTGAATGCTTTTGGAGATGACTGGCATGGACAGAAAATACCTCCATATTATTCATTCATTTGTCGCCCTGGGTGGACTAGTTTTTAGCGTGCTCACCACTGGACTCAAGGTTCGCAGGTTCAATCCCGGCCGAGATCAGTGGATATTTAAGGGTGATAAAAATCCGTAGCACAACTTCCGTGTCGTAGATTTACGGCATGTAAAAGAACCTTGCGAGCATGATACGAGATGTTTCATAAACAAAATTCAGCAGCCATTTCTCACCCAAGTCTCTCCTGATTCACTGCTAGATGGCTCTGACAGTCAAATCAGGAGTGAGTAGAAATTGTGCAGTCAGTGGACTAGTCACTCACTACTCTTAAATGCACGCTTTAAAGACTATGAAACCTCTAAAAGGAGGCCCTATGCTCCACTTGGGAGATCCAGGAACTATCTATTCATTCATTTGATGCATAAAAACCTCAGTAATTTGTCCCATAAAGCAGTTCCTCGCTCACAACAACAGTTAATGTCGTCAATTATAAATTTGTTTGATCCCTTGACTGTCAACAGCTCTGTTGCTGGGTTTAGAGACGGCGCTTGCCAACCTGAATTCAGGTAATGTAGTGCCTCCATGGGAGTGCCATCATCGTGTAGCGTCACTGTACAACTGGATGAATGTGGCGCAGCGCACTGAGACTGTGTATCATCAGGTGGCTGGTGAGAAGACCAAGACACTAGGATCACGGCTTCGCAGTTACATGGCACGTGGAGTGCTTCCCTTCCTCCTTGTTGTCACTCTCGCTCATCTGATGCTGCGCTTCCTTGATTGGATGGTGCCTCGCCAAGTGAGTATCAGCTCTACTGCAGAACATCAAAAGTTCTTCACTGTCACAAAATGCTCCCCACGGATGTTAAACGTTCAAACATCATAACAGTTCTATTCTTTTGTAACATTTCCAATTCCAGATTATATCCATTACGTTAAGTTTCCCAGTTCTACAGATTCTTCCTCAGTTTATTCTTATATTTGTTTCCATTTGATGAAATTTTATTATCCAAACAAGAAAAGCTCCGAGACTAAAATTCTTATGCATTATTTTCCCGAAATGCATAGCCATAATGCATTACGGACTGGTCATGTCTGTTCAGTCGTTTAAACTCGAGAATCGCTGGACGGATTTGGATGAAATTTGATGTAGACATTGTGCTGTTCTGCAGAACCTCAAAATTATACTTTTAATATCCTATGAGCAGTGATGATAAAATTATGGACGAGGAAAGTAATGAGTTAGACGTAAGGTATTGCTATCTGGTGGCCAAAGTGGGAACTATCAAACAAGGTGAATTTATTACGTCTAAATGCACGAGAACAGCCACGGTGGTCTAGCGGTTAGAACGCTGGCCTTGTAATCCTGGGGTCTCGGGTTCGATTCCCGGCGGTGCCCGAATTTATAACTTGTGTTGGGCAAGGTCGTGGTCTAGGCAACACGGAGTTTTCCTCCGGGGGCTTCCCCGGTTTCTCCGTGGCATCCCTACAATTACTCCAATCACACACAGAAGAAGGCAATGGCAAACCACTTCTGGATCATCTACCAAGAACGTATATGAACAGGTCCCAGTCCGAGAAAAGGATGGAAGGATCCTGTTCATATGGACCTGTCGTCAGACAGAACACTAAATAATAATAATATATAATAAATGCACGAGGATGTTACGTGTGTTCGGATACAGAATACGCTTTCCAGGTTGTTATACTCAGGATAATTATTCTTGTCATGAATGCTACGGACCCATTCCATCTAAAAACAAAGTACTCTTTATGCAATTTAATATAAAACTGTCCACTTAGACACACTCTTTTTATTTCAGGGTATAGATATTGCAAAAGATTACAACGTAACTAGTCATATTATGGGTTCAAGTCACTCAAATGGAGATGTTCACTGCCACCCCTACCAGGCCAGAAAGAAACTATCTTGACATCGGCCGGCTTTCAGCAAACACCAAAGAAACTGCATGAAAGAATTTTCATTGTAAATGTTGTACAAAAAGAGATTTATATAAAATCTGTTGAAACCAAAATATGTGCTGTACTACTATTTGAGTTGAATTATTAAACATTTGTTTCAATAAACTTATTTCTATAGCTTTCAGTCCCTTTACATTTATGGGGCGTCCGCGGTGGCCGCGCGGTCTGAGGCGTGGGCCTTGTGCTGCTTGGTTGCTGGGACCGTGGGTTCAAATCCCACTCAAGCCATGGATTTCTGTGTCGTGCTGTCCTGTGTACAGGTAGAGGCCTTGCGACGGGCCGATCCCTCGTCCATGGAGTCGTACCAAATATCTATAGATCAAGCCAACGAAAAGTTGGGACCTGCAGTGCTCAGGCACTTGAAGAACGGGTCATTCCCAGTACATTTACAGGGATAATCAAAAAGTTAGTTTAATCAGTGATTTGTTTACTGCAGAAGCTGCACTGATACAAAAAAGAAGTTTCAGGGCAGAAGGAGAAGCAGTCACAATTTCAGAGTGAAAACACTTCAAATGGCAGACACTACAAAACTCTTAACCACATCTCACAAGATTCCGATTACCATGTCTCCCCACCATCACTGGTTTCTAAGCATGACCGTGTGCTCTGCGGATCCCTGCCTCCGTCTCTGCCCTTTGTTTGTGTAGCTCTACGTTTGCCTGCAGGGCCAGCTCTAACACGCTCCTCTTTTTGGAGTCTGACTCCACATAAGCCTGCAACAGAAGATTCAAAAGAAATTACTCGCGTGAATGGGGAACATACACCATGCAGCTGATATAAATGCATGATAGTAAATGACGTCCTGTCCACTAAAAAAATTTACTTATTCATCACCCTGATGGAGGCAGCACTGACCTCTGAAACGTTGGTAAACTTCTACCAGACTACACAGCGCAACAACCCAGAAGACAGCCATCTTAGTCTAGCTGAACTTTACCAATGTTTCATCCTCGACATACTTGTCTGGTGAGAGTTTTCTGGTTATGAAGCCTCCCAGCACCAGCTGGCGTTATGTCAAAGCTTCTATGCTCCACAATTGCTTCAAAGGCTTATAAAATAAACGCCATACCACCATACCACCACCATAAAACCACGCTGTAAACAGCTGTTATGATATGAGATCAAAAAATTATAATTCAAATGCTGTTACATTACTAAAGCCGTGTTTTTAATCCGATCCCATGCGGTAATATTACGGCAGCGGGGACGCAAGTGTTACGGCATCAGACTAGTCTATGTGCGTACTGACAATGGCCTTACACAGACAAAATCTTAAAGACTGACATCTGAGTCTCAAATCTTGAATTATATCACAGAAATCACATTACCTGAATGAATTTATGCTCCAGTCCAGGTTTGTACTTGGCACTCGCTGATTCTGCTTCAGGGTTAACTATGTGGTACAACTGGATGAGGGCTACAGTTTCATCAAGCCTGGAAAAAGTTGCCAAACACATGCTGAGAATAATTGAAAAAAAAATTCAAAAACCATAGATCAGCAGGCCAAAATGGACTCGTGCAGAAAAATAACTTGGCCAGAAAGTTATAATAATTTGTGTCCTGTTGTGACTGTGAAATCTGTCACACCTTCAAAAGTAAAAGACGTAAACGAAGTTGGGCGGCACAGAAACAGAGAGAGATACAAATGGCATCTGCTTCATGCTTGAACTAACTCTCTAAAGCTGACTGGCTCATTATCGCACACGACAGTTGTTGTTGTTTCTAGGCTCTACAATCCTGTCGTGGGTTTTCGCCGCCTCCTTATCCGAGGTTTCTTGGTCTTGTTCGTGAAGTAGTGAGTGACCAGTCCACTGACTCTGCACAATTTCTACTCAATCCTGATTTGACTGCCAGAGCCATCTAGCAGGTAATCAGGAGACTTGGGTGAGAAATGGCCGCTGAATTTCACTTACAAAACATCTGGTATCATGCTCGTAAGGTTCTTTTACATGCCGTAAATCTACGAAATGGGTCGGTCGGCTTTATTTCCCCTCCGAAGGAAATTGTGCTACGGATTTTTATCACCCTTAAAAATCCAACGACCTCGGCTGGGATTGAACCCGCGAACCTTGGGTCCAGTGGTGAGCGTGCTAACCACAAGTCCACTGAGGACGACATGGCACATGACAGTAGATGTGCAGAAGTGTCTAAAACTGAACTGCCATCGATCGCATCAGTCACTTTAGTTATCCGTCTACATTTAGCCTAGAACAGTGGTCCCCAGGGGCACATTCGAGAGTTTATGAGATCGTGGCGGGCACCAACCAATTAACAAAGCCAAATTTTCTTTTCTCTGGACAAATAAGATATGGACACAAAATAATACACAAAACAACACGACGTTTAATGATACAAGAAACCACGCAATCAAAAGTACGTAGTTTTATAAGTACAATTATTATTACTCGAGTGGGAAGTTCGTGTGATGTTTGGCGCTGCATTTCATCAGCCAGTTTTTCAAATTTGGGAGTGTAGGATGATGTTGTCGCTCGCAAACAATCGTCAAGAAGGGCGTCAGTAAGTCGAGATCTGCGCTTTGATTTTATAATGTCCGTGGTTGAACGGCCTTCATTGATCAGTATAACCTCTTTCCGTAACAACGCGGGCACCCAAAAAAAGCCTTGGCGGGTGCCCACGGGCATCGCGTTGGGGACCACTGGCCTAGAACTTTCACTGCTCTGACTGATAAATATTTTTCAGATTCCGCTTACAAGACATGTACATCCCCATTCTGGATCCAGTGCAACCTGGCACATGGATAATTTGTTTGGTGGACATTTTCTGACCGAAGTCTTACATGCTAATGAGAAAAATGTTGCATGTTATATGATAGAAAGGCTTAACATGATGCAAGGCGGTGATTTTAGACGAAGAGTACCGACTTTCTTCATTAACCTGTATCACAGTGCTATGGGACTGTTTGCCAGACTTCATGTTACTGCGATGCACAGTCAGCTGGACACAGCCAATAAAGTCTGTGATATCAATTTAAACAAACAATATTAGGAACATAATGTGCGCGCGTGCGTGTCTACCCGAATGTTTAGATCCCAAAATATGTTCATGCACGCAGCCCAAAACTGTACCTGTCTGTCTGGATCAAGTCGAGCAGGAAATTGTCAATGCATCTGTTCCATGCCAAGTGAAAAGCAAATGGACCGAAGTGCCGCGTGGACCGCAACGAACTGTAGTGTCTGGCTGTATCAACTGCTTCGTATGTTGTAGCCGTTATGTCCTGGTAAATTGGCTGATCTGGCTCAAACTGCAGGCACGCTCGGTCCAGCACAAATTCGTACTTGCCTTGGTCTAGCAGCCGCTACGCAGACAAGCATCATATCAGGGTGATTCTACATCTTCATTTGGTATCATTTTTTACTCAATTAAACAAGACCCCCTTAACCGTTTTGAATATACCACCATCTTCAGAATAAACATATCAATATTTTTTCCATTTTCTGTCAGCAAATTTTATATTCAGCTAAAGGACTGTAAACTTCTGACATCTCTTGGAGACTGATGAAATGAAGTGTTCAGTTTGTTTCTCCCCTACTTAATGGTACCTGCACCTTGTCATGGTCGTGGGGCTTGAGTACCAAGAGCTACTGGTAGGGCATCCCTAGCCAGATTGGTCGAGGGGGAGAGGTCAGACTAAGACAGGTACCCTGGTCCTCCAGGTTGGGGGTTGGTCGCAAGGCTAACAACCTTGAGCCGTAAAAAGGAAGATGTTTCGAAACCTCGATCGGAGCCTCGGACAGACGGACCTAACAGAGCACCGAATGGGAGAGGAGAATTGAGGAGGCCATGGACCGAATACGGACCGGAGAGCCACAGAAGAAGAAGAAGAAGAACTCACACCAGTTCCCAAGTTGTAAGGGTTGTTACAGCAAACATAAAAATACCCCTTCCCTTCTGACAACTAAACCAAGTGGGATTCAACATTATTTACTACTCCTTAAAGATAATTGAAGTATTAAAAAGGTGTAAGGGAATGGGCACACCATTGAACGAAGATACGACAATGTATACACTACAATTCGCTGATGATCAAGTGATAATAGCACAAACAGAAGCAGACCTGGAATTTATGATGAGAAAAGTAAAAGAAGAATATGAAATCTTGGGATTAACATTAAATTTAGATAAGACTGAAATTTAGGAAATACTAATGATGCACTGATAATGGAAATGGGAGAGGTAATAAAGAGGACAGAAAAGATTGAATATCTAGAAGCGATGATAGGGAACCAAGGGATGTATGAAATTGAAACAGAGGAAGGAGACTCATAGCAGCCCTCAACCCAATATTATGGGACAAAAATATCACAAAAAGAACGAAAGAGAGATTATATAAAATGATGGTACAAAGCGTGGCTCTATATGGAGCACAAATTTGGCAACTCTCGGAACAAATAAATAAGTTGAGAATAATGGAAATGGATTTTCTAAGAAGAGCGGCTGGAATATCCAGAAGAGAGAGAGTGAGAAACGAAAGGATTAGAGAAATCATGAGGGTGGATCGAGATAAAGGAGACGGAGAAAAGATAACTGATTTGGTACAGACACGTGCAAAGGATGGAGGAGGAAAGGTTACCAAAAATGACCATGAAATGGCAACCAAAAGAGAGAAGGAAGAGAGGGAGACCGAGACAAGGACGGAACGACAGAATTACAAGAACCATGATAGAGTGGAAACTACCTCCGGAAGGATGGAAAAATATTGAAGAATGGAAGAAAATATTAGGCACCGGAAGACCGAAGTAACAGTCAAGAAATGGAAGAATATTTTGAGCCATTATTTTTATAATTTTCAACACAATATAAATACTCTGAACCACATTTATAGAAATGTTTGTAATTTCTTATTAAACTATAATTTTATTAAAAGAATTTTGCGTATTAAACAAAGGCTCCCCTTGGACCTTCTGCATAGCCAGACTTACCTTTAAGTATTCCTTTTCAAACATGTGAGGCATTCTGATTTTTCTTCCAGGTTTGGGAAAGTAAGTCTCATTCATGCGAAGCCGTTCATCAGGCGTTGCTTTCCGCAACACTCCGTTTAGATCACGAACGACTATCGTCCGTTCCTTCAATGAAATATATACACACACACACCACATACTCATTCTGCCCTTTATATTACAGACACACTGTTATTTATTTAAACTTTAAATATTAAATCTTAAGGATTCACAAATAAGGCCAACAAAGCAGAGTAAATTTTGGTAAAAACTAAAGTATAAATTCACAATGATAAATCAAGTCAGAGTCACTTTAAAAGTTTAATTAGATTTTAAAATTTAATGTGTGTATTCTGAGCAACATTTCAGTAACATCTTACCACGTCAGAAATGCCAAATGAGATATCTGTGAAGACAAACTTCGTCTCTGAATGTTTCTGGAGCTCATAATCATACGACAGGACTTCTGGTTCATCAACGTGGGCCTTGACCACTGGCGGCATCTGTAATTTCTGCTCTGCCTTTTCTTGTGCCTCTTTCATGACCTACGCACAAAGACATGAAACACGGTTTCACATCCTTCAGCAGTTATCAAAGTAACCAACACTACTACAGAAGAACCGAACGGTATAGTGACTGGCTACGGACTGGGCGACCGGGGTTCGATCCCCGACGCGGGTAGAGGATTTTTCCTCTAGCCTCTGCGTCCAGACCGGCTCTGGGGCCCACCCAGCCTCCTATCCAATGGGTACTGGGGTCCTTTCCTGGGGGTAAAGCACGGCTGGGGTGTGATGCTGACCACTCACCCTTATCTAGTGCCGAGGTTAACAATTAGTAGGAGCTATACTGCCTCTCCGCCCAAGTGCCTGCATGGCGTATAGTGGGACAATTTTACTGCTTTTAATATCAAAAAATCCTATTAGACACAATCTTGAATAAAAACCACCCACCCTCATCTCTCACACCCTGCTTCTCTAAGATCCTCATGCTCTTACCTCTCCATCTTCTTCTCTGTCCTCCATGTGCCAATTTCTCAAGTTTTCCCACCCAAATTCTGTACGCTTTCATCGCCTCTCACCACAGCAGCTAAATGCCCAGCCTATCGTCTGGGTCCCATAAATGGTGTGGAATATCTTGACCAGCTGAGTGACTATCAACTTCTCAAGAGTTCCCTGGAGTTACTTAACAATACTGAGTGACTTGTATAAATTATTTTTTTAAAACCCTAATTTTTTTAAGTTACTTCATCCTATTTGGGTCAAAATATCTTCCTGCACACTTTGTTAAAAGATAATTACAATCTTTTCTCGATTTCTGTGCTCAAGATTCACACCCACACAAAACAACAGACTTAATAATTCCTTTGCATATCCTGATAATAATCAGCATCTTGGAAATCGCTGTTGTTGTTGTTCTGGGTTGATTTTTCTACACCTCACTCCTTCAGAGAGTCAAATTATGAGTATTCCTTGCACACAACAAAATTATAACTTTCTTATGTAAGAAAAGGCAAAGTTGTCTCTCAGTTCACTGTCATATGTTTTAAACAATGTACAGGGACTTGCATATTCTACGCTAAGAACAAAATGGGACACTACACTTGGCCACTTTATCCTGCGTGAACAAACCATAATCACTTCCCCTCTATACATCAGTCATAATGATCTTGATGATGTTATACAACCTCTGAAAGTAATGATTCATTTACTTAAGATGTAGAAGATTCCAGAAAATAAAACTATATTTTACAAGACCTAGTTCAGAATATGAAAAATTCCAAACATCATTAACCTGGTAACATGAAAATATAATTACAACTAATCTACAGAATTATCTAATCTCAAGTTCAAACAGCTCTTACCTCCAGAGTCTGAGAAGGACACAGAAATACAGCCTCCTAAGAGACTGCCATAATGAACACACAACACCTTACAATAACAACAATAATATAATTTAACAAATTACCATATTCAGCTCTTCTGCTGTCAAGAACTTATATTCTGGCGTTTTTAACGCCACACCATATCTCTTTGTACGAAAAACTGTCCTTAAGTCCACTCGTGTCAACTTCTTAAGGAGTTGCTGAACATTTGCATTAAAGAAAACAGGTGCAGGATCTCTCTCGACTGGAAATAAACATGTCGGCCACCATTAGGAACTGAACAAGCACAAATTAATAAAATATTTTGGGTCTATCACCAGTGCCAGTTGGTTAAAAATCACCATCGTTTCTAGTACCATCTCTGTTCCCATCATCAAGGCTAATACATCATTACCCCAATGATGGAGAAAGGGAGGTGCTTAAAACGTCGGTGATTTTTAACCAACTGACACTGATGATAGACTGAGAATAATTTTCTTAACATCAGTCACTCTGAAATCTTTATATCATAAATCAAAACAATTATTTGTAGCAAGCGCTCGAATTATATTTTGAGGTTATGTTAGGCGAGAATCAATAACTGCATTGACGATTCGAATGGTTGTAGCAATTGCTAAATTCATTGAAGGCTAATAACACAATAATCATTAGGAATGAAGTGGAATTGAAAACCGGAATAAACACTACGTAAAACGAGAGAACAAGAGGAAAATTTGCATTAATGCAATTCGGTAACCAACCGAATTTTTCTACATGTAAAATTATAAGTCATTACCTCCCGTAGTCTGGTTTGTTATATGTCTTAGTATGTTTATTTTCGATATGCACTGTGCTTTGAATGACATATTACAACTACGACAAAACATATTTACGAACTTAATTCATGATCACAGAACAGTCCACATGTTACCATAGATAAATGCACATTCCTTAACCCCATGGAAGAGGAAATCGATTTTCATTTCGATATACTTAGTTATTCAGTGTAATGGCTGTGTGTAATATTTCATGGCCATGCACAGTGATCTAGAAATAATAGCAGAAAAGACAAAGTATATGATATGATTCGGTATCAGAATTGAGGACAGAACCAGAATATAAAGATAGCTAATGAACCGTTCGAAGATGTGACAAAATTCAAGTACTTGGGGACAACAGTAACAAGTCACAGAAAAAGGTTAACATAACAACAATCGACTTTTCAAACCTGCACCATAAAATGAAGGAGTGCGTTGGTACTGGTTCTCTATGGTGTCTTTAGTCCTGGTGGTATGCAAATGTCTCTCGAACCAGCATTTTCTAGCAAAAATAGCATTTGTTACTCCATATAAGGAATTGTGTAGTTAGTATACAGCAGTATTGGGGAACATTTCACGTCAAATTTGACATTTCCTTGGACATTTTCAAGACTTGTTCAGGTCAGGAGAACTCAACCTTCTTCAGACCGACACTCTTATATCGAGATATCTATCAAAGTAGGTCAGCCATTAGAAAAATGTACCAGGGCCGCACAAACCTCATCAGAGCGTCTCAGATTGAGAACCCCCTGGTTTAGGTGTTCTTTCCGCTGAATCGTACACCTTATGGGGCCATCCATGTCTGACTATCGCAATCGTAGCAACAATGGGACTTCCGGTCCCACTTTTACAAAAGCAGTAGGATCAAAGACTTTCACTGTCGCGAAACAACGACCTAAGTGATGTGGCGTGAAGAACATCTCTGGTATGTCAATGTACTCCAAATAGTTCATGGTTATTACTGTTACAGTTGGATCAGATCCCTGTGTAACTGGATCTCTAGTTGGCACTTCGTCCATCCCCGCATGATATACAGAATGTTCCAAAACTAACTTTAAGAGTATTTTTAAGCTTTGATTTCATCAATATAACAAAAGAAATTAGATTTATTTGGGTTTTTATTTGTTAGGAAGAACTTGAATAATCAATTCGGCCCTGAAGATGGCAACAGTATATTTCTCCGAAACGTTGGTATCTACCTGCAAGTCCTCATAGCATCACAACCCAGATCATTATCTTCCCTGCTGTGACAAGCTCACCAACTTCTTCTTATTCTGTACAATTAATAGTCCTTTTCGTTATTGGATCCCGTACAAATTACAGAAAAGTATTTCTGGCCTTGTTTTGCCAAATCAAAAATCCAGGCCCAAGACCGTGCTGACCTCTAGGCGACTTCCTAGGCAATCACGGAATTCTCTTTTCGTGTTTCATATTCAAGCTTTTTCGTGACTCACTAGTTGAATGTCGTTTGGTATAAGATATACGAAATGACGAATACATTCCTGGCACATGTCCTGTTTGTAAAAAAAAATATTAATATATTTAAATTAGAAATTAAACAACGCTTTTATAGAAAGTTCTGGAAATGTCCACCGCGGTCAGCGATGCACGCATTTAATATTTAAGAATTCAGTCCGTACCGCGAAGAAAACACAGCACTTCACCATTACATAGATCAACTGGTTAACCCTTTTAAGTCAAAGCTCGTCTAAATATTACGTATTTAAGAATTCAGTCCGTACCGCGAAGAAAACACCACGCTTCACCGTTACATAGATCAACTGGTTAACCCTTTTAAGTCAAAGCTCGTCTAAATATTACGTATTTAAGAATTCAGTCCGTACCGCGAAGAAAACACCACGCTTCACCGTTACATAGATCAACTGGTTAACCCTTTTAAGTCAAAGCTCGTCTAAATATTACGTATTTAAGAATTCAGTCCGTACCGCGAAGAAAACACCACGCTTCACCGTTACATAGATCAACTGGTTAACCCTTTTAAGTCAAAGCTCGTCTAAATATTACGTATTTAAGAATTCAGTCCGTACCGCGAAGAAAACACCACGCTTCACCGTTACATAGATCAACTGATTAACCCTTTTAAGTCAAAGCTCGTCTAAATATTACGTATTTAAGAATTCAGTCCGTACCGCGAAGAAAACACCACGCTTCACCGTTACATAGATCAACTGGTTAACCCTTTTAAGTCAAAGCTCGTCTAAATATTACGTATTTAAGAATTCAATCCGTACCGCGAAGAAAACACCACGCTTCACCATTACATAGATCAACTGGTTAACCCTTTTAAGTCAAAGCTCGTCTAAATATTACGTATTTAAGAATTCAGTCCGTACCGCGAAGAAAACACCACGCTTCACCATTACATAGATCAACTGGTTAACGCTGTTTAAGTAAATAATCGCTGTTTATTGTGAGAATAATACGAAAACAATTATACATTGCTGATTATTGAAGCAGTTACGACAGAATTACCATTTGCCCTTGGACAAATACAAAGTACAGGTGACCTTGTAGAACGAGTGGGAAACAGAAAATGTAATCTACTTATGATCACTGCGTGCTTGTTCGTCGCATGGATCTTCCGAGTCCATAAATGCAGAGAATTTATTTGTTGAATTTTGAGGTTACAAAAGAATCTAAAGATGGAAATTTCTTGACACAGAATCACCACTGATGATTTGGGATAAAGACCACTTACAACCTGTCTGTCCAAGGCCTCTCGAAGCTGATAGGCCGATTACAATTAGCCTCATACTAGTCAGCAGAGACAAAATAAGACAATTGTCTCTGATCGAGCTCTGGGTCGGAGAGTACCAGATGATGCGATCTTGGTGCGTTGTGACCTATTTTCCCACAGTGACTAACGCATTGTCAAGAGATAAACATGTTTTTCTCAAAACATTAGACTGCTTCTTACAATCTAAACCTTTCAAGACGTTTATGGCAAAACCCTTTAAAGCTGTTTGTTTTGGAAATAACAATTCAATGCGTTTACAACACCAGATAATGAACATTAAGAAGTTCTTCGTAACATCGTAAAACGATAGAACCTATTTAGGTAAATTTCATCAAAACTGGTAAATAAGTACCGTACAGTTGGTACCACGTGTCGGCAAACAATTGAGACAGAATCGATATCTAAAAAGTCTTATAACAATCGAAATCACATCTTGTATAATTATTTGGGCTCTGATAATAATCATTTACAAGTTTTTTTGACAAAACGTAAACTTTTAAAATAGATTTTTTACCGAGTCCTACTTCTTTCCTTTGTAGATATAATACGCTAGATGCTTTCGGGGGGGGGGGGGGGGGGAAACAATTGCCTTTAACAAACAGCTGCTTGAAATCGGATGGCGTTGCCCGCGAGCAAACTCACGAACATCTGTTCGGTCATCTTATTGATTAATCATTATCACTTTATCGTATCATAAATCTCTCATCTGCATTGAGTCATCACATTCGATAAAGAATAGGACACAAGATATCAGCTACTGATAACACATATCTCCTGCCTTCTTCAGTTCCATAAAATTTATCATCTCGTGTAGGAATATGTAATGTTTTAGGGGTACAGTTGGTCGGTCACTTGCTGCTGATAAGGGATTTTCGACCTTATGGCATAGTATTATAACTGTTGCCATGGTCGACACAATATAATTTTTGGGATGGTGAAATGTGTTATGTTATTTAATTAAGCAAAGATAAGTAATCATATTAATTTTTCTGTTTCGCAACATTTCTAATGTTTATGTGTTGTTTTGTTGTTAAAATGCACAATGTATGTTTACTTCCATGCAATACTTCAAAACACATTTACGTCTTAACGCTTCTCGGTTTTCAAGTTGAATTAACAGAAAATAAATATTATTAAATCTAGAGACAGACGATCTACGATATTTTCACCCAGTATTACTTACTATTGCACTGTTATATTAATTACTGATTTACAATGGCTTTCTTAAAATAACTGTTTATGCGTCCATTTTATGGTCTGCTTCACAAAATGGCGGTGTAGAAAATTAAAAAGAAGTTTCAAAACAAACGAAGAACCACGCTTGTACAAAGATGGAGTATGTTGGCGGATCAGAAAAGAACCTGTACCCAAATTGGGTTTTGGAAGGTTTCTTTTGCAGTAGTGAGAGGCATATTTGAGTATTTCAAAAAAAAAAATACATTCCGTGTGAATAAACTTATATGGATGCAAAAAATATGGGAATATCACAAGCCAACATTCCTCAAACCTAGTAGATAGGATTAAAAAATATTATCCCCACACCGTATTGGGAGAAAATGACAATGGAACATCGACTTTTCTGTGACAATATTTATTTCATTCAAGTTAACTCCTTTTCTCAGCCAATCAAACTGCAATGGGTCATCCATAATTTTTTTTCTCGTGTATAAGACTCCTGCCCGCGAGTTAATAAGACAAAATGATTGTGACCCCAGGATTAAAATTTATTCGGACTGCATCCAGCACAAACATCACCTATCCTGTGTCAGATAACACCAAAACCACCATGTAGTCTCGTACCCCCCTGATGATGGAGACAGTAAACATTTCTGAAACTTCTACACGACGCAATATCCACAGGGCTGACGTCATCAACAGTTTTCGTCTCGCTACATTGTTTCAACATAAAAATATGGAGGTGTGTCTGTTTGCTGAAAGCACGTCAAGCTCTGAATCCAACAGCCACTGCTGGTTGGATGTTCGTGTTTGCCCGTCACCCTCGTCGTCTCAATGGGAATTGTGGTACGCATATTCCGTGACGTCAGGGGCCACGTGACGTCACGTGACGTCACGGCTGGTACTGCTGAGGTGGTCGGTTTCTACGCAGTACAACGGGAGTGAGGCGAGTGACAGGACAGCGACACTAGTGGCGTTCGTGGTTCGTTCGTTAAGATGCGAGCAGTGTGATGATAGGGCATGGAGATTTGCGGTCTACAGCTTGGCGGTAAGTCGTCTTGTGAGACACTTTGTTGTTCGTATATGACATAGTTTTAGATACGATATATTTCAAGCCATTTTTGTCCATTATACTTTTATGATGCAATAGTTTGAACCGCTGTCATATTTGCCAAAGGATCTGGTACGAACCTGTGTTCTTTGTGGAAGACGCCTGTGACGAAAACTACATTCCATCTGTTACACTATTTTTTCTTGTAATTATAAACACAAGGCAAGAATAAACGTAGCTTCCGCAGGTCTGACTCGGTAGTGTAAGAACATGTGCGTTTGTTTATCGTGAAACGACTTTTCGTTAGCACCTGTTTTCGTTTAATCAGTTGGCAGCAGTGCCAACAGTCTGCAGTCGAGTCCTGGATTCGATTTCTGATGTAACGTATTGCCCCAAACGAATCTCATGATTGTTACTTTGCATAGGACGCGGCTGATAACACCTGGCACGCCATTGTTTAGAACAAGGATCACAATTGGCTGACAATACCGCCAAATTGCGACCATTGTTTGATGGAGGAGTTACTTTGTTCGGGAAGTAGCAGTCATGCTGACGTGTTATTCGTGGTTTCAAGGTTAATGTTGGATAAAATATCACTCTCCTACAAATGGATAATTCATTGTTTTAATTTAATATCTTTCAGGTGAAATCGGCAGGGTCATTAAATAATGTGAGAAGCACCTTAACTTGGGCTGTATTACTGGATTTTGAACATAGCCAATTTGAATTTAAACTGCACGTGAATGTCGCATTTCCCCTTCAAATGTTTCTTGTTCTTGTACGCCTGATCAATAGTGTTCAGCCGTGTGTCTACACGTCTAGTATCGCTTCTAATATTAAAAGCATTTCCTGAAAATAGAAACAAAGACGCTTTTCCAACTTGAAGGTTAAAAATGAATTTCATGTAGGTAACAACATGTTACTGCTTCATATTTTGTGTCAATTTTCTATTATTTCAACACACTTGTAAGAAATCAAACCGTATTTCCATAATGTAGTTAATTTTCGTAGATATTCATTGTATAAATTTCCTCTGTTCTGACTTTCAATATTAGAAGAATATTTCATCACATCTGACGTCAGGGTTCTGTTGGTAACTTAAAAAAGAAAAGTAAAGTTTTCTCGTTATACGCCATGTAGGCGCTTGGGGGAGAGTCTGGTTGCAGAGGCTACAGGAAAAAAAAAAATCGTCTACCCCCGTCGGGGATCGAACCCCGGTCGTCTAGTCCTTAGCCAGTCACTATACTCCCTGAGCTACCGCGACTTCAGCAATTAGTAACTTAGGAAAATGATAAGACTGTGGTCACATTAATTTATTTAAGAATTTTGCACGTACCGAAAAGAAAACACAGCACTTCACCATTACAAAGATTAAGTTGTTTTTGCTTGTTAATGAAATAATCGCTTTTTATACATGTTTTATGTTAAAACATTAAGGGGTTAATATAACTTTTCGTGTTGTTTTTGTGTGGGTTGATGGTCTTTTAATCTTTCAAAGTCAGAACATAGCCTGAAGGTGTTGGATAAGGAGAATATTTGGACCAAAAGATCACGTTGCATAACATGACGATGAATAAAACTGTACTTAGCTTCCCGATTAACATTCCTACTTCGTATTCAGGTCTTCTCACCAACGTATCTGCCATTTTCCGGCAGGAATTGCATGACTCATCCACCAATCACTAAACGGTAACAGCAATTGTCCCTAAAATTACTCACAACTGCATCTGACGTCGTAAATGTAGTACCACGTGAGGAATTTGGTTCCGCTTGAAAGTGTCGGAGAAAATTTCGTCGTAGATTTCCGGGGATGAACATTTTTATTAAAGTCAGGTCTACTGACTGGTTCCTGCTAAAATGAAAGCTGTGTTCTTACAGAATAAGAAACCAGACGAGACGAGAAATCTTTTGGGGCGTCACTAAATCTTCAGCAGTTGAAGCTGCTTGAACTTCGACCTTAACAAGGCGACTGTAGTTAACCACGTGACCCGGATTAATTTCTGTGTCTGGTTCTTGCAATCCGTTCGTGATGGTGACTGTCATTGGATTTATTTTTCTGATGAAACGTGGTTGTGGTTTAATCCACGTTCCTCTTCGTGGCATAGTTTCGATCTGTTTAAACGATCCATAGAGTCTGTGAGCATCTCGTAACAAAAGGTTTGTTGTTTTGGTTGTAATCGGGAAAACCTTGTGGGTGACTCACCAGGATCCGGAAGTTTAAATATCTGGGGACGACGGTATTGAATCGAAACTGCATTCACGACGAAATTAAAAGCAAAGATGAGATGGTTGCTACCGCGCAGTTCAGAACCTGTAATTTTAGTTATGTATGGGTGTGAAACGTGGTCTCTCGCGTTAAGAGAAGAACACTGATTAAGGATGTTTAAGAGTAGGATGTCGAAGATGGACCTAAGCGGAATTAAGTTAAAGGAGCATTAAGGAGCTCCATACTTTGCAGTCTACAAGGAATGCGTACAAAATTTTTGGTTGAAAAGCCTGACGGGTAGAGACAACTCCGTGCACATAGGAATTGATGGGAGAATAATATTAAAATGGATGTTTGGAAATGAAGATCTGGGGGTATAGATTGCATTCGTCTAACTCAGGATGGGTATCAGTGGCGGACTCTTACGAAAACAGCATTGAGCTCACATAAAAGGCGGGGAATTTCTTGACGACTCTGCCCCGATGGAGATATATCGTTAGTTTTTATGGGGTCGTGGAAAGGATTCCATTTCTTGACCGTATGAATGACGACAAACACAGGATTTGAGGTTAAGTTTGAAGATTGCTGTCTTCTGGGTTGTCTGGTAGATGTTTACCGACGTTTCAGAGGTCCTTGCTGCCTACATCATCAGAAGATAGTCATCTTCACACTCACCGCCGTGAGCACCTGAAATCTGACTTTCTGGAAAAGTTGTCGGTTTACGTGGCGTGTGAATAAACAACAGTGATTTTGGCTCGGCTCGGTACGGCTCGGTTTGTGCAACGGGACGGCAGTGCGAAAAAACGTTCTGTTTTTGTTCAGTTGTTACACGTGCACATTGCTTATGCTTTGCACAGCCAATATATATATATATATATATATATATATATATATATATATATATATATATCAGTTCGGACAGAGCATGCGCAGATCAGGTCTCCTCCTCTGAGACGCAGATAAACGAGCAAACAAAGCAAAAGCCAGTTACTTATCTTTCCGAGGTAAATGTTGGTGGGTTATGAGAAAAATCCCTGCTTTTTCGTGGAATCTAACCCCATGACAGCCTTTTCTCGCTTGTCCTTTATCTATCTGTGTTGCATGATTGATCACCAAAGACTGGCAGCCAGATTGAGGCATGATGGATGTAGCCTGACACTCCATGACCTGTCTGTCAGCCGTAGTGAGCTTTCAAGAACTGTGGTTACTGGCAATCTGCACAGAGAAGTGCTAATAGTCTCATCTCGAGCTCACAGACTGATTGAATTCTGTTAGCAATTCGTGGAGCGGAAAATTCTTACGTACCAGAATTGAAGTCGGGATGTTCGGATGGCCATTGAGTTTTATCTGTTATTGAAATGTTTGCTGTGTTCTCAAAATATATTTTTCAGCGCTGGAGGAACGTAAATTTGTTAGAGATACGATCTCATATACAGATAATACAACGAGGTTGATATTCTGGAGTTCAGCGTATAACTTTAGTTTTTTTTGGGTGTTAACCACCTTGAAAATGGCAACTGGAGTGTTTGTCGAAACAGTTGGTGAGGGATTGTCGGTAAGTTAGAGAGTAACAAAATGATGTCAAAACATCTGGACTGGGATGAATGGATGATGAAAAAGATTTTGTCGTTCTGATGTCAGTACCGTAACTATAAGATTATTTGAAAGCTTGTGTCCCGAAATTTTTGTTGTCATTGGGTAGACGTACTTCATTTTCAGGGTATTCTGTTAAATTCTTCACTAAGACCAGGAAACGATTTCGATGCAAAGTCGTATTAGATAATGAACACGCTTTCTGCTCGCGAATACGTAATGTTCGCACCTGCATTGCTTTTGCGCAGCGGCCTAGCAACTAGTTGACACGTGACACGTATGGAAATTAATTTTTTGTTGTGGTACATTATTGTTGTTTTGATTGGTACAATAGCATTGAGGCGAAGTTGTTAAAACACGTCAAATCAAGATGAACACTTAAGAGGGATGGATTCAAATTTAAACAATAGACATCACAGCTGATATTGAAAGATAACCCAAGCAGATGCTGTTTTAAATATTTCTCTAATGATTAATATTGTTGAAGAATTTAATTGGGTAATAATGTGAATCTATTTTCAATATTAGGCCTGATTTAGTAGTATTTTTTATAAACTTCCGTGGGGGTTAGGTCATTTAATGTGGACTGAGAACCATTTCTTGATATCTGATTTGACTCCTTTGGCTGGGCGTGAGTTAATCGCTAGGTGTTTATCTACACAGGACAGCACGATACAGTAACACGTGACACATATCCATGCCTCGACTGGGGTTCGAACTGGCGATCCTAGTGTTCAAGGGTTCGAAGGCCGTGACATAGCTTAAGACAGTCCCAAAATTTCATGCTCAAGGTCACATCACAATCGTAGAAAATTACGACACGAACGGCGTAGTTCAAGCTAGTGAAGACAGCTCCGAACTCTCAGAGCAGCAAGGCTAATGGTACATGCTGGCGACTTAGAGCAGCGCAGTTCTGTGTGGTGGCCTAGAAGAATGCAATTTGGTGACGGTTGCTATAGTACTCTGAGGATAATTGACATGACCTTGAAACAGAAGTGTCTCAGCCAAGAAATCCGATCTCCGGGCCGTGATTTGGGCTCCGTGACCTTCCGGATTCGAAGACACGGTGACGAGCAGTCGGCACAGACAGGTAAAAAAGCTGCTGTTTACAGTTGAAACGTATTTTTGTTCCTGTACAGTTCTGGGCGCTGTCAATGATGGATAATCTATCAACACAAGGGCAAAGCTGATTCTGTCATCTCAACCAGCCGGTAACATGCCACCTTTTGTCACTGCCAGCATTTCGCAAACGCTATAAGTGTTTATAGAGTCGCCGTCCATGTTCCATGGACTCGTAATTCTACTCGATATATGTTGAAAATATGCCTATAATTTTCCTCGGGCTGCTCAAGGATACATTTATCAGTCTGGAATAGACGGAAATCGTTCTGGAACCTACAGACAAAATTCAATGTTGAATCTTCCTACATACGAGGTGCGATCGGAAAGTTTCAAGACTGTGTCAATAGAGGGCGAACCGGATGTAGTACGAGCTTCTGCCTTTAGGGGGTGCGGCGTACATTCATAGTGTATCAGTGTGCCAGCCGGCATCATCGAATTAGCATTTGTTTCTTAGTTACGGGCGTTTTGGTAGTGCATTACACCGACCCTCCTGCGATTTCGGAATGGCGTGTGCATCAAATTTTGCCAAAGACTCGCCAAAACGGCTACGGAAACCTATGAAATGCTAAAGCAAGCATTTGGGGAGTCCGCAAACTTTTGTGTGGCATTCACGTTTTAAAAGTGGCCGAACCTCTGTCGATGATGACGAGCGTTCTGGACGACCATCTTCGAGCACAACGCCCGAAAATGTTACGAAGATTCGGCAGGCCATTCACGAAGATCGACGTCGTACCATCAACGACTTGTGCGACATTGTTGGGATAGGCTATGGGACCTGTCAGCTGATTCTAAAGGAAGAACTCCACATGCGACGCATCCTGTCTGAGGACCAGAAGCAGAATCGACTTGACTTCTCGTTTGTCAGGAGCTCAAAGATCTTGCAAGAACCTACCCCAACTTCCTTTCTAAGCTCCGTGTGACTTCTTCCTCTTCCCAAAGATGAAAATTCAGCTAAAGGGAAGGAGATTTGAGACGATAGAAGAGATTCAGGCAGAATCGCAGATGGTGCTTGACAGGCTGACAAAGAAAGATTTCCAGGGATGCTTCCAGGCTTGGCAGCGGCGCTGGGATCGTTGTGTTCACTCCCAGGGGAACTACTTCGAGGGTCATGGATGAATTTAATACCTGAGATAAGTGTACGGGTTTTTATACGCGCAGTCTTGAAACTTTCCGATCGCACCTCGTATACCTATCTCATTCTCTTTCATGGAATAACTAAATATACGCAAACAATACAGATTCGTCGTAAAAATTCCTAAATTACTATATTTCTTTTTGTAACGCCATGTAGTTCGCTTGGGTGAAGAGGTGGTATAGCTCCTACTAATTCTTTACGTCGTCACTAGATGGGGTGAGTGGTCAGCAAGGACTGGATATGAGAGTGAGTGGGCCCCAGAGCCGGTCTGGATGCAGAGGGTAGACGAAGAATCCTCTGCCGTCGTCGGGGATCGAACCCACAGTAGTCCAGTCACTATTCTGACAGAGCTACCCCGGCCCACTGCCGTGAGGAACGATCCGACCGAAAACCACTGACATTTTAGTGGCGTTATATTTGCAACCGTGGTAATTTTATTACGCATTAGTTTCGAAGTTCAACTTCGGCGTCACAGTTGTGTGTAGCTGAGTCACTGTCAGAATGTTAACCGTAATTAAATGCGCTGTGTGATGATACCGACATGAAAGGTGTTTTCCTGGTAGGAGGGAAGGAATTTTGACGCAGTTGGCTGCATTGGACGACTCTAAAGCGATGTTGGTCACTGCTTCTGGGTTAATTTAAAAACTGAAAATACCAGAAAGAAATTACGAAAGAAACGATGGACGGGGCTGTTTTGACTGCCATCTAGCGATAAAATCCACAAGCGACGATAAAAATGGCGACTGTCGCTGTAGTGGTCATAACTAACACTTTTAAAAACGAATTCCATCTAAATAATATTTAATAATTCAGTTCGTACCGCAAAGAAAACTCTTCACCATTACGAAGATCAACTGGTTGACGCAGTTTAAGGAAATGATCGATGTTTATTCTGAAAACACTCAATAAATTCCGATGATATTTGGTATTGAGAGTCTAAGCTAAACGTTTATGGACAAATTTAATTTTGGTATATACAGGGTGTCCCAAGAATATATATATATATACATGCATATAATGAACCAAATAAGTGCATTTTAATAACAAAAACATTACATACGTCAGCATTGGCATTACTAAATTAGCGGATTTAATGTAGGTGTTCAGAATGACCGCAGTTAGCTTCGTGGCGCTGTTGACGACAGGGGTGAGCATCTGACTGACAAGCGGCCAACAAAGTTTCTGCTGGGGCGTCTGTGCAGTTGCTGGCTTTGTGTGTACACCGCGCCACCTTTAATTAACCCCGCAAGAAAAAATCAGGTGGGGTTAAATCTGGCGATCGTGGGATGTACTCAATCGACCCTCCGCCATTTTGCATAGTTGAATCATGGGAATAGATACTGCAGTGCCATCTGTTTAATGTAGACTGCACTAGGTTAACCTCTCAAACGCAACGCAAGGAGATAGATAACAAGATTAAGATTAATATTCGGTATTATAATGTGTATACATATTTTTGGGACACTTTGTATATAGTCCTGTGACCCACCGGTGAACCTCACTGGAGCCAGCGTGATAAGAGGACACAATAAATGCTGTTATTAATAAATTAATTCAAGGTCAATGTGATATGAAAAATTTCGAAGAGCGTATATGGAGAGTGTCCATGAGAATATGCACGTCCATTCTTGTTCGAGAATAGAAAACGTGGAACGTATTCTAGCCCAATATAAACCAGTTTTTTAATACTCGAATCCAAAGAGAGATATCTGTGCCAAACATTTTATGTAGAATTGCTACGTCACTCCAGAAGCGAGTCTGAGTTAATGGCAGTCTTTTGCCACGATATCTTCCAGTTATCAATTCAACGACCTCTCACAGCCTTTGCCTTGTCCGACCTGTGATATGAACCCACTCGGTGGGGTATCAGGAATGCCCTCGATCGAGTTCACGACACGATCCAACTGTACGAGAGTGCGAAGGAGCGGCCTAAGTGACAGGAGTACATGTAAATGATGTTCCAAAACTTGCATTGTTGAACAAATGTTAATCTACGTAAAAGATAATAATTACGTGTTGGCCGGTGAGTATTTTATTTTTTTGAAATCACTATTTTCAATTGTTATAACCTCGATGTTACTTCATATTTGAGATTAAAACATATTAAACCGAATTTTTCTTCAAGTAATCAGAGAGCAACGGTGGTCTAGCGGTTAGAACGCTGGCCTTGTAATACTGGGGTCTCGGGTTCGATTCCCCGGCGGTGCCCGAATTTTTAACTTGAGACTGGCCCGCGAGTCGATAAGAGATGGTGAGAGTGGTCTCGGGTCTGAACAAATTTTCAGAACCTCTGACGGAGGACATGTTAAAGGGGAAATGTTACATTGCTACAAGACTTAAAGCTGAACTCCTACGATTCGGATGTTCGTGCTGTCTAATTTTCAGATTCAAAGCTTATAAATAAACACAAACCTAATTTATCTGCCCTTGTATTTCGATAAATACGATATCGATGTTAGGGTTCAAGGCAGATTGGACTCGAAGGTATCGACTTACGAATCCACACGGCGTTACAATCCAGAAGAGAATCCGTGAGAATCTCAGATCTCAATTAAAATCTTCGTAAGATCATCTCTTTTTTTTTTTGGATCGATTTAAGCTTCGTGTAAGATCGAAGTTAAGCGTTATAACTTATATTTAAGGTAAATGACCCTGCAGTAACGTGGAGGAACTGAGGAAAATCACAAAATATCTCAGTGAAGATTAGACAGAACACGAAATAACAGATTATAAGCGAGATGGTGGCAAAGCGAGCATTTCCGGAATTTAATATGGGTTTAAATTCTTTGTACACCGTTGATTCAGTTAGGATTATTTAAACTTTAACGTATTTTTTTTTGAAAGGGTTTATTAACCGTCTTCATATTATCAAACTCTTGACAGATCCGGTTATATTCGGTTTTACAGAAACAAAAGTCCGATAAACAGAAATATAAGAATAATCTCTCTTATCAGTGCCAAGGCTAATTGAAAGATTCACTCAAGGACGTTTTCAGTTGAGTTGAATTCTTAATTAGAACGTATTTCCTTCCTGCAATAACGTCTTAAGCGACACTGTCACCTGACGAATTTAGGACTTATTATGGATTTTGAAAAAAGCCGATCTACCGGACGAAAAGGCAGAAGTGGATTTTTGGACCTGTAGAAACTAGTCTTATCCATCCGCCAATAATTTTTCCAGAAAAACGCCCTGAAGAAACATTTTATACATGAAACAAATGCAGTCCGTGGGTTTTATCGGCGAGACAGCGGTTAATCTCGACTAAATTTAGTACTAAGAATCTTTTCTTGGTTTTGGAAATGAACCTGATGATGACCACGTTGGTTCGAAACATGTCGTTCAAGTGAACAGTGTGTGTTAAAAGTGACTGAATAAAACCAAAGATTTCAGCACACCTCACAGACTTGAGATCTACAATGGAATTAGTTGGGGAAAATTAAATTGTTGATGTAACCCCTAATTTAAATCTAAATTTTAAATTAGATTTATAATTTTAATCGTTTTTATCAATAACATCACGTGGTATAAGCCAACGGAGAATTTGTTAAAAAAGTTTCATTCGTCGCCCTGATGATGGAGGCAGCATGCATCTCTGAAACGTTCGTAAACTGTTAACCAGGTTACACAAGGATTTCGTACAGAATTTTATGGACATTGTCTTTGATAACAGACAACAATACTTTTTATGAAGACATTGTTAAAAATATCTGCGTTCTGACGACAGGTCCATATGAACAGGATCCTTCCATCCTTTTCTCGGACTGGGACCTGTTCATATACGTTCTTGGCAGATGATCCAGAAGTGGTTTGCCATTGCCTTCTTCTGTGTGTGAATGGAGTAATTGTTGGGATGCCACGGAGGAAAACTCCGTGTTGCCTAGACCACGGCCTTGCCCAACACAAGTTATAAATTCGAACCCGAGACCCCAGGATTACAAGGCCAGCGTTCTAACCGCTAGACCACCGTGGCTTATCTTAATCCTTACAAATCAAAATATTGTCCACTTACTCGTTAATAATCTGACTAGCGAGTTTCCATTGTTCATTGTTGCTGTTTATTATGACATAACTTTGATCTTAATCTTACGTAAAAAAAGACAAAACTTTTGTGTTATTATTTAAAATGTTTACGTTAATCTTTGCATTGTTGGCCTGCGGGAAATTCTGGTACTAAACACGCGCAGTTGATCTACTGGTCTCTGACACGAAAAGTTCAGGCATTTTGTCTTAAGCCGCTGTTCCTCTGAGCCGATGTGTCCCTGAAAACATTTCATTGTTGTTTCTTTATCCGTGCGAACGCAGAGAGACCTTTGAAATTTTAATTCCTTGAATTTGCAAGCAGCAATCGATTGAAGTTTGTGACGTGGGGCATACGAGTTACAATGGCGCTATTAGTCGTATTTAAATTGCAGATGTAGGCGTTTTTGATTGACAGGGAATTCAGAAATGACTGACTAGGGGACAATAATGGAATAAGAGCTGTTTAAAACGGAATCTAGATGTAATCAAAACGTATTTATATCGCAAAATTAAACAACCTGTAACAAACTTAAATTGTTTAAAGTAAAAACGGAATATAATTTTATTCTGTGTTATGATTTGAAGCCCGAGACTCTGTAACATTTCGTAAAATGTATTTTTTTTTACAGTTAGAATTTATTAACGATCTGTAGGATCACCCCTTTTCAGCTGTCCGCTAACAGAATGCTGAAAGAAAGAGACGAACATTTCCCAGTATTTTAACCAACGAAACTTTTTAAAAAAAAAGCCTCTTAGCTTCACCATGCAATAAGTTTAGAACCGCCGAACGAATTTTTATTAAATTTGATATTGCGGAGTTTCATTAAAATGTATGAACACACCAATTTTAGAAGCAGAAGTGGGAATGTTGTATTTTTTTTTGTGTATTTTTAATCTCGTGAGAAAAATGTGTGTACTAGAACAGTCTCTGAGATATAATTCCTGTTTAAAAGAAATAGAATTTCTGCTCTGTTTGAACAGATTTTTTAATCTAAATTCCTTTGGCAGGTAAGTGATAAGATAAAACGTTACTCGTCGACGCATTTCCTGAAGGGTGAATATCCTGATGCTCTGGAACAGTGGTATTCAACCTGGGGTACGCGAAGACATCTTAGGGGGTACGTGAAATTTAAAAAAAAAAATATTATTTTATGATAAACACTGAATAATCAGTAATGTTATTTATTTAATTTATTTTAGATGTAGATTATATACTATGTATAACTTGAATTATACACCAACAACTTTGGGGGTACAAAGTTGAAGAGAAATTATATCTGGGGGTACGCGAAGACATCTTAGGGGGTACGTGAAATTTAAAAAAATATATTATTTTATGATAAACACTGAATAATCAGTAATGTTATTTATTTAATTTATTTTAGATGTAGATTATATACTATGTATAACTTGAATTATACACCAACAACTTTGGGGGTACAAAGTTGACGAGAAATTATATCTGGGGGTACGCGAAGACATCTTAGGGGGTACGTGAAATTTAAAAAAAATATATTATTTTATGATAAACACTGAATAATCAGTAATGTTATTTATTTAATTTATTTTAGATGTAGATTATATACTACGTATAACTTGAATTATACACCAACAACTTTGGGGGTACAAAGTTGAAGAGAAATTATATCTGGGGGTACGCGAAGACATCTTAGGGGGTACGTGAAATTTAAAAAAAAAATATTATTTTATGATAAACACTGAATAATCAGTAATGTAATTTATTTAATTTATTTTAGATGTAGATTATATACTACGTATAACTTTAATTATACACCAACAACTTTGGGGGTACAAAGTTGAAGAGAAATTATATCTGGGGGTACACGAAGACATCTTAGGGGGTACGTGAAATTCAAAAAAATATATTATTTTATGATAAACACTGAATAATCAGTAATGTTATTTATTTAATTTATTTTAGATGTAGATTATATACTACGTATAACTTGAATTATACACCAACAACTTTGGGGGTACAAAGTTGAAGAGAAATTATATCTGGGGGTACGCGAACAAAAAAAGTTTGAATACCACTGCTCTGGAAAACGATGTTACCAGTCGAGGCGAGGGGGAATTTCCTTCCACAGTTTCGGTTGCTGTGTCCAGCAGAAAATGAAGACGCTTTAAAATCTCCGGGTCCTTTCGACCGACATCCCTGACAATTTTAAGTTATTTCGTACGTCCGCGAACATAAGTTTTGATTTGCGGATGTCCAATTTTCGTTATCAGAACGTATATCCTGTCCTAATACCACGTAAAGTTGTCAGTTTTGTTAATTTTAAATTAACGCGATTAAGGATGGAGGGTAGCTGTGAATAAATTGACGTCCGAAAAGGGGTGGTTTTCCAGCTTACTGATCCGGGGAGGGGTGTGTGTGTCTGTAAATTCCTCAACGTAAAAAATGACACGTTACGAAATATTACACACGTTCTCGGAGCTGACTTTTGTGAAGACGATAATGTACTTTTTGGGTTCTATAAATTGCGAGGAATTTATTGATTGGGTGAGCGTATTATCAGCTACTCTAGATCCGTGAGTCAGTAAGGAGATCACGTGTCATCATTGAATAATACGTGCTTCGTTGATTGGCAAAGTTCATTTATAATTTAGACGGAACGAAATAACCTTTACCCCAACGTGACGACATGTTAATTAATGTGACGCAGTTGATAATGAAAGTCAAATAGTATATAAATCACACCGTTACATAATTTGGCCAGAGAGTAATTTCACACGTGTCTTTAAGTGATTTATTGAATCTTCTGCATGAAAAAATATCGTTTTTCAAAGTCTTAGACACTTACGTCAATGAGTATTTGTATGTTTTTTTTTAATGTTTCCAAGTCTTTATCAGTTCTCGCCTCCAAAATGATGATTAATGAATTATAAATTGAAGTTTTTAACTCCAAATGAGCTTCGATGTGGTTTCTGTCGAATGGATGGTGTAATTGGTGTTGATTTATTTTCATGAACATCTCCGTAATACTTTTAAGCCCAGACACAAGTTCCACTGAACGATCTTGATAACTTGGTGTTTCGTCATTAAATAACCACTGGGTCACATTGCGAAGTTTCTGGGTATATCCAAGGCGACCTCATTTATTTACTTAAAACTGTGTCATGGCTTAACAGTACACTTGTCTTTGCGTCGTGAATATTTTGAACGAGCATCCTGACATTGCTGCGCACAACTGTATGCGCGGTGGTTCAAAAGTCCTGCGCAGATATAACGCCTGACGCTCTGGACTGTAATTAGAATGCAGTTGAGGTTATGAGGGTCTAGAAATATACTTTTTTCGTTACGTTGACCCATATTTTGTAACGTACTTTAACATTCGTCAGTCCCGAATTAAAATATTTACGAATTGAAAGACCGTACTGCTAAAATTAACTCTGTACTTTGCCCAAATAATGTATTGATGGTCTGCGCATGGTTTTAAGAACAAACAGTGATTATTTCCTTAACAACATTAACAAATTTAGCACAGTAACATAGACGTAGAATGTTTAAATATTATTTACATGAACTAACATCCTCCTGAGTGTCTGTTATAAATTTTTAAATTTATTTATAGTTTATTTAATAACGCTTTTTCAGTAACTCAGACTAGCATCTAATGAGAGGATGACAGTGAATACTGAATTGGAAAGGATGTGGAAGGAAGCGGTCGTGGCCTAATTTACGGTACTATCCCAGCATTTGCCTGGAGGGAATAAGGAAAGCCACGAAAAATTCAGGTCAGGATAGCCGATCACCGGGCAGAGATTTGAATACGAAGCAGAAGATTATGACGTATGGTCTTTTAAATTAATAAATAAAAATAGAACAGTAGTTATAACGCACAGGATCTGCTCCTGCCCAGCCACAAAACTTTACACTTTCCAAAACTTTCGCATGTCTACAACCGAGAAGGACGAGCATGAACTGCCTGGGGACCTGCAGAATCGGTAAAATATGTCATTTACATACGATGAGGTGTTTCAGCTGTTGACTAATGATCTGATTCTAATTAAACTTCCTCTGGGTATTAGAGAGCAGTCACTAAAAATTAAATTTTGACTGTATCCGACAGTTATTTCCTTATGTAACGACGCCGAGCAGTTATAAAGCGTTGAATAATAGGATTGCCTTGCAGCGACACCATCCAATCGTTTTCTCTATAAAGACGCCTATGGACAGAATTATCCAGCGAGGGGGGTGGAGTGAGGGGGTGAGAAGTGTCTCAGTTTAAACATAGACTGCGCCAAAAACAGTTTTTTACAAGTCTCCGGCTGTCGGGGATGAACCGCATCGAATGTTGGACGTCTGCCAACATTTCGACAAACTCTACAGTTGATATTTTCAGGGTGAATGTATTTTATGGTGTTTATGAAGTATTACCCTACATGTACCACGCTGTTGGTGGCGATGATACGAAATAAATTTCAGTTACCACGTGATAAGGAGGAGAGTCGTACACTGCCATCTACATTTGAGATATTCAGTTAATAGCTTCCAGGCACGTGCCTCGAAGGCTTATCGACGGAAAGCCCGCAGATATCGTAGCAGACCCGATTATTTGAGGAAAAAATGGTTTAATATCTGTGCATTGCGACGTAGGTCCCTCCATCTCGTGGTCGCAGTTGCGCAGGCGCACTGAACCGGCCTCAGAGACATAATTTACAGTCCGATGTCTCAATTCTTGTCGGATTCGTTTGTTTTCCTTGTATCAGAAAGTAGTGACGTGAGCGAAACGCACAGTAGTGGCCCCGGAAATTGTGCTGGGATTACACTGGACGTTTTATAAAGCAGCCAAAACAAATATTTGAAATTCACTAGAGTACAATATAAAATACTTCACGGTGGAATCGACCCCGTGAATTCAGAACACCTCAGAAGTAACGAGAAAGGGGAATTTTTATAGACCTGGCACCAAAATCTCATTTAGGGAAACTGAGAACACAAGACGTCGACAGCGTGACCCTGAGTAAGCAACCACTGGAAAAAAAAATATCATCAGCTCTTCTTTGGAGCTTTCAAATCAGTGCGTTCACTGTTAAAGTTGAACGCAACAAACCTTGTTGCTTTTAACGGCGAGTCTTTCAGTTCCGGCCGGGAGCAGAGGTGTGGCAATTGCGTTCAACTTTGTGAGTGGACACACCAGTTTCTTACCGCGTCTTAGTTTCACGTGCCCAATGTTTGGTCACGCTTCAAAGAAGCAACTTCGCTGCACTGTCGCCTGACTTATTCCTGCCTCTTGTTGTTTCAGACTTCGGTGGCTACAACAGAATGAAGTGCGGGTGCACGGGCTACGAACGTCTTCTGGAACTGACGTCGATTTGCCCAGAGAAAGATGAAACCAGCGACAAGGAGGTATGAGGGACGCTGACCTAGGACGCGTATGTTTCTAGGTTGTGATCTGAATACCAAGCTCTGACTCGCGATGTATAGGGAAGTCGTCCCTGTGTCTAAGCACCACACTAATAGCTTTACCACCGTTCGAACAGTCCCCAGTACAGATGAATTTTACCGTGGCCTTAAAGAATGCATAACAACTCCATTTATTGACACTGGGCGGGTGAAACTCGGCCTCTGAGCTAACCTGCTCGTATATGAGCTTATGTTATCAAAATCTGAATTAAATTTCCGTTGTTGTAGCCCTCCCCACCAAAAATCAGGCTTCAAGGTCACACCAAAATCGTTAACGCGTATGAAAGGGAGGGATTTGTTTGTGTGGATCTTGAAACGTGCGGTTTGGTGAGCGTCGAACCGATCTGAAACTTTGAAGCCGGATAGTACAGTGCGTTCAGTTTAGCTGTGCTGTTGTCAGATGTCGCACGAGTAGGGGAAAAAGATGTTGGCGGCTTATTACCGCGCTGTGTCCATGTTTCAAGGACTTGGCATTGATTCTGTGGTCATTTTGCGGGCATTAACACGCACAGCTGAATTGTTGGCAATGTTAACTGGTTACGTAGACCTGAAGTGACACTTTCTTTGATATCAGGAACTTACGTTCTACAATGACGACGGGAGCTGCCAGCTGGTGGTCGTGGAACGTAACCTGCGCGCCAGTGACCTTTGCCAACTGTTGGCGCTGAAGAACCGAGTAGCCAAAGATGTCAGCTGGACCATTGTTGAGCAGTGGGTTGATTTGGGACTGGGTGAGTCTGTAACACGAGCAAACCAAAAACATTTCATTTTTTGTTAGTCGTTTGAAGCAACAAACGACACGTGCCAGTTACGACAGCCTTCGGAAGTCTTCTACGAAGGCATTTGGCCTGACGCATGTCAGGCGTTGGCTCTGCAGACATGTAATCGACCTCGGCCGGGTGTCTCCTGAACCAACCTCATAAAAATTCAACATTTTTCAAGGCCTTTCACTTAAAATTCCTATCTTTTCCCATAGACGAGCGGGCATTGCCTGGGAACCGATAAAATATAAACAGCTGAGAATCTGTATTTCGCTTTCGGTAATGAACCATTGGAACTTCAACATGTTGAATTTGGCATGGAGATAGTTCATAAAAATTCAGCAGGATGTAGTTTGTATGCTAAGTTATGTTACCGAACATGGCGGCAGTGCGAATTTTTTTGTAGACTTTACCGGTCTAGATGTTGATAAGTTTTACAATACGTCATCATCATCGTACGTTGTCCAGGTTGTGTGCAGACTTTTTTTTTATTATTATTTAGTGTTCTGTCTGACGACAGGTCCGTATGAACAGGATCCTTCCATCCTTTTCTCGGACTGGGACCTGTTCATATACGTTCTTGGCAGATGATCCAGAAGTGGTTTGCCATTGCCTTCTTCTGTGTGTGAATGGAGTAATTGTTCGGATGCCACGGAGGAAAACTCCGTGTTGCCTAGACCACGGCCTTGCCCAACACAAGTTATAAATTCGGGCACCGCCGGGAATCGAACCCGAGACCCCCAGGATTACAAGGCCAGCGTTCTAACCGCTAGACCACCGTGGCGGCTGATGTTTATATACAGTGTGGTTATTTTTACAACAAAATAACATCGATTCTAGTGAAGTTTGCTAAAAATATATTTTCTCAAATGCGTCGTGCTGTTTACTAATCCCGTCTCTGTCTCCTTTATTCGGACTGTTGTTACCGACAGTGGCTCCACTGGAAACTTCGTGTCAGGTCTGGAAGTCGATTTGAAGCGCTTCGTTTTCCGTGCTTCGGACATTTCAGAAACGAAGGCAGTCACACGCCATAAGGACAAATACGTAATTAATCTCCTGACAATAACAAAATGACACATGTCAAAAGATCGAACGTAATATGAATTTATTAATATCTTACCTGCAAATGGCAACACAGCAGTCAAACGTTTTTTTTTGGTTAGAATGTCAAGTCTTTTTTGTTTTAGTAAGTTGGCGACGTTCGTTTCTGGCAGTAATATACTTCCATATATCCATTATAAATGTTATTCTTCCTTTGTCTTCCTTGAACAGATGTTTGGAAGTCATTGACTTTGGTATAATCCTCTTTTCAGAACCGAATGCTCTGTAATACATCCATGAATATACGAACGAACGGATTAGGCAAAAATAAGTTTTATTTCTGAACTTATTTGAAAAAAAAAATCCGGTTCATTTGTTGTTGACCGTTGCCATGGCAAAGAATCACAGAAATTATCGGTATAATTATGAAATTCTTTGAACATCTGAGAATCTATCATCAGCTTTTAAGGTACAGATCCACCCTGTAGTTGTGGCTGGTACATTTTCATCTCGTTCGATGTTCTTCGCGAGCGTTTTCACTAAACTATCGCCAGTTTCTTTTCTCGTGACCTACAACCGCCAATCACAACAGCGGGGGCGGGGACTGCCGTCAGCTGAAGTCTTTTGTTTCAGTGTTGTCACGTCTAGCCTTTGAGAGCCCGGACTGAACCATCTCATTCGACTGAAGTAGATACACTTGGCAACAACTGTACCACGTGACCCCCCCCCCCCCCCCGGACCGAAAGCGGTCGACCTCACTCCCCTCTACCCGTTTGCATTCAGTTATTCTGATTGGTTTCCATCCAAGCTTCACGAGAAAAGAAATCTGCTATAATCAAGGGCGTTCGTTCGTACGTCACCAGACAACTTCAGACGTAATTTGTCTGTTACGCGACGCGGCTTTACATGTGTCACCGTAATGCATCATGGGAATTGCACCAGTCATCCGGGTTTATCGACGCAGAGTCAGAAATTGATTTGCCATAAAACATTGGTTCGTAGATAAGGGCCAGCGAACCACTCGTGGTCCGTACGTATCTCCGGCGTTATGGACGCTGTCTCTCAAATTGATTTGACAGACTTACTTCGTAATTAGATGTGAAATGAGTCGCAACAGCCAGCTAATCGATTTGAAGAGAATCGATAACACGTGATCGATTTTCTCACTATGACACAGGCTTTTGAAAAAAAAAATTGTGTGATATCAAAACAGAGGCGTGTTTCAGAACGTGAGACTACGTAAGAGTATGTAATGAGAGATATGAACTGAACTTTAGTGACTTTTCTGTACAGATGGAGGGTGGTAGTCATTAGATCTGAGAAGAATCACTTTCATTCACGCATTACGAGATCACCCTAGTCTGTCTGTCTGTCGCTTTGCAATCTGACGTTTAAAGAAATTCATATTCACTTTATCCGTGACCCGTATACCGTGTGGTCTTGGAGTGCTATACCACAATCATCGTTAATTCGAGTCGCTAATTTATTTGCGATATTTTCTGTGTTATGATCTCCGTTGGACGTAGAAGCCGATCCCCTGTCCAGGGAGTCTTATCAGATGGGTAACAAATCGGTAGAAACGGCAACAGTGCTGCCACTGGTGGTAGTCCCATGGTAACAAATTTACAAAAATGTCTCGTATCTGAAGAACTCTGGACGAATTTTTATAAAAAGAAGTTAATGTTGGCGAGTTTTACCGACATTTAATAAAATATGGTTAAAATCTGGCCAGTGCCGGGCACTTTTCATGAAGATGGGGGCCCGTTTCAGAGCTCGTGACCTTGAGGAATCCCCGAACTAGGCATCCCGCCCGGCCGTACACGCGCCAGGCAACTCGCCCACCCAAAGGTCATTGATCCTAGTCAGTGCTGATGTCACTGGAACCATTTGCCAGGTTCAGGGGTCACGTATTTCGGTTTCTCATAACTAAGGGCCCCTTTCACACTGAGATCAGTGAGACGCAGATGAAGCCAGGCCATCCAATGCATTTATACGGGAGCGAGGTCCTTTTTGTGAGGAAACGAACTCCAGTAAGTAATTAGAAATGGGAACGATTTATTAATTACTGATAATTAGAGTTCGGATGTTCATGACCTAAAAAAACGAGAAATATACGTACAAATATGCCCCCAAAAAGGCAAAATATGACGTAATTTGTTATGAAAATTATTCGTTAAATTTAAAAAAAAAGCTTTTTTATTTCAATCGTGTTATTTATTTACATATTAATGTACAACTATTAAATTACTTGGTTTTGTAGCAATTTTAATCAAAAGACCTCAGTCGCTTTAGGTTGTAAATGCCTCGTTTTTGGACCAGTAACAGATGTTGAATACGTGCTTGTATCAAAATAAGATAAATTTTTAAGAAATAGCCTTTCATGCATTTCAAATTCATTAATTACAAATAAATAAATAAAATTTAAAATATTAAGTACCTTTCTTCGATCTCCTTTCTTGGCAATATTACTACGTATATATAACGATGTGCATTTTTAAGGTCTCAAATGAAAATCTTCTGAGATTGTCGAACAATATGGTCTTGTAACTTGAGAAGCTCCTTTCGTCCTCACAAACGTTTTATGGCGTTATCGAAAATTATATTCCCTACAAATCTGCCGCAGACATCTTTTGTTTCATCAGTCACCGGGTATAAACCCATTTGCAGTCAATAATAAATAATAAATAATAATAATAAAATAATTTCCGAAACCCAGATCTTATTCTCGCCCACAGAAAATGTAATTCTTTCCAGAACATCTTCATAACAGGCAGGTACATAGTTTCTTCGTAATGTTCATTCGTCTGGAATTAAATGAGTCATGTATTTCTCCAAGAAAAATTTGAACTGCTCATTTTTCACTTTGTTCAGTTGGCAGACACCATCATTTCACACAGGTCCTTTTAAAATTCCGATGTTTTGTTTGATGGTGAAGTTGTAGATTGGATTAATCTGGCTCAATATAGGGGGCCGTTGACGGACTGTTTGTGAACACGAAAACAAACATTTTGGTTCCCATACAAGACCGGGGGGTGGGGTGGAGGGGGTTAGCAGTCAGCCACTTACTCAGAGTCGCAGGCCATTGGCTCGCCTGGAGGTTACGAGCGACGCGCTGATAACGAACTGTGTTGAAAAGAAGCGAGCATTGGAGAATTTCATCGACGCCTAGCGACATTTGCTGTTATGGGGCAGTTTTATTACAATAACGTCGCTTTTAAATTGACTGGTAGCAAAGTATGCTAACCAGAGCACGTGAAGAACTTTCCTTTGGTATGGAGTTTGCCTTCACTATCCTGAGCCAGCTGAAACCAATCAATATTTTTATGCCATATTTCTGTAAGATGAATTTCAATATTATTGTATTCAGCCATTTATGATTAGGTCTCTCAAGTGACTTCTTTACAGTACGCGATTGTCTGTTCAATTCGTGCTACGTGCTCAGTCAATATCACACTCGATTTAATCGTCTTAACAATATTTTATTATTAATCAGATTTATGGGTCATGAAAATTAGAAATTTTAATGTCGTTTCGAAATGTAAAATTGATTAAATTTTGTTATATTTTGTGATATTCCTTCTTCCCACATCCTAGTCTGGAGTTCATATACTTGGACGCTTCACTTACAATTCAAATTTAAAATGCGGGCTACTCATGGGATAAATTCCGTTGGTCAGAAAGGTACTTATTAAGAGCCAACTTAATTTCAGTTTTAATGGAAGCTCCTCGGACCTCACACGAGGCCTGAGATCTGCTTAAGTTATCGTCGAAATGGAAGATGAGTGTTTTGTTATCTTAACGAGATAAAAGTGTAGTGGGCTGTCTTTTGAAACTAGATAGCACCAGAACAGTTAAGACGGGCAGATATCAAACAATAAATGTCCGCACGTGTATTCTGTACGCCTACGTCATACCACATTGATCTAACACCTTCAAAAATAATTAAAATTATTCATTGTCAGGACTCTTTTCCATCGTATGTTCTTTCGGAGGCTGGTTCTGTCTACATATTAAGTTGAGAGGTACCTGTGAATAATTTTAAGTATGATATACCGTCGTCAAAACCCTTTAGAACTTAACCTTCAAAAATAATCGAAGTCTGAATGTTTTTGAACTAAATTATAGCCACCAATTACAAATGCTTGTTGAGTGTCCTCGTAAGATTTTTGTTGTCAGATTCTGCTCGTTGTGTCCTCCAATCGTCTTTATACCCGAGTAAAGGATTTCAGGAGCTCATTTTTGTGGGAATAAGTGAGCGAGAAGCCCCAAGGTTTATGCAGTGGGACGGCAAAGCAGATATTAAACGATCAAATAACATTCTACGCGGCGATGTTCGCTCCATTGTTACATGCGCGCGCACGTACTGTTAAGTACAAAGGAGAGATGTCGTTTCGAACTGATCGGCGCATGCGTAGAGCGAGTAGAACCCAACCGCCCTCCCCTCCCAGCTTCTACCGGTCGACACGAATGGCTGTGCCTGACAGGAAACATTTTCAGAGTGGTTACTCAGAAGACCTAGGAAGAAGGCGAGTAGAAACGAAGGCTACGTGCTGTGTAACATCTCCGTGACGTGCGAGGCCAACGATCGGTGACACGTGCTGACTTAATACTGATTAACTGGGCGAGTTGAATAAGAATACGTAATCAGAAACCGCGAATGCTTAAAAGGAACGTAAGAAAAGTGACACAGATGACGAGAGAAACCCTGCAAGGGGAAATCGTTTCTGGTGCGGTGCGGGGGGAATGTTTACTGCCTGGTGGACTAGAGGGCTGCTATTGGTGGGAAGTGTGATACGTCAGAGCTTTACGCTACTACACAGACTGAAAACATCAAGCAGTTAAGAGTAGCGTGTAGTGAGCGCACCTCTAATGTGTTCTGTGGGAGTTGCGATAATATTCTAGATTAAATCGCTGTGCCTCTGTGAGGTAATCTTAAAGCTGTACCCATTAGAACACGTGAAAGCCTGTCGTCTGTTGTTCGTTCAGTGGTTGTGGAACGAATGCTTTTAGGATGGGTCGTCACTCACCGCGAAATCTCGCGCATGCGCGTATATCGAATTCCTAGCAGGGATTTTCTCCTGGTCTGCGGACTGTACACCTCTAATGTGTTGTGATAATATTCTAGATTCAATCGCTGTGCCTCTGTGAGGTAATCTTAAAGCTGTACCCATCAGAACACGTGAAAGATTGTCGTCTGTTGTTCGTTCAGTGGTTGTGGAACGAATGCTTTTAGGATGGATCGTCACTCTTGCGCATGCGCGTATATCGAATTCCTAGCAGGGATTTGCTTATGAACGTCAGTGAATGGGCGAAGTTATGTTATGGATGAAAGCCACTCCCTGAACATGAACTGCGTGAAGCCGTGGTCTCAAGCTACTTTGACGACAAAGGCGAATTTTTTATCTCTTGAAACGTTGTCAATCTGAATGAAGTAAATTTCTAAATTTCGGTCCAAAAAATATATTCTTCTGTTAATATTTCCATTGTAATCACTGGTCCTCCTTTTAGGATTTCAATCCCAATTCGTTCTTGGGGTAACTGAGTAAAACCCACGAGGAAACTGCCAGTTTTGCCACCGACGAATGGAAGGCGAGTGGTCGATATAACTTGGCACCGATCGATTTTGGCGCCTTAACATCGAAAAGTTGTAATACGTTCTCATTGGTTTCCCCCCTTGTCACCTGTCACAGCATCTCGAGTACCGAACAACTGATTTACGTAAAACTACGTGAGATTTCGAGTTCTGACGACGACGACGAGAATTAAGATGGATGCCTTCTGGGATGTTGCACCCTGTAGTGTGTCAGTAACTGACAGACTTTTCAGATGTATTTACCGTCACATGGGACACACATCGCCCTGACGATGGAGGCAATAAACACTTCTGAAACGTCAGCCATCTTTACTGCCATAAAATCAGGTAGCGGGGAGTCATAATGAAATTCATGTTGGCGCATTGCTGTCTTTTGTTAAAATCGTTCTACAGCAAGTGACGCTTTACACCGGGAACAATTGTTCATCTTAATTAAGAGAAGTCAACAAACAGAACGGGCCCTGCGTAAGAGCACTTTAAATGTGCGTGGGAGTTGCTTCAGAAGAAACTTCACTCGGTATTGAAATATCGCACAATAAGAAAACAGCGTCATTTAGTAATTATTTTATTATTTATTTGTAGTGTTCTGTCTGACGACAGGTCCATATGAACAGGATCCTTCCATCCTTTTCTCGGACTGGGACCTGTTCATATACGTTCTTGGCAGATGATCCAGAAGTGGTTTGCCATTGCCTTCTTCTGTGTGTGAATGGAGTAATTGTTGGGATGCCACGGAGGAAAACTCCGTGTTGCCTAGACCACGGCCTTGCCCAACACAAGTTATAAATTCGAACCCGACACCCCAGGATTACAAGGCCAGCGTTCTAACCGCTAGACCACCGTAGAAAATGCCGTTGACAAACTGAATATCTGTTGAGGCAGCTTCAGAATTGTTACGCCGTGCGTACATTTCCTAATTTGTTAATCTCTGCTCTGAATATACGTACTGTCCAGACTTTTGAGGTGTGAATAACAGAAACCAGCGACATCCAGTGTTGAATTCTGGACATCTTCACGGTAGAAAATGTACAACCAACACGACTTCACGAAACGTTCTAGAAACAATGCAGTACGACTGTCTGGTATTTCCGACACAGACTTGGAATTTCTGAATCAATGCCAGAGGCAGAAGGCGTCAGATGGGGTGGACATTTTCAACCCCCCACCCCTCCCCCAAACAACCCAGTTTCCCCTCATGCAACTTCGTCTGACTTCCCAGTTTACGATAGTCGTGTGTCTCATCACAGTTGGCGATATGTGGTGGGCGCTTCGATTGTCTCGATGCCAAATTCGATTAAAATCGACTTTACGGCATCAAACCTTCCTCCGCTGATGTATCTTTGTTTGCTTTTATCAAATGTTCCCAGTTGTCTGCAGTTTCCCTTTGTGATTCACGTATTATCATCTTGGCTGTCATGAAACTTCATTTTTCCCGAAACATTTCTTGGACGACAAGGGCTTTGAGGCAACTGTACCGATAAGAAACAAAATTGAATTCGCAAAACCTAAATGTATACCCCAGTACCGTTCGGACGGATGTCTGAACGGATGGGACATCCCTTGTGTGCGTTCAGTTGGGCGTTGAAGACGCGAAAGTTTGGCGACGTTCTGTCTAAGCCCGTGTCTCCCTGCCAGTAGTAAGTTCCAGGATGAAATTCCTTTACCAATTGCCAGGCTTTGACGACTGTAAGCACTTCGACTGTTTCAATGGCTCTAAAATGTGCGGATAAGAATCGAAATGCTTGAAGGTTTCTTTCTTGATGGACAGAGACGAAACACTTCTTTTACATGGTTCTTGTATAGATTTGAGGAATTTCTTTAAAAAATTAAAATCTCGTTGTGTTGGGCCAGACAAAGTAATTCCCATAATTGTCAGACGAAATTGAATGCTTTGGGGCCGGAAGTGAATTGAATTCGAAGATGGCTGTCTTCTGGGCTGTTCCACCGTGTAGTCTTGTAGAAGTTTACCAACGTTTCGGAGATACGTGCTGCTTCCATCATCAGGGCGATGAAAAAGCCGCGCGGGAGGTATCAGTTCGAGATAGAGCAAGCCGTCAGTCAAGGCACAACTTTGAATAATATAAATGTGAACACAACCCCCCCCCCCCCCAAAAAAAAGAAAATATTCTTCTTCAATACTTTACACGATAAAGCCATGTCTGTATTCTTGACGGGAGAGTGTCATCGTTGATGTTCATTAAGACGGGCTTAAGTGAATACGAATTACGATTGGTTTCGGATTTTCCTACCGAACACGAGACATGTTACTGGAGTCCTCTGGAGATGTTTCTGCAGTGCTAACTGTCCCTCCGTCTGTTTACGATTTCGCCGTGTTATTTGCTGTCGGTTGTCCTAAAAATACGCGTACACATATTCGGTGAATGAAATAAGGACGTGTTAATAACCAAACCAATACGTAGGTCAGAATTGGCACTTAGTGAATTAGCGAATCTAGCGCAGGTGTTCAAAATGACAACAGTTAGCTTCTATATCTTGCCGGAGCCCTTGGAATCGTTGCTGGATTTTCGCTGTACACCCCCATTTTAAGTAACACGACAATAAAAATAAAATTATGTGAGGTTAAATCTGGCGATCATGGTATGTACTCAATCGACCCTCCGCCATTTTGCATAGTTGAATCATGGGAAAAGATACTGCGGTGCCATCTGTTAAATGTAGACTGCACTAGGTTAACCTCTCAAACGCAACGCACGGAGATCAGTATTATAACGTGTATACATATTTTTGGGATATCCAATATTCGGGTTGTTCTCGTATACAGACGTCTTATAAAAATATTATATAATTTTGCTAGGCTGATAGCGCATTCACTACTGTATTGGACCGATAACTACCGACATAAATTCGTCTTATAACTGTTGTAATAGTCTTCCAGCGATGCTAAATTTAGTCGAAATACTGTCAGTAATTTCGCCGATGAAGTATTCGGGCAGACGGACGGACTGAACCATATATACTTTGACTTCATGTACTTTGTGCATGTAACAAGCTGCAAGAATCTTGATTACTGAGTTTTTGGACCAAAATACATGACCCAACAAAGCAAAATACTCCGTGCTGATAAGTCTGTACATTTTATATCCAAAGCTGGTACGTCATTTAACCCAGAGTTTACTAAGCTTGTTTTCCGAACCATAACCTAAAACACTATTAACAATGATCGAAGAAATAAGTCGATACCTGTTACTTAAACTAATCACAAATCTTAGGCTGCCAGTGTTGGTAACTCTGACTATGAAATCGTAAGAAAATCTTTAGCGAAACGCACACGCCATCTTTCGCTGGAGTCGAGTACTAGCATGACCAACGTAACGGCGCGAAATTTAAAATCATTGCGAGAATAAATTTCCCAACAACACAGCCGTGTCATTTCACCCAACTTAGGTTAGTCCGCTAAAGAAACCAAAGGAACTTGTATGAAGTCTCTTTCTTTGTGTGATGTAGAATGAAAATGTTGCAGAGAGGAGTCTGGAGGACCACGAAGAGGTTCTGGCTGTCTATGACATGGAGGTGGACGGGAGGCAGACCGAGAAGCGGTTCATCTTTCGCAAAGATTTTCGAAAATACGAATTCTTCCATAATCCGCAGGTGAGTTATCCGCTGAGGAGCCCGGTTTCAGAATCTGTCCGCGGCGGGTACGAAGATTGCTGTCTTCTGGGTTGTTGCCCATGTTGGTACAAGTTAACATACGTCTCAGAAATGCTTTTTTTTTGCCTCAGTCATCAAGTTAATCGCCCTGATGATGGAGGCAGCGAGCACCTCCGAAACATCTGTAAACTTCTCCCAAACTACACGTTGCAATAACAGCAGAAGACAGCAATATTACAGTTTCTCGATTGAGTTATTGATGGTTAGGTTATAAACGCCTTGTTTCCCATTTTATGAAATGACGTTTTCTCAAGTACGAAAGTTGTACACAGTCGACTGGGATGATTACAGCATGTAAAGAACATAACCTATTTTATGAACACTATCCCAGAGTGTACCTAGATGATGAAGAATAAAGGTACGAAATCTCTCAATCAGAAGAGTCTTTGGTAAGAATTCTTAGGAATTCCTTTATAAGAGGTAATTGGACAAAAGTAGACGGTCAACAAATTTGCATTATTCAAGGCCAAGGGAGGGATTTTCCCCCCTCCCCCTTTTTTCCACAGTACGTTTTTCACTGTGGGATAAAATTCCCTGAAAACATGGCAGGTGCTATCGATAGAACCTCAGGTTGTATCGAGAAGAAAATAACTCAATAGTGTCATTAATGTTCTCCATTTAAATTACTCGAGGTCTCGATGCAGAACTGCCAACATGCTAAAGGGTAAGATGGTTGATGCTATCCTTTAGTTATCTAAAATGAATACAGGAATTTAAATATTTTATCTTTCTTTTAATGTGTTTATGCAACATCAGACGTGTATTTACATAAAACCCGACTTTATTTTGTGAATATATTTAGATAACAAGATCAGATAGCGTGTTTATTGATTAACTACAACTGGTTATTTACTGTGGGATTATGGGTTGAGTTGTTTCGTGATCTTGTGGGTGGTTTCCATTGTCTGGGATAAACACTGGTGACCACGTTCAAGACCACACGGCAACATAACCTATAAAAACTCAGTCGACATCATCGCCATTATTAGACGCACAAATCTCAGACGCAATTTGATGTTAAATGTTCCAGCAATTCTTCCCAGCTGACATGGTGGATACAGCTGGCTGTGACCAGTTACTGGAACCTCATGCCCTACAGGTAAAAAACTACCGAGAGACAGCCAGTCTTCTCAGAGGTGTTGATTCGAAATGTTTCATTGTTAATTCCTCATTCAATTTACATGATTTACTTTATTATTAATTGTCTTCGAGTGTTTTTAAGTTAAGTATGATAATATATATTATTTAAATCTTGTCCGTCTAATCACAATAAATTCCTATTAAATATTAAAATATTACAATAATTAACATTTAAGATATTTAAAATATTAAATGATGTTCTTTATCGAAATATTCGATTTACATTAGACCATCATTTTTCACGACATGTTTAAAAAAATATTTTAAATGTTAATTAATGTAATATTTTAATATTTAATAAGAATTTATTGTGATTAGACGGACAAGATTTAAATAATATATATTTATTATATCACAATATGACACAACTTTACCATCTCATAAGTACGATAATTAAAATGCTATCATAACCTCAAAATTACTGTATCTCTGAGTTTAGTAGTAAAATCTTAGATCCAAAAGAAATATTACTAACGTGACTTAAGTGGATGTCTCAGTCTGTGATAAAAACTCAGAAATTATCACTTCAGATTGATTTTTCAGAGGTTTACATACCCTGATTTAACACGAAAATAAATGGATAATGGAAAACATAACCTCACTTAGCAACAAACAAAAAAATAATGGATCAAAGAATTGGAAGAAGATATATTTTTATTTATGGGCATTATTTATTGTTATATGTTGAAATTATTTATTGAATTTTAAGATATTCTGAATTTAGTGGAAATTTTCGTTATTAGACTTAGATAAATTTACCTGACGGTCGTGATGTTACAGATGCTGGTGACATCTGGTGAAGAGTGCCCTGTGATCAGCAGCCACGTGTGGTTGCGGGAGGCAAACAAACAGGTGTGGAGCAAAGTGTTCCTCCTGCTGCGAGATGCGATCCTTCACATCTCTCACAAGGTACACGACCTGAAAGAAATTACAGGACCATGAAAATCTCCAAAATTTTTATTCAGTATCTCGCAGTACACTGAAACAAGTATGGCCCTCAAAGTTTTAAGGATGAAATGCATATTTAAATAAAAATATCTTTCGACTGTAACAAAGAAACAGCAGCACAAAGTAACCTCTCCCCCTCGACCAGTAGCTCTTGGGGTCAAGCCCCACCACCACGACAGGGTGTAGGTACCATTAAGTGAGGTTATAATTTTTAAAATCATTATTATTATTTTTATGAAATTTTCTGGGAGGGGGGCTTCCCCCTCCCCCCTCTGTATTTTAAACCAAAACTTATTCATCGCCTAAGTGAATACTTGGCTCATTAAAATAAATAAACACGCAGACAGGTTAATGATTTTCTGTGATTTCGTATGAATATCCTCTGTAATGTGGAATTAAATTCTCAGTATAAATTTTGTGAGCTTTCTGGGTTAAAACAGTTTGTTTCATTAAAAGAAAATTTTAGACGAAATTAATCTTACTCATCTTCGAGATACGAGTTGAGAAAGCGAGGATCGTAATTGGACTCTCTGGGGGGGGGGGGGGGGGGCAAGTGGAGTTCATAAAAGTTGACCCTCATTCTGAACATGAGATAGGCACGATAAGGGTCAGAATGATTGACCTCCGTTAGAATTCACATCCATCCTTCATTCCTGCAGGAAAGTGAGGTTAGAAGTTTATTTAAGAATGATTTCTCAACTGCAGAGGTTATGTGGGTCAGATTACTGTAAATGAATTGAAAAGGGTGTCTCGGCATTTGCCTTAAGGGACTGAGGGTGAATATTAATAATTTAAATACGAAGCCGAAGTGCTAACCACTTAATCGACGTGGTTCTGTTGCAACAGCACAGATACAGGCAAAGTTTCCTCTGTGACTAAGCGGCATTTCGATTTAGCGTCACGTCTTCTAGTTCAAACTGAGAAGTTTGCTTGAGTTTGACTGAAATTTTGAGGACGAGGTAAAATACAACAGCAAGAAATAAATACGTCTTCAGGACTGACCCAGAAGATTGCAGTCGGGCGCATTTGTGATTGTGGGTTATCGGGACACATCGCTTTAAAACTAGGTTAGGTTAGGTTAGGTTACGTTTCTTTACGTTAGGTTAGGTTAATGTGTGGATAAATGAAATTTACTTGAAAGATATTATATTTTATTTCAATAAATGACAACTAACCTAACCTAATCTAACCTAACGTAACCTAAACCTAACCTAAAGTAACCTAACCTAACCTATTTTTAAAGCGATGTCCCCCGATAACCCACAAGTACCTGATTGTTTTATTAGTGTTGTAGTTTAAATAAGTTACAATGACCAGTCACTTAATGAAGCTCAGGCGGTTGGTCCGTGGTTTCTCACCGCGGGTTCCCAGGTTCACAACCCAGGGCGGGATTTGTTTCTCCCCAGACACTATCATTCTGCTTCTGTTTTATATTCACTCATGTATCATGTGGGGGATGGACAAAGGGTCCATTAGAGGTTACACAGAGAAATAGTCATTTGAACATTCAGTCAATCAATCGTGTTATCAGATGATTACGTAATTATTAAGTAATTAATGGATTTGTGTTTCAGGGACAGGTGGTGCCCAAATTGCTGCGGAAGACAACCAACAAGGTACTGAGACACCTGGCTTAATAATTAATAATATTAATTAAATAAGGTACTCGGAATGTGTGTGGTTCAGCCGGGATCACGTTTTAAACTTCGCCGCTGCTCATTTTAGAATATGGGACGGAGTCTGCGGAAAACGTTTGTCGGCCCAGGCTCGTGTCCATGGCTTTGTGTTTCCTGTGACCTTGAACCATCTGAAAATCTGACAGATTTTCAACTGGTTCTAAGATGATCTTAAGTCATGTTCACGTCCAATTCACCTGCTCGACGATTAAGGACGTAAATGTGATTCAGCGATTTTCAAATGGAGTTCCGTGGTACAAATTGCAATGGAAGAATTAATTATAATTAATTTCACAGTTTATAGAATGCGTTTTCAGCGAAGGCTAACCAATTTATTAATTTCTTCTACGTGGATACTAAATAAGAATGATTTTAACACCGCGTTAACGCCTTAAATTATGATAGAACAGATTTAGTCTTTAAAACTCCATTTTTATCCTCAGGTATCGAAGAAAAATTAAGAAGAAAAAAATCTTCATGCTCATGTAACTGTAAATTTGAGCCGAGGGAAAAAGTAAAATAATCCATTCTTAATTGCACGAGTTCATGAAGCAGAACGTAAATATCTCAAATCTCTTAAGGTTGCGTTAGCTTAGGTTAGGTTGGGTTGGGTTAGGTTAGGTTACGTTAGCTTAGGTTAGGTTAGGTTAGGTTAGGTTAGGTTGGGTTGGGTTAGGTTAGGTTACGTTAGCTTAGGTTAGGTTAGGTTAGGTTAGCTCTTGGATATTAATCCACGAGTTTCTGTTGCTTATGTGTAAACAGAACATTTTAAAAATAATTTTTATGTGTTTTAATCAGGGCTGTGAAGTCGGTACTAAAATCTCTGACTCTTTCATAAAAGTTAATATGTTTTAATAAGGGTAAACCTACTAAATTGTTTAAAGTCACCATAAGGGATTTCATCACCACCACGTGAATTATCAGCCTACATATTAGACTTACATAACCTATATTTAAATATATGTCAAATGGTTATTGCAGAAATCGGTTGATTTGTAGACAGTTTGTATTCTTAAGGTATCGGAGCCAAAGTTACAAAGAATTATTCCCACGCCACGTGGCTCAAAGCGTCGTTGAATCTCCCTGGAATCCACCATCAGTAATTTTAATGATGGACAGACGAGAGGCTTCATAACACATTTGTTCACAATAATTTCAGTGAAGTTGTTTTTTCTTCTTAAACCCTGTGTGTGTGGGGGAATTACTACGAGACTAATTAAGTAACCTAACCTAAGTTTTTACTGATGACATTTTGTGTATAGCGGAATATTTTTGAATGCAGCAACCCAACGCAGAGTTAGTTGCGTCATAACAGTGTGTACAAAGTAAAGCTGAAGGTAACAGATCACGCCATGATCAGTGCGCAGTCGTTACAAAGCATTACGAAAAAATGGAAAGTTTAATAAAGCGAGTGGATGTTTGAGTCAACAACCAACGCCATCTGTAAACCTTGTCACGTGATGGCGGTGAGTGTGCGCGCGCACGTACAGGCAGGCCATTACCGTTCTCGAGATACGATGTCGTAGCAATTCATTAACACCTGTTTCCTAATCACGCTTTGTGGACAGAGGCAAGCGAACTGTTAACTAATCTGGGGTGAAAATTGTACTCCAATTTTCCGAATCAAATCTTGTCTTTACCTCAACAGTCTTCGAGTGTCTGAATTAAATGAGATGTGGATTATTATTGAGTTTTCGGACTTGTTCATTTTCCAAAACTCAGTAATCAGATTACGAAACACCGTCACGAAAACTATGTGACTAGTTGGCTATTTTTATCCACTAGAATCCTTCTTGAGAAGCTAACAGTCTCTCAGCTAGTCTAAAATTCCTGGTCACTTATGATGTCAAAAATTTTATCGTCATGCTTACGACACACGAGTCCACACTTCGATCTACCTAGAGGTGTTTTACGTTCAGTCTTCTGACTAAAATTCTGAGCCCTTTCTTCTCAAACACCCTAAGTCCACTTACAATTTGTTCTCTTATGGCGAGAGAACAATGTTAAGAAAATTAATATAAAATTAAACTCATTTTTAGTGAGAAAAACATCGAGAGATAACTTTGGAGGCCTCTGAGACAGATTCAGTGGCGGTCTCTCGTAAATATCTTAATAACCTTTGGTATTAGCCACGTGTGGCTAATTAAGCACGCTTATCAGCGGTCTTCTGTGTGGGGGGAAATGAAAGGATTAACAGTTGGCAGTTTTGAATGACTAACTGGATACAGCAGGAGATAAGAACACATGAGACTAACCTTCTGGTGAAATTAAGCATATGAAGGGAAGCCGCTTGAAAAATATCAGTCAATTTGCTTTTGTTGGAGGGGATATGAATCTCTCTTAAAGCCCCCAGATGGAGGACCATGGCCTCGTTTCAGGGTAATTGTTTTTTCGGAAAGTTGGCACTGCTGTCTGCGTGTCTACTTTCTGTTAAGATTGAAGAGGATTAAAATTTTAATCGTTTGGAATTTAATGCGTGATGTAACATGAGATTAAATATCAACGTAAGACAGGCAATAAGACAAAAAACAACAACAAAGAAGTAGGTACAGCCAAATTTTGTAAGGTTATGGCTGTCCGAGTCCTTATTTACAGATCACACGAGTGGAAAATTGTATCTGCTGAAATGAGGTTTTTATGACTAACTCTCGAGGACAAGGAGAATTACGAACTAACACAAGAAATTATGAATTTCTAACTTCGTGGAAAAGTAAAACGTTTTGATTATTCTGGATTGGCAGGAACCAAAATTAAATTAAGATTGTATTGAATCGCCCTGATGAAGGAGGCAGTTTGACCTCCGAAACGTCGGTTAACATCGACCAGACTACACAGCGCAACAACCCAGAAGACAGAAATCTTCATACTCTGATGACGGAGGCAGTATGACCTCCGAAACGTCGGTTAACATCGACCAGACTACACAGCGCAAGAACCCAGAAGACAGAAATCTTCATACTCTGATGACGGAGGCAGTATGACCTCTGAAACGTCGGTTAACATCAACCAGACTATACAGCGCAACAACACAGAAGACAGAAATCTTCATACTCATCGCCCTGATGATGGAGGCAGTATGACCTCCGAAACGTTGGTTAACATCGACCAGACTACACAGCGCAACAACCCAGAAGACAGAAATCTTCATACTCATCGCCCTGATGATGGAGGCAAGTATGACCTCTGAAACGTTGGTAAACATCGACCAGACTACACAGCGCAACAACCCAGAAGACAGAAATATTCAGACTCTGATGACGGAGGCAGTATGACCTCTGAAACGCTGGTTAACATCGACCAGACTACACAGCGCAACAACCCAGAAGACAGAAATCTTCATACTCTGATGACGGAGGCAGTATGACCTCTGAAACGTTGGTAAACATCGACCAGACTACACAGCGCAAGAACCCAGAAGACAGAAATCTTCATACTCTGATGACGGAGGCAGTATGACCTCTGAAACGTTGGTTAACATCGACCAGACTACACAGCGCAATAACCCAGAAGACAGAAATCTTCATACTCATCGCCCTGATGATGGAGGCAGTATGACCTCCGAAACGTTGGTAAACATCGACCAGACTATACAGCGCAACAACCCAGAAGACAGAAATATTCATACTCATCGCCCTGATGATGGAGGCAGTATGACCTCCGAAACGTTGGTTAACATCGACCAGACTACACAGCGCAACAACCCAGAAGACAGAAATCTTCATACTCTGATGACGGAGGCAGTATGACCTCTGAAACGCTGGTTAACATCGACCAGACTACACAGCGCAACAACCCAGAAGACAGAAATCTTCATACTCTGATGACGGAGGCAGTATGACCTCTGAAACGTTGGTAAACATCGACCAGACTACACAGCGCAAGAACCCAGAAGACAGAAATCTTCATACTCTGATGACGGAGGCAGTATGACCTCTGAAACGTTGGTAAACATCGACCAGACTACACAGCGCAATAACCCAGAAGACAGAAATCTTCATACTCATCGCCCTGATGATGGAGGCAGTATGACCTCCGAAACGTTGGTAAACATCGACCAGACTATACAGCGCAACAACCCAGAAGACAGAAATATTCATACTCATCGCCCTGATGATGGAGGCAGTATGACCTCCGAAACGTTGGTTAACATCGACCAGACTACACAGCGCAACAACCCAGAAGACAGAAATCTTCATACTCTGATGACGGAGGCAGTATGACCTCTGAAACGCTGGTTAACATCGACCAGACTACACAGCGCAAGAACCCAGAAGACAGAAATCTTCATACTCTGATGACGGAGGCAGTATGACCTCTGAAACGTTGGTAAACATCGACCAGACTACACAGCGCAACAACCCAGAAGACAGAAATCTTCATACTCTGATGACGGAGGCAGTATGACCTCTGAAACGCTGGTTAACATCGACCAGACTACACAGCGCAACAACCCAGAAGACAGAAATCTTCATACTCTGATGACGGAGGCAGTATGACCTCTGAAACGTTGGTAAACATCGACCAGACTACACAGCGCAAGAACCCAGAAGACAGAAATCTTCATACTCTGATGACGGAGGCAGTATGACCTCTGAAACGTTGGTTAACATCGACCAGACTACACAGCGCAATAACCCAGAAGACAGAAATCTTCATACTCATCGCCCTGATGATGGAGGCAGTATGACCTCCGAAACGTTGGTAAACATCGACCAGACTACACAGCGCAACAACCCAGAAGACAGAAATATTCATACTCATCGCCCTGATGACGGAGGCAGTATGACCTCTGAAACGTCGGTTAACATCAACCAGACTATACAGCGCAACAACCCAGAAGACAGAAATCTTCATACTCATCGCCCTGATGATGGAGGCAGTATGACCTCCGAAACGTTGGTAAACATCGACCAGACTACACAGCGCAACAACCCAGAAGACAGAAATATTCAGACTCTGATGACGGAGGCAGTATGACCTCTGAAACGCTGGTTAACATCGACCAGACTACACAGCGCAACAACCCAGAAGACAGAAATCTTCATACTCTGATGACGGAGGCAGTATGACCTCTGAAACGTTGGTAAACATCGACCAGACTACACAGCGCAAGAACCCAGAAGACAGAAATCTTCATACTCTGATGACGGAGGCAGTATGATCTCCGAAACGTTGGTAAACATCGACCAGACTACACAGCGCAACAACACAGAAGACAGAAATCTTCATACTCTGATGACGGAGGCAGTATGACCTCTGAAACGTTGGTTAACATCGACCAGACTACACAGCGCAACAACCCAGAAGACAGAAATCTTCATACTCATCGCCCTGATGACGGAGGCAGTATGACCTCTGAAACGTTGGTTAACATCGACCAGACTACACAGCGCAACAACACAGAAGACAGAAATCTTCATACTCTGATGACGGAGGCAGTATGACCTCTGAAACGTTGGTTAACATCGACCAGACTACACAGCGCAACAACCCAGAAGACGGAAATCTTCATACTCATCGCCCTGATGATGGAGGCAGTATGACCTCTGAAACGTTGGTTAACATCGACCAGACTACACAGCGCAACAACCCAGAAGACAGAAATCTTCATACTCATCGCCCTGATGACGGAGGCAGTATGACCTCTGAAACGTTGGTTAACATCGACCAGACTACACAGCGCAACAACCCAGAAGACAGAAATCTTCATACTCATCGCCCTGATGACGGAGGCAGTATGATCTCCGAAACGTTGGTAAACATCGACCAGACTACACAGCGCAACAACCCAGAAGACGGAAATCTTCATACTCATCGCCCTGATGATGGAGGCAGTATGACCTCTGAAACGTTTGATATCAACCAGACTACACAGCGCAACAACCCAGAAGACGGAAATCTTCATACTCATCGCCCTGATGACGGAGGCAGTATGACCTCTGAAACGTTGGTTAACATCGACCAGACTACACGGCGCAACAACCCAGAAGACAGAAATCTTCATACTCTGATGATGGAGGCAGTATGACCTCTGAAACGTTGGTAAACATCGACCAGACTACACAGCGCAACAACCCAGAAGACAGAAATCTTCATACTCTGATGACGGAGGCAGTATGACCTCTGAAACGTTGGTTAACATCGACCAGACTACACAGCGCAATAACCCAGAAGACAGAAATCTTCATACTCATCGCCCTGATGACGGAGGCAGTATGACCTCTGAAACGTTGGTAAACATCGACCAGACTACACAGCGCAACAACACAGAAGACAGAAATCTTCATACTCTGATGACGGAGGCAGTATGACCTCTGAAACGTTGGTTAACATCGACCAGACTACACAGCGCAACAACCCAGAAGACAGAAATCTTCATACTCATCGCCCTGATGACGGAGGCAGTATGACCTCTGAAACGTTGGTTAACATCGACCAGACTACACAGCGCAACAACACAGAAGACAGAAATCTTCATACTCTGATGACGGAGGCAGTATGACCTCTGAAACGTTGGTTAACATCGACCAGACTACACAGCGCAACAACCCAGAAGACGGAAATCTTCATACTCATCGCCCTGATGATGGAGGCAGTATGACCTCTGAAACGTTGGTTAACATCGACCAGACTACACAGCGCAACAACCCAGAAGACAGAAATCTTCATACTCATCGCCCTGATGACGGAGGCAGTATGACCTCTGAAACGTTGGTTAACATCGACCAGACTACACAGCGCAACAACCCAGAAGACAGAAATCTTCATACTCATCGCCCTGATGACGGAGGCAGTATGATCTCCGAAACGTTGGTAAACATCGACCAGACTACACAGCGCAACAACCCAGAAGACGGAAATCTTCATACTCATCGCCCTGATGATGGAGGCAGTATGACCTCTGAAACGTTTGATATCAACCAGACTACACAGCGCAACAACCCAGAAGACGGAAATCTTCATACTCATCGCCCTGATGACGGAGGCAGTATGACCTCTGAAACGTTGGTTAACATCGACCAGACTACACGGCGCAACAACCCAGAAGACAGAAATCTTCATACTCTGATGATGGAGGCAGTATGACCTCTGAAACGTTGGTAAACATCGACCAGACTACACAGCGCAACAACCCAGAAGACAGAAATCTTCATACTCTGATGACGGAGGCAGTATGACCTCTGAAACGTTGGTTAACATCGACCAGACTACACAGCGCAATAACCCAGAAGACAGAAATCTTCATACTCATCGCCCTGATGATGGAGGCAGTATGACCTCCGAAACGTTGGTAAACATCGACCAGACTATACAGCGCAACAACCCAGAAGACAGAAATATTCATACTCATCGCCCTGATGATGGAGGCAGTATGACCTCCGAAACGTTGGTTAACATCGACCAGACTACACAGCGCAACAACCCAGAAGACAGAAATCTTCATACTCTGATGACGGAGGCAGTATGACCTCTGAAACGCTGGTTAACATCGACCAGACTACACAGCGCAACAACCCAGAAGACAGAAATCTTCATACTCTGATGACGGAGGCAGTATGACCTCTGAAACGTTGGTAAACATCGACCAGACTACACAGCGCAAGAACCCAGAAGACAGAAATCTTCATACTCTGATGACGGAGGCAGTATGACCTCTGAAACGTTGGTAAACATCGACCAGACTACACAGCGCAATAACCCAGAAGACAGAAATCTTCATACTCATCGCCCTGATGATGGAGGCAGTATGACCTCCGAAACGTTGGTAAACATCGACCAGACTATACAGCGCAACAACCCAGAAGACAGAAATATTCATACTCATCGCCCTGATGATGGAGGCAGTATGACCTCCGAAACGTTGGTTAACATCGACCAGACTACACAGCGCAACAACCCAGAAGACAGAAATCTTCATACTCTGATGACGGAGGCAGTATGACCTCTGAAACGCTGGTTAACATCGACCAGACTACACAGCGCAAGAACCCAGAAGACAGAAATCTTCATACTCTGATGACGGAGGCAGTATGACCTCTGAAACGTTGGTAAACATCGACCAGACTACACAGCGCAACAACCCAGAAGACAGAAATCTTCATACTCTGATGACGGAGGCAGTATGACCTCTGAAACGCTGGTTAACATCGACCAGACTACACAGCGCAACAACCCAGAAGACAGAAATCTTCATACTCTGATGACGGAGGCAGTATGACCTCTGAAACGTTGGTAAACATCGACCAGACTACACAGCGCAAGAACCCAGAAGACAGAAATCTTCATACTCTGATGACGGAGGCAGTATGACCTCTGAAACGTTGGTTAACATCGACCAGACTACACAGCGCAATAACCCAGAAGACAGAAATCTTCATACTCATCGCCCTGATGATGGAGGCAGTATGACCTCCGAAACGTTGGTAAACATCGACCAGACTACACAGCGCAACAACCCAGAAGACAGAAATATTCATACTCATCGCCCTGATGACGGAGGCAGTATGACCTCTGAAACGTCGGTTAACATCAACCAGACTATACAGCGCAACAACCCAGAAGACAGAAATCTTCATACTCATCGCCCTGATGATGGAGGCAGTATGACCTCCGAAACGTTGGTAAACATCGACCAGACTACACAGCGCAACAACCCAGAAGACAGAAATATTCAGACTCTGATGACGGAGGCAGTATGACCTCTGAAACGCTGGTTAACATCGACCAGACTACACAGCGCAACAACCCAGAAGACAGAAATCTTCATACTCTGATGACGGAGGCAGTATGACCTCTGAAACGTTGGTAAACATCGACCAGACTACACAGCGCAAGAACCCAGAAGACAGAAATCTTCATACTCTGATGACGGAGGCAGTATGATCTCCGAAACGTTGGTAAACATCGACCAGACTACACAGCGCAACAACCCAGAAGACGGAAATCTTCATACTCATCGCCCTGATGACGGAGGCAGTATGACCTCTGAAACGTTGGTTAACATCGACCAGACTACACAGCGCAACAACACAGAAGACAGAAATCTTCATACTCTGATGACGGAGGCAGTATGACCTCTGAAACGTTGGTTAACATCGACCAGACTACACAGCGCAACAACACAGAAGACAGAAATCTTCATACTCTGATGACGGAGGCAGTATGACCTCTGAAACGTTGGTTAACATCGACCAGACTACACAGCGCAACAACCCAGAAGACAGAAATCTTCATACTCTGATGACGGAGGCAGTATGACCTCTGAAACGTTGGTTAACATCGACCAGACTACACAGCGCAACAACCCAGAAGACGGAAATCTTCATACTCATCGCCCTGATGATGGAGGCAGTATCACCTCTGAAACGTTGGTAAACATCGACCAGACTACACAGCGCAACAACACAGAAGACAGAAATCTTCATACTCTGATGACGGAGGCAGTATGACCTCTGAAACGTTGGTAAACATCGACCAGACTACACAGCGCAACAACACAGAAGACAGAAATCTTCATACTCTGATGACGGAGGCAGTATGACCTCTGAAACGTTGGTTAACATCGACCAGACTACACAGCGCAACAACCCAGAAGACAGAAATCTTCATACTCATCGCCCTGATGACGGAGGCAGTATGACCTCTGAAACGTTGGTTAACATCGACCAGACTACACAGCGCAACAACACAGAAGACAGAAATCTTCATACTCTGATGACGGAGGCAGTATGACCTCTGAAACGTTGGTTAACATCGACCAGACTACACAGCGCAACAACCCAGAAGACGGAAATCTTCATACTCATCGCCCTGATGATGGAGGCAGTATGACCTCTGAAACGTTGGTTAACATCGACCAGACTACACAGCGCAACAACCCAGAAGACAGAAATCTTCATACTCATCGCCCTGATGACGGAGGCAGTATGACCTCTGAAACGTTGGTTAACATCGACCAGACTACACAGCGCAACAACCCAGAAGACAGAAATCTTCATACTCATCGCCCTGATGACGGAGGCAGTATGATCTCCGAAACGTTGGTAAACATCGACCAGACTACACAGCGCAACAACCCAGAAGACGGAAATCTTCATACTCATCGCCCTGATGATGGAGGCAGTATGACCTCTGAAACGTTTGATATCAACCAGACTACACAGCGCAACAACCCAGAAGACGGAAATCTTCATACTCATCGCCCTGATGACGGAGGCAGTATGACCTCTGAAACGTTGGTTAACATCGACCAGACTACACGGCGCAACAACCCAGAAGACAGAAATCTTCATACTCATCGCCCTGATGACGGAGGCAGTATGACCTCTGAAACGTTGGTTAACATCGACCAGACTACACAGCGCAACAACCCAGAAGACAGAAATCTTCATACTCTGATGATGGAGGCAGTATGACCTCTGAAACGTTGGTAAACATCGACCAGACTACACAGCGCAACAACCCAGAAGACAGAAATCTTCATACTCATCGCCCTGATGATGGAGGCAGTATGACCTCTGAAACGTTGGTTAACATCGACCAGACTACACAGCGCAAGAACCCAGAAGACAGAAATCTTCATACTCACCGCTGTGAGAACCTCAAATCTTACGAAATTAAATTAATTAATTAATTCAGTTTTATCAGAGATTAAACTATGCACGTGACATCCCATTTTATGCAAAATGCACAAGGAATCAAAAATTTCTCTTCGTTTACGTCATCTGGGACCCGAGTACATGGCCGCTGGAAGCTTTGCATTATGAATACCCACACTGCAATCATAAGCGAGTAAATGATGATGATGATGATGCCTCATCATCAGATTGTAGGACAGTCAGTGTTCAGACAGCTAATAAAACTTTTGAAAATAATGTCGCAGAAATACATGCAGAAATTATGGGGGAATACTTGCTACTATCAATTCACAGTCTTTTGACTTCTCAGCTGTTACCTAAAAATGCAAAGACTAATTTATAACAAACTTAGTTTATCATCTTTTACGTGGGTGTGAAACTTGGTCTCTTGCCAGATACGAGGAATACAGATTGACATTTAAGGTTCTCATGTTGTTAGGAGATAGTTCGTTCCTCTGAACAGTTGGTAGCCCTGCTCGTACACACCTCGTAAGTCCACGTGGCATTACAACGCAGTTCGCTATGAACAAAAATTACGATCTGGGATGTTTGAGAACGTGGTCCTGAAGATAATATTTAGACCTAAGAGGTTAAAATTGGCAAGGACAGAGAGGTTTCTGTGAACACAGCAATGAATGATGAGATATCTTACAAGCACGGATGATGCAGGAACCCCCAAACACCAGCCACGTTTCGATCCGCGTACTCTTTTGAGTGGTGGTTCAGACGCGCATGAGCAGAGTAGCGCAGCTGACGTGTGCGCGCGCATATCTCGAGATATACGAAGTGATCAGTACAGGTTCGCCCTCTTCCTCACACAGAACTGGTGGCCCGGGTTGGGATCGTGACGTCAGGAAGTTACCCGGTGCGTGGACTTTGCTGTTTTGTTCTATTTTGTTTAACGACGCGCTGGCAGTCTCATCGATCCCATTGTTTTAGCGACCAGAGCTAAACCCAACAGGAATTATTCTCTCACCTTCTAACATCTTTCGTTACATTTACAAGTTATCGGCAGGGGTCTGCATGGTGTGATTCTTAGATGGTGTAGTCTTCGTAGAAGTTTACTGACGTTTTAGAGGTCATTGCTGCCTTCATAATCAGGGTAAAGCACCAGACGTAACTCCACTTTTTCACCATGGAGAATGGTTTGTATTTATTATCTTGCCAAAACGTTGTATTACAATGGTCCCGGACTAAAACGTGCGTTTCTCATACGTCACTAGCTTCCGGGTAGGTGGACCAAAGCCATTACCGGCATAGGAACGGCGCGAACTGCAAAGTATTGCGACTGGGAGATAATGTTTTTTGTATGGACAGTATTTGCACTATCCCTTCGCCATGACCTCCTTGCCTTTTACGTCTAACTATAAGTTACATTTGCGTGTATTTGAAGAAAATAGTAAACTTGCGTAAAGTTATATTTCTACTGACTGAATTAACTCCACAATGCAGCATCCTTCTTGAAAAGTTTATGTAGTATCTCGGCTGGTCGTTAAGACACTTTTATAAAAACCGATAGTTAATTTTCTTTATCACGAAAGTTCTCCCTGGTCGCGGCTTTAAGTCAGCTGAATCCAATCCACACTTCTTCGCCATGAAGTACCCAAGAATATTGATACTTCACACACTAATTGAAATTAACCCTTTCAAGCTAAAACTCGTTGAAATTTAAGAATTTAGTCCGTACCGAAAAGAAAACACTACACTTCACCATTACGAAGATCAACTGGTTAACGCTGTTTAAGGAAATAATCGCTGTTTACGTGGGGAATCCTACTAAACACACAAATACTAATATAGAAACACTGTTTAAAAGTAGGTGGTACATATATTTACCACTGGGCTTTCGAAAGATTCATCACGAATATTCTCATTATATAACTGGATCCTTCCGTGTTTCTCCTCAGTCCAGATATCATCTTCAGCATCTGTTCTCAAACAAGCTTGGTTTTTACTCGAAGTGATTTGTGCATTTTAGATTTCCCAAAAAGGATAATTTTTTTTAGATAATGTGCAATGTTGGTACAGACTCTGTAATAAGGTTTGCCGGAAAGTCTCCCGAATACAAACGAACAAGGTGACAGTCACGCCCCGCCCTCGGTATGAATTACGATGTCGATATAACGAAGGTGACCCGCGTGTTGCAACCGCCGCGCTGCTGGTCCAATCCGGAACGGTAGCAATTGAGGTCTAAAATGCTTCATGTCTTTAAAACACTTTCGGAACTTCTGGTCCCTTCGAAGCTTAAGCTCGTCTGTAACAGAAGAATTCAGTCCGTACTGCGAAGAAAACACAGCGCTTCACCATTACGAAGATCGACTGGTTAACGCTGATTAGTATCAGTTTACATTGAGGATCATATGAAAACAGATAAGTACACTCCGACGCAGAATTAATGACTCTTAAAGCAGATAGCACGAAAAGGTACCACTAAGACTCCAAAGATGATACTTAGAACATCACATCGTCACCAGACGATAGAAAAACTTCAAAAAAAGTTTTGTTTCAAATGATCCGGGTGATTGTATGTCAGGTTAAAAATCGGTAAACCATTTGCGATGTCCTGCAACGTGACTTGGGGTTCAAATCAGGTATCTTCCGACAGAAAGGAAGCCAAAGGCCTGGCCTTGATTTTTAATTACTGCAGATAAAATTTGTTAAGCAAGCCACAACACAGCCAGAAACTGCTTTTCATTGTACAGGAATACCTCGGAGATATTGCGGGTTCGGTTCCAGACCACCGCAATAAAGCGAGTCACACGAATTTTTTGGTTTCCCAGTGAATATAAAAGTTATGTTTACGCTATAATGTAGTCTGTTAAGTGTGCAATGCTTTTGTTACGAAGAGCCACGTTTTAGAAAAATCGATCAAGTTCGATATGACCTTCACATCAAGTTGGAGTTTCATTATCAACAATTAAATTCACTCAAGAATTTTCAGTATTCATAGTGATGCTTAGTTAAGCACCAGAGAGAACTTAATATTTGTGACAGAATTTTGTACACGTGCCATATAATACGTAAGTCTTATGAATGGGATAAAAGACGAGAAAATTTCATCGCGATTGTTTGGTTCTAAAAGACTTCTCAGTGGAGTTCCAGAAGTATAAGGACTTGTTGCAGATTTGGTGCATTGTGCTTTGGGAACGGATGGGAAGTTCCCCTTTAATTCCCTTTGTTCGCTGCTCGTCAGCTGTTCACTCCCTGGGACCTGACGTGACCTTGGCTGCCTTCTCCGAAATCGCGAGACTGCCTTCCGCTAACCCTTGAATCAAATTTCTTTAATTTTATATACTGTTAGAGTACTGAGTGGTCTTTCACAAAGCTGTATTGGTCCCATCCGTTTAAGTTTATTCCTTTTAAAAACTCGTCTAAATAGCATTTAATAATTCAGTCCGTACCGCGAAGAAAACACCACACTTCACCATTACAAAGATCGACTTGTTAACGCTGTTTAAGGAAATAATCGCTGTTTATTCTGATAATTAATTAACCCTTCGAAGCCGAGGCTCGTCTAAATAACATTTAAGAATTCGGTCCGTACCGCGAAGAAAACACTTCTCTTCACCATTACATAGATCGACTTGTTAACGCTGTTTAAGGAAATAATCGCTGTTTATTCTGATAATTAATTAACCCTTCGAAGTCGAAGTTCCTCTAAATAGCATTTAATAATTCGGTCCGTACCGCGAAGAAAACACTTCTCTTCACCATTACATAGATCGACTTGTTAACGCTGTTTAAGGAAATAATCGCTGTTTACAGTGAGAGTCACAGGAAACACGTAAATACAAAATGAAGTTTTATTGATTTTTGAAGCAGATGGCACGTTACGAACCAAGCTTTGAAGGATTGGATGTCTGTAAAGGTTCAGCTCACGGCATTTCTGATTCGTTAGCGAAAGTTTCTTCGCTTAGATGTCTCCGTTCAACGCTGTTAATACCAAAGTCAGTCATCGCGCAATATTTGAGCTATTATTATAAAAATCAAGCTCAATATCATCCTCCTACGTCCTCGTTCTTTCAAGTGATGAATATTTATCGAAATACAAAAACAGCTGGTCTGACTATGCGATGTTATTAGTCTTGCAGCTACAGATTAATATCCCCAATAAGTGAAACCCCAAGGCCAATTACGAGATACTGGATCTTGTAATCCTGGGGGTCTCGGGTTCGATTCCCGGCGGTGCCCGAATTTATAACTTGTGTTGGGCAAGGCCGTGGTCTAGGCAACACGGAGTTTTCCTCCGTGGCATCCCAACAATTACTCCATTCACACACAGAAGAAGGCAATGGCAAACCACTTCTGGATCATCTGCCAAGAACGTATATGAACAGGTCCCAGTCCGAGAAAAGGATGGAAGGATCCTGTTCATATGGACCTGTCCTCAGACAGAACACTAAATAAAATATAAAATAAGAGTACAACTTTGTACTTGTGTGTTATTTTTTATCTGTCAGTTTTTGGGAGGGGGTCATCACGCACGAACGATTTTAACCAAATTTGGCACGAGTGTGGTGCTATAAATTTGTCGTCCGTCTCTTATTTTCTCGAATCCTTTCCACTTTCTAAATGTCAGCCTTGAACCTCGTGTCTGGATGCAGTGGTGACGAAATCCAGGCAGGTCTTGAAAAAGTAGAGTTGCCAACGCAACGGAAGAAAAAATACCAAGCTACGATGGCTCACAGACACTGGCAGTTAATACCAAGCCATACGTCAGCCACGGTTCTTCGAGTCATGGCCCAGTCTATAAGCAGGTTTCGTATGACGCAACCGATGCATCTGTCAGCTGATGTCACGTGACCGCAACTCGTTCATGCACCTCGGCTCTGCGAATATTGATTCAGTCCGAGATAAGGGGGAAAAAAAAAGTTGATAAATCTTGAGACTGAACTGGTTTTCTGTCTTTTTCAAGTGCAAATGCCGTTTCGAATATTTATCTCAAAATATTCACGGACTGCAACAATGCGCGGATTTTATTTTAATATTTTTCTTCAATCGATATACCAAATCTCCACTTTACGTTTCCCTCGACTAAAACTTTTCGATGTATCATGGCTTCCATGCGTGCTACATGCATCATCCCGCGACCAGAACGTTTTGTTTTGTTAGTTTAATGAAAAAAAAAAACAGACGGCTATCGAGGATTTAAGTTCATAATTCAGCGTTCGGCTTGTGTCTTTTCATTTTCTACGTGTATAAGGCTTATAATTTTCGCCTGTAATGCTAAAGTACGATGTTATGTTCGAAAAATTTAGGAAAATTAAAAACAATTGAAAAAGTGGGTTTTTTTCCGTGGCACTGATATTGATCTAACATATTTAATATTTCAAGCAATAAGAGGCAATGATTCGATCGTCTTCTAACACGCCAACCCCGTTAGCTATACTGCATTTCGTCAGTTGCATTATGTAAGTGCAATTTTAACAACACGCGATGGAAAGTTCTTCGTGTAATTAGGATAATAGACATTTTACTTCGTAAAGTCTGTGAAATTAATGTTACAGAAATATCTGCGTATGCTGTCCATATTTCATGTTTGCAATCGTTTGTAAGTCCGTTTATTTAAAATTGGGAAATTTTCCGTCAAGAATGACGTTCCACGTTTTCGTTTCACGTTTTCGTTTCACATTTTTCGTTTCACGTTTTTCGTTTCACGTTTTCTTTACACATTTTTCGTTCCACGTTTTCGTTACACATTTTTCGTTCCACGTTTTCGTTACACATTTTTCGTTTCACATTTTTCGTTTCACGTTTTTCGTTTCACGTTTTCTTTACACATTTTTCGTTTCACGTTTTCGTTACACATTTTTCGTTTCACGTTTTCGTTACACATTTTTCGTTCCACGTTTTCGTTACACATTTTTCGTTCCACGTTTTCCTTTCACATTTTTGCCGAATGACCCTTCCGTATAGACGTATTTACGTCAAAAACTCAACAATACACACATTATACTGCTCTGTCAACAATCAGTTGCTGATAAAACAATTGAATCAGGAAAACAATGTTTATAAAGCATGTCCATGCATTATATTCTATTTCGATTTTTTGTTTTGTTAATAATCATATGTTGATGACATACGCGTATTTTTACATTGCCTGGAGTCTGATACTGATTTTAAAAGACGATAAGCAATTAGCCAATGGTTTTATCCTAAGTTATTTGCAATTATGCATCGTCGTTGAACAACCAGTTCCTTGTTGCTTAGTGAAACAGATTTATTCAGAAGTTAACAGACTTTAATGGAAAAAATGTTTTAACGTTTGATGGAGTATGAAATGTGTATGGGAGTACACACACTTTCCACACGCGTTCCGTGGTATTCTTAATATCCCTAGCTGTTAAAAGTAGCTCTCACGAAGACGTTATCTTAATAGAATTTAAAGTGAGTTTGAAGATCTGCTATCTTCTGGGTTGTTACTCCATGTAGTCGCTACACAAGTCAGAAGACAGCCATCTTCAGGACGAAATTCGAAAACGTGCTCAATTTATATATTTATATTACTAATAAACACAATTGGAAGTTTTAAAATTAAATTCTAGCGCGTTTGTAACGAAATTTTGCAAATATATATATATATATATACACGTATCAGCTTCGCCATGTCTGTCTGTCCGTTCTTCTGTTCACACGTAACAATTCGAAAAATGACCAATAGCGTACTCGAGGGTAACTCGTTATATGTTGTATATAGGAGCGAAACTTTTTTGGAAGAAAGTTGCAAATAAAAATCTTAACTCGTTTTGTGCCGAGTTCACAGGTCGATTGTTTCGGTTGCAGGAGATACCTCCTTTGCCCCCCCTGCCCCCCCCCCCCCCAATTTTACGCTATTTATAAGAGAGACCCAGAAGTTGGTTGTCTGGAATCGAGTATCTTAGAGGCCAGAATTGTTACGTTGCTCCAAAGTTATCTTTCTGTTGTACTGGTTCATTTGTTTATCAGAACTTGATTTCATAGTTTCATACAGACTTTGTGTTAATATATTACGAAATATTCAGTATAACTTTTCTCTTACCCTATTAATTTTAGGAGAAATTATTCACGAAACATCTTTTAATATATTAATTAAACAGACAACTGAAACTTTAGAAAACATTTTTTTATTTAGATCGTTTGAACTTTTTAACCCAGTAATTAAACGCAGTTTAGACTTTTGTACAGGGCATTACGCCACTAAATTCTATTGCTTGCAGTTTTAAACGTGTATTTGTTGTTTGTTTGTTAACCAAATTTCACACACTACGTCCAACGGTTCGATAGTTATCGCTAACAAATCGAAAGCCTAGTATGACTTCGTGATTCTTTGCTGTCAAGGGACTTTGGACCTTATGGAATAGTCTTTATGACTGTGTGTCTACTGGTTTAGTTCCCCACTAGTCTTGACGGGTAATTTGCTAGTAAGTTTCAATTTTTGGATCACGTGGCGCTAGTGTCGCTTATATCTCGCGAGTTCGTGTATCGACCATATTTGATACTATCGATTGTGGGAAATTAAAAAGAGCGAAGTTGGTATGACTTCCAGTGTCTTGTTTTCATCAGAATCCGCGCAGGATATCGCCAATTATAACTCTAATCAACGGAGCATATATTAGGTGTTATTTAGAAGCTCGTAGTCGCTTAGCTAGTTACGAGACCGGAATGTTGCTACCGCGTTCACAAGAACTCGCTCGCTAGTGGATTCTGCCGTGGATCAGTTTAATGTACTCCACATCACCATAACAGTTTGTGATCATTTGTTTTTTGTAATTTTGGTCGTACTGAATGTTGTTGTGTTGTTAGGCCTACTCATCCGCGAGAGTAAAACAATACATTCGGCTTATGTTGATTAAGAAAACAATCCGCGTGTAGTCTGTTTACCGAATGAAACCTACGTAATGTAGTTCATGTTATTGAACATAAATAGAAGTGGCGTTTTCAAAGACGTGCTGCTGTTTTACTTGGTTATGTATGTCGATTAGTGACATCTGTTGAACAGGTGAGGAATTTCGTCATCTAAAATAAGCCGACTTCAAGGATGGCTTCCATTAGCCCCTGCTTCAGTCCATTGTACATTCACGAAGTACTATTTTGGTACAGTCTTATCCAAAGCTGTTTCTCTACGTGATGTGTACGAAATCATTGTTTTCGTGTGATATCTTTCTAATTTCTCGTGGCGTTCACTTATCGCGGATACAAATCTGTTGTATTTTATTACCTAACTAAACAACCATGTTTATTCGTAATCCGTTTGAGTAGTTTCGGAATTGAAACGTGTAGATTCGCATGAACGACTGTCCATTGTTAACAAGTTCCAAGACAGCCTTGGTTTTGCAAATGGAGGATTTTAAATATAACAACAGAGTGTAGTTGAGCCAACTGTTGGTTTTAATATGTGTGTGTACAGGAAAAGAATCGATTACTTCCTCAACAATGGATCGAGTTACTAAGACGCAGGTGTAATGGCTTCTGAAAAAAGTTTTATAGCTTCGAGGTTGCCATTAAGGCGTGCTTATTCTTTTTAAACGAGTTTCGTTGAAGAAGCAGGCAATTTGGGCAAAGAACGAGAAAGAATCAGACTTTACATCGCAGATGGTAAGAAGGAGCACACATTGGGACGAGGCCAACATTATTGCCTAATCCAAAGACCTTGGCCGTCAAGAGTAGAAGAAAGTGTTTCAAACTTTTTTTTTAAAAAAAGAGATAAGACGAAACAACAGCACATGGGACTTCTCCATCGCCAAACATGTGTTCACGAGGCCCAGAGTTCGAATTCCGGGCGTAGCTTTCTCATATCGCGAGCCAAATTGAAGGGCGTGTGTTCGAAACACAAGTTTTAATCCTGGCACCGAAATCCTTGAGACGCCATGTGTGACCATGAACGTCAATCAAGACATGAATCAAGAATGCCCCCCCCACGCCCAACCCCCTGAAGAGATCTCGCGCGTGTGTCGAGGCACTGGCATGAGTTCCGAAATGATGCAGTTGGCACGATGATCTTTTCAGATGACGGATTTAAAAGTGATTAATTAAAAGTCCCTCTGTGATTACGAAGACGATATTTATGGGAATCACCGGAGTGGATTTCGACGTAAATCATCGTGTGGTGATCAGATATTCTGCATTCGTCAGATATTGAGGATAGACTGAAGTGTAATGAGACAGAATATATGTTATTTATAGACTTTAAGGAAGCCTGTGATTGATTCAGTCACGAGGGAATTAAGTATTTACAACATTCTCATTTAATTCGGTAAGAAACTGAAATTTAATGTTTAAACGAAATCTGTAGTTGGACTCTTATACGAGAATCGCCCTGTATTTTGCTTTTCAGAGTGGTCTGAAATGTTTTTGAACTTTACTTTAGAATAATGTGGCTCGAGGAGGCTGTTGTGAACAATGCGATGAACTTTGAGGATACGTAAAAATATAGGACTTTCTTGAATAGTTTAGCGACTAGCAGCTTTCCAAGGAGGGCCTCTAATCCATCGTAAAAAAGCCTTTATGCATATAACATTATATAGAGCTCGTCAGAATTCAGAAGTTATTTAGGGAACACTTTTTTCGATATAATAAATATTTCAAAAAATAAAGAAATTGCAGCCCGTTTACCGATAAAGTTGAACGTAACTTTCACTTATCCGATCCCGGCACTAACTGATGCAACACTGCATTTTATGGAGCGATACTTTTTTTTAAAAAAAAAAAAAATGTGGCTCTTGGCCGTGAGTCATGCAATTCCAGCCGGGAACCGGGGAGTGACAGTTGCTTTTCAACTTTTATGATTGAACGCGCAATCTGTAAATTTTTACTGCGTAATGCTGTTTATGTTGCGTGGTTAGGTTTATCACTTCAGTGAATGAACTCAAGGTCAGTGAGGAATGAAAAACCACGAAAACTCTCAGCCACCCGGTCTCGTGACCGAGATTTGAACGAGGGACCTCCCGAATGCGAATCAGGAGTGTTAACCACTCGTTGGGTCCGGTCAACTGGTTTTCATTATCTCAAAACCAGTTTCTCACGCGCCCTGATGACGGAGGCAGCAAACACCTCCGAAACGTCTGTAAACTTCTACCAGAAGACGCCGTGAGACCCTGAAGAATGAGTGTCCATGAATTGAAATGGAGGACAGAGTTAGGAATGATCAGACACATTTCGACCACGACGTCGAAAAGAATGCCTCGTCACAAAGCCACTGTAACTAAACGGTGGCACTGAAGAACTGAGGCCATCAGACCATTGTATTTCTCCAGCCGTGACCTTTCCTATCTTGATCATCATTTCTTGTTGGCAAACAGTCATGACCTTACTCAATATAATTATGATTTATCCAAGGCTCGAAACAAGGAAACAAAGAGAAATCTATCTCAGCTACAGTTTATTAATCAACGAGTATAAAACTGGTCGGAGTGTCTTCCGTATCCTTGGTTCCAGTTTAAAGTTTCCGTATAATTTTTTTTTTCCCCACATTAAAAAGTTTTTAACCACAAAGTTTGTCTTCCTGAGTAAGACGCGAGTACGTGACTGTGACATCGCGTGTAATTTTCATCAGGAAACAACTCTTAAATCGGGGTAAGAAGCTACGATATCATCAGGCGTGTCCAGGGTAGAGGTAAAATCTCTTAGTACCGGAAACTCGAGAGAACCAGCCGACATTTTTTTTTTTTTACGATTCAGACAGGTTTTGTGTTTTTAACATAATGCACGTTATCCCATGAGTTTGCGATCGAAATCAGAGGTCACACTTCAAGAAGGAAGTTTACGTCGCTGTGTGTTCAGAAGCCGCGTGTTAATTAGTCTCAAGTTAACTTTCTGGACAATCCGGTTTAATATTATTTCGTATTCTTTGGCCGAAACACTTATTATCCGATATTCCTGGACGGAGGTCTAGCTGTTAGAACGCTGGCCTTGTAATCCTGGGGTCTCGGGTTCGATTCCCGGCGGTGCCCGAATTTATAACTTGTGTTGGGCAAGGCCGTGGTCTAGGCAACACGGAGTTTTCCTCCGTGGCATCCCAACAATTACTCCATTCACACACAGAAGAAGGCAATGGCAAACCACTTCTGGATCATCTGCCAAGAACGTATATAAACAGGTCCCAGTCCGAGAAAAGGATGGAAAGATCCTGTTCATATGGACCTGTCGTCAGACAGAACACTAAATAATAATAATAAGATGAGGTGGTCTAGCTGTTAGAACGCTGGCCTTGTAATCCTGGGGGGGGTCTCGGGTTCGATTCCCGGCGGTGCCCGAATTTATAACTTGTGTTGGGCAAGGCCGTGGTCTAGGCAACACGGAGTTTTCCTCCGTGGCATCCCAACAATTACTCCATTCACACACAGAAGAAGGCAATGGCAAACCACTTCTGGATCATCTGCCAAGAACGTATATGAACAGGTCCCAGTCCGAGAAAAGGATGGAAGGATCCTGTTCATATGGACCTGTCGTCAGACAGAACACTAAATAAATAAAATAAAGTATAGTGATAATTTCGAACAGAAGAAACAAATTTGCATCCTGACTTTCTTCATTTACTCTCCGTTCACGCAATTTTACATTGGTTTTCGCTGTGTGTTGTTGGAGCCAGAGAAATTCTCTGATAAAGTCATCTTTCCTCGTCCTTTGTGGACACGGAGAGCAGCAATGCATTGCGTTAATATGCAGCCAGCCTCGTCTCCATGTCTGGGGTTCATTTGTTCTTTCTCAGTCGCCGTCCGAGGGGAGGGGGTACACGAGGTGTACTGGCTCAGTGTTCAGTGACGGACTTGCACCACAGCAAACAATTTCTGATCTCAAAGATGGCGGTCTTCTGGGATATTACGTTTTTAAACTTCTTTTGAGCGTGCGTGTGCTACATTGGTTCATCCTTCGTTGTTATAAAACCCGAATTGTTAATGAAAATTATAAAAGAAAAGATATTTTCAAACATGGATTCCACTATATACAAGAGGCTCGCCGAGAATTGGCCATATCTCTACATACACATCGAGCATGTACGCATGCCCAGCGCCATGATGGAAAACCAGCTTTATGCGCAGAAGCGTCTGTTGTGTACCACGGCGCAGGGCGTGTGATTTCGCGGCCATTTATAGAAGTAAAGAAACTTTATGCATAACTCGTTGATATATTTCGACGGCCGTGGGCTTTCGTCCTTTCCGATTAACTTCCGATACTTTTTTGGGGTGTGAATTTTTACCAGATGTCAATCAGAACGTATTAATTTTTGGAGCAACATCCGATATATATGTGATAACCTAAAAATACTTTGAAACTCCCAAAACAAACTTCAAATTACATCTGAAATGTTACTCTTTGGTTAAATCTGCTGTAATGTTGTTTATGTTGAACAGAGCTCCTTGGGAGGCAACTGTCTCGTTTGGTTAATGTGAATCAAAACTAAATTCAACCAAAGACTTTTAGTGGACACGCCCAATACAAAATTTAATAGAAATCTGTTGAGTATAGTTTCGCTGATGAACGAGCAATGTAAATTCAGGAGAAAAAAAACTCCAATCAAGGACATGTAGAACGCATGAAGAAAACAAGTAATGCATACGAAGATTTTAGACAATTCTAGACAATAGATGGGAGGATAATATTAAAACAAATCTTCAAGAATATGTGAAGGTTTATTGGATTAAACTGCCTGTTGATGTGGATTAATGGCGGGCTGTTGTGAACATGGTAATGAACATTCAGATTCCATAAAATATACCACCTGAGCGATTTCGCTTTGCAAGGTTGGCACTTCTCTGTGCCAAGTGTTTCTCAACATGAGAGTATTTCAATTCGTTGAAACAAAAGCTGTACGTGATTTTCTGGGTCAGAAGGGGCGTCGGTGAATTTAAATCTGAAGTAAAGTGTCGAAAAACGTTAAGGTAACATTTGACCGCTTCAAGAAAGCGTATGTAGGGCGTGGGTGTAAGCCGTCATTCATTCTTAACTGTGGGAATAGTTCCCCGTGTGGACTACAGAGGCCACTGCGTGCTTCTGTCGACAGATATCAGCAATACCAAAATCAAATTATTTTTATTTGAAAAGTGGGTTTTAAAAATGCCCGTTTACTTTGTCGCGTTTATCGTTATCCCCTTTATAAGTACTTCCAAAACCTGCCTAATAAAAGCAGCACTTGTTAAAAGACAATTTTCTCACCCGTTGTCATGACTGAAAACATTTTGTTAAGAGTTTTGCAAAACACACGTACACATAAGGTTCAGATTCGTACGTCAGTATCATTCACCAAGCTGCATTTTATCCTGTAAAGTGTCTTTGAGGACTATCGCACGTCACGACATCCACATCCATTTCGTCGTCCCCAAAGTCTAAACGGTAGTACCAACACAAAGTTATCAAATCGATCATCATTTACACAGTCGATACTTCATAGGTCGACGCATTGCATCATCCGTTCTATTCCTCTGAACAGTAGCGGAGTGATTTCTTAAAATAGTAATAATATTATTTTCCTGCGTAAATTTTGAGAAATACTCAGGTGAGCAGAATCACCAGTTGATCAAGAATCAATATTTCCGTCTCCTTCCAGATTTTCATGGATGGAGCCTGGGTTATATACCCAGTAATTCGGCGGCTCGTCGTTTGCAAATCTGACCTCATCGCTTCCAGAAGGATCCGCGTAAGAAAAGAAGCGTTCTCTACGCGGTCCGTCTCTATTTTCCGTCGATCGGGAAAACGCGTGCTTTTGCGTCGAGTCAGAAAATCGGAAAAAGAACACAGAAGTGCTCAGATAAGAAGTTCGACTCGTACACTTTTCTTATCTGCACAATTCGACCTTCAGTTCGACGTAGCCTCTGGCGGGATTTCCGCTTTGTTCCACTTAGGAAAGGCTTCTTTATTATTAAGGCAGATTCATACATCCCACAGACAGACTTTTCATCGGGATGACAGGACGAGTACCGCTCGTCATAACCCCTTGATACTCCGCAGACAGGAAAGCATGTCTTCCGCTCTCAGGACAGCCAACTGCTGAAAACAGGTTCTTAACAGACGCGTATTTTTTTTCAATCTTTGCCATTCGTGCTGTATGTCCCGCCCATCTCATCCCCACAGAGTTTTTTTATGAATATCTTAATAATATTTCAGGAAATGTACAAATTATGAACATCTTCATTGTGAATTTTCTGGAGGTTTTGGAAAAAAAATCATGGAAATCTTCAGGGACTACCAGAATATTGAACAGTAACGTTTGGTCCTTTGACAGGGGGTCCAAGGCCTCCGTTCGTTATCTCTCATTCTTATTGACTGTAATTAAACACACAAAAACAATTGTTCTGTGAGTCAACACAACGGATCCATTATCAATAGTATACTAGTTATATAATCGTACCGTCAGCCTAAAAATAGTTTAATCGTAAGCAACGCTGATTAGTCAACCTCTGACTCTGTTATCAGAAGACGTTCTCAAGTTCTGTTGCGTCCAAGAGAATTTCTGTAAACTTTGATGATGCCAGAAAACTTTTCTTTTACGTGAAGATCGTCTTTCGGTTTGAAGGGACTGTAAAATATCGGACGTTGTTCGAGCCATACAACTTCTGAATGCAGGGCAATTTTGTATAATCACTAGGTACGGTGGCGCTGTGCTCCAAACTTGTAAGGGATATTTCTTTTTGACGTAAAACGTAAACGTCGTGTTTACTCGGAATTGTTGTTACCTATAAAACATTACATTACATTCATCTACCACAGACCAACCGCCACGGTGGTCTAGCGGTTAGAACGCTGGCCTTGTAATCCTGGGACCTCGGGTTCGACTCCCGGCGGTGCCCGAATTTATAACTTGTGTTGGGCAAGGCCGTGGTCTAGGCAACACGGAGTTTTCCTCCGTGGCATCCCAACAATTACTCCATTCACACACAGAAGAAGGCAATGGCAAACCACTTCTGGATCATCTGCCAAGAACGTATATGAACAGGTCCCAGTCGGAGAAAAGGATGGAAGGATCCTGTTCATATGGACCTGTCGTCAGACAGAACACTAAATAATAATACCACAGACCCATCTTAAGGGTAACTAATTCAAGTTGATTAAGCAATGTCTTAATCAAACTTATCTCAATTGTAAAGCATGTATAAAGGAAATATTTAGAATAAAGCCAATATATAAACTTCCTTTCCGTATAGACGTATTTACGTCAAATTCTCCGGAACCTTGGTTCCACTGACAACTTTTTTAAAGCAGATACATATTATCGATTGACGATCGACGTGCGTCATGTGTTCGTTGGTATTGTCCGATTTTAAACCAAAAAACTGTAACCTGTCGATAAATTTCAGTAAAAGACTCCAAGGTCAAATTTCATGAAAATCCGTTTAGCGGGTTTCGAGTTGTTGAATGCGGACAGACGCATATATTTTATTTTATTTTATTTTTTATTTTTTTTTTTGCGAACGCGCCAGAGGCAAATACTGGAAGTGTCCAGATCGACATCTGCCATTCGTTACTTCTGAAACGACGTGGAGTGTTTGTGGAGGTCCACACGACCGCAGATGTTAAGCCGGTTACGTCATCGCGCCTTTTGGAATCGACTAATCGTCACGACGACGTGAGGAACCACTGACATAATCTCGACATTAATAACTATTACTCTTAAAAAATTATGTTCCTATGATCATAAGAATCGTCGCCATTTATATAGTTCAACGTCGCTGTGAATAGATTATTTGGTTTCGAATGACGGAATGATTAGTGAAAAATGAATTTGAAAACACGTGACTGAATTGAATGTCTCTCCCGGAATTCCCCAGGGGGACTGAGGAAATCCACGTCACGTTGTTATTATTCCACTTATTAACCATTCTACAGGGTATTTAATTCTATGAGACAAACCTCGCCCCTAGGGTACTTAGTACAGCAACTATTTCTGAATTAATAATAATAATATTATTATTATTATTATCCATGCAAAATATTGATCGTCAGAGTAGACGAAAAATATTTCTTCTGCAGACAACGAAGACGAGGGAAATTCAGAAAAATAAGGTCAACATTGGGATATTTTACTTTAATGATTGGCAACACTGCTGAAGCCTTGTAACACTAGCTCAAGGTCAGACTGTCATTCTGCGAGTGTGGTTCAGCTGTAATCCATTTATGTATGTGTTCTGTCCATACTTGGCAGTCAAATGTCGGACTGTAAGTTATCAGCGCGATTCGTGCAGAAGATTTTAAATCCAGGCCAATTATAACTAAAGGAATATTCATTACAAAGACGGTAAAGCAGCTCACTGCTTACCTAACCGCGTTGCGATAAGTCTCCTAATACATGACCGAAATATATAAACTGAAATGTACGTATATTGATCGCTTCATGAACTCAGGCGTGCCTCGAATTAATTTTGGTGTGTCCGCCCACAACTGAAGTCCCGTTGGGTCACGCCAGATTTTAAAGGAACACGACCTGGGCGTAGGTTACCAAAGGCACTACAGTCTTTCCTGAAAACTTAATAGTTACTCGTATGGAAGTAGGAAGATTACATTTTATGAACTGAATATTTTCCGAACAGAATCCCAGAGACATTCTTTCCACAGGATAAATTCCACTGTCACCTGTAACTACACAGAAGTAGACAAATGAGCGAGGCATTTGCCGTCTGCCGAGAACGTAATTAGTTGGCAGGGAGCGGCGATAATCCCCTTTCAACAAATGGAAATGAAATTTTAAAACAATTTCCACGCCCAATAAATAAATGTCTGTGGACAAAGGACTTTTAAAAGCAACGTAAGAATGTTGCCGGTGCCAACATGATCCTTGAGACTAATGCGTCGAACCTCTTATTTTCATTATAATCACGTGATTTATACCTATCGATCTGTTAGCGAGAGTCACGAATCGAGATTTAAGTTCCTATGGACAGTGAGACTTCGTTTGAAACCGCGCGAGCCCAACTTTCAGGGATAGAGCGAGGTTTTGTGAACAATAATTCTTTACCAAGATCAATTGCTTGTTGTTTAAGTTAATATTTGCTGTCATAAAGAGAATCTTATCAATCCCATAAATATATTCTGTGGGAGAAATACAGAGTTTTATATTATTTAGTGTTCTGTCTGACGACAGGTCCATATGAACAGGATCCTTCCATCCTTTTCTCGGACTGGGACCTGTTCATATACGTTCTTGGCAGATGATCCAGAAGTGGTTTGCCATTGCCTTCTTCTGTGTGTGAATGGAGTAATTGAAACCGGGGAAGTCCCCGGAGGAAAATTCCGTGTTGCCTAGACCACGGCCTTGCCCAACACAAGTTATAAATTCGGGCACCGCCGGGAATCGAACCCGAGACCCCAGGATTACAAGGCCAGCGTTCTAACCGCTAGACCACCGTGGCTCTTAGTGTACAGAATGGTAATAAAAATGTTTACTTTTTTTATAACATGCATTCACCGGGCCTGCGTTAAAGTAGCAGAACAGATGACAATCAGCTGGGTTTGTTTGGCGTGACGAGGAGGGCAGGATTTGCGGGGGTGGGGGGGGGGGGGAAGGAAGCCGCGTGGTCCTGCGCAGAACAATATCCTGGTGGAGGGCAGCAAAATACTCCCGTTCATGGGCTGTACCCATCCACGAATTGGCCCAGCATTTGCAGATGTTCACGGGGAAAAAATATTAAAATGGTAGAACGAAACGTGTGGGAGAGTGAAGTGGTTGAAGGATTCAGAACTCGAAGACCTTGAGAATGCTTTGGTTATGGCGGGAGAGTATTTAACCCACCACAAACCACTTTCATGCGTTTTAATCGAAGGAAGTGTCATTTTCAGTCGACTCTCGTCTGGTACGATGGTCGAGACCACGTGATATTCAACCTGGGGGTACGCGAAGACATCTTAGGGGGTACGTGAAATTTAAAAAAATATTATTTTATGATAAACACTGAATAATCAGTAATTTAATTTATTTAATTTATTTTAGATGTAGATTATATACTATGTATAACTTGAATTATACACCAACAACTTTGGGGGTACAAAGTTGAAGAGAAATTATATCTGGGGGCACGCGAACAACAAAGGTTGAATACCACTGGTCCAGAACAGGGTCCTTTAATGCGTTTAACCCCAACAGAAACAGAATATTAAGGTCTTCATCGGTTCACGGAGGTACCTCGGTGCCCGCGGGCACATGGTTGCCGACCCCTGGTCTAGAATGCTGGTACCTTTACCTGGTGTCCGTTGTATGTCTTCATGGAGGATGGGGGTGGTTTATCTACTTTCCTCTAATTCATTTATTATCAGGGCAAGAGTGCTCTCAGAAACTTTTTTCGAACAAATTGTTGGATATTTACTTTTTGAATGAATAACGAATCAATTTAGGCGCTTGAAATTGACAATTGACGTCTGTCGAGTCTCCCTGGTCTTATTTTAGGACGTTATTTTGGGGGAATAATCGGTGTTGAATGTTAATTAAGGCGGTACGTAAAAGTTTCGACGTTATATAGATCGACCTACATAAAATACGTCGTTAAATAAATATGAATAGTACATATATTTACAATTGTGCTTTGAAGAGCTGAAAACAGGATATTTATTGAAGTTTTGAAGAGAAATCCCACACCACGCCTGTGTAAATCGGTTTTACTGACAATTTCCTTTCAGTTAGCTCAAGTCATGCAGTGGAACCAGGCTTGCCAACCTCGCTTATAGTGTTTAAAAATGCTACCAACTGAAAAATCTCAGACAGGTTCCCATTGCTCTGTAGTGTCTTTACGATCTTTTGATTTGTGGACTCTTACGTGTCTGTCTGTTATGGTCAGGGGTTCATTGTTGGAAAACTTTTCTGCAAGAATGGAAACGGAGGTACGGTTTCGAAACCGTGGGACCCCGAGACCATTGTTGGGGCGTATTGTTACATTAACGCAAACAGATGTCACCGGCTCGTAACAATAAACCTGCTTTCCATTGTTGCATTTGTCATTCGTTTCGAGTAATAAGAGTAGCACAGTTCCTCTGAGACATTTTTGTCCACGAACTAATCTGATGACGTCACGGCCAATACTGTGTAATGAAGAACCCCTTTATATTAGTAGAGGTTGACCGAGAGTCAGTGGTCGTAGCGCGGGGTTTACTCCTAGACTGAGTCATGTTCTTCAATAGTTCCCGTGTCCTTGCAACTGACCGCTAAAAACAAGCGACGAAGGCGGCGATTGGATACCTTCAGCGATGTCAGGTGCTGGCTGGTCTGCACATGCGTCGGGAAGTTGCCCTCCGCGGATGTGAAGGTTTTGAAAGGGCGGACAGACAAAACAACGCCCTTGAGCTGCTTGGCGATACACGCTTCGAATCTCGATCTCGATATCGATTGTACGAAGCGTTGGCTACCCGGTGCATGGGGCCTGCAGTCTTTGTTACCAACATAGTTAATAAATTACCACGAATTTCAATAAATTCCCCCCCTTCCCTCCTCGATGTCTTGCGGGAAAATGAAGTGTGGATGTGGCTCCGAATTCCGAACCCCTCGACTATGCCCCACAACACCTTCTAATGACCTACAGAAATCGTCTGGGCATTGGGCCCAAAATTGAGCCGGTTTAATCCACTTGACACCTTCACACAATTTTAAAAATAAATCATCCTGTCATCTATGTCCAGGTCTCACAAACTGTCTTCTTCCTTTCAAGTTTTGAAGCTAAACTTTTGCACTATTTTTTTAAACCTCGTCACGCCCCGTCCATCACAACTTTAATTTTATGACGTGTCATGGCTGTGGCGGGGAAGGGAGGGGAGGGGAGGGGCTCGGAACGTGATGCCAGCCGGCCGGCCGCTGGCAGGCAGACCCGCTGTCTCGCGGTATCGTGACCTACCTTCTGCTCGTTCAGTCGTTGTTTGACAGCCGTGCTGGGATCAGTTCGAGTGCAACTAGTAAGCTCTCCACCGTGTAATTTCGTGAGTACCACAAAGAATCTGCTTTTTGATTTGCCATAAGGTTTCGACACTGAACAACGAACGTGGTCCATTCACAGTGTTTTTTTTTTTTATATTTGTGTTTCGTTGTGGCTTGGTAAATAATTCAGAACATCACAGTGACGTCATATCACAGTTTCTGACGGAGCGGGCCCCACGTATATATTTTTTTTCTTCAAATGCGTCACCGAACTGATTCTGATGTTCAGAGACCTCACGCAGTTCTTTCTTGAAAATTACAGCTCATTACAACATCGGAAAGGAAATTTATTTCTGTTTTTGTAAACATTTTACCAACTCGAAACCCGTCCACGAACCGCTTTAGAGAAAAGTCGATAAATCTCAATTTGAGTTTCATCTAAAGTAGCCGTTATAATGTACTGACACGAACAGGAAATATATTCACTCGACAAAACATTTACGAGACTTCTATACCATATATGAACGAAGTAATGTAACGTTAAGTCCTTTCAGATATAAAACACGCAAACCGACAAACGACCTCATTAAAAAAACACCTTGCTTGGTGACTAATGAAGTTAATTATAGGCAACGTTCCTAAGAACGTTTTCTAACTTGCCTTGGTACTGGGAAAAAAGTCAGAATCTACATATAATCCTTGAGGGTGGAGACAGCAGTTCCTCCGAAACATTGGTATATATTAAACGATGCAGTAACCAAGAGAAGTATAACAGCTTGTGTGTTGTCTGCATGAGGTCGTTTTCTGTGTTTTATATCCGAACTACTCGGAGAAACTACCACAGATGACCCAGAACCAGGTCGGGCTGGCGTAGTCCTGTGGCATTTGCCAGGAGGTGATAGCTACTGTTTATCGGAACTACATTGTCGCCAGATGCTAGCGGATAGGTCGCTGCGCGCGCATGCTGAGACCCACTACTAACTTTCTCAAAAACATTTCCTCGCTGACTGCTTATTGTGGTCGGGCGTTGCCAAATTTGCTTCCAAATCGTTCAGGATGTATTTACATTGGTGGTTACGAAATGGAAGGGGAGAATTTAAGGTTTTCTTACCCTCAGGGATGAATAATAACTGTATAATGGTATGTCATCAGTAACGTGGCACAGGGAAATGTCGAATTGGAGCGAAAACAGAATTAAAAAAACCCCAGCGAAGATGATGTGTCAGAAAGAACGATAAAGCAAGTCGAGGTCGAAAGTTTTGATAAGAATAAAATTATTTTGACAGTGGCGGCTCGTTACGTGGGAAAAAAATTAATAATGCTTGTTATAATAAACATAAAAAAGACGTGATAATTCTGGTTTAACATAGCATTTTTCACTGTGAGCGTGAGGAAGGTGCTTGTTAAAGCACGAGATACCAAGGACTCACGCTGTTGGCAATTAAGATGGCGCGACGCGAAGAGAATTTGGAGAACCACGAAAATTTTTGTGAAGCACCTTGGAATTCAAGGGGCGATGGTTACTATCTGTGACTTAAGTTGGGCCAAATTTATGTTTTCTATACAAGGCAAATGGTACAAATTGGTACTTCAAGGAGTAAGCGGTTATGAAAAATTGCGGTGACTGGTGTCTGCCCAGAAGTGTCGTGGCTCTGGACAGGGAGACTTATCAATGGATGGCACAGTGCTCAATTATCCTGAGAAATCTTCTCTAAAGAAACAATGTCCGTCACACTAGACTGAAAAGTTTGGCACTAATTTGGCTTAGTTGGTCTGCCCACAAGAAATCTGGCAGATCGGATGGTGACGACATTTCAACGACGGAAAAAGTCTTGTGTGACTTAACTTGGGAAAGTAAAACCGCCATAAAGAACGCACAAGATGAGCTTCTTAATGTTCCAGTTATATCTTTGCCTCTCTGTGTGTCCGTAATTGTACGGAATTAGCGTGGACCAAGAAATTTAATTAGAACGAAATGTTTGAGGGGACATTTAGAGACCATAACTCGAAGAATTAGTGTCGGAAGGTAATTCGCAAATATGAGAAGTTCAAGAAGGATGATGTAAGCACGTGGAGAAGATTGTAAATCGTACATTTTCGATAGAAAGAGCATCATTTTAATATATTTTAAATATTAAATGTTAATTATAGTAATAATATTTTAATATTTAATAAAATATTTTATTGTGATTAGACGGTTAAAATTAAACAATAAGTAATTAATTAGTTTGGAGGTTAGTAAGTACAAAAAACTTCCAACTCATATTTGGATTCATGGGATGAAAAGTCAGGATGGGTTCCAGTGACGTAAGTGAAATTGTTTGTCAGTAAATTTCTCAAGTTGTTTTGTTTCTTATGTTATCGACAAGACAGTGTGGAAAGTTCCATTTACGACATTTGAAAGTCTGCACTCTTGTCATTTCTTACATATTTACCTCGGACAATGTAACGCACATTGTAATGTTATTCTGTATCCGACAGGCTTTGCTTATTCAGTTCAAGTGTTTGCGTTTGTTGACTGTTAACCGACATAACTGTAAGTGCCTGATGTTTTCAGGTCAGTCATTACATCCGGCGTTGCGTGCGCCATGACAGTTTCGACAAGACTGTGCTTGTGTGGAGCTGTCATTGAGACTACCATCGCTTCGAAGGGCTCTGAATTTAAGTGGGAGGTCGGATAACAAAAACACGTATTTCTGTGCTCTATTCGTATGCCTTCTTGAAAATGACGATCGCTACGGACGTCAAATTGTTTTGTTAAATATTTTGCCGTATCTAAAATGTTTCGTATCAGAATTACACGGCTTAACGCGAATAATTGAAGGGCCAACGTGAAGCATTGTTTCTGTTAAAGACGTCAATGTGAAATGTTCGTATTGTCAGTCATTTTTAGAGGTTGTCTAGATTCTACCAACACCTCCCAATGTCTGCGCCTAAATATTTCAGCGACCTTGAAGCTCTTAACTTTAGAATGTGTGGAAGATTACAACACAACTTTTAGACTCAACATTTTCAAAATAGAAAGCTGACAAAACCGAGACGCTGCTTTATTAATAAACACAAAGCACAATACGTTCATCGGATTTCCTTACCCCGTAATCTGATTGTCTGAGGCTCTCCCTGAAGATGGAGGCAGTAATCTTTTACGAAACATCGGTCTACGTCCAAACGATTACACGGCGTAACAGAGTAGATCCTTGAATCCTGCAAAGGCCAGTTAATCAAATTCGCCACATCCTGTTCGTATTCTGTAATGGAAATGCCGACTGGACTGATAATGAGGACCTGTTAGTTTGTACTTGTAAAAATAATGTACATGCAGACAATAACTACCTCATAATGGCCAGGAAATACGACAGGAACTCTGTGGTACTCGTCACTAACGCTAAAACCGGTCTCGCGTGACTCAAGACTCCGCCGGACTCCACCGTAGGCGACACCATCTTATTCAGTTCCTACCTCAAAGAGAACGAAACTTATAAATGTGACCAGAATGTGCAGGTGTCGAATTTTGAAGCAGATGGTACGCGGTTAACACTGTTTCTCAAAGGGTTGAAGTCGGATTTCTGGATTCTTCCTTCGCACTGTGAACGGAAGCCAGACTCTGACAGCTGACAGCCACCTGCTGTCAGATGAGAGACACTACTCGCAGGACAGAGAATGGCGGAACACGTTCGACATACGGATTCAGCATCGTAGAAAAATTAACATCTTCCACAGAAAGTTATGAAAACACTTGAAGACCGAAATACGTGAAATTTTAACGTAGTTCCACTGCAGATCTCTTGCCCTCAGAGTAGAACACGTAGATGATATTTGAGAACATATGGACCTAACAGGGATTAAGCGACACGAGGGCGGAGAGAATTTCGCAATTACGAATTTCATAACTCGTGATTTTATTTATTTAGTGTTCTGTCTGTCGACAGGTCCATATGAACAGGATCCTTCCATCCTTTTCTCGGACTGGGACCTGTTCATATACGTTCTTGGCAGATGATCCAGAAGTGGTTTGCCATTGCCTTCTTCTGTGTGTGAATGGAGTAATTGTTGGGATGCCACGGAGGAAAACTCCGTGTTGCCTAGACCACGGCCTTGCCCAACACAAGTTATAAATTCGGGCACCGCCGGGAATCGAACCCGAGACCCCAGGATTACAAGGCCAGCGTTCTAACCGCTAGACCACCTCATCTTATTATTATTTAGTGTTCTGTCTGACGACAGATCCATATGAACAGGATCCTTCCATCCTTTTCTCGGACTGGGACCTGTTCATATACGTTCTTGGCAGATGATCCAGAAGTGGTTTGCCATTGCCTTCTTCTGTGTATGAATGGAGTAATTGTTGGGATGCCACGGAGGAAAACTCCGTGTTGCCTAGACCACGGCCTTGCCCAACACAAGTTATAAATTCGGGCACCGCCGGGAATCGAACCCGAGACCCCCAGGATTACAAGGCCAGCGTTCTAACATATTGACCCCCCGAAGATGGTAACGTGTTTGCCGAAACGTCTAATAACGTCCCCGAAAGTCGATGTTGTGCAGTCTGGCTCCGTAAAAGACGTTTTATTGACGATCAAGGTATCCTGAGAAAGACCTCGTTGAAGTGAAGTTGGTTTAAGTCCGGTTCACGGAGTCGCAGTGAAAGCTTCGCTTTGTATTTTGCTCTCTGTGACGAAATGCACAGAGAATTACCGAGGAGTAACTCGCGAAAGTAATTACACGCGAAGAGGGAATTGTTTCCCTGATTAGTAATAAATGCTCAGCAGTTTCATTTATGCTATCGAAGTGACATCTATGGAGCGAGCAGTAAGGCGTCTGTTTTGCATTAGAATGTAACTTCCGGTTAGATCATCGACAGTATAAACAACTTTCCAAATTATTTGAATTTGTTTGTAAAGTTCGCGTATTTGGGAACGGCGGTGAGAAATCAGGATTTAATTTACGAGAAAATTAAGAACAAGATTAAATTCGGACTTGTATTCAGACGTACCCGGTTCAAACACTGGCCTCTCTAATGGAAATTTTAGTACTGGCGCGGTTAAGTGGCCATTCGAGCGGACGGACAGAGTACCAGTGGCCGCGGCTTCCTGTACGTAATTAGCGACCGTGTGAGATCACGTGATTTCCAGTGTTGGAGGGAGGACTCCACGGTAGTTCCGAGTCTACGGTTCCAGATGTCTCTCATGTTACCTACCAGTGATTCGAGTTCAGTTAACACTTTCCGTGCTATGCACGACAAATCTCGCTTACAGGCACTCACTTGTCTCTCCTGCCCTCGTTTGTTTCGTGTCAGTGAAAGAGACATGTCCCTTTAGCAAGTAGAGTCTGGATATTCCTGGATTTTCGACGTCAAAAATCAAAGGATAATTTTTATAAAATAGTTTTATGTAATGAAATATAGAAGTTTCTGGTTAATTAAAATAATAATTCAGTGTAGAACGAGTTTGCGTTAATTTATATTATTTTTGAGATGATAAAGTTGCGTCATATTGTGATAAATATATATTTGTTTAAATCTTGTCAGTCTAATCACAATAAAATTCCTATTAAATATTAAAATATTACTATAATTAACATTTAAATATTTAAAATATATTAATGATGTTTAAATTATATTTAAGTTTATATAATTTTATACACCTGAAGATGGTTCATTTAGAACCGAAACATGTCGTGTAAAAAAGTGATGATCTAATGTAAATCGAACATTTCGATAGAGAACATCATTTAATATATTTTAAATATTTAAATGTTAATTATAGTAATATTTTAATATTTAATAGGAATTTTATTGTTATTAGACTGACAAGATTTAAACAAATATATATTATTTCTGTAATTCAGCACCTGATTGTAAGAGGTGACATTACGTTAGCAAGTTTTGATTTTAATTTTATTGTTTAAATTTTATAGGTTTTCTGCAAACCAGTACTTTTCCATGCTGGTACTGTAAGAAATGTTTACATTGTAACAAAGAGAGGGCATGAATAATGTTAATGACGTTACTTTGATACTCTACGAAGTACATGATCTTTCATGTGCCTCCGCTAGGAGCAGCACTGTATAACCCTCGTTTCGTTGTGTCGATATCTCGATCCTTCTCGGCACTAATCGACGTGTCCCTTCGTAGACAATGGAGCGAGCCAAAGTACAGTTCAGGGGATTCTGAGTACGAGTGGACAACAGAATCTAAACTCTCTGTGTTACAAATTACACAACTTCAAAGCACCATTATTGTTGCTTGTTAAACCATTACCTTTTTCGCTGCATTATCAACAGTCATAGCAACTTTAAAACTGTATTATATCTTATATTGCCCTCTGTACTAATATCTCTCGCTCTCTCCAAATAAAAGCAGTAATCCGTATAAAAAGGTCACCATCACGTGATATTTATTTTGGGATTTGCATCAATCGCTCAGCATCTGGAATGTCATATTAGCCTTTCCGGAATCTGGCATCCGAGGCTCACATCCTGTGACGAAAGCAATTTCATTATATTTCCTCCCAGCTTATTTTCTCCATGGAACAAATTCCATGGAGCAGAGTACTTACTGAGAAGCTGATAGTTGCGGAGCTCTTCAAGAAATTACTCGCTTTTTTATGAAACCCTGAATGTTCATTGCCGTGTTCACAACATCCAGTCACTGGTGCCTATCCTGAGCCATATGAATCCAATCTCTGCCCTCCCCATCTACGCTTTGGTCTTCTCAGTGACCCTTTTTCCCTTCGGGGTATCCTACCAAAACTTTTGTTGCATTTATTATGTCCATGCGTGCGTCTCCCTCTAAATGTCCGCTCATCTTGTCCTAAAATTTTTCTATTTTATAATCATCCTTATAATTTGTGATGATGAGTACAGCTGTAAAGTTTCTCATCAGGAAATTCTCTCCAGTCGCCTGTCGCGTCAACCTTCTTAGGTCTGAATGTTCTCCTGAACATCATTTTACCTTGTACCTTCCACGAGTAGAAGGTTAGATGTAGGTTATGTCACTTTTTAAAACATCGCGTAAACGTTTGTACAGCTTATTTTAACATTCCATAAATTTGCATTTTTCCTTCAGAATGTATGTTCCGTGTAACTGATAGGACGAGAATTGTGCATTTCTCGAAAGTACTTTTGGAATCGTAACCAGACTGTAGTTAACACAGATGGAAGTCTGGATGAGAGTTTCGTGGTAGTTCCAAGGTCAGCCACTTCTCGAGCTGCTAGACGTTTGAGGCGGGCACGTTCGATTTCCGCTAAGGAAGTTGTTGCTAACCTCACTCTTCTTGCCCCGCGCTGTACAAAAACTTCAAAGGCTTACCTGACACACTCCCTCACTTCATGGAATAGAGATCCAAGCTGACAGTCGCTCATCTGGTCAAGAATTTCGTTATCGTGTCTATTAGCACCCACAGTTGGACCCTATCATGACCTGGATTGTGGTATTTAAGATCAATTTTTAATATTATCCTTTTATTTACGCCTAGATTTTCCCAGAGATCTTTTTTTCTCGTAATGTATGTAAATGTTCTCTATTATGAATAGCCACGGTGGTCTAGCGGTTAGAACGCTGGCCTTGTAATCCTGGGGTCTCGGGTTCGATTCCCGGCGGTGCCCGAATTTATAACTTGTGTTGGGCAAGGCCGTGGTCTAGGCAACACGGAGTTTTCCTCCGCGGCATCCCAACAATTACTCCATTCACACACAGAAGAAGGCAATGGCAAACCACTTCTGGATCATCTGCCAAGAACGTATATGAACAGGTCCCAGTCCGAGAAAAGGATGGAAGGATCCTGTTCATATGGACCTGTCGTCAGACAGAACACTAAATAATAATAAGATGAGGTGGTCTAGCGGTTAGAACGCTGGCCTTGTAATCCTGGGGTCTCGGGTTCGATTCCCGGCGGTGCCCGAATTTATAACTTGTGTTGGGCAAGGCCGTGGTCTAGGCAACACGGAGTTTTCCTCCGCGGCATCCCAACAATTACTCCATTCACACACAGAAGAAGGCAATGGCAAACCACTTCTGGATCATCTGCCAAGAACGTATATGAACAGGTCTGAGTCCGAGAAAAGGATGGAAGGATCCTGTTCATATGGACCTGTCGTCAGACAGAACACTAAATAATAATAAGATGAGGTGTTCTAGCGGTTAGAACGCTGGCCTTGTAATCCTGGGGTCTCGGGTTCGATTCCCGGCGGTGCCCGAATTTATAACTTGTGTTGGGCAAGGCCGTGGTCTAGGCAACACGGAGTTTTCCTCCGCGGCATCCCAACAATTACTCCATTCACACACAGAAGAAGGCAATGGCAAACCACTTCTGGATCATCTGCCAAGAACGTATATGAACAGGTCCCAGTCCGAGAAAAGGATGGAAGGATCCTGTTCATATGGACCTGTCGTCAGACAGAACACTAAATAATAATAAGATGAGGTGGTCTAGCGGTTAGAACGCTGGCCTTGTAATCCTGGGGTCTCGGGTTCGATTCCCGGCGGTGCCCGAATTTATAACTTGTGTTGGGCAAGGCCGTGGTCTAGGCAACACGGAGTTTTCCTCCGCGGCATCCCAACAATTACTCCATTCACACACAGAAGAAGGCAATGGCAAACCACTTCTGGATCATCTGCCAAGAACGTATATGAACAGGTCTGAGTCCGAGAAAAGGATGGAAGGATCCTGTTCATATGGACCTGTCGTCAGACAGAACACTAAATAATAATAAGATGAGGTGTTCTAGCGGTTAGAACGCTGGCCTTGTAATCCTGGGGTCTCGGGTTCGATTCCCGGCGGTGCCCGAATTTATAACTTGTGTTGGGCAAGGCCGTGGTCTAGGTAACACGGAGTTTTCCTCCGCGGCATCCCAACAATTACTCCATTCACACACAGAAGAAGGCAATGGCAAACCACTTCTGGATCATCTGCCAAGAACGTATATGAACAGGTCCCAGTCCGAGAAAAGGATGGAAGGATCCTGTTCATATGGACCTGTCGTCAGACAGAACACTAAATAATAATAAGATGAGGTGGTCTAGCGGTTAGAACGCTGGCCTTGTAATCCTGGGGGGGGTCTCGGGTTCGATTCCCGGCGGTGCCCGAATTTATAACTTGTGTTGGGCAAGGCCGTGGTCTAGGCAACACGGAGATTGGGGTGGGGTGGGGAGAATTGATCCGAAGGAAATTAGACGCGCATTCAACAAGGGTCCATTTCGGACGTTTATGAACACGGTGATTAATTTTAAGCTCCTATGAAACAGGATATTTGACCCGCTTAGTAAATATAAACGTTTCAAGTTCGACCCTACAACATGTAGTTAGTTACTAGGATACGCAACCCGACTTTCTAATCCGCATTAATTTTCATATCGCGAAACACCGTGATTATAGTTCTTGCTGCAGGATGTAGGTCTATAACCTCGTACTTGTGCAGAGCGGTTCATTAAACCCTTTAAGCACAAAGCTCATCTGATCAATAGCGTATTTAAGAATTCAGTCCTTACCGCAAAGAAAACACTTCATCATCACAAAGATCAGATAGTTAATGCTATATAATATCCTCATGCCTTAGTTCAAGCGTGCGTTTTAGAGGTTTTAAATCCGTCTTGTTCGACAGGTCCCACTTTAGCCACCAGATCGCAGCACCTCAGTGTCCACTTCACGACTTTTCTCACCCGTAAGTTTGTCATCTCCGCTCGCAGGATATTCAAAAGTAAGGTTATGGGATCGTACAGAATGGCACAACCTCCACACCAAAGCAGATTATTACTTTGTAAAATATTGCCTGATGAAGTGATTAAATGAATACCGCGAAACGGGCAGGCGATATAATAGCAGGAAAGTTGCGTGGGACACTAAGCGATGGCTAATTTTAGAAGTGACATCGTTATCTTTATGATGTAAACTGTTGGACGGCTCATACACAGAAGAAATAATTGCACGGAATAGGTTTCATAAAACCGGAAACTACGGTTTAACACTTTGAACTCGAAGCTCGTATAAATAATATTTAAGAATTCAGTCCGAACCGCAAAGAAAACACAACGATTTCCGGTTACAAAGATCAACTTCTTAACGCTTATTAAGGATATAATCGCTGTTTACACCGAATAATACGAAACACAAATACAAAATGCACATTTACTGATTGTTAAAGCATCTGGGACATATAATTCTCACTGGGCTTTAGAGGTTTCACGAAAAAATGCCATTCTCTTAAATTTGAGGTCACACAAAGAGTCAAATGGGCAACTGTTAACACGAAACTGAGCATAATGCACAACTTTAGTTTCGTGTAAGCCCTGAAGATTGAAAGAGTTCGTTTCTCCGAAACGTTCGTATACAATCCGTCACTGCTCAGAACAGTAATATCGTAATCTTCGCCTTGAGAACCTCACATTTCTCCCGTGTGTTGACCATCAAGAAATTTTATGGATGAAACTTGTTACCAGTTTCCTGAAACAAGTTTCTCTTCTTTGGAGTGAAATCCACAGAGAATCTCTGGCTGGATGGCTCGTATCGTACTTTTCCTCGCGTACGTTCTTTCTGTCTTAAGATATTGTAGGTGCGTCATATTGTTATTTATTTAAATAGTATTAAAAATATATTAAAATTGGCCGTCAATCACAATATAAGATAATTAAAAGATTAAAATATCATTTTTCGTTCCTTATCGAGTACTCGATTTACATGTGGAACATTTACGACATGTTTCGGCTATCAATAGTGCCATCATCAGGTGTTATGTTATAAACTTTTTAACAGAATTACTGAATGATGAAGGATGAAGGATGAGAAAATAATAAAAAATAATAAGAAAAGTGAAAACTAAAAATCATTAAAAAATCAGTAAAATTCAGTAATTCTGTTAAAAAGTTTATAACATAACACCTGATGATGGCACTATTGATAGCCGAAACATGTCGTAAATGTTCCACATGTAAATCGAGTACTCGATAAGGAACGAAAAATGATATTTTAATCTTTTAATTATCTTATATTGTGATTGACGGCCAATTTTAATATATTTTTAATACTATTCTTTCTCTCTTCTCGTCTACTGTCATTATCATAGCGTTCCCGTTGCATCTCCCCCTTCCAACAGTGTTTCATAAATTCCTTCTTACTCCTTTGTTTGTGATGGTCTCGTATCAGTAGAAATTACATGTTACCATGGGAACACGCAAACAAAAGAAAGTATTTATGTTGTAAATGAAACTCTGGCACGGTATGTAGAGAGAGAGTTGAAGTCAGAAGGCTGTTCTAAGCATTCTTCAAATCGATGGATGAGCTGTCCGAATGATGGAACAAGTCCTCAAAGACGTGTTTAAACCCAAGACTCGTGTGAGATGACGATTTGATTGCCATAGGAACGACTAACTCGCAAGGAAAGTTGAAACAAAGGCAGCTCGTAAGATTCGAGAATGGCTGTGACCCGTAACTTGGAGGATATTTAAACTTCTCTCCTGGGGGAGAGAGTCTGCCTTCCTCCCTCCAACCATTCATGTATTTCCTTTTTATTCGATCTGGCAACGCTGTAGAATGGTGATCACCTTTTGTTTTGTTTCTGTTTAAATGGAACGTGCTCGTTTATTCGTATACACGCCTGCCAACATAACTTCGTGTGGTTTTAAGGCATTGGTTGCTGAACCATAAACTCTGTTCCCTTTTCTTGAAAGTGTAATCGCTTTTTGGGGGAAGGGGGGGGGGGTGTCTGTCACCCAACTTTGATCGAGATCACACTTCATGTTGGAGCCGTGGACAGGATAATATTAAAATAGGTGGTAAATAAAGTCAATGTGATGTGGGGATGCATCTGACTTAGGGAAGAGTGGGTATTCTACGGTGTACCGATCGATAGTACTGAGAATGGAGGCAGAAGGGACCTCTGAAACGTTGGCAAGCGTCTAAGGTCTCCACAAAATATCTGTTTCAACTGGTTATTTACTCCATTAGTGCACCTAATTAAGTTCTGTCATACTGTAATTATTACCAGATACAGGTAGCCCTCGATTCACGCCGATTTTGAAACCAGAAAGTTAAAAAGTGAAAAAATACTATTATTTATAACGTTTTACAATGTTTCTCGTACTGATTCTTATACTAAATCGTAATTGTTACGTCGCTGATTTTGAATAAAAATTATAAATACAGTCATCTCTGCAATTACGTAAGTTTCGTCAACGCGAATTTGCTCCAATGAGATCGATGAATCGATAAAAGCTGTTTGTGAAATGTAAACTTTTGAATATGCGAGTTCGCTCTTGTGCTACAGCGAAGAGAAGTGAAATTTTTAAAGAAAGAAAGAAAGAAGAAATCACGACATGCCTTCTTTAAAAACACGACGATCCTCAACCAGGGACTTCGTCACGCCATCGTCGATTGTAAGTGTATAAAATATATTTTTTAAATTCCCTTTATTTTATTTACGTTATTCCAGAGCTTTACTCGTCAATGTTTTGGTGCTGGGAACGTACGTCATTGACTTCTCATTGATTTACATTATAAAAGAGTTTTCAATTTACGCCGGTTCGTCCAGGAATGCAGCCCCGGCGTAAATCGAGGGCTACCTGTATTGATTATATGTTTAAGATAGACACTCGTCTGCCAAATACGTGATTTGTGCGTTGTTCTGGCAAGTAACATTGTTTATTAAGCTTGTGATCGTCGAATCAAATTACATCGAAATGTCTTTTCTAAAAACATTCATGAACCGGTTTGGAAATTGATCTCGCCAGTATCTATCATATTTTGTGATCTCAGAACTGGGAACAAAAGTCGAGGATTTTCAGAGAGTCGTATTTAAAGAGCCTTATGTTCCGGTGTAGTCAGAAATATCTCGTGTGACTAATTGGTTCCCCCACGCCCAAGCACTTCTTTGTTAATCTAAGCGGGCCTGTTGTGTTTCAAACGAGGTCATGTGCACGTGGCTTGTCACATCACGGTTATAATGGGAGCCCCGCTGCCAATTTTGTGGGCTTTTTTAAGTCCTTGTACCTTGACCTTTAGAATGCCTGGTAAGGGCAACGCATTACCGTGACGACTGCCGAGGATCGTGTTTAACCCTTTGAAGCCGAAGATCGTCTGAATATTATTTATGAATTCAGTCCGTACCGCGAAGAAAACACTACACCTCACCATTACGAAAATCAGCTGGTTAACCCTTTGAAGCCGAAGCTCGTCTTCATAATATTTACGAATCCAGACCGTACCGCGAAGAAAACACTTCACTTAACCATTAGAAGTCGAATCAGGCGGTACCACATAAGATTTAACATCCCGGTCAAAGCCTTAAGCGAAATGGAAATCTCGAATGGTCTCTTACGTACGGGGCATCGCGCGGTTCATTACGATTTGCCCGTGGGTTACCTCGGAAACTCCCGGGGAACTCCAGCCATTCATTCGATGCCACGTAGAAGAGCGATATTTGTGAAAATTCTGTGTTCAACTCTGGAGAGGGCTACTTTAGGTCAGAATTTTTATGTTTTAACATTGGGAGGGCTGTATGAGAGGAATGCAGTGCAACGTGGAATTTGGTTACCAACTCAGCATTTGGTCTAGGATCGAGGAAAACCACGGAAAACCTTGATCGAGTTAGCCGGTCGCAGAAACTTCCGGATGCGGGGCTGACTTCTAGCCAGCAGCCCGGAAGTTGTGGGGGGAGGGGGGGGGGGAATGAAATACAAGATACCGAAAGCTTGAAGATGGCTGTCGTCTCGGTTGTCGCCTCAATCATCAGGACGATCGCCCTGATGATGGAGGCAGCAAAGACCTCTGAAACGTTGGTAAACTTCTACCATACAACCCAGACCACACCTCGCCGTGAAAAAATCAATTCGTACCGAAATATTTCCATAAGCGTATCGATTAATATCGTAGGAAAAAGTATCCCTAAACCCACCATTTTCACCGGGACTCGAGCCGATGGCTCCGCGGATGTGATTTTAGTGACCATTGTGGACGGCAATCATTTTGAAAAACCTACACTAGATTAGCTGATTCACCAAGTGTCAATGGTTTAGTTTATTGAATGTGTGTAATCTCGTCATCAGAAGACAGGCGGGCAAAATTATCTTAGGGTGGCTAATAAGTCCTTTGAAAGGGTTACAAAGTTCAAATATTTGGGAACAACAATAACAAATCAAAATGATACTCGTGAGGAAGTTTGGAGGAGACTAAATTCCGGAAATGCTTGCTACTTCTGAGTTCAAAATATTTTGTCTTCCCGTCTGATTTCTAAGAACCTGAAAATTAAAGTATACAAAACAATAATCTTGCCTGTTGTTTTGTATGGGTGCGAAACATGGTCTCTCACTCAGAGGGAGGAACACAGATTGCAGGTGTTTGAGAATCGGGTGTTGAGGAGGATATTTGGGCCTAAGAGGGAAGATGATGGGGCGTGGAGAAAACTGCACAATGACGAGCTTAAAAATCTGTACTGCTCCCCCAGTATTGTGAGGGTGATTAAGTCGAGAAGAGTGAGATGGGCTGGGCATGTAGCGCGCATGGATGGGACAAGAGGTGGTTGGGAAACCTGAAGGGAAGAGACCGCTGGGGAGACCTAGACGTAGATGGGAGGATAATCTCAGGCGGGATCTATGGGAGATAGGAGTCGAAGGAGACTGGATTTTGTTGGCCCAGGACAGGGACCGGTGGAGGGCTTTGGTTAATTCGGTGATGAACCTTCGGGTTCGGTAAGCCATCTAGTTAGTTAGTTAGTGTATACATCTTTTTGGGACATGCTGTAGAGTTGGAAAAGGCTGTAGATTCTAATATCCGAATTTTCTACTCCATTCAGGCCTGTTCCGTGACCCACACTGGTCCCTATTCAGAGATAACACCACGACGTTTCTAGGAAGTCAATTAATATTATTCTCCCATCTCTTGTCTCGCGAGTTCCTGTCTCCGTCCCGACGTTCGGGAGATCGGCCAGCGTTCACTCCGATGAACGCACGGCGGGCCTCCGTTTATCTCGGTGATTCAAGCAGAATTCCGGTGAAAGCGCGGAACATCAGGATGCACACTTCGTCAGATACTTGCAGTCGGGACCCCCAAGTATAGCACGGAGTCGAAACCAGGTTAACCGGAAGTTCTGCGTTCTCGGTATCTGGCATTTGTTTAGTTAACGACTCAGAATTGTTTTAAACACAGTTTTTGTGTAACTTGGGTGAGGGGGAAAAATAAACATGGCTACTGACAGCTCATAAAGAACACGAATTCCGTGTCTTCACGTAACAAAGGCGTAAGTGGAGGACGTGTAAACGCTCGTGCGTTGACGAATCTGAATTCAGACGGAATACAGCGGTTAATTTGTGAAAGAAATACCTACCAGAGTACACGGTGCAACGTCTCAGAAGACAGCGTCTTCATAATTGAAAATTTATTCGGACTCGCACAAACACTGAATTCTGTAATTACAAATTTAATGATCCGTGATCGATTTCCGGCTGGGATGCTTGTTCGTTTCGTTCCATAGCGTCGAGATCGGTTCTCGGGTACACCCAAACACTCTTCCATTGGATAGTGGGAGTAAAGCGGCCAGAACGTGAAACTGATCACTCACACCTCTGTTGAGTACAGAGATAGAGAATGGGTCTAGTTTTATCGCCAGGCCCCCCATACGCTTTCAAGGCGTGATCAGGCAGGCACTAGTGAAAATTTGCTCTTGGTAGTGTTTCCCGCTGTATTAACGGACCCACCAGGCAATTCGACTTCAATTAGGTGGGGTAGAACAGCCAAGGACACGCCTGGCCTCATCGGCAACTTCTCCGGTTCTGGTGTAGGCCGGGAGAGCGTGCCTCGCAGGCGCTACTGAGCTCCGCTGTTCAAAGTAAAACGGCCCGAGAGTTGGGTCTGAACTTGCGGTCGGACATCTGTAATGTTTGATTTCATTTGGAGTGTAATCAAATCCATGACACATGTGTCTACTTCAGTGGACTCCCGATTATCTGTGCGCGGATTAACCGGGGTCTATCTGGTTTGAACGAGAATTAAGAATTTAGAGAATCTGTTTTAAAAGTCAGAACGTTTTTTTTTAAAAAAAGGAATAAATACAATTACGTTTTTAACGTATTAACATTAATAAATTGTTAAAACATGAAGTTTGAAAATATGTTATCTTTTTTTAAATAGTCGGTATGTACTGTGCCATAGAAGCTGATAGTTACTCATCTTGACAGCATATATGAAAAAAAGAAAATTTATGACCGTATTTATAAAAGCCTCTGGTCCCTATCCTACGGCAGATGAATCCAATCCACTCCCTCTGATTCTTTAAGGTTCATTTTAATATTCTCCCATCTACGTCCAGGTCTTCCAAATGTTTTTTTTTGTATTTTTCAGACTAAATTGTCGTATGCAAATCCTCACTTATCCCACGCTCCGCCCCTGACGTCCACGAGGTTACAGTATTTTTAAAACCTCATTTCATCTCCTGAAATCGGTCCAGAGGTTTTATACTTCCGATAGATTCTTTCTGAACAAAGTCCCTGTAAAGTATAGCCTATCATATTTTCTTTAGAGCTAATATTTATTAATAATTTGAAAGCGAAAACTTCAATTGGATAAAATTTTGCAGAAAGTTTTCTTTTTAAGGATAGAGTTGCTATTTCTGAAGGAAGTTGTTTCGACTCTCATTTAATATGCCTCGATCAGTCACGCACGTATCAAATGGTTGGCCTTATAAAAGACTTTCTAAATATAAATGTCTCTATTAGCATCATTTTATTGCTACGAAGTTTTACGAACATAGTCTGCTCACAGCAGGGTTCATTCAGAAACCCAGACAAAAGAAATTTCTCAGTACGACGTGCGATGAAATATTTATTGACTTTATGAGAAAGAAATTCATCAATCACACGTGGGTGTCATGCAGAGTCTAAAAAACATTGTACAATCAGCCAATGAAATCTGAACCCGGAGGTTTTCAAATTCTGTGGCACAAATCTAGAGAACTGACGATTTACTTACGTCCAATATCGAATTTCAATAATGAAACATCGGAAGTTCTAGAAAATGTTCTGCATAACCTCTCAGATACGACTTTCAAGATGTCCTCTACGAATGAAAACAGTTTGAAGCTAATAAAAACCTCATCTGTGACTTGGGTTAAATAATAAACCAAAAACAGACCACTATACAATTATATCGATACTGAAATCCTCATGCTTTATCGATAACAATCGACAGCTGCGAAGAATGTCGAGTACAGCGCGTGGCACACGTTGCTAGGATACAAGACCGTGTTACACAAACCGTCGCATGACTGCGGTAGCGAGAAATAATTTATCGCGCGAGCATTACGGGGGTTGCTCGCACGCCTCTCGTTTTATAGGTCATGAATGAAAACAAGCTGTTCGACACCGCCACGGACCTCGAAGCGGCTCGTATGGTCAGCGCAGTTGTTTCTGGCCGGTGGAGAAGCTAGCGGAGCTGGCGGCCGAGCCTAGTCTGTGTGGCACGGTCAGCGCATTTCTTTTGTTTGGGCGTTCAGTCCGAGACTCGCTCCTAGCCTTCCCCTTGAAAATTCCAGGACTACCAACACATATCATAAATTTCGCATGCCAAGCTAATATTCGCCTAATCATGGCGGCGGTTCAACAATTAGCTCATCTTGTGGGTAAAATGTGCACGCAGATAAACTCCGACTTCGTTGATACGAGTTTAATTTGTAGCTCAAGTGTTCCTTTGTTTCGTGGGCTGACTGCACAATCGACTATGCCAGTCGCTGTTCCGTCGTGTTTAACCTCAGTTTCTCCGATTTCAGGTGGGTGATGCGTCAGACCTGCAGGTGTTGGTGCGACTATCCGACTGCAACGTGTACGTCCCTCTGAACGCCCGGAAACAGTTTCGCGCGCCGACAGAGTTTGGCCTCTGTCTCACAGGCGAACGTGAAGCTCTGCACTGCTTAGCCTGCGAGTCTGAGCGCGTGAGAACCTGTTGGCTCACCGCGATGAGGCTCGCCAAGGTGAGACAGTGGGTGGACTGTTGGTTGCATATTTGTAGGGGATTTGTTCTTTCATTAGCCGGAATCTGATGCCCGAACTTTTAGAGAAGGCTGACACCAATAACTATGAAGGTGATTTTAAAAGTTGGCAATACTGAAATGCCTTTGTTTAAATGGCAGAACTGTCGAGGTTTGTCCTAGGTACTAATTAAAACATTTAAAAGAAAAAAAACACACCTTTAATTAGGAGAATTGACACTTTGGGTTTTGAAATACTTTTCTTTCAATCTGAGCTTAATGAAGTGCACGTGTGAAGTGAATTAAGAGGTTTCAGTTCCTCTTGGAGGTTAATGCATGTCTCCTTCTTGCAGTATGGTAAGCAGCTTCGGGAAAACTACCGAGCCTTTAAGAACAAGCAGCAGATGGAAAGTATCACGTGTTCTGTGCCCAGTGTAAGTATTACGTAACTTGTCAGAAGTCACGTGCGTTTCAAGTTCATTGTGCATTATTCAGAATTAAATACAAGGAGCATTCATGGTTCCTCCTTCTGTAGTTGCCTTCTGGGCTAAGAATTTCGCTGTCAGTGGCGGATCCAAGCTCCGCGGACAAAATACAATAAAAAAATATAAGTACGCGATATTTTACACACTCATGCAGGATTCAGATCGAGGATAAACATCCGACAAGTTTGATCGCATGGATGAATCAGTAATAATTAATCGCGTAAGGAAATCAACATCGTACTCACTCGGTATTTGTGTGCGATGCAGGAAAGTGTCCGATCCCGCGTGGCCATGGACTTCACGGGGAGTGTCGGTCGTATCGTGGAGGACCCTCAGGAAGCGAAGGCCATCGCCGTGGCAGAGGGTTACTCGTGGAAGAGGCGCTGGCGACCGTCTACGCGCGGCCCCAGTCTGCTGAGGGTGTCGGGTGCGGGGGGTCTCAAGTCTGGTATACACATCACACAGCCTTGGTTCCACAGCGGCATGACGCGGGACCAGGCGACACAGCTCATCGGCAGACACGGCACTGTGGATGGGTCAGTATTTGAAATGTTACGTTCACGCACGTAATCTCAGAGAGATGGGAATTGCTGGCCTTGTAATCCTGGGGGTCTCGGGTTCGATTCCCGGCGGTGCCCGAATTTATAACTTGTGTTGGGCAAGGCCGTGGTCTAGGCCAGTGGTATTCAACCTTTTTTTGTTCTCGTACCCCCAGATATAATTTCTCTTCAACTTTGTACCCCCAAAGTTGTTGGTGTATAATTCAAGTTATACATAGTATATAATCTACATCTAAAATAAATTAAATAAATTACATTACTGATTATTCAGTGTTTATCATTAAATAATATATATATTTTTTAAATTTCACGTACCCCCTAAGATGTCTTCGCGTACCCCCAGATATAATTTCTCTTCAACTTTGTACCCCCCAAATTTGTTGGTGTATAATTCAAGTTATACGTAGTATATAATCTACATCTAAAATAAATTAAATTACTGATTATTCAGTGTTTATCATAAAATAATTTTTTTTTTAAATTTCACGTACCCCCTAAGATGTCTTCGCGTACCCCAGGTTGAATATCACTGGTCTAGGCAACACGGAGGTTTCCTCCGGGGCTTCTCCGGTTTCTCCGTGGCATCCCAACAATTACTCCATGAAGAAGGCAATGGCAAACCACTTCTGTATCTGAACAGGTCCCAGTCCGAGAAAAGGATGGAAGGATCGTGTTCTTAATATGTCGCCAACCTCCTGTAAAGGAGATGGCGTACAAGACTGAAATGTTTCGTATTAAAAATCTAGAATTGAACAAGACCGGACATTGAGTGCCATTTTCGTTTGTTCTGCAGTGTTTTCCTTGTGCGAGATAGCTACAGCAGTCCCGGGTCATTTGTGCTGACTTTTAAGTGCAGTGGGAAAGTTCTGCACTCACAGATACAGCCCGTAAGTATACGTTCAAGTCATTCGACTTTCTGAATCCACGGTCGTTCTTGAAAGTTCGTAATGCTTCAATTAGATCCCGTTCTTTTATGGAACTCACATTTTCATTATCATGTTTACAGAATCTCACCATTTGAGGTATTTATGTAGAACGTAACATGGATATTTGCATTGCGTTCAGTTAAACGTTTAGAAGAAAATCTTACGTCGACTGCTCTATCCGAGCTGCTGTCAAGTTGCCATGTTACCCGTCATAAGCTACGAGTAGAGGGGGATGTGCGCGCGCACCCGCGCATGCGCGTGGGGAAATAAAATGGAAACAAATGAGGAATGCACATATCGAAGTCACTCTGAAAGAATCTTTTGTCACTGAATAACAAAAATCATTCAAAAGCCAAGTGTGACTTGAATTGTATTTGATCCTTTCCCTTCAGAATTTTTAATTAAATTTTATACGTGTCCTGTCCATCACAGCCATCTTGATTTTTATCAGTCCAATAACATTTCAAAAAAAAACAGTATAGCAGCTTAAATTGAGTGTGATCTTAAACATGTTTTTTTCGCGGGGGGTGGGGGGGGGGGGCTAAAGGCCCTGATGGAGAGAGCAAGGACCTCTGAAACGTCAGTAAACTTAGACAGCCATCTTCAGACTCGCCACCGCGCAAAACCTCAAATCTTAATTACAGAATTATTTTCGTATTTTTAATTTGAATAAATAAAATGTAATAAAATCAGAATTATATCATTACGATGTACAGGTGTTGGATCCACTACGCGATTCCGTGTGTTATTCTCTGGACAGCGGAGTTACCAAGTTCTACGACCTGCTCCAGCTGGTCGAGTTCTATCAGCTGAACGCGGGGTGTCTTCCCACACGACTCACGCACTACGTCGTTCAGAATCCCACCGGCCCTCTGTACGCAGAGAAGCAAATCATACCAGCAAGTTTCTGACGCCGCCGATAACTCGTCTCTATGCGCTGCGAGACAATCAAGATGGCCGCAATGCGTCATTCTATTGTCATACTCAAGACAGTATTATAAAACTTTCGTACAGGGTCCGTATACATATTAAACTTTTTATTTTCTTAATAAGAACAAAGAGTTCATAAGGCTGAGGTCAATTTTTTCATAAAGAATCTCATAGTTACTCTTGTGACCTGACGTTTTCCACTCTCATATATCAACATTTCATTTACGTAAGTTGGACTTCTCGCGTGGTTACACGACGCCATTTTGTGATTCATTGGAGAACTTTTTTTTTTTTTAGAGCAGTGGTTCTCAACCTCACGTTCCTTGTTTTAAAAGCTGTATCAACTACCTGTTGGCCGTGGTGTTTGTTACGTCGTACGATTAACGAGTTGATTCTAGTGTTAAGTGCTTTGAAACATCGCGGCTTGTAGTATCAACTGTTGAATTAAGGTCTAATGCAAAACTCTTGTCTCTTGTCATATGAGAGTACTTTTTATATAAATATCTTATTTTATCCAGTATTTTGTTTTTAAAAATAAAAATTCGTTAACGCATCACACGTGAATTAGAATCGACTTTGAAATACGAAGAAATTTACAGTAAAACCTCTGGTGGGGTGTGAAGGGGTTTGGATATTTTAAGATTTATTCTGCTCGTAAAGTTAAGGACTTTGTGTTGATCTCACTTTCTTCTGTTAGAGACGTGTTCCGTGTCGTTTTACTGTGTTTTCTGAACGCTGACATTCAAATTCGCCAGGAGATGGTTAAATATTGTACGTAAATGAATTAATCTGCTTTAAATGAAGATCATTACATTGATATTAATATAAATACGTGTACTTTTCACGTATGCAAAAATGCCTCGTGTCTTAACCGGAAGTCGACGTCGATGTTTATAAAAAAATTATCGTTACGTAATTTCAAAATGGCGGATCACTTGTAATGATAAACGCTTGTAACCCAGCGACGTCTATAAACGGATCGTAGTTTTTTAAATTGAAATTTATTCGTAAAGTTGCGTTAAATTCAGGAAAGATTTTGTTTATAAGGAGAGGAATTATTAAGTAAGGAACCTTGGCGTTGATCGTTTATCCGATAATAGTTACGAAGGGATGGTTGCTATAGGGTGATAATAATTTGTATGCACGAGGCATTTACGTAAATTTATCGTCGGTGTGTGATCTTCAAATCCTGGACTGATTTTGAAAACTAGAATTCCTCAGGGAGGAAAAGCGATTTTGGGGGATCAGTGAAATGACAAAGACACAGAAAATGTTAACGTATAATTTAGACAATATTTTTTAAGTTTGTAATTTGGTTTGTACTGTGATTTTTAATTTATTATATCCATTAATTTAATTTTACTTTTAATAATAATAATTCATCATTAAACATATACTTTGTTGATGTTATTGATAAATATTTATAATTATATTATAATTAGCTTTTGTTAATTATTTTGTATTTTTAAGTCGCGAATTGAACTAGAAAGGAGGGGAAAATAATTGTGTTGTGTATTTGTGGACTGGGTTTTCTGAAAAGCTCCGAAAAAATCATCACATTTTGATCGTAAGTAGAACTGAATGTTTTCTTCTCAGACGAACAATTTTTTTAAGAAAAAAAAATTTAAAAAAATTTCACTCTTGAAAGTTCGTGGATGAATTTATGAACTTTGGGTTATTAGATTGGAATAAATTTTGGTGTGACTCAGAATCTTTGATGGGTCATCAGATTTGAAATGTGAAATTTATAAATAAATTTACACGTCGGTTACGTAAAATTTTCCGAACAACCGTGAACTTATTAAAAACGTCTTTGTCGTCTTTTCTCGATTGTTTTTATGTCAATTTTTAATTTAAACGTAGAAATGTAACCACTTTCAATAAGTGAACATTTTCTGTGTAATTTTAAATAAAATACTCAACATTGACAAACATGAACAAATTTAACGTGAAGTAATTTTTTTTTTTTTTTGGGGGGGGGGGGTGGAAATTTGAGAAGGCAAGTTTGCAGAAACAAATTTCAAGTTAAAAGAGAGGGTCGCCTCCGATCCGATGGTACCAAAATATAAAAATTTACGTGTAATAAGCGATGGAACTGGAGTGAGAAGACATTTTGATTACGTATTAATATCAAGTTTGTTGGGGTTGAGAGCTGCTGTTATCAGTTTTATATAAAGAATTAAGTGACATTTAAGTGAGCAGAGTTTAAGACGAAACACCGCTGTGTGGTATCAGAGAAGTTTGTGTAACATTTTTTTGTGTCTTTATTGTAAAAGTTTCTCGTCCTCACTAGTATTCCAGAAACACTACGTACACGCGCTCTGAACACCCACAGTGCGTTGATTTGTTCAAAGGATGAGCTTTGAACTTAATTCATGCCTAAAATATTATTCTTTTTTTTGTAATTCTATGTGTTAAGATATAAGAATGTAACTCAGTAAACTATAAATTTATATTCAGGTTATAATAAAACTTATGTTATGTATCGTTTGTCTCCTGCATTACGTGAAAATTCTACTATGTCGTACGTGATCTTAGACATTTGCGTTCGTACGCTGGTTAAGACACGCAAAATCCCAGAAGCTTTCCTGTGAAAATACAGGGTGATTTAAAAAAGTTGATGATTTGAAATTCAGTAAAATTTAAGTGGATTAAGAGACAAAATATTGCTGTGACTGTACAAGAACCCATGTTGTAACCTGCTCGCAATTGTCTTTCAACATTTGAAGTACAATCAAGTATTTTTCGCGCAAGTGTAATGAGCGTTCATTTTTGAACTGGCATCTTGATCTTACTTAACTTTCCACAAAGAGTTGAGTTACCTTACTCGATTATATCGTGCCTCAAAAGAAAATTCGCCTGCCGAAACATTTCAGCGAAACAAGAGATTTTCATTGGGTGACTGCGTGCGTCAGTAAACACAGTGGACACTTAACGTAACTTGTCTTTTCTTTTCCCGATTCGCTATTTTTAACAAGCAGAACATGCGCCAGGAACGGGTTGCATGATTTTAATATCACCCTGTATAAAACTTAATCTGTGGTTCCATTGAGACTGACTTTGGTTTTACGTTCCCACGTGATGACCAAAGCATGGTTTTTTAACTCATAGACAAAGGAAAGTGTATCTGAATTATGTATTAGTTCAATGTTGCACCTTTGTCAGAAACCTCAGCCAGGGATCAAACCAGTTTCTCCCACTCTCCACTCCTTGAGTGACCCAATGTCCTCTAGACCTGACCCGGAACTTTTTTGTTCTCCCCATATTCGTGGCCACACGCACGCCCGTCCAATCGATTAAACCCCGAGAACCACGTGACAGATTTCGATTAAATTTGATTTCGAGGTTGTGCCATTCTGCATGACCTCAAAATCGTACATTTGAGTAACAACGGATGATGAAATTAGTGAAGTGGGCAAAATCGTTAAGATGATCAAACCGAGGTTGGATGCAGATGCCAAGATAATATTAAAACGGTTTTTAACGCAATGTTCGAGAGTATGGATTCGATTCATATGTGACTATTGTCCGCGAGGCACGAGAGTAAACGTTGCTTGTGTGGAAGGAGGGAAAGTGGGTTCCGCGCATGCGCTGGTGATGTATTCCTTACCTAAGAACATTGTACTATCAGTCAGTCAGTACATTAGCTCACGACGTCCGGCCTGTATAAGCTGCAGGTGTTTTTCAGTCCGCTAGTAGCACAGAATTCTACCCCCAACTCCCTCTCGCGGACAATATCTAAGAGAGAAAACTCTCTTGTACGAAATATTTTATTAGGAGTTTGCGTCTGACCCAGAAACAGTCCAGCGTGGGCCATATCTTCACCCAGTTTAATCCTAATTTACCTGTCACACCAAAGATCCGCCCAGATCTGTTGCCCGCTGACATATCTTCATATTCCGAGCTGTGAAATGCAGTGCCAGAGGACACCTGAATTTATGTAGTAAATGGGTTTGTAGGTGAGTCACGTCGATAACGTCGATCGTAAAGGTGTTGAAGCGTAAAACATTTGTTCGAGTCGCGTAGAGGGTCTATTATATTTAAAGTCTTGAGTTTGCTAGAGAAAAATCAGTCGGCAGAACAACCCGGTAACTCATTTATGGTTCGTAGGAGACGAAGAGCCACGGTGGTCTAGCGGTTAGAACGCTGGCCTTGTAATACTGGGGTCTCGGGTTCGATTCCCGGCGGTGCCCGAATTTTTATAACTTGTGTTGGGCAAGGCCGTGGTCTAGGCAACACGGAGTTTTCCTCCGTGGCATCCCAACAATTACTCCATTCACACACAGAAGAAGGCAATGGCAAACCACTTATATAACGTATATGAACCCGTCCCAGTCCGAGAAGAGAAGAGGATGGAAGGATCCTGTTCATATGGACCTGTCGTCAGACAGAACACTAAATAATAATAAGATGAGGTGGTCTAGCGGTTAGAACGCTGGCCTTGTAATCCTGGGGTCTCGGGTTCGATTCCCGGCGGTGCCCGAATTTATAACTTGTGTTGGGCAAGGCCGTGGTCTAGGCAACACGGAGTTTTCCTCCGTGGCATCCCAACAATTACTCCATTCACACACAGAAGAAGGCAATGGCAAACCACTTCTGGATCATCTGCCAAGAACGTATATGAACAGGTCCCAGTCCGAGAAAAGGATGGACGGATCCTGTTCATATGGACCTGTCCTCAGACAGAACACTAAATAAATAAATAAAAAGGAGACGAAGGGATTAAGGAGAGAAACGAGATTAGAGGAAGAGAGAAAGAGAATAGGACGACGCGCGGGAACAACGGGTAAGCGTAATTACTACTCGCCACAACAGTCGCTGACTAGAAGCGTCCTACCTTCTGGCTAAGTTCTGTAATGGTAACCTACGTGCAGGTAGGAGCATTTCTACGCGATGACATCATCCCACACCTGTAGGACCTGTTCTCGAGGCCAGCGTTATTACCCGTCTCACAAACGTCACGTCAATACTATACTACATTTCAAAAACATCGCTCCTACTTAGCCTCCATTATCATGTAATAAAGCATGCAGCAGAGACCTCTGAAACGTCAATAAACTTCTACCAGACCACGCGGTTAAAGAACCCAGAAGACTGCAGTCGATAATAATACTTTATTTTGCGAAATATTCAGCGGATATACCAATAATACAGAATCTTCTTCGTGAGGTTAACATTTGAGACAATTTTCTAAATTCCTTCTTCTATGAAAGTCGAAATTTCAACGCCAGGTTACCAAGGTTCCGTTACAAACTTGTCGATATTTCCAGTATATATTTATGTTTTATTTAAGGAACGTGCATCAACTACGCAAGTTCATTAGATGTAGAAACAAAGATAATTATGAAACAGCAGTCACAGATTGTAATATCAAATTGTACGAAACCAACTTCAGGTCTCTTCGTTTTATGTACGTTTGGTTGCGTTTGTCAGGGGCCCGAAGTTCCTAGTAATTGCGCTAGATGGCAAAACGTTATATTTTCCAGTTTGTCACCATTAGGCAACTTTCAGAAGTACTTCTAATACAAATTAAGTAAACGTCGTAATAATAATAATAATAATAATAAGGGAAGAAAGAAGCCATTTCCCGTTGAATTTCAACGGGTAATTTAAACTAGTGGAATATAAGTCAAGATTGTTGGAAATCAAACAACGGTGAGAGGAATTGAGAAGTTTTAAATTGAAAATGATCACGTCATTGGATGAGTCTCTTTGATGTCGTAAGTACTCCTGGTGGAGTTCCAACAACCTGAGGTACTAGTGTGAACTCCGAGGGGCAGAATCTTAAGGAGGTTAAAATCATTTACAAAGATAACAAGACAAACTATTTAACCGGAATGATAATTTATTACAGACTGGTGTTTCTCAACCGGGGGTCGGCGATTTGAGTAATTTCACTTTTTTTTTATAGTGTTGCAAGTTTTAAAATTTTCATTATCATATTTTTTCCTTCTACACTGGAATAGAAACATGACAAAAACATGGCTTCTATCTGCATTTCAGTTAATTTATAAGCCTATTCTATTTAATTAAAAATGCGTGATATTATTCTGAAGGTGAGGCCCGCGGCACCACAAAGGTTAGGAAATGTCGTGGCTGATCTAACGTAACAAAAGAAACAGCTTACGTCTGAAAGCTTCCAGGCACTGATCGCCGGAAAACCGATTATCACGTGATAGTTATTTATACGTAATGTGAACACGATAATGAAACTCCCGAGTTAACGTAAACGGAGACAAATTTCTCGATCAGCTGAGCGACTACCAGCTTCTTAAGAAGGATTACGCTGCATGGAATATCTGAAACTGTACTTGAATCTTTATGCTTTTAGACAGAACTCCTGAAAATGTGAGAAAATTTTCTCCGAATTTAATACTGTCAACTTCTTAGTCAATAAATAATTTTTTAAAAAATATATAGATTTTGACTGATACGGGAGTTATGGAGTCCCTCGTCCCCATCTGTTAAGGATAAAGTAAGAGTGAAGGCGTTAGTGTGATGATTGGCATAAAAGACGGAATTTTGAAATTTTGTATTAGCGAAAGCTGAGGCTATTAATTTGGAAGTTTAATACATAATTTAGAAGTTCCTACTGAGGGGAGGGATGTAAATTTTGACGGCGTTAAGGGGTGGTAAATTTTGATTAATTTAAATAGAGAGAGAGAGAAGAGAGAAAGTGGGGGGAGTAGCGATAGGCACTACTGTTATAAATGGGGGAGGGGTATAAAGTTGGTTTGGGGCTACGAAGGTTCCCAGGCAGCGCCCGCTCGTCCTTCTGGTATGAATAAGTTTAGTGAGGACAAGGGATTTAGGAGACAGGATGGGGTAAGAAATAGGGTGGGGGAGGGGGAGTTGATTCGGGTCTTTGCGTTAATTTTGAATTTTGATATTGGCCTTGGGGGTGGCGTTAGGAATAATTTACGTTAATTTTGGGGGGGGGGGCTACTATAGAGCGGAATTTTAGCCCCCCCCCCCCAAAATTAAGTCGTCTAAATAACATTTAAGGATCCAGTCCGTACCTCAAAGAAAACACGACACTTCACCGTTACAAATATCAACTGGCTTTAGCTCGTTCCATAAACACGTGAAATACGAAAAAGAACGAACATGTCCGAGTGTTTCCGAAGTGAACATACAGAGCTTTGCCTCCAAATGTATCTCAGGGACGATGATGGTGTCATATCTGTTATTTGGGCTGGTGTATTTCCAGTCGCAAATAAAGTGATTCATAGTGTTAACGCGCATTGTTTGCGTTCTTAATTCGCGACAAACGACAACTGGAAAGTCGCCTAGTCTTCATCATTGCCACCAGTTGAAAACTACTGAACAGATTTCGACACAATTTTGTACTGAATGTCCACAGAGTTGTGTCCATCGATCCAATACACACGAATCTCATATCGAAATTTATTTTCTAAAATATCGCTCATATTAAGTGTGTTCTTTTTCACCACGGTATGGCGTGTCTCCAGGGTTCCGATGGAGAAACCTAAATAAGCAACGCGGACAGCCGACAAGGCATGGTCCGCCATCTTGGGGTTTGGATTGGGGGTGGGTAAACTACTATTTAGCAGTATGTTACGAAAAAAGACAAACACAGGACCACTCGGAAGACCTAGACGTATATGGGAGGATAATATTAAAATGGTTTTTACGAAAATATGGTGGGAACATGTGGCTCAGGATAGGAACAGATATTTGGGTCTTGAGGAGATAATAATAATGAATTTTGAGTTCCACAAAAGGAGAGGATTAGCTGAGCGACTATTAGCTTCTCAAGGAGAAGTCTGTTCCATGGAGTCAGTTAAAATCCCGCTCAAGAAAAGTTCAGACCTGATATAAAAATATCAGTTTCTATTTTGAAAAAATGTTCGACACGACACAGATTACAAAATTCAAGAAACAATTTTGGAACAGTGGTTTTGCTCGGTCTAGGATAAAGGGTTTGTATAAACAACGTAAATTTCATGTTCCTGATAACTATTCCGCAAAGAAATATTTCGGTTTCCGGGTAAAAGTTCCAAGTATTTGTAACCTTGGACTAAATGGGGGGTCACCAGCCAGCTTCAAGCTTCGGTCGATTTACCCCCATGGGTAATCCCTTGGTTCCCGCTGGATACAAGGCCGAGTGCTGACTGAGATAACCCACTTCTCTAATACAGAGTAGTAATTCCGCGAAGACGAATTTTTCTTCAGAAGCTGCTCACTTCGTCAAGAAATTACCCGCCTTTTATTCAACCATCAGAGCCACAGATAAATCCAGTCAACATCCTCTCATCCTATTTTATTAGGACTTTTTTTAATATTATCTTACTATATACAAATTGTGTTGGGCAAGGCCGTGGTCTAGGCAACACGGAGTTTTCCTCCGGGGGCTTCCCCGGTTTCTCCATTCACACACAGAAGAAGGCAATGGCAAACCACTTCTGGATCATCTGCCAAGAACGTATATGAACAGGTCCCAGTCCGAGAAAAGGATGGAAGGATCCTGTTCATATGGACCTGTCGTCAGACAGAACACTAAATAATAATAAGATGAGGTGGTCTAGCGGTTAGAACGCTGGCCTTGTAATCCTGGGGTCTCGGGTTCGAATTTATAACTTGTGTTGGGCAAGGCCGTGGTCTAGGCAACACGGAGTTTTCCTCCGTGGCATCCCAACAATTACTCCATTCACACACAGAAGAAGGCAATGGCAAACCACTTCTGGATCATCTGCCAAGAACGTATATGAACAGGTCCCAGTCCGAGAAAAGGATGGAAGGATCCTGTTCATATGGACCTGTCGTCAGACAGAACACTAAATAATAATAATAATACGTCTAGGTCGTCGAAGTGGTCTCTCGTCTCCACGTTTTCCGACAAGTGTTTTGTATGCATTCCTCATCTCTCCCACCAGTGCTTCGCCCCTCGTCCCCGATAAACGATCGCCATGAGGTACGTGCCTTCGGGTTGCGTCTTGGCACCATCTTGCTCTAAGCTACGAGCCGCTGCTGCGTTGGTGGGGGTGATACAGGTAGCTGAGCGATAGGTCGGCAGAGCCAGTGCAATGAGACCTTCATGACGGTGTGGACGACGGAGGAACGGGGTGTGGATATGAGGGTCCTGACATGTGGCTGCTTGTGTGTCCTGGTGTTTCTAGGATGGCTTCTGGTAATGGTCGAGGCAGGTCTGCAAATAGAGGGCAACGTTTGTGGCCAGAAGACATGCAAGACCAAGGAATACTGCAGCAACCACGACATGATGTGTCGACCCTGTGACGAAGTGTGCGAGATAACATCTAACAACTACCAGCAGAAGACTTGCGAGGACCAATGTCAAGGTGTGTTAGACTATAGACTTCCCACGTACATAAGTAGGGTTAATTTCGCTTCATTCCGAAATCAGCACGTTTTTCATTCAATATAACCCGTTCAGACAATTTTACGATGATCATAATGATGACAGATAAGGTAAAGTTGTTTCCAGTTATTAATTACCACGACATGAAGACGTAAAGTATAATGGAGATACGTATAGCTTAACACTTTCTTTATCTCGGTACTTTATGGAAGTAAGTCTCTAGCTTGACTTCCCATCCGTTTTAACCCAAAGGAAAGATTATTAAAAACGTAATAATAAAATTATTTCACTTCACAGAAAATTTAACAAAAAGATTATTAACATTTTAGGAACGAGTTGTGACTAAGAGCGACGGACAAAATATTAACATTGAAACAGTTGTTACAGAAAGGTGAGATGTGTGATAGATACGAAATAAAAATATATCAACGCATTTGCAGTTCAACAAAGATTTAGAATTACAATTCGATGAGATGACAGAATACAGTTAAAAGTATTTAAGCGATGTTACCACACTCTGTGAACTACCAGTAGAATCACTTGAACTAAAGGACGTGACACACGACTAGACAGACACTTGACTAGACCAGTGCCCATGCTATGGTAATTGCGCACAGCGGCCATCTTAACTTCTAGTTCCGGGCTGAGTGTAGGAAATTTTGTGGGCATATGTTTCGTTTATGTTTGTGATTCAAGGACTGTCTGTAATCTTCTAAAGTGTTTGCACGCACGCATATTAAATTAATATTCCTTTAATTACATCTCTTGCCGAATGAGATTTGTTTCCATTCCAAAATCTGTCTTCATGACGTGATACTTTAAGTACTGAGACATCGATACCTTTGGTATGTGTCATATTCTGGTTTTTTCGTGATAACAAGGCATTTTTCGCACATAAGGAGATCATTAACTGTAGAACGGAGACATTTTCTTCTGTTCTTTCACGAAATGACACCTTCGGCCATGATCAGACTAACAAGCCTACGTATATGTGCATCTGGTGACGTCACGAACACGTCATCATGTGCTCAACATTGAAGGATACGACTGAAAACGAAACCTTGTCGGTTTGTTCCGCTTGGCGGACGCGTACACGACAGTGTTTTTTTTTCTGAACACAGCGTGGCGAACTTAGACGTTCATTTTTTTTCACTAATAGTGTACACTAGGCGAAAAAATGACTCATAAACCCATATTTTTCATACTTTTTTTTAAAACTTTTATGTTTTCTAAGAGCACAAAAGTCAACAACTCTTCCGACTAAAAGACACAAAACCATCGGGTGAGTCCGTAATATGACGTACAGCTCAGAATAATATTAAAACGAATCTTCGGAAAGAAGAGGGTAATGAACTGAAATGTAATCTGCATCTTAAGTAAATAACCAACAAGAAAAATGAGTTATAGAAAATCACAAAGAACGCATCTTAAAATACGGATATTTTATCTTTACTGAATAAAAGTAAATTAAATTTAAACTATTTTATTCAGCGGCATTGAGACGGGATGACTTACAACCCTCTAAAGCCGAAGCTCGTCTAAATATTATTTAAGAAATCAGTCCGTACCGCAAAGAAAACACACCACTTCACCATTAGAACGAACTACTTTCCAACGTTGTTTAAGGAAACCCACAGATACAAAAAGCAGATATTCTGATTGTCATTGAATTATCATTTAGAGTTAAAATAATTTGGAAAGAAATTACTGATTTACAAGAGGCATAATTATTACGCTTATTTGGTCAGACAAATGTGGATTCTTAGTTGAAGTCTGAAGCTTTGTGACTATGGCGCGTCATAATACTTTGTCCATCGTCTAAATTACGAAGCGAAATACAAATTTGTTTCGGAAGCCCTATCTTTTTCCATCTTCAGGTAAAAAACTAAAGAATAGAAACTATATAACTGTTTGTCCCCCCCGAAGACGGAGGAAAATCCAGCTTCCGAAACGTATTTGTATTTCTATTTGTAATTTAGACAATTAACAAAGAAAAATAATAATTGAAAGTGTTCAAGAGCGCTTATGTTAACTGTTTTGTATTTCCGTGTCAACTTTACGCCCTTCTAGCAAGACGCCTTCGATATTTATTAAACATTTGTCTAAACATCTTAACAGACACGTTTTGTGTGGTTATATCATGCAAATTTCTTCCTAGAAGTAAACATATTTTGTTCAGTCAAATGCACAACACTTTTCAAATAACGGCACATTGTATGACTCACTGACAGAGAAAGTATTGCTCGAGGCGTATCGGGAAGGAACAGCATGTGCGCTAGTGTTTTGTCTGTCTCATCGACCGTACCAAATTAGTAATTCTAACAGCCACAAGAGCTCGCCACTGGACCCTATCGCGTTCCGGCTGAATCCAGTACACATCTTCACACTCTGCTTCTCACGCAATTTCAGCGATTATTCCATACACCTGTGCCACAACTCGTCTCTTTAATTGATATTAGTGGCATCCTTCACCACCCCTTCTCAGCCATCCACGTGTCCATTATTCAAGAAGTTTCCCCGACAAAAATTCTGTATGCATTCTTTGTATCATTCATCCTCGCCACCGGCTTAACCTATCACAGAGTCTTAACATTTCATTGCACGATTAATCGACTAATCGGATTATTATTACAGTAAATATCCGTCAGTGATAGAAATTTAAGTGGAAAGATGATTATCTCCAACATGGACTAACTTTTCTAACCTCACTTTTCAAGCGAGTTCCTTGCAAACTTAATTCATAAACTGTGACGCGGATCACATTACATTCCAAAATTACTTCAGTCAGAATTCAGACACCAAATTTAATCAAAATCAGTTCAGTGGTTTTAGAATTTTAAACACGAACACCTCGTGTCACGAAATCAATAAATAAATACTGAAGCCAATTAGAGAGATCGTCAAGAGTTCAGTTATCAAAACTGCCGCGCAGGTGGCACGACTGTCTGCACGCAGACCGAATTCCTCAACGCTGCTTCTAGGGGACAGCGATGGATGAGTCAGCCGACAAATAAAGAGTGAACAAGGAAGGGGCGGTCGGATTTCCCCACCTGACACACAAATACGTCGACTTTTCGCAGACTGCGGGCTACTTATTGTCTTCTGTGTTTGGCCTTAAAGCCTAAGACGACGACGATGATAATTACAAGTTGTGAAATATACACACAGCTTTCGGCAGAATCAAGATTTTTAAACTTTCTAAATGCTGATATTCTCCGGCTAGGGATCCCCATCTGGAGATTCCCCACCGTCACTTCGGACTACAGAAAACACGCGTTGATCGACATATTTTTGGTCAATTTTAAACTGCTGTTTAAACATTTTTCGTAACCCCCACATAATATAAAATTTTATGAACTGGGCGCACAGACGGACGGACGGACTGAATGGTTTTTATAAGCGCTCAGTAGGAATGCGAACTACGTCTAACAAGCCTGAAGTGTTCACACGGTGACAGTCTCCTTCCCTATTTCTGATTCATACCTATATTTATCTGTCTCTTGCATTCCTTCGCTCCTTTTTGTGTTCATTAAATAACTCGGCAACTTAGGTCCTTGGTATAAAAATAAGACACACCAACAAATATCGAGCTAAAAAATATTCGAATCTCTTTGTTTGGTGCTCGAAGACTTAGCCCTTTCTTGCTTCAAGTTAGTTTCAACACGCATATCGATATTACCTTACGTCGATCCAAGTTAGTCACGCAATCCTATTAGCTAGACTCTTCTGTTGTCAGCTCCGCGTCCAAATCAAGGACACAACGAAGTTAGCACAACAAGACAACCCCCCACCCCCTCCCCCAAATATGTCATGTATTGAAATCCACTAAAATTTTTCCATACAGACGATGTATTAACAGATGGCGAAACATATGAAAGCATCCATTGATTTACATTTGAACAAGACTACGTAAGTCAAATTGAGGTTCTTTAAAACGTCTTAATATAAGAAAATAAATTACAATTGGCCTACGCAAAATATTGGCTACTTAAAATGGGTTTTGATAATCCTGAAAAAAAAACATTGTCTCTTAGCCGCTTTTTTAAACCAATGTTTTCAACTGCAGTTTAAATGTGTCTCGAAATGTTAATAGGCAAGATAACTCGAAGAGAAGTTTATGAGCGGGAAATTGTCGTGACAGGAAGCAATCAGAAATGGATTCGTGGGTACAAACAAACAAACAAAGCTCTTGTAAACAATAGAAACTCAGAACAGCAACTGAATTTCTCCTCAAAATCTCGCGATTTGCGTTCGTAATTTTTATGTGAAGAGGACGAGTGTATATTCCATTTCCAAACTCGTAACAAACGTTTTATAATTATCTAGTACACTATAAAATAAAATATTAACAATTCTAGGTGTACCTTTATGTAACCCCTACTTTTTTTCTGATGTCAGAAGTGAAATAACATTCTTATAAATTTTCTCTATTTCTGCAGGACGAAATTCCTCAAAACTGAATTGTCTGCGTCATTCTAGAACAAAGCATCCCCCGAAGATAGCTGGCCGTGTAGTCTGGTAGAAGTTTACGGACGTTTCAGAGGTCCTTGCTGCCCCTGATGCTGGAGGAAGCAATGACCTCTGAAACGTCGGTAAACTTCTACGAGACTACACGGCGCAACAAACCAGAAGACGGCCATCTTGAGACTCACTGCTGTGAAAACCTCAGATCCTACACACGAGCCATCCACTCACTGTTCCCCACTGCGCATGCGCGAAACATTTTCGAACTCTAATTCATTATCCATATTCGTAACATTTCTAAAACTTGGTAGTGTAACACGAAACAATATTAAAAGGTTCACTCTGAGGAGTACACTGACACCCCAAAGGCGTTATTCAAGGTAGTTATTGCACCGTGATCCGATTTAACTGTTCAGCAACAAACGAAAATGTCCTTAGGTCATTCTTGCACTAATGCGATCCGATGTTCCGCAAAGGTGGTTTGATAAAGCGACAACAGAGGTCGGCTAAAACGTTCTCTGTCATCTTCATTGTAACACTTCATTTCAGACGACATCTGAACGCTTTATTTTTTATTAATGTTTCCAAGGGCAATATAAACTGTCATTTATTCCACCGTGGACAGTTGGCATTCCTGTGCCTCCAAGCCAAATAGAGTTTTCCACTTTCAGAAGTTATCATCACATTAAGACAATCGCTACAAAAATGTCACGTGCAGTTTTTTTTTAACATTTTTTTTCTTTTATAAAAAAAGAGAGAACGTTTTGTTTGAGGAACCTGTATCTTCAGACACATTGAACTGTTTTTATTTTTACAGCGTGTTAAAATGCGTCTGTCCATAACCTCAATCATGATATTAATCACATAGCAGCTTCTGGAAAATGCATTTTAAATTAATAAACTCCTACGTTAGAATCTTCTACATGTTCGCTGATCCTAGAGCGGTCGTAATGTAGTTCCAATATGATGTCTTCTAAATGTTTTTGTAATGATCGCGATAAGTTACCATTTACATCAATAATTTTCATTATTCCATTATGTCCGCCACGCTGGCCTTGTAATCCTGGGGTCTCGGGTTCGATTACCGGCGGTGCCCGAATTTATAACTTGTGTTGGGCAAGGCCGTGGTCTAGGCAACACGGAGCTTTCCTCCGTGGCATCCCAACAATTACTCCATTCACACACAGAAGAAGGCAATGGCAAACCACTTCTGGATCATCTGCCAAGAACGTATATGAACAGGTCCCAGTCCGAGAAAAGGATGGAAGGATCCTGTTCATATGGACCTGTCGTCAGACAGAACACTAAATAATAATAATAATTCCATATAATTTAGACAATTAAAAATTTGACAGTAACTGGTCATTTTACGATACATTGTGAGCTGAAGAAATTTTAGGGGCAGATTCTGATCAGATTGTAGAAAAATGTGTGTTTCCTGGCAGAAGGAAGCGATGCGTGTTCAACAAGTAACAATGGTGGTTTATTACGTTTTTGGTGCAGCTGTACTACGCAGAATTACATGTTACCTAGAATCATGGAATAAATTACAGTTCTTCAGCGTTGGCGACCTTTTAGTGTGGTTTACCATGCTTCAGCAGTACAAGATACAAGGACTCGCTCCACAATGCTTGTCAGAACCCCCTGTGGTGGCCCCACCTAACACTTTACACGCCCCTCACGACAATAACATTGACTGTAGACACAATCTTTGATGTGCAGACACACTTACTGAACACAGCCGAAACATGACGCTTGTAATTTTGTTAAATATTCAACACATCGAAAAATATTTAAACGTGGAAGTTATTTTGAGATCTGTATTTTACGTCATTTTATAATCTGAGTTGTTTTCGAGAAAATCGATAAATCGATAAAATCGAATTTGTGTTCTATGTCGATCGAGAGTTATATCGATCTGTCAGTAGCTAGCCCTTCCTGAGAATGTAATCTCGCTGATCTAGTCACGAGATTTCTCGCATTTTACGGAACCCGAGTGTAGTACATAATTTCCCACAATATTTATTTTGGATTCATCTTAATGTGTCCATACTGTATATAAAATGGCCAACAGACCGTCCGTCTGTACGTATTTAAATTTTTCTCTCGTATGGTTAGAACGGATTTTCATGAAATATGATATCGGGGGAGTTTCACTACGATTCGGCCATGTTTGTATCATTTATAAGATGGTAAAGTTTCGTCATATTGTGATATAATAAGTATATATTAAATCTTGTCCGTCTAATCACAATAAATTCTTATTAAATATTAAAATATTACAATAATTAACATTTAAAATATTTAAAATATTAAATGATGTTCTTTATCGAAATATTCGATTTACATTAGACCATGGAATAAAAATCTGAAAAAGAACATCATTTGATATCTGGTAAAAAACTGATAAAAATGTACGCTGGCATAATGTATGAAAATTGTATTTGAAATTATTTATCGTTTTGAAGCTTTATATAATTATATACACCTGAGGATGGTTCTTTTAGGAACTGAAACATGAAAAATGATGGTCTAATGTAAATCGAATATTTCGATAAAGAACATCATTTAATATTTTAAATATTTTAAATGTTAATTATTGTAATATTTTAATATTTAATAAGAATTTATTGTGATTAGACGGACAAGATTAATATATACTTTGTATCATTTGTTCATCTATTAAACCGCACTCACCAACAAATATAAATCAGACAACTTTTAGTACGGAATTCTCAATTCCAAAATTTAATCGGAATCCACGAGCCAATTTTGAGTAAAACCACGCGTATCATAGAAACACGACTTTCCCATTATTCGTTAACGTAATTCGTGTATTTGTTCAAAGCGGACGCCGTTAACTGGTTCTGAACACGCTGCCCTATTCTACTGTTATCATGTTTGCCTACTCGCCGTGCGACACGGCTGAGGTAACCCAGCTTTGTTACCCAATCAGAACGTAACTCAAATCCAGACTGAAAATGACGTGTACAGATAGTAGCGATATCTCTGTGTTTACTACACAAACAAAACTCCACTGTTCCACTACGTGTACAGTACACTGTAGGATTTCTGCAACAGTTCACATCGCATGAATTTCAGACTGTAAATGTCCTTGACTGCGTAGACCACACGTAGAAGTCATCTTGTCTCTCGTGATCCCGAAGCAATCAGCCTTTCTGTACGAGACATGTAGGCACACGAGTTTATCAGTAGAAACGACGAAAGATGAACAAATTTGGTTATTCTGAGAAAGATTACCAGTGCCGTTGAGATGGACAGGCAGGGTTGAAAGTTAATAAACCTTGTTATCACTTGTTAAATCTGCAGGGGCTCATTTGGATCGAACCACAAATAAATCTCCACTTATGATCTCCACATGGTTGGTCAATGGAGCATTCTGATAACTTTATTAACCCTTCGAAGCCGAAGGTCGTCTAAATAACATTTAAGAATTCAGTCCGTACCGCGAAGAAAACACCACACTTCACCATTACAAAGATCACGTGGTTAACGTTGTTTAAGGAAATAAAAGGCTAATAGAGACGTACGTTCCACGTATCGAGTTAGATCGGTGCTTGCAAAATGTCGACCGCGCGTAGAAGTAACTGCAGGGAAAATATTGTAAGGAATACGTGAGAACCGAGGTGCTGAGTTTTCAAAATTGAAATTGCTTAATTTCTACGCTACATTTATGAAATATAAACCCCACGGATATCATTTCACATGTTGCTATTTATGAACTGGAATTATCGATTTATACTGACTAACCCCAGTAGACTGTAAGGTAGGAAAGTGTGGTACTTACGCATGAATGAGTGGAGGTCCGGCGCACGACTGAATAGCTCCAAGCGAATTACTTAAAGACGGACAAGATTGGAACTTATAGTTTAATTTGTTCCACTAGAGGGCAGAATTCTTTCCTTACCTCAGGGCTTCCATATTTGGTTACACTTAATAATGTTGGTGTTGGTAGCCCTTAGTGTATTAATGTTTTGCGTAATTATACAATTTATACAATAACTTGTTTGTTTGCTATATTGATTGTATTTGTCTCCAGCACATTATAATTCAGAATTGAATTATTATTGTTCTTACAACTAAATTTTCGTCTTTCAAGTAGCCTAATTTTATAAAATTTTGTAGATATTTATAGGTTTCAGTTTCAAACATAACCTTCATAATCCCTTTGATATAACAACCTAACAATGCTATGATTAGTTCCATTTTGCAAAATTAACTGCCTTATCTCTCTTTATTCCAATTAATTTCGGAACATTAATTATTTAGATTTCCCTTTGAGTGATTTATGAAGTTTTGAACCAAAAACGAGCGTGTGAATTACAGCGAATAATAAAAATCCCAGTGTGTACAGACGTGAGTTTGAGCCCTGTCTGAGAAGTACAGATGTTCACATGAGGTTGCCTTCCGCACAGCAATACACGCCAAATTTCATCCAAATCCGTCTAGTGCAGTTCCTTCAGAGAACACGCAGTGATATTAAAGAATCCAGTCCGTCCCTCAAAGAAAACACATTACATCTCGTATGATCTAAGGCCTTCACGACGATTAAATATAATAAATTCCATTTATAAAATCGTTTAGTTGATGATAATTATGGAAATAATTGGTTTTTATCTCAGAAACATAAGAAACCTATAAATATAATCTGTGAGAAAGATACATAATGTTTAAAGTAGTGGTACGTATAGTTACCATTTTACTTTAAAGGGTTAACCACACAGCTCGCAGACTTTAGATATTGACAAAGTCCATGGTGAAGGATTTTCTATAAAAAGTGTATAGTTGCTCAGCCGGTCATGAAATTCTTCGCTTGTGAGGTTCATTACCGTATTCTCAAAAGCCCATCACTGCACGATACCCTGAGGTAGTCCTTGAGTGCGTTTCCTTGAATTTGTCAGACGCATGTACTACCGTGCGTCTGTTTAAATTTTTCGCATCTCGCATGCCATTTTAGAATCATGTATTTATGTGATATATTTTATTATCTTATTATTTTTTAAGGTTACGTTACGCAAATCCAAATTAGAAAACGCCAAAAGGCCTAATTCGTAAAAGATGGAAAATAAGTTATCCTTTTCCTCAGCGTAATCGAAGGCTGAAGACGTTTACGTAGATGACAGGATAATATTAAAATTGTGTTCAATAAGGCATGAGAAAATAAACTGAATTCGCTATCTGACTCATGATAGGATCGGTGGCAGACCTTCTGGACACAGCAATAAACCTCCTGGTAATTTATTGACGAGCTGAGCGACTGTTAGCTTACGGAGTGTGTTATTTGACAAAAACATCGAGCAGGGACGCGCCTTGTTACAACGAGACACCTCGGATTTCCCTTAGCACCTGCAAATAGGCCACGACCGTCTTCTACCAAATTATTATATACACACACATACCATTCATGAACATCTTCCATTCCATTTCCCCCTCTCCTTCGTATTATGCTTAAATCATCTTTCTCATTTGTTTCAGTATATATATACGACCATCGATATGTGATGAGGGAGGACCAAGTTGGAGGGGAGGACCTCAGAAGTGAGTACACGCACGCACCGTACAAGTACAGGAGCTTCGCAATTTGTTGATTCCTAACCCCACCTGTGTGTGACGTAGCAGGCCCCAGCTCGGGCGGTAAAGGTTGCTAATTCTACATTTGAACTCAAAAATTGGTAATGGGGTATGCATTGAAGTGAGAATTTAAATTAAATTTGGAATGCCATTGTTGAAAAAAAAAATTGTGATTGTTGAATCTGGGATATTCGTGATATCTTTCTATTTTTGGATAATCAGTAACAATGTGGCTTAAAATCGCCAAGATTATGACGCCATTGAGTATAATTTTCTGTGCATGATCGTCACTAGCCTAACCTCACCTAACCTAACATAACCCAACCTAACCTAACCTAACCTAACCTAACATAACCCAACCTAACCTAAGCTAACCTAACGTAACCTAGCCTAACCTAGCATAACCTAACCTAACCTAGCATAACCTAACCTAAACTAACCTAACCCAACCCAACCTAACCTAACCTAACCCAACCTAACCTAACCCAGAACGTAAACTGGAAACAAAAATGCAACACCACGTTGATTTCAGACTTCCAAGCCACACGTTCGTCTTAATCAATGCCTAAAATACACTTCATACCTCAAACAAAACACGCGACATGTCCATTACAAACAAAAATTTGTCGATTGTGTTTATTACGAGAATCAAACGAAACCCCAAAAGTATCCCATACTCGGTGGGTAAAATACAAAGTTAAAGTTTTTAAAGGGTTACGATGCAATATGGTTTCCAGCAAACTCAATTTTGATTAATTACGTCGACGAAGACCCATTCAAAGACGTGACAACAGTAGATTAGTTTCAAGAAATGTTTGCTATCATTCAGTTTAAAATCATTTGTCCTCTCATCTCATCAAAAAATCTAAAATTTAAAATACACGAATGTGTAATTTTTCCAGTTGTGCTGTATGGGTGCCAAACTCGGTCTTTAACTTTAAGGGATGAACACAGATTGAGGGTTTTTGAGAACAGGGTGTTTAAGATATTTGGACCTAAGAGGGAGGAAGATGGATCATGGAGAAATTTCCATAATGATAAGCAAACTGGATGCAGCTGGCTCAGGAAAGGGTCCGGTGGCAGGCTTTTGTAAGCACTGTGATGAACCTTCGGGCTCCATAAGGAAAGTGGGCTATTGTTTGACAAGCTGAGTTTTCGATCGACTTTGCAAAGAATTTCCTAAAGTAATATTCAGTGTGTAACAGTAAGTTTGGGGCCGATTAGTCACACGAAACACATGTTTGCAGGTGAAATGACACACTTGAAGGTTATGGTGATTCTAACGTTCGTCGTGTCGATGTTGGTCCTCCTGACATTGGCTTCCTCGCTGGTTCTGTTCTTGTGGCACAGAAAGAGACGGAACACGCGGCCTTCGCTCCATTTGCAGGTAAAATATCTAAACGTTCCACTACCAAGACCGATAACCTACTACCAGATTTCTCCTCATATCATTTGTACTCAGCAGCATATTAAATATAACAATTTCCGAGGAGGACTTACTACACTTTTCCCCTCTAAATTCTTCATTCAAAATGGCGAGATGTAAGCGAAGTGATGAGGAAAATTATATTTTGTTGTGTTTTACAGTCAAATGGGACCAAGAACGGTAAGGCGGATGCGCTGAAGCTGGACATGTCTGTGGTTGTGCCGCCCCCAAGCACCAATACCGCGCCGCCCCCAGTAACGCCAGCCACGACGTCCACCCCTCTGAGTTCGCGCCCTCGTTACCCTAAGGAAGATCCGACGTTGGAGTACGGGGCTTACGACAATCCGGGTTTGGCGCCGTCGCCAGTGTTCGAGGACAATCAGGCTGAGACGACGCCAGTCTCGAGGCGTCAGGAGAGTTCCTTCTAGTAACTGAAGACACGGTGAGGCTAGGGGAATCTTGAAATGCCACACTTTCCGAAGGAACGCCTTGGACATACGATGTTCCTCAATTGGACGACTTCATGAAGACAAAACGTGCGTGAGACAAAGAAATCGCGCAGTCACGGACGACTACTGGACCTGATTACGTCACAGTTCCCTCGTAATTACGTGAGATATTTTTTAGTAAACAACGCACAGACGATATTTCATGAGTTCCCCTGTTTTTGAAGCGACTCCTGGAGACATTTTCGTTGTTTTTTATTTTCAAGGTTAGTGGCAGTCGGAGGTTCCCACGTTCTAACTCGGTCGATGCCACTCGTCAGTGTAAGAAAATTCTCATCTGAAGACAGGAGCAAAACCAGCTGCCGAAACGTGTATATGTATCATATCTCCGACGGCGAGTCTCAAAATCCATCAAAAACTATTGTGTAAACCACTTACAGTCAAAGACGTGGTAATTCTTGTGACATTTAAAGTTTCAGTGGGATTTGCAATAAATACGAGACTGAAGTTTCGGTTTAAAAAATATTCCGTCCATTTAAGTGATCAGTATTGGGACTGGTGATATATATACGAGTAACTATGTATATTTGCTCATGTGACCGCGTTGCTATGCCCAGTCACACAGCAGGTTTGAGGCAGTCCACGTGTTTGAGCCTAAGCAGACAGTTTGAAGGTGGTATTGAAACCTACCGGAAGTCCCTTCGTGTTCCCTGACCAGTGGTAAATAAATATACGTATTACTGCTCTCTGAGCGGAAGACTAACTCGACCTTCAAACAGAAATACCCATCCGCGCATGCGCACAGCCGTTCTAATACGCGGTGGAGAAACATCGGCTAACTTTCAGTTCTCCCTTGGCTTTCTAGCTTAGTGTTTCTTTTCGGTCTTGTGCTTGTAGTAATTCACAATTTATAGATAATTTACTTTTTAAGTCAGGTCACTTGTAACATACCCAATAATCACGTATCAACAGTGAGAATATTTTCAGTGAGGGACGATGTTTTTAGGACGACATTCAACATGACGTCACTGCTTCAAGGTCGAGTCTATTTTTCCGGTCAGACAGTACTGTGAACAGATTTGTTCATTTAAAGATTATTTAACAACTCTATATCATCTGCACTGGTTGTTTAAGTTCGCTGTGAACGCTTAACTGGAAACGATGTAGAATAAAACAGTCCTTTCGCGTTTTAAAATGTTCCAGAAGTGGCCTAGACGAAGATCAGGGCATCGCAGAATACCTCGGCTAGGATATCCGGCTTCCGGGCCGAAAGTCTAACCCGGGACCTACCGAATGTAGGAAGCAGGATTACCAACCACGACGCCGTCTATCTGATGCGTGATGTGTTAATAGATCTTCGTACACCCGTACTAAGAGACTGTTCCCGGCAAAGTTACGATAAACACCATAAAAAAGCTCGGCCAATAAGGTTCAAGTATTCTATTCAGTCGTTAGAACTCGCCTTTCCCCTCTCTCCGTCGTCGGGATGACTACGGGAATCTTCTAACGTCACGCGGGGTTGTCAGTAGCCTAAGAAACGTAACATTCAGTGTTAAGAGTACAGAAATTCTATTCCGGAAAGACTCATCTCTCTCCTGGGCTATTAACCCTTCAAAGCAAAGCAGGCAAAGGAATTAGATATTACAGCTTAAGGGGAAAAAAAATCTGTCCCTGCCTAGAATCGAATCTCGGTCGTATAGCCAGCGATGTCACTATACTGAGCTACAGCAGCTTAAAGTTTAACAACTCTGTATTTATGGGCTTAAAGGATTCTCTCTGAGGTACGGACCGAATTTTTTTTTTAAATATTGTTTAGACGAACTTTGTTCAAAGCGTTAAGGATTTGTAGAGAAATCTTTTATCTTACTGTTCAGTTTATGTAATTAACCCTTTGAAGCCGAAGATCGTCTGAATATTATTTATGAATTCAGTCCGTACCGCGAAGAAAACACTACACCTCACCATTACGAAAATCAGCTGGTTAACCCTTTGAAGCCGAAGCTCGTCTTCATAATATTTACGAATCCAGACCGTACCGCGAAGAAAACACTTCACTTAACCATTAGAAGTCGAATCAGGCGGTACCACATAAGATTTAACAAAAGAACATCCCGGGCAAAGCCTTAAAGTGAAGTAATAGCCCCGTTCATAGCAAAATCTCTCCTTGGATGATCGGATGAGAGCCTAAGGCCGAACACGTGGACTAAGGTTTCTTGCCCCACACATTCCATGCACACACAAGTTGTTACATTATTATTATTATTATTATTATTAATATTATTATTGTGTTTGCAATAAAGGTTTCTTAAAAACACTAAATATTGGTTTTTATACAAGATCAGCTGTTGGTTGGTTTTGCAAGTACACGGTTTTAACCCCAGCACAGAGCGACGATGTAAGTTTATCGTAATACTTTAGCTAATTAGTTTATTCTGTGGAAGAGGTGAGACCGTCTACGACTACCTTCGCTTGTTTTATAGTATCTTTAATTCTTTATAAAAAAAATTCCATTTTCACGAATAATCTAAGCACCTGAAATAGCGTCCTTTTATAAACATAACCTCCTCTCCTATGGCGCTCTATTTTAAGAGCGGACCACGCAGGAACTAAATATAGAGCAATGCTGAGCTAAACAGTTGCCTGCCATGACGCGCTCATGGCCGAGTGGTTCATCTTGCCTGTCTGCGCAGCAATTCTGCGCACCCCCCCACTCTCTACTGTCCCAATAAAACAAAGGGCAGATTACATTTGGCGAATAAATCTTCTTCCCGTCTACCGTTTAAGAACGTTAAGATTAATTTTACCCAGGCGAAGACTGAAGGATAATATTAATTTATATTAATCTAGCTCAGAATAGGAAAAGGTGTATGAATATTGTCAACATTTTCTAGCCTATATTTTTTCAAAATTCACAACTGTTCGACGCATGCGTACATAGAAGATTTGTGAGAAGTACGAGGCATTTATTTTGTAAAACGTTGTTAGCCAGCTAGTTGGGGCTTACGAATGGCGCTGTTTAACGACGTATCTTAACAGGTATGATATAAGGTTCTCACGTCCGTGATGGACGATGATGGAGGCAGCACGTACATCTCAAAACTTTTGGTACCACCAAACAACTAAAATAAGACTCGACTTTATTCTTTGTCTTTTAAGGTGTAGACAAGATCACGTAGCATGTCGGCAAACCAGGGGTTTTATCCGACACCGGATAAGATCACGTGATCGCATTGCGAGCGAGGTCGCGGGGGGGAGGGGGGGCCTGTTGGAGGCTGTCCCAGTCGCGTTGTAAATAACAGCATGCGACGACGAGTGGCCGCCGAACACGCGATGCTAAAAACGACGCTCTCTTCCCTGGCAGGCGCTGGGCGCTGTTGGTGAAAGGACAGACACGACGTAGTTCCTGGTCGCGCGACATTCTTCTAACTTCAACGCAAACGCGCTTCTGAGACCTCAGAAAGGTAAGTACCTCATTCGATTTGCGCTTTCCAAAGACTCTGTCGCCACAACAGTGACCGAGGTTCGATTCCTGTCAGGGGTAGAAATGTTTCCTTGGTCCATATCGAAATGAAATGGTCCAGAGTTAAAAAAATACCTGCTTCCTTCGTAGAGTTCAAGTTCTCACGGCGACAGACATGAAGATGGCTTCTTATGTGATGTCTGCTAGAAATTTATCGACGTTTCAGAGGTGCTTACTGCATCATGGATCTGATGTTGGAGGCATTAACCTCTGGTTCCTTGCAAAATTATGCTTTCTGTTTGGTACGTTCCATGTTCGAATATAACCTTGACATTCCTCGCGGGTTTAGTCAGTTACCTGAACTAAAATTCTGGAATAAAACCTCGAAACATCACATGACCGATTCCTTCTGAATCCTTCCCAATTCATCACTCACACATTCTTTCGATACAACATGCCCGTACCTTCTATAATTTAAATAATATCCTAAAATAAGCCAAGAATCGATGATGACTGTGTTCTGGGAACTGCGCAGTGTAACCTAGTATAAACTGATCGTTTGCCTCCTTCATCAGGGCGATAAATAAACTTTTCCCAGGAAACTGTCATATTCATACTCGCTGTCGAAAAACTCTCCCCTCAAATCTCACCCAGGAGTCGATCAGTTCTCGGGATAAGGCGAGCGAAGCGTGAAGCTGACTGACAACATCCATGTACTGTCTAGGCGGAGCAAACACAGGATGCAGCAACACGACCCGACGTACACAGCGCTCTGCAACTCCGTTACCCTGCAGTCCAACAATCAGGGCTTCTTCCTCGATTTCGCTGACCACGTGACCGATACTGTAGACTCCGAGTGGATTAACGGGAAGTTCGCGCTTCTCCGGACCGACGAGGAACGGCTCAGGGCTTGCTACGAGCTCGGTGACTGCGTGCATGGCGTGTTGCAGAACGTGCAGGAGCTGTATCGTAAGAAGAGTGCGCCACTGTCTGCTCAGAAAAGGCGCGAGGCGGAGAGGTACCTCGATGCGGGGGATCCCCGCCAAGCCCTGCTACTCTGCAACCACGCCGTCATACGCGCGCCACCCACAGGTAATTCCGAAGCTCCTCCAATATTTAAGAATCCAGTCCGTACCGCGAAGAAAACACCGCACTTCACCATTACAAAGATCAACTTGTTAACGCTGTTTAAGGAAATAATCGCTGTTTATTCTGATAATTAATTAACCCTTCGAAGTCGAAGTTCGTCTAAATAGCATTTAAGAATCCAGTCCGTACCGCGAAGAAAACACAGCACTTCACCATTACAAAGATCAACTTTTTAACGCTGTTTAAGGAAATAATCGCTGTTTATTCTGGTAATTAATTAACCCTTCGAAGTCCGTCTAAATAGCATTTAAGAATTCAGTCCGTACCGAAAAGAAAACACTACACTTCACCATTACAAAGATCAACTGGTTAACGCTGTTTAAGGAAATAATCTCATACGCGACCCATAAATACAAATTGTAAGAGCACTGGGCTTTAAAGGTTCGATGTATTTTCAATTTACGTCATTCCTTCAGACTCCCCCGAACTCCTTCGCGGTGTGGTGTGTGCAAATACGGCAATAATCCGAAAGGATTATCTTACAGGAGCAGATCCGAGTGTGGACGAAGGCTTGAGTCTTACCCTCGGCCTGGCAGTGAGATCCGAGTCCCTGCTGCAACTAGAGGAACACGAAGCCTGCCTTTCTGACATTCAACTCGCCATCCGAGAGGGATTCCCGCTGCATCGCAGGTGAGTTGCCTCAAGCTGGACGACTCGGTTATCAGACAACCTTTCCATTCGAGGCCACTGTACAATGAACCAGTGACTGTTACAAGACTATTCCACGTCCCTAACAGGTACGAACTGTACTGGCGAATGGGGCGAAGCTACCGAGAACTGGGGCAGGTCCCAAAGGCACGAGTGTCCCTACAACTCGCCCTGACTCTGCTGGAAGAAAGCAAGGACAAGATCGGTGCTCTGGAGGCGATCTCTTCGTCAGTCAGGCTACAGAACGAGGCGTCGCAACTGGGGATGGAACAGTTGCCACGACAACTGGAGGCAACCCCTATCAAAGGTTAAGACGATTGTCATAAAACATCGACGCTGCTGATATAAACTTGGTATCTTAATCACTGAAAATGGGAGTGAACCCATCTCATGCCTCATATCTCCTCACAGGACCTACTGTACCCACAGTTAGTCGGGGGAGAAACCCTGACATGCCTTCAGCATCTCGCCTAGTGACCGTGACCTCGAGTCCAGAGCAGGGACGGTATGCTGTAGCGACAGGACGCATCGCGACTGGGGACACGGTTGTGGTAGAGGCACCTTACGCAGCCTGCCTCCTGCCTGACATGTTCGGAACACACTGTCACCACTGCTTCGTCAGGTAACGAGAGTTGCCGACTGTCCTCGACATCGGTCACCCTTCAATGATTTATCTCTTACAAACAAATGATACTTTGGTGTTCTGGGTTGTCATGCCATGCGAACTTTGGACGTTGATACGAACGTCTGAGAAACGTATTGCCTCTAATTTTTCTTCAGCATTGAAGCTGGAGACAGAATGTTTCTCAGATCTCACGCACCTCTCAACATCAACATAACTGTATATACAATGATATAACCTCATCAGTTGATGAGAAATGGAATAACCCTTCAGTGCAGATTTCCATACACGGTACAGATGTCAGATTACCTACGTGATGCCGGAATCTATACGCGGTGAAGACAAGGTACAGTCCACAGACCAGGAGAAAATCCCTGCTACGAATTCGATATACGCGCATGCGCAAGAGTGACGACCGATCCTAAAAGCATTCGTTCCACAACCACTGAACGAACAACAGACGACAGGCTTTCACGTGTTCTAATGGGTACAGCTTTAAGATTACCTCACAGTGGCACAGCGATTTAATCTAGAATATTATCGCAACACCCACAGTCCACAGACCAGGAGAAAATCCCTGCTAGGAATTCGATATACGCGCATGCGCGACATTTCGCGGTGAGTGACGGCCCATCCTAAAAGCATTCGTTCCACAACCACTGAACGAACAACAGACGACAATCTTTCACGTGTTCTAATGGGTACAGCTTTAAGATTACCTCACAGAGGCACAGCGATTTAATCTAGAATATTATCGCAACACCCACAGAACACATTAGAGGTGCGCTCACTACACGCTACTCTCAACTGCTCGATGTTTTCAGTCTGTGTAGTAGCGTAAAGCTCTGACGTGTCACACTTCCCACCAATAGCAGCCCTCTAGTCCACCAGGCAGTAAACATTCCCCCCGCACCGCACCAGAAACGACTTCACCTTGCAGGGATTTTCTCGATGGCTGCTGTTACTGAAGAGTTAATCTAACCGAGAACAGGGTTCAGGAGTGAGCGTCTATTGCAGATTACTGGCACCAGTGGGCTGCTCAGAGTGCAGTGGGATAGCATTCTGCAGCACGAACTGCAGGGACCAGGCCGTGGGCTCTTACCACCGCTACGAATGCCATTACATGGACCTGTTGGTGGGCTCTGGTATGAGCATCCTGTGCCACCTTGCACTTCGTATGTTAACACAATCCGGGCTTCAGCACTTTCTGGGCATGAAGGATACCTTGCAAGAGTCCTTCCTACAACCAAACATGCACCCAGGTAATTAAAACTTCTTCAAGGTCACATCATTTATCTAATTCCTGTCGTCTATCATTTATGTGCAATTTTGTTATTACAGGGGGCTATGCGAGCGTGTACAACCTGGTGACCCACGCAGATGAACGCCCAGCAAAAGACTTCATGCACAGGACGTTAATGGCCCTGTTTCTGTTACGCTGTCTACAAGAGGCACACTTTTTCCAAACAAACACAAACAACAGTAAGATCCTAACTGACTAACTAACTAACTAGATGGTTTATCGAACTCGAAGGTTCATCAAAGTCTAAACTTGTGTTTTGTCTCATAACCATACTGCCAACATTATTTCCAAAACATTACGTCATATAAACTTTAACCTCCATATCAGATGAAGGAAAATGATCTTAATGAAACAGTTAGATGCAATTTATATTGCGGTGGTCTAGCGGTTAGAACGCTGGCCTTGTAATCCTGGGGGTCTCGGGTTCGATTCCCGGCGGTGCCCGAATTTATAACTTGTGTTGGGCAAGGCCGTGGTCTAGGCAACACGGAGTTTTCCTCCGTGGCATCCCAACAATTACTCCATTCACACACAGAAGAAGGCAATGGCAAACCACTTCTGGATCATCTGCCAAGAACGTATATGAACAGGTCCCAGTCCGAGAAAAGGATGGAAGGATCCTGTTCATATGGACCTGTCGTCAGACAGAACACTAAATAATAATAGTGATGCATACTCATTCTTAACCTGAACACTAGATTGGGGTGCCACGCTTTATTCACAGAATCTATTTTACTGGAGGCTGAGTGGGTCTGGATGCAGAGGCTAGAGAAAAGAATTTTCTGTCCCTGCCAGAGATTGAACCCCAGTCGCCAAATCCATAGCACAAACTGTATTAACCGAGCTCATGTACGTCTGAGTACCTTCCTGTTTTACGATGGTACTAACAGTAAACTATGCAAGCCCACGTCAGTTTGAAATTGGCAGAGAATGAATTAGTCTACTGATTAATCTCCTTCTTCAAAGCAGACACACTGAGTCCTGATGAGCTGTTCATTGGTTCCCTAATCCTCCGTCACCTGCAGCTTCTACAGTTCAATGCTCACGAGATCTTTGAAACACAAATGGAAGCTCCAAACAAATTCCGAGGTTCCAAAACTCTTTACGTGGGAGTTGGAATATACCCTACAGTGGCCATGTTCAACCACGACTGTCACCCTGCACTTGCGAGGTGAGTGAAAACTTAAAAATGTCAAGCCTCAACAAATATACGAATGCTCGTATTTATATTGTCTGCATTTAAATGGGATTTCTTGGAGTTAAAACCCAGTCTTTATTGGACACAAAATCTTTTCTGCTTACGAATGCTGTAAAAGTGTCTTATCTCAAATGTAAAGCACTAATGAAGGAAATATTTAGAATAAAGCCAATATATAAACTTCCTTTCCGTATAGACGTATTTACGTCAAATTCTCCGGAACCGTGGTTCCACTGACAACTTTTTTCTAAATGAACACACTTAAAATCCCTTCTTACCACAATTTCACGTAAATTATACTCAGATATCAATTAACAGTGAAACAGAACGACATTACTTTTCCCTTTATGAGAGACGCTGCATCTAGAATCTTGAAACACCCTGTACCTTCGAGTTTCATGTCTTGTGTTACGTGTGGTTTCCTAAACAGGTATTTCGTGGGCAAATACATCGTACTGCGAGCGATACGTCCATTGGACACTGGAGACTGTGTCTCAGAGAATTATGGGCCAATATTCACCAAGCGACCCTTGGATTTCCGGCAGAGAACTCTGTCTTCCCGTTACTGGTTCAAATGCAGTTGTCAAGCTTGTACTGAGGACTGGCCGACTTACGATACTCTGACCAGTGACAGTCTTCGACTGAGGTAAGCACTGCACGGGTATGTGAAACTATAAATGGCCATAAATACGTATCAACATATAAATACTTGCCCTATAAGAATGCAGAAATATAAAACAAGACACAACACATGTTGAATAAAACTACTGATGCCTTTTACTAACCATAGTAAAACCCCTTTATGTTGGACACTTTTAATTGGAACTGGCGAATATCCTGTAATTTTACGTGACCACAATACCCTATATCTTGGACACTTTTAATTGGAACTGACGAATATCCTATAATTTTACGTGACCACAATACCCTATATCTTGGACACTTTTGATTGGAACTGGCGAATATCCTGTAATTTTACGTGACCACAATACCCTATATCTTGGACACCCCTTTATGTTGGACACTTTTGATTGGAACTGGCGAATATCCTGTAATTTTACGTGACCACAATACCCTATATCTTGGACACCCCTTTATGTTGGACACTTTTGATTGGAACTGGCGAATATCCTGTAATTTTACGTGACCACAATACCCTATATCTTGGACACCCCTTTATGTTGGACACTTTTGATTGGAACTGACGAATATCCTATAATTTTACGTGACCACAATACCCTATATCTTGGTCACCCATTTATCCTGGAACTTGGTCACCCCTTTTTTTGTAAGTTGGACAGGTTCATGCACTTAACTTCGATGCTTTTCAGGGAAACTTTTTCAGTTACATATTTTGTTATTTTGAATTTCTGACTGATGAATGCCTCCTCTCTGGAGGATTATCTTATGGACATTGAACTTTAGAAGATGTTATTGAGGCTAGGGTGTAATGTGCAATGAATGGGAGTGGGCTTCAAAAGATTATTATTAATACTATTGTCATTAATTCTTAATTGTAGTAAGCCTAGAGTAGTTAGTGTAAGTAAATAGATTATATTGTCATTAGACCACAATCTGATTTTTCTCTTTCCATCTTGGACACCTCTGTAAGTTGGACAAATTTTTGTGGAACCCCAAGTGTCCAACTTAGAGAGGTTTTACTGTATAACAGACTTAGAAGTTTAAGCTACAGAGATTATTTGTACTCACTCTCCAGGTGTCCGACGAAGGGTTGCAAACAGCTCAGCAGGAAAGAGCACCAGAGATGCCCAAAATGTAAGAAGCACGTGCCTTCACAGGAGGAAGTTGTGAAGGAGATGACGGGAAGATTCTCCGAGGGAATGGAGGCCATGGAAGCTGGCGAAGTGGACAGGGCGGTGCAACTATTCTGCTCTTATCTGGATACCATGTACGCGGTGGCAGCGCCTCCGTGCCGAGACATGAGCCTGTGCCAGGATGCTTTACGGGTGTGCCTCGCCAACGGTGGGAACACGTGGATAATGAGGAAGTGAAGCTGTGGAAGGGAAAGGTACAGCAATACAGGTCAACAGAAATAATTCTCCGACATATCATTTCTTCAAACACAACTGTTTCAAATTAGCGCTGATAAATTAAAACACTGTATTTGCTGAAGGTTATGGAATGTGAATGTGAGTAGGAAGATCCCAAGTATAACTGCAGACACTCGTCACAAGTAATTTTAAAATCTGTGACAGTAAATTGTACAGAACAGCGCACAACTGGAATGACTTCTGTTATGATTTTCGGTGTATACTTTTTCATCCCATGGAGAGACAGACTGTGAATCAAAATTTCTGCGCTAATATTCCGCAGCGTACACGAAAATGTCGCAGAAAGAGACTGGTTTCTCCCCGAGTCCCCTAAAACATTTAGATCAAATACTGATAACCTAAAAATAAAGAAACATTAAATAAAATCGTCTGCGCAAAAGAATTTCTGACTTCAAAACAGCACAACACATCCCTCACCCTTTGCGACCCTTTCCTGTTTCCAAAATTCAGATTGGAATTTGCGGAGAAGAGATTTCAAAACTTCAAAGAAAAGTCCCGTCACCCCACAAGCTTCAAGATTACAGCCGCGGACTGCATATGCCACTGAAATGGATATAACTGCCGTATCACAATACAGGGTTCAGCAAGTATTCAAAAATAGTGAGGTTATGAAGAACACGGTGCCGAAAAACTTTGCGACTTTAACCGCAGAAGGGGTAAGAGGCAATATGGGCAGCAGCTCCATGAAAAGCTGACCTTTACTCGGATGGCTTCATTCCCCTGTTCACACCGACAACCGGTAACCGTGGAAAATGGTATAAAGTCCTGTGGCACGTGGAAATGTCACATTTCTAAGCAACTTTCTACCGTCATTTCTTGGTTTACATGAAGCAGAAAAATGATAAAATCTGTTATTTTGGTTAACAGCTTCGTAGGGTAATTTTTTTTTTTGGAAACCTTCGTCATCTTAAAACATGGTCTTAAAAGATTTCTTCAAAACATCTGGATCGCGGTAATGCCACCGTTAATTATTATTACTCAAGTGGGAAGTTTGTGTGATGTTTGGCGCTGCATTTCATCGGCCAGTTTTTCAAATTTGGGAGTGTAGGATGATGTTGCTGCTCGCAAACAATCATCAAGATGGGCATCAGTAAGTCGAGATCTGCGCTTTGATTTTATGATGTCCGTGGTTGAACGGCCTTCATTACTCAGTATCACATCTTTCCGTAACGAGGAGGGCACCCAAAAAAAAAAGCCTTCGCGGGCACCGTGTTGGGGACCACTGCTCCAGAACATATGTATCCACCTACAAGTCCACTTGGCTTTACCAGTCACAAGGCCTACATCAAAATACACATTACGAATGAAAAGCGAGTATTTTAAATTCAAAACAAACATCGTAACACTTGATTGTAATTTTTCTGATTACTTCATAGAAGACAAACTAAAGAACTAACCTTGTGCTGGGTTTGAGATTAACAAGTCTTTACATTAAAACCACGTAACACAAGAGGCAAATAACACCAGTTTTTGGTCACCAACTTAAGACTAAAAATACACAAAGTCTACTTGATGCAAAACATTACAACGTACACTCAAACTCTGAAACACAGCAGGAGACGGAAGAACGTCGATTTCTCAGAGACATTTCCCCGACAATGCTCGAGGCAAAAATCTGTAAGAAATACCCAAACTCACCACGGAAAAATGCAAATACAAAATCTACAAATCGAACAAGTGTGCGAAATGCCTTCTGCGGCTCAGAACGAAATATTCCAAGAGGTGCGGGAACGGGCAAGAACAGATTTGGAGCCACGGCACTCTCTAAATGGCTGAGGAATGGATAATTTTATGGACTACAAATATAAAAACCAACTACTTCTAAATATTTCTCTGCCTTTATAATCAAGATTGAAAAATACACGCATAATCCCGTGAAGCTGATTCACATAAACTCACAAAATCCTATATTAGTTTATACATAATTATAATAATCCTCATTTATTTATGACTTAACTATATAGACTTCTGAATATTATAATGCACCTTAAATCTTTTAATAACGCAAATAGGAATAAAAATTATGAAACTAATGGATGAAGCAGTCTTGAAAGGGCGTGCCGACTGGTACGGAAGTAACGTGGCGACGATCTACTCACCGAACGCGACTACGATATACAAAAAAAAAGTAAAACTCACAAGGCACATCCTGGCAGTACGCAGCGGCACACGAACGTAACATCGCCATCGTCACGGCACTTGGTAACACTGCGATGATGACTAGTCCGATATGACATCAACAACTTGGGAAATTAAGCTGATGAACGAGTGAGTATATGAACGAGCGATCCAGATGCGGTAACGACATCGTGAGGATGGACAGCGATACGTGACAGTGGCAGTACGTGTAGGCTCCATAACACACATCAACACTCTTAAATAGCGTTACAAATTGCGATCAATTAAATACTTTTAAGAAGCAGATCAAATGTACCCAGATGTGAACAATTTGCTGTAACTATGAACGACTACGTACCTCAGACAACATCAAAGAGCTGTCATTTTTTCTTGGCCCCTCTTCGGTTTTTTTGACTCAGACTTTGTTCCGCTCGCCACCCTTTCGTCATCACTGCTCGTTGCAAAGCGTCTTGCTGGGGCGGACGTCGCTGAACAGCCCGAATCGGACTTATTCACAGTTCCGGCTACACTGCCCGTAGTCCCCGCGCTCCTGTACGGACCCGAGAAAGTACCGCAAAGTTGAGATTTAGCAGGGACCGAGCGCCCGGCAGCGACCGAGTTAATACAATTGTTACGCTGGCGTGATTTGGCAAATACAGACATCAGAAGGTCTGTCTTTGTCGCTCGCTTTGAACTGCCCTTAGATGGTTTCCTTGCCGTCTTTCCTCGCTTTCCGCACTGTCGGTCTTCTACCAGGACACCCGATAAACACGGCACGTGATGCCTCTTGACGCCTCTGCCCTCTTCATAGCGCTGCTCTAAATCGATACATTTCTCCCTCTCCCTGTGGTTATTGAGTCTTTGATCAAGGGCTACCCTACGAGTTTCATGTCGCTCCGCCACTGTATCCGTGTCGGAGGTGTCGTCTTCACTGTCCACGATGATTCGATGCCACCGTTTCTTCTTACTGCTATGGTGCTTTCTACTTGAATGACTGAATTTTGGTTTTGGGGTTTCTTCCGACAGCCTCAGTGGCTTGAAAACCTCCTGTTCAGTGTTTTCCAGATCCTCCAGAACAGCAGGCGAGGATACTCCTTCATGCCCTAACACTGGCTGAGTGTCTTTCAGAAGACTGTCCCATTCCGCTACCTTGCTCTCTTCCACATCACTGCTAGGTCCTGTGTCAGTCACAAACTTCCCAAGAGGTGCCCTCAACCTAAACTCTGCCAATCCAAACTCCGACGGAGGCCGAACCTGTTCCGCCTCATCATGGAACTCATATATGTCATACGACCTTGAAACGGCAACATCCAGTGGCAAGGATGGTGGTGTCTGCTGCCTATTTTCTTCGGTACCGCCATTGGGTTGACTCATGGTCTCACACTTAACCATATTCGACACAGTCTTTTTCTTCTTCTCTTCCAAAGAAGCATATCGATTTGTGGACAGAGGAGTCTTCCGGACCGATGGGAAACGAAATCTAACATCAGAGTCGAGTCCTCTGGACTTTTTACGAGATACTCCACTCCACATTGCTGCTCCAATAGTTCCCGGAAGGCCATTACGTATCCTCCTGTCCCGCGCATTCAGAGCCCTCAATGCTGCTACAGCCTTTGCTTTAATAGAATCCTCATCATTTGCACCGCACAAACTCTCCGACCTCGGTTGGGAGGACTTTACTTTTGCGCCATTTCTCCAGTCGGTCCTGGAAGATTCGGACAACTTCTCTTGCTCCTGCCTTCTTCCTACATCTGCAGACCTCGCGACTGCCGCTGTTGCTCTCTCTAGTTGTTCTTCTTCTGCGCTGTTGCAAGCGGTTCTCCCTGTGCCGTCTGCCTCCTGCACAGCAGCCGTACCGCTCCCTTCACCTTTCCAACTTGAAATGCACTTCACAACTGAACGATCTTTCGTCTCTCCCGACGTCTCACTATCCGCAAAGCCGGCAGTCTGCGACTTACAAGGTTCACTGTCCACTAAACTCTGCTCGGAACAAAAATTCGAAATTCTGATGCTCAGGGGCAGACTGTCGGTGTCAACTTCTGATGCTGCGCTCTCATTGCTTGTGAGGGGGGAGGATGTCCTGGTGCGCTCCAGAGGGCTGTCAGTGCTCAACCGACGATACTGCTGTCCGCGGTGAGCTCTGGCTACGTGACGGTTCCTGTTGCTCTCGCTGGTGAACCTGCGAAATATTTCACAACATTAAGATCCATGAGTGAGGCCTACCTAATTTTCCTTTTTCATTCCCACGGCGTTTGCCCGAGGTTGTTCAAAAACAAATGGATTAAAAGGATTACACTACAATTACGTACAGCAGTGTCCATTCTCTTAGGTATATTTGATATTTATTGTGAATATTAACCTCAAACAACGTAACTTAGAAATGGGAGAAATCTTCAGTTTAAACGCACTTATGGAATCATCCACAAAGAAAATAGAATCACCAAAAAGACTGAACCAGTCCACTTCAGAACAACAGAACAGGGTTTTGAGCGGCAACCAAATGTTTGGTATTGACCAATGTTTCGACAGACATCGCAGATTTAAAGGTGGGAACGAGGTCCGGCCAGATCTAAGGATATTAACCATCCATGCCTGGGTGGAAGTTTGAAAAGACATCCTGTACTCTGATAGAAACACAAGCCTGATGTTCAGACAAATCCAGTCTGATCTAAACCATTATTATGAATCTTAGAATAAAAGAAACAAAAATATCTGTCTGAATGATACATCTGTCCTCGTTCTGACATTTTCCCTTCAAATGACTAATGGAAAACAGTGGCTCCCTAGTAATCATTAGCAGTTTGTTAATGTTTCAAATCAATTATCTGCTTCCAGGAACTAAATATATTTGTGATACACATCAATACCTGGAACAATTTAAACTGTATTGCACGTAGAAACATTCTGAAACTTTGGAACTGAAGGTTAGGTTAGGTTACCACATTAAAATGTTCATGAACTCACTCTTGTCCTTTGTTTTGATTAATGAAATACACACGCTTAACCTCACAAAACAGAGGAAATATAATAGCATATATGTTGCTTTACTCAAGCATTTACAGACTTCCTAGATCTTACAGTATTACAAATAATCTCGGGAGAAAATAAAAATTCTGGTATTTATCTGAGAATAAACACAGTCTACAAAGTATTAGACAATACAAGATTTATAAAAAAAGGTTTCCTGTTGTCACCAATGTGATTTCTGTGAACGTTTTCTTCCGACACGGTAACGTATTCACATTTGACTGCCATCTATGTACTCACCGCCATAAGAACCTCAAATCCAAATTAAAATTATACGTTAAAATTAAATTACTGTTGCGGATTTTCAGATAGGCAGATTCTATTTATGTTTTATAAAATCTATGTTACAAATATGAACTATTGCACATTCGAGCATCAATGCACAGAATTCGTCTCGTTACCGACCCACCTCTCATCACAGTCGACACAGTTGAAGGGCTGCTCGCCGGCAGATCCGCTGCTGTGACGCCGATTTGCCATCTTGAGCCCACGACCCAGTAATCGCGCTACAGGCTGTGTAAGCAATGGACGGCCAAGACTTTCAACAGGAGATCCAACAGAAGGGCTGGCAGATACAAAGAAAACTTTGTGAACTGAAGGCAACAAATTATATTCCATGTACTAAAGAACTGAAGGCAATTTGTGGTTGGCAGTTATGTGGGCTGAGGTTTGGAGCTCAAAACTCCCAAATTAAGACGCAGGAGGGTCCGTTGTGGTGCTGAAGTATAGGAGAATAAGATGGTACAGACATATAATTTAGATGGGCGAGATAAGAAATATATGCAGAATTTTGGTAGGACAATCTCTTTGATAATAGCACCATAGGTTCATGTTAGCAGCGTTTAAGTTTCACGTACTGCTGTGACAGAGTCAATGAATTTGACTGGGTGGACAGCCTGTGCAGTATCATTTTGGATAAATGTCCGAAATTTAATTACAGTGTAACTGAAATAGAATGAGTAGGGTTTGTCATAAGAACTTCATTTCAGAGAGGAAAAATCAATGGGAAACTGGCATCATAAATTCCTTAATGGAAAATGGTATATAAAATGAGGTGACTTTGTGGTCCGTCGGTCTTCACAGCCGGAGCCCAACGTGAAACTTCAGATTTTCAGAATGAGCCACATCACATGCTGCAAGTTATCTGATGCTTCAGCAAACACCGAAGGGTAAATATGTGTTGGTTCGGAACCTTCTGGAAGGCTTATTAAGGAAGGCAACGAGTGGCAAATGGGATACGATGGATCTGAGAGGCAGGTTGGAAGAAAGGCCGGTATTCAACTTGTGGTGAGCACGTGGTCAAGGAAAAGAGGTACAAGATTTCAACATTTTGAAAAGCAAAAACAAAAATATGATCAGCTGTTTTGTAATGGAAGACCAGTGTATTCCGATCACGGCATTTAGAACCAGCCAGCTTTCACATCTTGGTACACCACGTCCATCAACCAAGTTCCTTGCAAGTCTACAAGTTTATTCTCACACACGGAAGCACAGCAAATTATGGTTCAAATGAGGGTGGGCTTGCGGGTATGCTGTGAACACTGGGCAGAATGTTGGTGGGAATTATCGGGGCACAGCAAATAGCGGGAAGGACTTTTGTTTCCAAAGAATGGTTTCTAATCTGCAGTCAGTTGAAAGTACAGGATGCTATAGTAAATATGAAAAAAACAATCATTTTTATATCTCCATTAAATGGACAATGAAATGAGCTGAGATGCTGTAACACCTCTGATAAAAGAGCCAATGACGGCAGAAAACTACAGTGAATGAATAACCACAAATGAAAGCAGATTACCCACCTCTCCAACAAGATTTAGAATCACTATGTTTCTGGCTCACTACTTCCATCTGTATATAATGTACTTGATTTGCCACGCTGGCGTGGTTGTATCCCAGTAACGGAATATAACACCGATTTAGTACAACTCAGTTCACCAGCATAACAATACCAACTATAAATCAATTACCTGGATTGGGAATGATTTCTTTTTCCATGGTAAAAACACTTTCTCTTCCCAACAGATACACCACAACAAACTTAATATCAAACTGGATACTGGGAACGACACGTTCTTCAAGTGCCTGAGCACTGCGGGTCCCGACTTTTCGTTGGTTTTGATCTATAGACGTTCGGTAGGACTCCTTGGACGAGGGATCGGCCCGTCGCAAGGCCTCTACCTGTACACAGGACAGCACGACACAACATCCATGGCTTGAGTGGGATTCGAACCCACGGTCCCAGCGACCAAGCGGCACAAGGTCCACGCGGCCACTGCGGACCCCCAATATCAAACACTGTGGCCAAATAGCTACACCTCTGCTTCATATTCAGGAGGTCTTGGGTTCAAATCATGACGTTTATCATGTTTTTCTCAGCGTAGTACCTTAAATTAGGCCATGACCACTTCTTTCCAAGTCATTATTCAGTCATCATCCTATCATCTGATACTATGTAGTCCGAGCTATTGTCGCCCTCGGTGGACTAGTGGTTAGCGCGCTCGCTGCTGGACCTAAGGTTCGCAGGTTCAAACCCGGCGGAGGTTGATGGATTTTTAATGGTGATAAAAATCCGTAGCACAACTTCCTTTGGAGGGGAAGTAAAGCCGGCGGCCCCATGTCATCGATTTACGGCGTGTAAAAGAACCTTACCAGCATGAAAGAGGTGTTTTGTAAGCAAAATTCAGTGGCCATTTCTCACCAAAGTCTCTCCTGATTTACTACTAGATGGCTCTAGCAGACAAATTAGGATTGAGTAGAAATTGTGCAGAGGCAGTGGACTCGTCAATCATAAATACACACTTCAAAACACAAAGAAACCTCCCACATGGGAGGAGGCCAGGGCTCGAGTTCTGGCCGTCGCGCCGCGGAAGGAGGAGTCCGAGCTACTAACAGCATTGTTAAACAAATCACAAATGAATAAACAAACACCGCACTGTACAAAATAAAGAACTGAGTTACCAGGTCAACAAACCTGCAGGTTCTTGAGGCACATATTCATACCTTGGCACCTGAGTAGCAGGGGGAGAAGGTTGCGACCGATTCTTGCCCAGAAAGTTGTTAAGGGCCCTTGTCAGTAGGCCCCCAAGTGCTGATGTCATATGACTGCGCAGTCCCTCATCACCACCGCCACTACCACCAGTACTGTGATTACTGCCACCCAACCTGAAATGTAATGGCTATGCTAATCCCATACTCGAGAAATATCTTTCTTACACAATACAATCTTTCTGATACCTATATGAAGTGTATGTACAAGAAAACGCTAAATCGTAACACATTCTCGTCTTCAAGAATGAGATCCACGTACTGGCTTTAAAATATTTCTGGTGTCTGCAGGGTTAGAGCTCCACGCTAATTCTGCCACCTGTCTTCACGTTACATCTTTCCATCTTCCCTCTATATGACAATTTCTTCATCTCCGTTAACTGACTGCATGTCCTGACAATTCAACAGTCCTTCTACGCTCATTTTGCTTACCAACATACACTGCAACTAAGTACCAGTTTATCCTGCTACATACTAACTAACTAACTAACTAACTAACTAGATGGCTTACCGAACCTGAGGGTTCATAACTTTTCCAGGTAAAAATTGTGAGAGATACAAGCTGTTGCAGGAGCAAATTTAAAATAATATATAACTCTATAATAGTTTGTACACATTTAAATAAAATTTATATCTCAGCGTACGAAATGATAATTTGTAATTTCTGAATAAGTATTATTAAAGATAACGATAATGCAAAAATAGTGACAATAGAGGTTTCTTGGGCCTTGGGCCCAACTGGAAAACTGTTCTGGCCAGAGCGAGGAAAAAAAAAAAGTTGGACCACCCTGGTTTAGGATATGTACCGTCACTCACCCATCAGGACGCTGATCTGGCAGCTTGCCTGCAAGGTTCTGACGTTCTACATGAGCTACTCCGACATGATCTGCAAGTCCCTGCTCATCGGGCAGAAGTTCCTTACATACGAGGCAGACGTGTCGTTTCGGTTCTCCGCTTTCCTCGGATGCCGAGCTAGGAACAATACGCGGTCGTTCTGAAAGACACAACAGCATAAAATTTCTGTACTGAATGTTCACAGATTGAGAGACGATGAAGTAATTTTACGCATCCACCCGCCACTACTACATGTGCCAAAACAACTGTGAGCAAGCACTGATATGACAAAATGAGCGACTCTTGTGCTGCACAACTCGAGGGAAAGGTAACATTACACAGAAACAAAAGCATAATACACAACTGCATCGACAACTTCCAATCTGTGGACAGGACAAGCACGGCAGAAAATCTAGTGTACAAAGGAACGCCCTATAATGTCAAACATCATATCAGGGACCGAGAAAAGAACGCAGCATCTCTTCAAAATCGGGGTAACCAACAGAGATAAATAACCCTTTCAAGAACAATTTTTTTTATTATCCAAACTTTCTTGTCCAAAAAATACAGCCTACGTGCAGTCCAGCTGGAGGCTCATAATATGGGAATTTAAACCACAAATTCTCAGCATAATACACAATATAATGTATTTTTCCCACAAAAACCTTATGGGCAAATTCAAAGTGGGAAGTATGATTCCCATTGTAATGATAAAGGAGAAAGAACTTTTAAGCATAAGAATCACACCTGGTAAGAACCAACGCGGAAAATAAATGCCGTAAATAAACACAACAAGCTTAAAAGATGATCTGTGGGCAGATATGAAAATAAACAGGTGGGGGGAGGGGGACATGAGATAAAGCCTGAATACTGTCATCAAAAACTACACGAGATGTGCATTTACAAGTTCAAATTTTTCAGTCGTGGGCCAGGACAATGTTACAGGGACAAAAAAGATGGCATCTTCCTTGAAAACAAAAAATTATTATACTTTAAAGTGGAAGAAAACAAACACATTCTCTTTAGTGAACATAAAACCAAACTGACAGCACATGTAAAACAGCATTCAGGTCTTCTTCTTCTTCTTCTATGGCTCTCCGGTTCGTATTCGGTCCACGGCCTCCTCAATTCTCCTCTTCCATTCGGAGTCTGTATGTCCGAGGCTTTGATCGAGGTTTCGAAACATCTTCCTTTTTACGTCGCAAGGTCGTTAGCCTTGCGACTAACCCCCAACCTGGAGGACCAGGGTACCTGTCTTAAGTCTGACCTCTCCCCCTCAACCAATCTGGCTAGGGAGGCCCTACCAGTAGCTCTTGGGGTCAAGCCCCACCACCACAACAAGGTGCAGGTACCATCAGTTAATAACACACAAAGCGCTGGAAAGTAAGCGGACAAGGTTTTGCCATGTGACCGACAATCAAGTACATTGCCAAAACATGATACACTTTCAAACTAAATGCCACATGTATATATATATATATATGTTATGTGTCCCACCTATGCCATCCTCCATATTTTTTTGTTTCCAGAAAAATAAAACAAGAAGTGTGTGTGTGTGGGGGGTGGGGGCATGATCACCTCAAAAGAACACTAAACAATAAATCTAGCTATTAATTCAAAACATCCTTTTGCGGAAATACAGGAAGCATGCATTTTCAACACAAAAAGAGGATGCAAACTTTCCCACAGTTAAAAAACAGTACAAAAATAATCATAAAAGGTCTGATTGTTAGTCGGCAACTCGTCACCACTGGAAACTCAATGACAACAATTTTTAAGCATAGCTGAAGGAAACCCACAGTAGTTCAGGCCAGATATGGAGAGTTCGGAAGGTTTTGCAGGTAACAGAAGTGACACATACTGATGACTGCTTGGGTGCGGTGGCGAGTGGAACTGTTGTGAGCTGCTGCGAGGTGATCTCTCAGAGCGGTAAGCCCCAGGAACCTACGGCTACACACAGGACACACCATGTCTTTGCTCTCATACCGAGCTAGCTGCATATCCTGAGTTCGTAAACCGCTGCGGCCGGAGACTGCGCGGGTTGTCACAGCTGCCTGTGCCTGCGCACGCAAAATGAACACATCAAACTACGATTACATGCACGTACACCCTACAAATCATACTGCAGCTCAGTGACAAATATCAGCAGATGTATCGTGAATGTACATCTTTAAAGATCACCCTTGGTTCCTTTATCTATGTGGTTTGTAATTTTTAAAGTTTGGAAAATACAAGTATGAGACTTCAGAGCTGACAATATTGAATGCAGCACAGTACCACTGCAACTGAAGATACTGCACCGCCATCCTCTTCCCTCCTGTCCCCCTCTCCTACCGTGTCCTCGACAAGCTTTGCGGCTCTACTGGACACCGCGTCAGTAGGGGTACTAGCAGTGGAGGCAGAGGCAACAGTGGATGTAGCAGTGGCAGACTTTTGGTTGTCCAGGTCCATAATGTCAGCATCTTCCAGAGGCCAGCTGCCTTCTCCAAGTTGCTCTAGCATTGCCATCTCCTCATCTGTGGCACCCATGGCCTGCTGCAGTTCCCTCAGTCCACCGTTCGGGTTCACTTCCGCGGTCCCAGACTGTAGCAGGTCAACATATGGCGGATATCTGTTAGTAGTTTCCAATCCATCAGCAGAACGCTCGTTGTCCAGAATCTGTAACGAAAAGAATCTGAAGTGAATGTGTGATATGGGCCAGAAAGAAACTTCTTCCAGACTAAATGGCACAACAATCCAGAAGACAGCCATGTTCATTCTTACTGCCATGAGAATCTGATATATCACTCAATAAATATTCCATTTGTTTTGGAGGTTTATAAAATGCCACCCCCTACTTTGCGGAAAGAATGTAAATTACACATATCTGAAAACAATTAGGATACTGAAGAACACGAGAGCTTTTCGATCTATAGGCCCCACCTAGTATTGTTACGCTTGTAAAATCAAGATTATGTGCTGGGCACGTAGCTAGGATAAAGGAAATAAGAAAAGAATACTGAATTTTGGTGGAAATTGTTATCATGGATGACTATGAAGGCAATGGAAGGAGAGAGTCAATTAATGAACATTGCTGGATACTTGGAAGACCCGTTCTTCAAATCCCTGAGCACTGCGGGTCCCAACGTTTCGTTGGCTTGACCTATGGACATTCGGTAAGACTCCTTGGACGAGGGATCGGCCCGTCGCAAGGCCTCTACCTGTACACAGGACAGCACAACACATAAAAACGTGGACAAACATCCATGGCTTGAGTGGGATTCGAACCCACGGTCCCAGCGACCAAGCGGCACAAGGCCCACGCCTCAGACCGCGCGGCCAATGCGGACCCCACGAACATTGCAAATCCACAATATTTGAAGAAACTGGAGGCTGAGAGAGAATGCGATAGTTATGAAATTATAAATGGTGAATGGAAATAGAGAGGGGGAAAAGTGATAATTGCCAAATGGTCCAAAGGTAAACATGACAAGGTGTTAAAAGGTTAAACCAAAAGTAACCAGTCCTTCTGATTACAATTCCAGCACAGCGTCATGCAACATGCTTACCTGGTTAACAGAGTCCAGTATAGAGCCCAGACTTGCAGAATTGGACTGGAAGAAGGTGCCGTCGTCCTGACTGGAGTCTGCATTCCAGTTCATGTCTGGGTTCACTTCTCTACTCCAAGTCATTTCTTGTGACCACTGACCTGCTGTGTACACCCACTCGCTGTTATCCACCAGACCTTCGAACCAACCAGCCTGCTTCTGCCCCTCACCTGATGCTGGCCAATTGGCTGAATTCATACTCTGCTGTAAGCCCCTTCCTTTTTTCAGCCATTCAGACGTTACATTTGCTTGATGCTCTGTCCAGACAGTGGCAATGCCAGACAGCCCTGTTGCTGCAACGTCATTTCTAGCTCCTGCATTTGATGATATCTGAGTTGGGTCTGTTCCCTGCTGGGCCCCATCTAGTGCTGAATTCTGTACTGCATTTTCAGTATCTAAGATGTGTTCATTATCTGTCTCCGACGTAGGTTTCTCCGCAGATGCGCAAGATTCATCGGCTTCCGTCTCTTGCGAACTCGTGCTCTGCGTGCACGCAGACGAAAACTGTTCAACATCCATATTTTGCATCAAAGTGTATGTCCGTTCAGGTTCCGCAGTGTAACCCTCTTCACCTTCTACATTCTGAACCGCAGAGCACTGTTCTTCGCACTCCGTATTTTCATTTAAAACGACACAAGAACGTTCAGTTTCCAGATTTTGAACCGCAGAAGAAAAAGGATGTTCAGATTCCACACTTTCCACCAAAGATGAGCAAGATTCATCAAACTGTGTGTTGTGAACAGATGAATATGCCTGTTCTATTTCCACGCTATGAAGTACAGACTCAGGGTCTTGTCTATTTTTCACGCTTTGGCGATCAGAGTTACACGGTTCAGTTTCTGTTTTTTGATTCTCAGAACTAGGCTGTTCAGTTTCCACACGCTGAGTCGCAAAATTGGGCTGTTCGGTTCGAATAATCTGACCGACAAGCTGAGAAGTGTCTTTAGGTGTTGTATTCTGAAGAGCATACGAATGCCACTGTTCGCAGTCTGTTTTTTGCACATCTGTCGGGATAGACGGCTGATACCTCTCAGACATCCGCTTGTGCATGAGCGACAGTTTGTGTTTCATCAAGTTGTAATTAGTGGAGTAGTGCTTGTTGCATAATGTGCAGAAAAATATGGATCCTACACTGCTCTTTCGCTTCTGCCTTGATCTGTCACTGTTACAAACCCGTGCATTCTCCGGACCCTCACTTTCTAGTTTTACTAACGACTTCATCCTCTTCTTTTTCTTTTTCCTCCTGATAGCTTTTATGTCTGTTTCTGTATCCATAGGCCGATGTGCTGTCTTACAGATTTCTGGCAGCTCAATGGACTCACAACTATCCTGAGATTCTTCCTGCCCGGTCTCAATGTCTGTGACTATGAAATCATTCACCGCTGATCTCTTGTTCTTCATCAGTCTGGTCCGCAACTTCTGCTTCTTACGCCGCTTCCTCCTGAGATGCCCATTCCTATACTGCTTGCTATTGTTTCGCAGTTTCTTCTTTTTCTTCTTCTTACTGCTGGACGGGAAGAAGTGTTCGCCATTTACTATCATGGCCGCTATTTGCTCGTAAGTTGGCGCGTCAGTATCTTGACACAACGCAGTCATGACACTGGCATCTGGCAGATCTTGGCTACTGTCTTCTGTCTCACTAGTAACATCGGACCACGTGTACAGTTCCTCGTATGAAGTATTGCAACGTGTGCGACGGGCCTGTCGCAAAGGTCTTTCCACATTCACTTGTGATTCTTCTGCCTTCGTACCGCTCACAATGTTGACGGCCGAAGACGACAAGTCCAGCTGTACAATCTGATTATTCATGTCACCTTGCTGAATAATTATAGGATTCAAGTAATTTTCATGATGAATAGGAGAGTCTGTGTTTTCATTCTTAGCAGGTACAGCACCTTTTTCACCAGCTGCAATGTCTGAGCCCAAAATCTCGCTATTCATCTCCTGCTGTTCATCAGTCATTCTTTCTGCACATTCTTCCCAATCATCAACATTCCCTGTCTCCATATTTTCTACATCTTTTCTTTTCACATGCATGAACAATCCTACTTCATTCTCAACAGCCGGTTGACTTGTATTTATATCGAGATTACTTAATTCTTTCTCACGAAATTTATCTTCAATGACTTCTTCCCCATCAAGTGAGCTGACTGTTTCTTCTTTCCAACAAACAGAAGTACCCGTCTCCCCCGTCTCAGTGTTCAGGCGCTTCGCTGTTTTTTCTGCGACACTAACTAAAGTATTTGTTGTTTCTTCTGCAGTACAAGTCAATACGTTCATATTTTCTGCCTCACAGTTTAAATTAATTGTACCGTCTGTATCTGCAACTGACGTAACTGTGTCATCTTCCTCAGAAATCGAAACACTTAGCTCGTCCTTCGCACTGATCTCAACTGCCTTCACCTGATCTCCTTTTCCAACATATCCAAGACTTACATCTTCCTTCACAGAATATGTTGCCGGTTTATCTTCTTCCTCACTTATCAATCTGCACGCCTGATCTCCAACAATTGTCAAACATCTCTTCCTTCTCTTGCCAATTATAATCTTTATCTTTTGCCTTGTTTCCTCTGTCTTATTTGTCAGAGAGTTTGCTTTCTTCACGTCTTTCTGGAGTGTTTCTTTTGCGACGTCGACGAGACGATTTGCTTTCATCTTCTTACCAGTCAAATTCCTAACCTCTCTTCTCCTTCCTACTTTGATTTCCTCACAGCTTGAAACAGCCTCCACAACCGGTTCTTTTGCATGCCGCTCGGTTTCTTCCTCCTCACACAAAAGTGCAAGTCCATCTTGCTGTTCGCCAATGCCTAACCTGTTTCTTTCTGCCTCCTTTCCACTAATAGGTCTTAAATATTTCCCTTGGTCTACAGTAGAGTCTACAACCTCTCCACTGTCATATCTGTTTTCAGAATTGTGTTTTGATCTTCTCTTAGCAGCTATTAACTTCCTACCAACTACAGAGTTTGCTCTATCACTCCCCGCCACCCTCTCACCAATCAACTCGTCAGTTTCTTCCTCCTGCATTTCACAGCGAGTCTGGACAGCATCGCCCTTACACTGAGAACTGCGTTCATCCAGCTGTCTTTTCGATTTTGTCTTAGTGACCCCCGACTTCTTTCCAACTACAGAGCTTCTTCTCTCTCTTTGCATCTCTTTACGTCTTTCACCAACATCTAAAATTTTTATTCCATGTTCATCATCAACCAAATGGTCCGTTCTTTTATCCCTTCCAACACAAGTAACAGCGTTGTTCACCGGGTCAAGAGGAGATGCAGCCGATTCAAAACGGGGTCCAAATTTCTTTCTCTTCGTAACCATCAGTTTTCTGCCCACTGTAGAACTTGTCTCTTCATACAGATGAAGAGGAGTCACGATCTTTTCATTAACAACTGAAGAATTTGTTTCTTGGTTTCCTCCAAACAAACAGTTTCTCGTTTCCTCCTGCATAACAGTCGAGTCCGTGCTCCCATCATCTCTAGATTCCATTTCATCAAACTGTCTTTTTAGTTTTTTCTTAATATCTCCTTCATGACCGATAAGATACACTGAATTTTCCACACGAGTACTGTCCTGAGATTCCACTTGCTCAGAGTAATTTCTTGTTTTTCCTTTATAAATCACTATATTTCCAGCTTCTGGCTGAATACCAGCGTGGACTCCGGAGACTGAGGCTGCTTCCGGATAGCCACCTGGGAGGCCGACTTTCTGGTGGGCCCGTGACTGAGTCCTACCTCTTTTCCCTTTCTTCACTGCCGATCTCCTAAATGTCGCAACATGATCTGGAATCTCAAGGGGCTCCTCTATATTATGCTGAGCCACATTTTCAGACTCAAAGACTTCACAAGCTCCTGTGACTGTGAGAGGATTTCTTTCAACCAATGATCCTTCAATAACCCTTGAATTCATCTGCCCAATCAAACAATTTTCATCAACAACTCCACAAACGTTAGAATATATTTCTTCAGTTGGCAAAGTCTTCTTCTGAATGACTTCCTTCAGCTTTGAAATCGGCAGCAAGTCATCATTGGAGTCTTCTTCGGTCGGCTGGGTCGACGCTTCGGCGGCTTCTTCCTTGTACCGCCCTTCCCACAATAGGATAGCGTTCTTGTGCTGAGCACGCTTCCGTTTCTGCTGCTTTGACAGTGATGCAGCCTTCTTGACATCCTGTTCCCATAAGTCTTTCTCAGCCTCATCTTTATCAGAGGTGACAGAGACACCCAAACACTCAGCCAAGGGTTTATCGTCACAATCCACCTCACCTTCCGAAGACAGACCGCCTGCTTCAACTACTGCCACTAAAATTTCCTCTTTACTAGGATGAATCTGCAATGGAATTTGGGGAATCTCAAATACAGCATCCTTCTTCTCAATGAGCGGTGATGGTTTTCTTATTTCGACCGTCTTCGTAACCTGTTTTAATCCAGTACCTTTCTTCACTGTGACCTTAGCCTGTTTCTTGCCTTGAACCAATAATGACTGCTCTTTCTTCGCTGTGTTCTTTCTCAGCATTTCACCATGGTCAGCATCGCTCTTCTTCTCCTCGCAACCTACTCCGAGCGGCTCAAATCCCACGGGGGAGAGTATTGGAATGTCACACAAATCTTCTACTTTGGGACTTGGAGTTTCTGTCTTCAAGTTCTCGATAGGCTCCTCTTTCTGCAGTTCTGGCATTTTGTCGTCTACATCACCGTTGGGAGGTCTACAAGTCCCCTTTCCAGTGCTGGAACATTTATCTTTTCTTTCGCTTACAACATCGCTCATACTATCACAACGGCGAGATTTCGTCTTTGCTCCTTTCAGAACGTCAATGTCGCCAGATTTCTTCTTTGTCCCAGTCAAAATAATGTTTGCTGGCTCACCGTTTTCCAATCTGCTGTTTGTTGTGACTGGACCTCCACCTCCAGATCCACCGATGCTCAGTCTCTTCTTTCTCTTTGCTGGATTATTAATGACAGATTCTGCGCCATTTTCAATACCATCACATTCCACCCTCTTCATTTCTATTTCACTTTCAGAGTGATTTAGCGGTTCTTTCCCATCTGGGCAGACGCCGTCGCTTTGCGTGATGGGACGCTGTTGGCCTGTCTCAACTACGCCGCCACTTACATTCGATGTGCTTTCAAACTTTCTATTTGTTTCAACTAGGCTGTAGTTTCTGGAGCTGCCAAGTTTCTTCTTTGATCCGACCGGACTGCTACTGACACTTCTTCTGACATTACCTTGTTTCTTTCTTGACACAACTGGACCACCGCCTAATTCAGTATTTCTGATTTGTTTCTTTGCTCCAGTGCAAGTACCGTTCACACCTTCCAATATTCCGATTCCAGCCGGACTATCACTGGAACTTTCTAATTCAACAAGTTTCTTATTTTTACTGACTGGTCTATTAGAGGCATCAAGTTTGGTTTTTGTTCTTAATGGATTTCCACTACCAATTTCTGTGCCATTGTGTTTCTTTTTTTTTGTTTTCCGTGGACTGCCGTTGGCACTTTGTGTCCTACTGACACTCCCGTTCAATACTACTGCGCCGTTACTGACATCTTCTGAGCTACAGGGTTTCTTTTTTTTGCCAACTGCACTGTTTCTGTCATTTTCCGTACCATTTTGTTTCTTTTTTGTTTTAATCGGACTGTTACTTAAATTTCTCGTATTATCAAGTCTCTTGTTTGCTTCAACTGGATTGCTATGGGTATTTTCAACAATATCAGGTTTCTTCTTTGCTGCAACTGGACTAGTCCTGAAAATTTTCTCGCTCTTTACCTTTCTTTTTGTTGTGCAACTGCGTATGTTTTCTGCACCAGTGAGCCATTTCTTTGTTGCATCAAGATTATCATCAGTACTGTTTGCGAGATCAAATTTCTTTCTTTTTATAATTCTGCTATTACTGGCACTCCTTTTGGTAACTTGTTTCTTAGACTCTGTTACACCAGGTTTTACCTTTGTACTTCCGTTTTCGCCGCTGTTTCCGACGTTAGCGAGGCTTCTCTTTGGCCCCAAATAATCCTCTTCTTTACCGGACGTGGCTGTGCTAACCTGATTATTATCCACATTCCTTGTTTTTGCTTTAGCAGCTGTTTTCTTGGGGCTTGTGGATGGTTCACCAGTGACCTCAGCGTTACCTTTAACTGCAGCTTTGCATTGCTGTGTATGCTTTAGCAGCGTGGAGGCAGAGGGGAACTGCGCACGGCAATGTGAACACGGGTGCGAACGCTCCACTTCATTAGAACCAACATCCTCCTCAGGAGGCACATAAATGCAAGTCTTGCGATGGCGTAGCTCTGCCGAACCATTATCAAACTGCAAGCCGCAACCCTTGCAGATGATGGGTTCGTCTGTGATCTCATCTGGGTGAGTGTAGCCCTTGTTGCGAAGGAAGCGTTCCTCAAGTTCTGACTGACTCAGCTTTGTCTTCCTCTTCATTAGAGTTTTCTGGCCGGAGACCAGTTTCTTTCGCTTGCCGGGCGATACCGTCTCATTCTCCTCTGTGCAAGGATGCTTCTTCGCAGACTTTTTTCTAACTTTCTTCGTGCTGGCAGCAACCGACGGCGGTGTCTCGGTGATGACACCTTCTAACATGGCGATGCGCATGGCAGCGAGGATGTTGGAAGTCTCGGTGCTGCCGCCAGTGCCGAAGTCTATATCAAATTCTTGCATGCCTATGTCTGGCCCATCATTCTTCTTTGTTGGCTCTGTTAGTTCACCACAAACCGAAGGCAAATTCTGCTTCTTCTTACTGCGACCCCTACACTTATGAACAGACGGCTGTTTAGTGTCTTCAGACCCATTCAAAGGAACTGGCTCAGATTTACTTGTAGCAGGTGACAAAGACCTGCCCCCTCTGCTGGCCTTTTTCTGCACATCACTACCTGTAGACTTTGACTGTGGTACTGACGCGACTGGCTGTGACTTCGACCGAGGCTGTTTCTTGACTGTGAGCTGCTGTTTGGGAACATAAGACTGCTCTGATGTAACAGAGGATGTGACAAATGGAGCTGCTGGCAGTTTCTTTGGGGTGCGAACAGTCAACTTCTTAGATGCCGAATCACTTGAATCTGCAGCGGTTACCTTGACCTGCATGCTCTGAACCACTCTGTGACCAGTCTTCTGGGATGTCCGCAGGACGCCAGATGCAAATGACACCTGGACAGAACACCAAAATACTGAACGTGCTTACTCGATGATTAGTAGTTACAATTCTTACCAAGAACATAAAGCATACATACGGTAAACATGGTCAGTCATCTCTGCTTGTTTTTTAATGAAATTTCCTAATAGAACTGAGGGTGTGGGTTAATAAATTCTACTAATGAAGAAGGTAACACTCAACACCCTGTAGTTCAGTATTATCTTGAAGATAATGCAGTTTCTCACTATGGCATCTCAAAGATATGAGGTCAGGAATATGTAATAATTCTGAAGAATGAAAATAATGTTTGGTAAGGATTTCAGGCATTTTCACTAAGCAGACTTCTCACTCCTTCCGTGTGAATAACACTGATTGTCATTGCTGGACAATCAATTCCACTGAACACTATTAATGAGGGTCGTCCAATGGTGTAAACACATTTTATATTTTATATAATTTTCCTTTCAATACTAACAGACCACTCTGATTTATGACTGAAACAAATACGAAGTTACAAATAAATATTTGTGCCTTTCAAAATCAAACTAAAATCGACTAAAATCATCAATATGGTGATGTAGGACCCTTTCAACACTTTTATACAAGTCTCGGGGGAGAAGAAATTTTCTCACGAGCTTTCGACCAGTGTATGGGACCGGTGCCAACCCAGCATCGTGAGGAAATTGGGGAGCTACAATGAGTAGCGTAATCCGGTCAGGAAAGCTAGCAATGGCTGGGGGTTCGTCGTGCTGACCACACATCACCCTGCATCTGGTTGGATGATCGTTCACCTCTGCTTAGGCATGTGAACGTGAGGCCAGCAGCCAGCTAGTCGGCTTTGGCTCTCTGGAGCTGTTACGCCACGGATTTAATTTAATTTAATTTAATTTAATTCCAAATAACAGCTTATGCAATTACACAGGCCAAAAATACTGAAGTCTGAAATGAAGATTTGAACATGGTGATATGGGACAGAGTGCTAAGGAGAATATTTGGACCCAAGAGCAACGAAGCGACAAGAGTCTGCAAATAAACAAACTATCTAATCTTTACTAAATACAATCAAGGAGGATGAGATGTGTGGTTCATGTAGTGCATCTAGGTAAGACAGAAATGTGCAAAATTTTTTTGGCTTGATAGCCTGGAAGGAAGAGGTCATACATAAGACCTTGGCATAGATGGGATAATAAAATTAACAAGGATCTAAGGGAAATCGGGTGTGGACCAAATTCATCTTGTAATCATGACATGAACCAGTAGCAGGGTCTTGTAATCATGATAACTTCTGAGTTCCACAACAGACAGGTAACTTCTAGACGAGCTGAGCGTATTATCAACTTCCCAAGGAGTTAGTGTCGTTAAAATTGATTTTAGGGAAGCAGGATGTGGGAAAATGCAAATGGAATAGATTCAGGATCATGTAGCAATGATGAACTTTAGTATTACCAGTGATTAAGAATCTGATTCTCTTATTTACTACGCATCACATATAACATATACACAGACCCTATCTGTCCAATTGGGTAGCCAGTCCAAAAATAACTTTATGTTGTGGGTAAAATGTGGAGATCCATCATGCATAAACCACATATTCCGTCATATCGCCAATGACATAACCTCCAGCAGATGATGTATTCATTCATTAAAATGTACACATGCAGTACTAAAATTTGAGACCGCAGCTCCTAAGGTCCTATAAAGAGTGCCAGTTACTCCTGCCCAAAAATTTATTGTAAATTGATGTCTCATTTCTGTGCAATGTTGCCATATCTTGCTAACAAAACAGACATGACCATATGTTAACAGGAAATTTTTGGCTTGATTTTAGGACTAAAACACAATCCTCATTTTTTAATACGTAATTACAAATCACTTGTTGAGTGGCAGGCACTGCAGCATGCATACGTTCACCCAGAATGACATGCCTTGTTCCAACACCCAAAAACAGCCAAAATCAGATGTCGTCTCTGAACCAAAAGCATGAAACACGGTGAGGAAGGTCTGTGCCTCGTTAATTAACATCCATGAAAAATTGCAAATAGCACAATTGCATAAACTTCCTCCTGAAGTTCAAGCCACATTTACTTCAATGTTTCGTAACGTATGTTTGAAGAACTATGCCCGACCCACTGAATGACACGGCTAAATGGTTAGGACCCCTGGCTCGTATTCAGGAGGTCTGGGATGGGGTTTTAAAATAGGCCGCTACTACTTCCTTCCAAATTGTTTTCGGTTTATAAATAACTTTCCTTAGTTCTTCCCGGCAAATGTTGAGCTAATACCGTAAAACCGGCCGAATTTCGAGCTGTTTGCAAATTTAATATCTGGCTCAACTTACGCTACCGAGGAAAAGAAGTTTTGGCCTTATTATTTGTTAGTGGCAGCAAAGCATCCAATTCCATACTTTTAATTCACACTGACCACATAAGATAAGCTCCTCAGACACTTAACTACGATCTGGAGCTTTCACGGCAACCAAGTATAATGAATTCTTCTGGGTCGACCAGCCGCGTGAGGTCGTTTATTGAAGAAAATACCAATCTTTTGAGATCCAACTTCATCCTCGTCCTCAGGAACAGTACCCTGAGGATAAGGATGAAGATGTTCTCAAAATGTTGGCGTTTTCTTCAATAAACGACCTCACGCGGCTGGTCGACCCAGGAGAATTCATTATGCGTGGGTTCTACTTCTCATATTCCCCACCCAGAGAGCATGTTTGAGCTGAAATATCAAAACTAAAATGGCATACCAACATTGAATTAAACAAGAAATTACAAGCAGACAGTGGTTTTGATATGGACACAGAAAATTATGCAGTTTGGACAAGTGCAAATGATAAACAACCACAGCGAATAGCAAAATGACATTAATCCAGAACACTAAACACTTACATAGACACAACTACCTACAGCATTTTAACAGAATCTGACTAACCTCTCAGACACTAATTCTGAAAGAAATGTGACTAGCAATTCTACGGACGTAATTACCCAAAGTACAACTCGTATATAGGAACTGCATTGCACCAATCACTGTACTAGAAACAACTACTGAGTTTAGAGAACAGATCTGAGCTGTACATTTAATAAATAACAAAAAGAGAGCAAAGCATAATTAGAATAATTTTACAAATAATTTGGAGAATATAAGACTTGAGGTTCTCACAGCGGTGAGTATGAAGATATCCGTCTTCTGGGTTATTGCGCTGTGTAGTCTGGTCGATGTTAACCAATGAATATCGCCCTGATGACGGAGGCAGTATGACCTCTGAAACGATGATAAACATCGACCAGACTACACAGCGCGACATCCCAGAAGACAGAAATCTTCATACTCATCGCCCTGATGACGGAGGCAGTATGACCTCTGAAACGTTGGTTAACATCGACCAGACTACACAGCGCAACAACCCAGAAGACAGAAATCTTCACACTCATCGCCCTGATGATGGAGGCAGTATGACCTCTGAAACGTTGGTTAACATCGACCAGACTACACAGCGCAATAACCCAGAAGACGGATATCTTCAATTTGGAGAATACTTTATTAATTGGGAAAGCAGGAGAATGGGCCAAAAACAGCCTAAATCAGAAGAGATATCAAGTATGTGTTTGCAAAGAATTCCCTTTACAGCTACAAATGAAAACTGTCCATTTACGGACAATCCGTTTCAAAGATAAGAGGGACTGCATTTCGGCAGTACTAATAACAAGCCGGTGAATGGGTAAACAGCGTAAATGTTAATAGTTCCCTGGATATCCCTGTACACGCCAGCCTTTAAATTGATTTTTGTTTGTGAAAAGATTTATTTACTTTTAAGTGGAAAGTCCTAAACAGATACTGGAGAGAAGTTGCAACTTTAATTTTCCATCACTATTCACATTTATTTTTAAGTATCCCAAAAGCAAATATATAGGAGCAGGCTTGTCGGTTTCGATTTCACTTACATCAACCGTCAGAATCTTAGCATTTCCAAATCAGGAGAACATAATATACGGTCGAATAGCGAGAAATAAATTCATCTATCTCTACAGTGCCTCATCTGTTTGGAAGCCAAAATCAGCGAACACTTCAATTTTCTACATTTGTACATGTAATGGCATTACACGATCTCAATTGAAAAGTTGAAATGCAGATTAAAATTGAACATATAATTCATGCACTTTATCCTGAAATCATGTAAAAACATGTCACGATAATATCAATCATATATACATCTAATAAATACCAACAGAAAATATATGGGAAATATTTAAACTTTTCGTTGGCTCGATTTATAGACATTCGGTAGGACTCCTTGGACGAGGGATCGGCCCGTCGCAAGGCCTCTACCTGTACACAGGACAACACAACACAGAGAAACATCCATGGCTTGAGTGGGATTCGAACCCACGGTCCCTGCGACCAGGCGGCACGAGGCCCACGCCTCAGACCGCGCGGCCACTGCAGACCCCTTAATTAATTTACTGAAAATTTTATAACACCAAACTATCAGTCTGCTGCAAAAATGTATTTGGGGAATCCTGCTTTTGTTTTCATATCACCAAGAGGCCCAATGCTCAATACAAGCCATCTCCCCCTCAACCCTTGTACCAAATGCATGTTCCGATGATCTGAAATGTGAAACATTTGAAAACGTGCGTCTGATACAGTTACAAGTATACCTATACTTTATCAACAGACTTTATATGGTAATGAAATGACAGTAACAAAGTTAACAAAAGTCATACGAAATCAGTTCTGATGAAGTCATCTGGAAAAAGTACTTTTATGCATGTCAGGCTTTTAATCCTTTCACTCTGCTGTCTCCACCAATGAGCTAGTTTCTGCGACATTATCACATTCATTCATAATCCAAGGAATTGCATATTTGAAGCGACTAAACACTGACACAGTCCTGAGCCGTAGGTGCGCGGTCTGAGGCATCATGCTTCGGACCGGAGATACGGAATGCGCGCTGGTTCGAGTCTCGGGGGAGAAGAAATTTTCTCACGAGCTTTCGACCGGTGTATGGGACCGGTGCCAACCCAGCATCGTGAGGAAATTGGGGAGCTACAATGAGTAGCGTAATCCGGTCAGGAAAGCTAGAAAGGGCTGGGGGTTCGTCCTGCTGACCACACGTCACCCTATATCTGGTTGGATGATCGTTCACCTCTGCTTAGGCATGTGAACGTGAGGCCAGCAGTCAAGTTAGTCGGCTTTGGCTCTCTGGAGCTGTTACGCCACGGATTTAATTTAATTTTAATTTAAACACTGACACAACATGAAATCACAATCTGTTTCTTCAAGGAAATCTTCAACAAATGGTGGCTATAAATAATTACAGTGTGGTCAAAATATAAAACCAAGTTACATATATTCCCAGATTTCAAAAATCCGCGAAACAATTTCGAAAAGAATCTCCTACAAATCAACAAGAAAGAAACAGAAAAAATTAGAGATTAATTCTTATCATGGACATGGAATAATTTCATTACCATGACAACCTGAGTTGATAGTTAACATGGCTACCAAACAACCTTTACTATATACACAGCATGCAGTGAACCAAAACACAAGAACCCTTCCCTCCTGCCCACAACTTTAACACACACCAAGGAAAGTGTCTACTGAAAAGCGAGGACACAATACCTTATATCTCTTCCTTAAGAGGCGATTCTGTGGAACAGAGAAAACAGAACACGGCTAAGTGCAATGTGAACACAGGGTAACCACCTTAATACACAACACTGCATGTAACAACACGCTACTTACGCTGTGCATTGTGCCTTGGCTGCGCGTCTTGATCTCATCCTCCGAGAACTGGATAACCCGCCGTGTTGACCGCTTCGCCGGCAGGTTTGCCAACATGCGCTGGATACTGTCGCCTGTAGCAATGAAGATGTGATGCACAGGTCACTTTAATGACATACTGTCCATAATACAAGGCCATTCCACCAATATATTAAAATGGCTCACAAATAATACACAATGAAATGATAACTGGAAGGACAGGATTCTATATTTCCTCCTCTTCCATTCGTTATGAACCTCCACATTTTACAAAACGAGGGACACAGAAGAATATGATCAGCCATAAAAATTAGTAATGATTTAATTACTCCTTCAGTTTGCAGATACAATAAAAAAAAAAACATATTTTACCACTGCCATAAAACAAAGTTGTAGTTCACAGAATTTTCTCCAAATGGACAAAATAATTTTGACCAGCGTACCGAAAAGTAACTTAAGAACAGCAGTAGCAGTGGAACTGCAAAATTATTACACGTACTGTCACCTGCTACAGTACGATGCCGAGCACGGAAGTACTGCTTCACAGGTGTGGTTGGAATGTTACGTTTCATTCCGCGACGATGGCTGCCCTGTTGCCGTCGTCGCCTGCTGCCAAAAGGACGCCACTTCCTAGCACGACGTCCACTTGTATTAGGACTTGGAAGCAGCATCCATGTTGTGTCACCCCCGCATTCCAAGATATGTCTGAAATAACAGCATCGCCAGAATTTACAAAATGTACCGTATCTTAATGCAGAGGAAGGGGTCCCTTGTATCAATTTCCCCTATCATCCAAAAAATTCTGTCAGGATGCATAAATGCCATGTATCTGAGTGACCTCAAGATGTTGATTTGAAACAGCAATAAATCACGCAGCCTTGGTCACAGAGCACAAACAATACTTGACGTTACATACAAGGAACGATCGGGCCATCTGACAACTTCAAGAACGGATTGAAAGTAGACAAACTAATTGAAATGATGAGATATGGCAGATCTTCATCTTGGAATATGAATGGGGGGGGGGGGGGGGGGGGGGGGGGGAATTTGCATCATGACACAGCACTTATGGTAATTTTTATTTTGGGCCAAATATTTGTTTATTTGAAGATTGCCGTCTTATGGATTGTTGCGCCGTGTAGTCTGGTTAGATGTCCACCTGCAATCTTCAGACTCACCGCTGTGAAAATCTCAAATCCTACATTTGTTCATTTATTTATGATCTATTTAATGATGCTGTCGGTAGCTAGGGCTATATATCGCCGAACGACCGATAAATGAAACTGGTGACTCTCAAACGCGAAGCAGGATTGCTAACCACTCAGTCTTAACATACGATAAAAAACTAAATACTAATGTTGGTACATCCACCATACTTTAATGATTTGGTCTTGTGTAGATATTTTCATGAAGATTTCTGTCTTCTGGGTTATTGCGCTGTGTAGTCTGGTCGATGTTAACCAACGTTTCAGAGGTCATACTGCCTCCATCATCAGGGCGATGAATGATGACGGAGGCAGTATGACCTCTGAAACGTTGGTTAACATCGACCAGACTACACAGCGCAATAACCCAGAAGACAGAAATCTTCATCGCTCTGATGATGGAGGCAGTATGACCTCTGAAACGTTGGTAAACATCGACCAGACTACACAGCGCAGCAACCCAGAAGACAGAAATCTTCATACTCTGATGACGGAGGCAGTATGACCTCTGAAACGTTGGTAAACATCGACCAGACTACACAGCGCAACAACCCAGAAGACAGAAATCTTCATACTCTGATGACGGAGGCAGTATGACCTCTGAAACGTTGGTAAACATCGACCAGACTACACAGCGCAACAACCCAGAAGACAGAAATCTTCATACTCTGATGACGGAGGCAGTATGACCTCTGAAACGTTGGTAAACATCGACCAGACTACACAGCGCAGCAACCCAGAAGACAGAAATCTTCATACTCTGATGACGGAGGCAGTATGACCTCTGAAACGTTGGTTAACATCGACCAGACTACACAGCGCAATAGCCCAGAAGACAGAAATCTTCATACTCACCACTGTGAGAACCTCAAGTCTTACAGATATTTTCATGTTTCTCAAACTAAAACCTCATTCAGAAGTTTTCAATCTGAAACACTTGTAAAGAAATTCAGAGCAATGCGACGACAGTACTGTAAGGACTCTCAGAAAATGATTTCCAGCTGTTCCCTTACTGGAATGTGGGTATAAAGTCAAAAGTTCTCCACACTCAGAGAAGATTAGTGAAAATATGGTATATGTCCCTCCTCCCTCAGAATCATTATATTATTTACATGCCAATCCTCACATGCATATAAATTCAATAATCAAAAACTTTCTTATTATTCTTATATTTTTGCATCTCCCGCTGTCCCCTTCAAAATGGGGTGTCCCGATGCTTTTAAACGTTAAATATTCAAGCCTACCGATCACTGACAGTAATGGCAGCTGTACCTGTGTAGCTCAGGCAGTGTGCTGAATCCTCTCTCACACTTGGTGCACTTCACTTCAGAGCTCAGTAGAGGCAGCGAGACAGTTTCCATGGCCTCACGAACCAAAAGAAACCGGCGGCACAAGTCCTTTGGTGACATGCTGCCACCCTGGAACTTGCTGTAGAAACAAAAGAACACCATATATACACAGTTTCTCGTTTAAAACCAGAGCGCAAGACACTAAAATGACGATTATCGTTCATTCATTTTATACATGGTAGTACGAAATGAGCTCCAAAGGGCACTGACAAAACTAGAAAGTATACATTGTAAGTCATGTCTTCAAACTACGATTCCTTTCCTACCAAACCTTCTCCCCTTGCACTACCTAAATAATACAAAATCTTCATCACCAACTGACAGCTGGACCAAAAATCACTTGACTTTTTATTGAACTCAAAGGTTCATCACTGTGTTCACTAAGGTCTGTCACGGGACACCATCTGGCTACAGTTCAATCTAGCCCAAACAACATTACATTAAGATCCACTTTAATACTTCTGTCCTACGAACTCGACATTCGGGGTTCAAATCTCAGCAGAGTATGGAATATATTTCTTTGTCAGAATGTATAGACTAGGTTTTGTGGCTGGACCCAGCTTCTACTACTTTCCTTTCCACTGCTTCAGACTTCAGATTTAAAGTAGTGGAAATGCTTACTTTATGAAGTCCCTTGACAATCACGCTACAGCGAAACAGTACCTAGCCTCAGCACCCTGCTCGAGAGCCGCCTGATCGAACTCATAATGTGTGCACCACACATTGGGGTGCTGGCTGTATTTATGGTCCTCCAAATCCCACAGGTCACCGAACATGACTCCGCATGCAGCGCAGATGTAGCTCCGGGGCCGTACCCACTCTCCACTCAGTTCGACGACAGACCCTGCCGCCGCCACGTCATCGGCTGAAGACCAACGCTTCAGGGACGCGCTGCAAACATACAATACTCCACTTTGGACCAAAAAAAAAAAATCTGAGTCACAAAATAAAAACTCTGGCATGTAATACTGAGCTGATTGACGCAACGTTTCATCTTTTTTTCTTAATTAAGATATTTTATTATAACACTCCTAGTCACACTATTGTAACCTGTGCAAAAAAATTAGTACAAATAGTGCTAAAGGTGTATGTCCATCTCTGTTAGCACGTCTTAATCCGAGAACTGCCGGATGGGTTCCGATGAAATCCGATATGAAAATTATGCCCAAATTTTAATTTTTTACAGTCAGCTGTAAAAACATAGTGCAAATCTTTACTTTTCGGAGTATTTTCTTTCAAATTAATAAGAGAAATCTCAACACTCACAGTGTATGCACTAAATGATTTGTAACATATAAACATTCTATAGGCCGTCTATTTGAGACCAAGACTTACATTCAACAACGGTTTCCGATAACAAAATAAAACAGTGGAAGGTGTTAAACATCTTTACTGAAGCTATTCAGAAATAGCTAAGAGCATTACAAAGACACATAACAAAAGTTTCTGAGAGCAAAATGTAGAAGAGAATATTAAATCCCAAAACCGGGAATGAGGACGTTAGAGAAAATCGTGCAGGGAGTTTAATAATTTGTGATATCACCTAACATTATTAAGGCGGAAAAAAATCAAGGATCATGAGATGGGCACGGCATACAACATGCATGAAGGAAACAAAGAAATACAAACATTCCAGCTGGAAAACCACAAGGGAGAGGTACTTTGAGACCACGGCAAAGATGGGAAGATAATATTAACATGTTAGAAAAATACGGCGTGGACTTGAACAAAACTGCTTAGAACAGGATGCAGATTTTGTTAACACTGTAATGAAACTCATGATTCCATAACAGTAGTTATCAACTTTTCAAGAAAAACCATGTGTGATAAACTTTGCGATTACCACAATGACTTGCGGAGTTACATAAAATGTTAGAATTATTGCTTCATATTCAGCAACTTCGTGATACTAAACCAGGAGTTTAAGATACTAAATTTTTACAGACTGGTTTAAAGCCGGGTTACAGTCAAGATCTGTGAACATAACTTGTGATTAGGGCAGACGTGACTCTCAATAACAAATACGAAAACCAGTGGAATTCAATTCTATGCTCTTTTGTTAACAGCTGAGTGTCCATGATGATGTTGGTGTTCTGGGTTGTAACGCCACGTGGACTTGTAGGTAGATACCAACATTTTGGAGAAACATACTGTCTCTATCTTCAGGGCTGACTACCCAGAAGACCAACATTGACATCTTCACCACTGCAAAAACCTCAAATTGCATGGGTGTCTCTGCACTGCATACTGGAACACAGAAAAACTGCATATGGCAGAAAGGGATCATTACAAAGAGTTTGTCATATGTACCACCTTCGTGACCAGCAGCTACATTACAAATAACCAGTTACGCTAAAACTTAACGCTCATGTGACCTTATTCACAATGCAACAACAACATGCAGTAGAGGTAGACAGACAGAAACCAAGGAGGAGGCCTGGGAATGAAGAGCATTTTCAAGCCCTCAGGACAGTAAGAAACAAAGTGCGATAACGTTAGATTATTTCCCGTTATTGGGAAGAATGAGAAAAATATACAACTTTATATACCTGGCAGTAAAGGTAGACGCAGCACCTCCAGGAGCTGCAGCCGGTGCATCTCGCCCACGACTTGCTGCAGAACGAAGTGACCTCCTCCTATCAGCACAGACTTTAGCACTGAGACATAGCCCCCTCGAGAAGCCAATCACATCATCCTTTGAAACTTCGACTGACACGTCCGCCAAACTCCGGCTGGTGGGAGGAGCTGCAGTCAAACGCTTCAGGTTCTGTCGCATCGTAAGCTGAGTAGAAATGTCCAGGTGTGACATGTCCTTAATATATGACGCAAGACATACTGCTCCTTCCCCGCAGCGGCCATCATAATTTTTTGGGAAATTAAATTTTTCCCATGGTGCCCTATGGTGATGGTAATGCTTCTCTTCCTGATTTGTGGTAGTGGCAGATACGTGGGGCTGTGAGGGGCCTGCCCTGTTCCAGTCTCGAGACATCACTGTTACTTCATGCTCCAGCTTGCCATCCAGGTGGTGCAGGAGATTCTCCTGAATGTTTCCTGCAATTCGGCAATAGAACAGTGTCTCTGGATCCAATTGCCATTCCTCTTGTAACTGCTCTCCTCTCACTCGCCGACTAAACTTGCGCAGGCGAGTGTGTCGCGCGTGAGTTGAAACTGTACTTGCCTTCGAACGGCACTTTGAATGTCCTACATCCATATCACCAGCGCCTTCTTGATCAACTGAGGGTTCATCATTTTTAAGCGTACCACTGCTCCTTAAGACACGATTACCATCTGCCTTGTGATGATCATTGAAGTCTGATACAGACTCAACTGGTTTTGTGACCGAAACTGCGAAGCTTTTCCGCGAGACTCGGCCACTTCCAGCAAGTTGATCATTAATGGCAACTTCAGTCTTGCTTCGCAGCAAACGCTGATGCAGAGATATAGTTTCGTTTTCTTCTGTAAAATAAACGCTCTTTGTTAATGAAGATGAATTACTTCTAAGGATGCGGCTTGAAGTAAGTTCACCTCCATCTTGTGTTACAGATGATGCACGTTTTGACTTCCCTTTAAGAGCATCTGAAGTTTCTAGTACAACACCAGAATTTATGTTTACAACGTCTGAAGATTCATGTGGCAATGGTTTACATATGTCCATTGAATATACAATATCAGGCAGTAACAACTGTGGATTTTCTGCCGTAAGTTCTGAATTTTCAGCTGAAACACTCTTAGAACATTCTGCCATTGATTCAGAATCTCCCGTTAATGCAGATTTGTAATCTTTCTCTAAACAATCTGAAATTTCTGTTGATAAAAGTCTGTGATCTTTCACAGCATCCAGACTGGTAGGTATAAATTTTGAATCCTCCTCCAAGGAATATGAACTGCCTCTTAATATGGGGCTGTGAATTTCTTTTACAGAATCAAAACTCTCTATTGAAATAGATTTCGATTCCTCCTCCTCCACCACAGACTCAAAAGATTCTAGATTTTCTTCCACAGAATCTGAACTTTCTGTTGATGTGGATTTTGGTTTTTCTTCCACAGCATCTAAACTTTCTGCTGACGTCAATTTCGAATTTTCCTCCACATTTTCTGGAATTTCAGTGGATGCAGATTTTGAATTTTCCTCCAGAGAATATAAACTTTCTGCTGATGAAGGACAGCAATTTTGTTCCACAGAACCTTCCCTAAATAAAGATTCTGAGATGTCTTCTAAACTGTCAATTAACGGAGACCGAACGTTGTGTTCCACAGAATCTGAAGTTTCAGGTAATCCAACTGTCAAATTTTCCTCCACACTCTCAGTTACAGAAATTTCAGAACTCTCTGCAGCCAACACAGGTTTGTTTGAAATTATGTCAACAGAATTTGCATTTTCTTCTATGGAGTTTGAAGCTTCTACTAACGAAGGCGTACACCTTCCTCCCAGAGCACCTGCGGCAACATCTAAAGACAATTTAGAGTTCTCTTCTGCGTCGCTTGTTTCAGAAAACATTTGTTCACAGCACAATTCCATAGAATTTGAAATCTCAATTAATGAAAGATTAGAGCTCCCATCAACAACGTCCACTGTTTCAATTAGAGAAAGTTTCGAATTTTCTTCATCTACGCGATCTGGTGCATCAACCAATGAAAGCTTAGAGATCCCCTCAACGGAATGCAAAGTATCAGCCGATGTAAACTTTGAGTATTCTTCCGTTTTGTTTGAAGACGGATTACAAATTCCTTTAACTGTGTCCAAGTTATCAACTAACAGAACTTTTGAGGTCTCTTCTGTAAAGTTTGAACAGTCTGGTAATGGAAGCATACCAGCCTCTTTCAAGGATTCTAAGGTCTCAGGTACTAAAATTTCAGAAGATTTTCCCAGCGAAGGCTCTCCTGAATTTAAAATTACATTTAATGAAGACTCTACAGTGTCTTCAGTAGCCCCCATCACAGGTTTCGCATAGTTCGACATTTCACCTAATGAAGATTTTACGCTGTCTTCCAAAGAATCAGGTTCTTTGGTTAAAAGTGTCTCACAACTTTCTTCAAAAGACTTTGAAGTTTCATCTGATAAACTTTTAGAGTTACTTTCTATATAATCTGAAGATATTTCTTCTGGTAAAAATTTTGAGTTTTCTATTACACAACCCAAAGTTCCAGCATATAAAGATTCAGATATTTTCCCTACAGAATCTATGGTTCCAGCTAATAAAGTATCACAGCTTTCTTCTATGGCAACAGAAGTCTTGGTCAAGAATGATTTGGAGCATTCCTTCACAGATTCTGAGACATCAGCTAACAAAGATTTAATTTCTGAGTTTTCTTTTGCAAAATTCTTTGCTTTAGTTAATGATTTACACTTTAAAGAGTCTGGAATAAGATCAGTCCACATTTTAGATTCTTCGTCCACAGAATATGTAGTCTCCACCTGTAAAACATCAGAATGCACTTTCAAAGAGTCTGAAATTTCAGGTAACAAACATTCAGACTTAGTCCCCAAATGTTCTGAAATATCTAATATTGTTCTATGCGAGGCAGAGCTCTCTGCCAACGAAGGTTCAGAACAAGCGTTAAAGGGAGATAATGTGTTATCTATTGCAGGTTCAGTACTGTCAGTTACAGAATCAAGAATTGCCACTGAACGTACAGATCCTATGCCTGCTGATTTTACAGATTTATCCTCTGTAACTGTCTTAACGTGGTCTGAAGTGCCAACTAGAGTTTTTAAACTTGGCTCTAAACTCATAGAAGTCTTAGCCACAATGAGATCACAGCTATCACCCGAGTGGTCTGAGATATCTTCGAACAAAAATTTTAAAGATCTTTTTGGAACACGGTCTTCCTTCTCCTCACTCAAATTGCTGTCGTTTGTACTTTTAACATCAACGTTCACACACGCTTGAGGGTCTGAACCACTCGTCTGAATAAAATCACCATTTACTCCTGCTGAAACATCATCACCACATTCTGCAGTTTGAACTGTAAAGTCACAGCTGTTCACGTGAGAACCATTTTTGTTTCCAATGCACGAAATACTGTCAATATTACTCAAAGAATCTAAGGTTTCAATCAAAGCACATTTATTTTCACTACTGGCGGTTACATCTACTTGATCTGCGCTGTTGGCAAATAACGTGAACTGAACCGGGATACACGGAGATCTCGGGGGACTGGCCCTTTCGTCCCCTGCGGCAAAAACAACGCCCTCTTCAGATCTGCCTTTCACAACATTATCAACTGAATCTTTCTGTTCTATAAGTTCCAAGTTCTTATTCTGAACAGCGGTATGATGAATGTCAACTGTTTCTGATGCAATATCATTCGTCTCAATGTCGTATCTCTTAGATTGTGGCATAATACAGTTTGTTTGAACCTCACTCTCAGATTCTCTACAGACAGAACTTACGGGTCTCTTGCGCGGAATATCCGACTTCATCTCCTGTTCATCGGCGTGATTTTCAGTAACCTTATTACCTTCAACCTGCTCCTTTGACCGATTCTCTGGTATCACAAATGGACTCTGACTCCTGCTATCGAACCTAGAAGTGGGACTTTGGACACCCCCCACAGCAGAATTTATGGTTCGCTTTCCTTTGTGAACCTGTCGATGGTGGCGACACATTGCGACGTAGTCATTGAAAACTTGGCGACAAACACTGCAAGTGTACTGGAATTCTCCACCTGATACAAGCAAGTCTACGTCCCCTGTGCCAGACGTCTTCGCCTTACTTCCATCCTGTGACTCGGAAGCAGGCTGGGACAATTTTACTGCGTCGTTTACACTCGATGTCATAGTGTGTGATAATGCGGGGAAGGGAGCGGCTGTTTGTGTGACGTTCCACTGGCAGTCCCTGTGATGGACTGAAATCTGATGATGATACAAAGCATCTTTAGAGTCAAACCTAAGCTCGCAGGTAGTACAAACATGGTACAGCTCTGGATGTGTGGCAAGGAGGTGCTGAACAAGCAGAGGCAACTCTCTGAAAGTGCCGCTCGATTTCGTGCAATAAGCACATTCATGGTGAGGTGTCTTGATCTGCAAGGACAGCTGTGCATGAGGATGGCTACGAGATACGTGACGCTTATGCAAGGTTGGAGTGGAGAATGACTTATCACAGTACAGGCACAGATGTTGACCTCGCTCTGAAGATGAAGTAGATTTTAACAATTTATCATTTGTCAAAGACTTTGTAAATTGGCCAAGGGATGCAGGAAATTGGCTAGAAATAAGAGGACTTAGCGACTGATCAGTGATTGTCAGGTCTGTGATAGAAGAAGATATAAGTTCAGGTGATTTAAGCATTAATGAATGACTAGACGAAAAAGGCTGTGTTGAACGGCCAGGTGAAGATGGCTTCGATGAATGTACAAATGAGGAGGATTTTGATAAGTATCCTGACAACAAATGACTGGAATTGTCCATTTTAAGAGAATGGTTGGATGTTACAGGTATCAAAGAATGATCGGGCATTGAAGATTTAGAAGAATGTTCAGGTTTTGAAGAATGGCTGGACGTTGCAGTCTTTGAAGAATGGGTAGGCACTGGAGTCTTTGAAGAGTGATCACTTTGCGGTTTTGGCAAGCCAGAAGTTCCCAGCTTCGATGAATGAATTTGTGAATTACTTACTGAAAACTGGCCAGGAACAGCAACAGATGACAACACAGGATTGAATTTTATTTGTCTCAACGGTACTGCCACAGATTCACAAATTAGCTGGCCAGATACAGTAGGAACACGCAAAGATGATAGCTCCTGACTACTGGCAGAAAGTGATCTGTTCCTTTCTTTGTTCCCTTTCTTGAGATCAGGAAGTGATTTGCTACGAGCTTGCTGATTCCCACTTATGGGCTTGGAAGCAGCCTTTTCTTTGTTGACTGTCGCAGAAGGCTTGTGGGCGGACAGGTGGCCTCTTAGCTCGTTCTTAGTATCGAAACAGATGTTGCACAAGTGACAGCGGTATAGATTTGGGAAAATCACATAACTCTCTGCTATGGGATATCCTATTGAGCATTTGTTACCACTACAGGTCCTGGTATTATCATTATCCACGACCGAATTATCGAGAGATCCTTTTACTGTATCTAAGTCCATACCCACTGCAACACTTTTCTTCTCAAAAGATGAACCAGATGGGCTCTCTTTGGTAAGGCGTTCACTAACGATGATACCACAGTTGGAGATATCACGCTCAGTGAGGTACCGATGATTGATATGAGATCGTAGGTAATGTCTTTTTAGGCTGAAGCAACGCTGGTACACTCCGGAGCAAATGTCACATGCGAACAGTTTTTGTCCATCTGACAATTTCATCTGATGGATGGGCTCCACTTGGAACAGAAATCGCTGTGGCGCAGGCAATGCTGTGGAGGTGGAAGGATGCTGCGGCTTCTTTTCAGCCATTACCAATGGACTCGCTAGGTCACATTCGTTACCTTCCACAGAAGAACTGGAGCAAGGTGTTTTGGGACAAAGGGGCATACTAAAAGGCCCTAGGACAGTGTCTGAAGAAGAGGGGGTTACAGATGCGACAGAAGGGGAACCTGGGAGTTTTGTAGAAGAGGGTGTAAAAGGAGTGATGGCAGCTTCCCCCAAAAGCAAATCTTCAGAGCTATCATCAGGAGTACTTGGCAGTGATGGATCAACAGTCATGGCCTTGTGACCTTGGAACACAGGTGGTGGGGTAGATTCTTCAGCAAAGCTATCTGGAGGGGAGGGATACATTGGTAAAACACTGGAAGAAGCGCCCGTTTCTTTTACTCGGCAGTCATTTGATGGGTCTTGGATCAAATCTGATTCATCTGCAGTTGAGCGACGGCTGTCATATGTTGTGTACTGCATAGTAATGGACTGTTTGCTGTCAGCCAAGGCACTGTTGGCACTACTTCTGCAGGACTTCAAGGCTTCAGACACCTTGCTGAAAGGCAGCCTGCACCACAATGGACCACCTTCCACCTGCTGCGCAAAACCCCGCCTCTGCAGGGTCACATCATCAGCCTGTGGCACCAGTTCTTTCAGGAGAAGCACACACTTCTCCCTCATGTCATCATCTCCACTGCAGCTCTTACTTTCATCAGCTTTGCCCAGCCCGTCACCACAACCTGAAAATGGTAATTCCCATAAAATATATTGAACTTCAAGAACTGGATTCTGTCACATCTAACACAGAATGCTTAATTATTGTACTTTCAATGAATACTTACAAATGTTGGCAAAAACTAATTATAATTAACTAACTAGATGGCTTACGGAACCCGAAGGTTCATCACCGAACTAACCAAAGCCCTCCACCGGACCCTGTCCTGGGCCAACAAAATCCAGTCTCCTTCGACTCCTATCTCCCATAGATCCCGCCTGACATTATCCTCCCATCTACGTCTAGGTCTCCCCAGAGGTCTCTTCCCCTCAGGCTTCCCAAATAGTGGACCCAACCAACCAGATGGCTTACGGAACCCGAAGGTTCATCACCGAACTAACCAAAGTCCTCCACCGGACCCTGTCCTGGGCCAACAAAATTCAGTCTCCTTCAACTCCTATCTCCCATAGATCCCGCCTGAGATTATCCTCCCATCTACGTCTAGGTCTCCCCAGAGGTCTCTTCCCCTCAGGCTTCCCAAATAGTAGACCCAACCAACCAGATGGCTTACGGAACCTGAAGGTTCATCACCGAATTAACCAAAGCCCTCCACCGGACCAACAAAATCCAGTCTCCTTCAACTCCTATCTCCCATAGATCCCGCCTGACATTATCCTCCCATCTACGTCTAGGTCTCCCCAGTGGTCTCTTCCCCTCAGGCTTCACAACCAATACCTGGTGCACACCTCTTGCCCCATCCATGCACGCTACATGCTCACAACTTCTATCGTATACCAAATTCAATGAGAATGTTGTATAACACTTCTCTCTTGTACTAAATACTAAATAATCTCACTGACCAGTCACAGAAATTAAAATACAATTTAAAGTAAAAGTGAAATAAAACCAAAAACAAAAGCACTCGTTAATTTGGATATCTAAATCCTATTAAACACTTAGATAAGGACTTCTGGCTGTAACCCATCCTACTGTCAGCGTATCTGATATTGGTAACTTACACACAACCGTATTTCAAGTCTCCGGCTCCGCAGGGTTCAAAAATTATCACCATCAAACTGAAAGGTATATCTACGTTTCATTCAACTACATTCTACAAAAGAATCACCTACATTACAGATAATTTCACAACTCCAAGAGGAGAATTGTGGAGGCCGTGGACCGAAAACAGACCGGAGAGCCACAGAAGAAGAAGAGGAATGTTACCCAATTCTAAAGGGTTCTGACGATGGAGTGTTTCACTTAAAATTATTTTCTATCTGGACATTTTCCATCAATGGAAGAAGTCCAGATAGAAAATAATTTTAAGTCTAGTGTTACCGCCACCTCATAAGCTTGTGTAGCTGCCATGTCGTTATTAAAAACTGCACAAAATCAAAAAGTGACTTGTGTAACACAGAATAAGTATACATGCATTTCCCATTCCCTACTTCCACGCACGTGTTACTGAGACATATGTAGTTACTCAGCTGGACAAGAAACTCACAAGAATTTTATAAGACCTAGATTCATTACACAGATTAATTACATTAAGTATAAATTTAATATTTTTCCCCTTTCTCTCCTACTCTACACTGACGAACTGTGAGTTACCATTCTAATTATATAAATTCTGTCTTAGTACCGCGTCTGTTTTGAATATTTTCTTCTCATTTTAATCTACATGACTTAATCTATCCGAATTATTGTTCCAAAGATATTGATGCATACAGTATCAATTTTCCTGTGTATTAATATATTGATAATATTGATAATCTTTTTGTTGTGCCTTCCTATATTTATTATCGTGTTCTAAAATTATATTAGTGTTCCCTAGGCGGATTATTTGTTTTTATTTATATTTCTTTGTGTATAAATTTGTTTCTTTTTTTGTGATTCCCTGTAATTGGCTGTTATATTTAAAACTGTACATGGATAAGTTTAATTAATCTCTTTTTGTAATATTTTTCATTATTATTTCACTATTATTGTATGTATTATCAGTGTTTGCCTGTAATTGGCTTCTTGCTGTTTGGCAAACACGTAAATAAATTAATTGAATTGAATCTGTAATTGGCCTTCTGGCTGTTAATGCAGCACATTTTAATGAAGAACTGGATTGAAATAAGACCTTATCCTAAATCAAATTAATTTAGCCCACGCCTTCAGTCTTCCTCAACGGCTGACTTATATCTGTCATGCATGATATATGCCCTGGCCATCTTAACCTCTGCGATTTAATCACCCAAATATCTGCTGAAAAATAAAAATTATGGTTCTCCTCATTATGTCATGTTCTCAGTCACCTTTTTCAGGTCCAAACATTCATTTCAGCGTTTAATTCTCAAATATTCTCAACCTATGTTCTTCCACTGGAAACAAATTAAAAATATTGCTACTTTATCTTTACATTTTTTTAAATTGAAGACGTGAACATACGAGATTATACAATATTTTATTTTCCGTCTATACACAAACTTAAAATAATGTTGTTTAAAATTACTTAAAAATTATAACATTCTCAGTAGACACTGCATCTTGTTACATTTTTTGTATCGACGACATGTTTCAATGTGTATTACATCATTATCAGGTCTATCAATTTTAATATATTTTAAAAACTGTTGTACATCTTGCGTTGCGTATATTGATTATTTTAATTTGTTTAATTTTAAGTTTTTGTCTCTTCCTTTAAATTTGGAGGTTGTGCTTGGATGTTTTATATCTGTAAAATTAATTTTCAAACTTAAAATTAAACAAATCAAATTAATACGTAACGCAAGATGTACAACAGTTTTTAAAATATATTAAAATTGATAGACCTGATAATGATGTGATACACATTGAAACATGTCGTCGATACAAAAAATGTAACAAGATGCAGTATCTACTGAGAATGTTATAATTTTAAGTAATTTTAAACAACATTATTTTAAGTTTGTGTATAGACGGAAAATAAAAATATTGTATCAATAAAACACAAACATGACGCAATTAAGATATAAATTATACGAGATTATGTTATCAAAGCAGCAAGGATCCCTCAAATTGTATCTGTTCTTTATGTCTTCATAAACATAATTCTAATTTCATACTATCATTCCCAAACACTTGAACCTCGGCACATTTTCAAAGTATTTATTATATATCTATATATTCCAATGTCACGAATTCCGATCACGAGATACGAACACACTCTCAGTTTTCCTGGTATTTATTAATCCTTATCACTGATACATACAATTCTTACGTGTTTTCAAATATTTTCTTTAGTCTGTTTTTCTAACATTTTCATTTACAACAGAGGCGAGCAATTCTAATCTGAAAAAAAAAAAAAAATCCTAGGCAGTACGATTATAAGATTCAAATTTTCTCGGAAAAAATTCTAAATAAATAATTTTCCAGCAAAGGGTAAAAACACAATCGCAAACCTTCGTACAATCCACCCAGTCAATATCTGGATTACAAATGCCAAAAATAAGCCTGGAACTATTTCTCCGTCACTAATCTGAATATGATCATCTTTTTAACTGTCCATATTGCAAGTCTGTAATTCGTAAAAATTTATCCGTAGGCCAGATCAGAAATAATCTGACCTGTTCATGACTGAAATACAACACAATACTGCGAAAAAATTAAAGATAACTTAATATGTTATTTCCTATAACTGTCCACAAAAACATTGTCCAATAGCAGTACTGAAGTAATTTTGAATTCTTGTGGGGAAATTAACTATTAACACGAGATTTAAAGACATCAGCATGGTCTTTAGACACCGTGGTAATGCACAGCAAGATAATTAATATTAATATTATCACAAATAAAAATTTCTGCTGTAGATTTATAAAGATAATTTATGATGCTTTCTAACTTGCTTATGAATCGATTAATTATCGCTCTAAAGCTGAATCGTAAAATTAAATATTAACATGGTAATGATGTTATACAAACAAACCTTTCCCTGTAGACAGAATTTACATTAAAATATAAAGCTATATGTTAAAATAACATTACAGGACTCTTAAACGAGGTAATTATAATTACATAAAAATCACGGGGGAAACAAAACACGCCCACTGATATCATAACGAGAACGGATAACTCGTAATGAATGAATCGGATCTCTCGGTAAAGCCTCGATCTGTCCATTTCCATGACAACGCCTGAACCTGCCGTATACGAGGTTCTCCAACTCTTTGGGGGTCCCGTTATACAACCCCTGGACCGGTAGGCAAACCAAACGTTTCGAGTGTCGTGCGGATCAGTTGGACATACAGGGGCTACTCCCTCTCTGTTTCTCAGTAAGAATGAGGCTGGCTAGTAGTACGTGCCGGGTAAGGAGACCGACATGGCGGTACACATCGATTTTTAACAACCTTGACGCGTTCCATGGCGGGATACCGGCAAAGAGTTTTTTCTCAGTCCCTCCATAACAAAGGGTGACTGTATCTTTCTCGCTTCCATACCCCCAAGGCTAGTAAAATGGTGCAGGTCCTACTTTTAAAAAACCCAGCAATAAATCAATATAGCACGCAGAGTAACCAATCACACACAATCCTTTATCTTTCCAAGAAGACTGAAGATTAGAATGTTCAAAACTTAGTCTCTCAATCTAAGGGTGACCTTACGAGGAGGCAGAAATCGCCTCTGAAACGTCGGTAAACGTCTACCAGACTACACGGTGCAACAACCCAGGATAATGCCATCATCTCACGAAATCTCACACAGACCGAGGAAATTTGCAAAACAGAATATTGAATGAATGTTTGTTCGAAGTAACACGAGACTGAAGAAAACCTCGCACTAAGGATGAGATAGGCGGGTAATGTAGCACGTGTGGTTTAAGTTTACATTATAGCCAGATATCCTGAAGGAATGCCACGGTGGTCTAGCGGTTAGAACGCTGGCCTTGTAATCCTGGGGTCTCGGGTTCGATTCCCGGCGGTGCCCGAATTTATAACTTGTGTTGGGCAAGGCCGTGGTCTAGGCAACACGGAGTTTTCCTCCGTGGCATCCCAACAATTACTCCATTCACACACAGAAGAAGGCAATGGCAAACCACTTCTGGATCATCTGCCAAGAACGTATATGAACAGGTCCCAGTCCGAGAAAAGGATGGAAGGATCCTGTTCATATGGACCTGTCGTCAGACAGAACACTAAATAATAATAAGATGAGGTGGTCTAGCGGTTAGAACGCTGGCCTTGTAATCCTGGGGTCTCGGGTTCGATTCCCGGCGGTGCCCGAATTTATAACTTGTGTTGGGCAAGGCCGTGGTCTAGGCAACACGGAGTTTTCCTCCGTGGCATCCCAACAATTACTCCATTCACACTCACACAGAAGAAGGCAATGGCAAACCACTTCTGGATCATCTGCCAAGAACGTATATGAACAGGTCCCAGTCCGAGAAAAGGATGGAAGGATCCTGTTCATATGGACCTGTCGTCAGACAGAACACTAAATAAATAAATAAATAAATAAATAAATCCTGAAGGAAACTAAGTAGAATTTTAGGTTCTCACGGTGGTAAGTATGAAGATGGATATCTTCTGTGTATAGAGGTGCTTGCTGCCTCCATCATCATCACCACGACACTACAACCCCCGAAGGCAGACATCTTCCTGAAGGAAACAACTTCGAAGACCTACACAAGATGTAATGTTAGTGTTCAAACTGATCTTAAGTAGTGTCCGGAGGTGGAACTTAAATGGTTTGGAAATGGTCCAAATTGCAGATTTTTCTGAACACGCTCATAAATATTCTCCGCGATTTACATTCTTCATAGATCTTGATGTTGTGCCAATCGCATTACAGATCGGAAATAAGATCGATACTTTCAGTTCCTGTACAAACAGCAATTTTTTTCGTTTTAAAAAATTAACAAAGTTTCTTATTCGGTTCTTGTCCGTCTAATCACAATTCAAATTTAAAATTTACAATTAAGATAATTAAAATATCATTTTATGTTCCTCATCGAACAATCGATTTACAATTGGAACATCTTTTTACAACATGTTTCGGTTTCTATATAAACCATCTTCAGGTGTAAAAGTTAAAATTATAAAACTTAAAACTTAATTTCAATTTCTGATATGCAACTTTTTGGTGATGTTCATCTTCCAGATTAATTAATTAAGTTTTAAAATTTTAACTTTTACACCTGAAGATGGTTTATATAGAAACCGAAACATGTTGTAAAAAGATGTTCCAATTGTAAATCGATCGTTCGATGAGGAACATCAAATGATATTTTAATTATCTTAATTGTAAATTTTAAATTTGAATTGTGATTAGACGGACAAAAACCGAATAATTAATTAAATTTCACAATATGACGCAACTACATCATCTTATAACAAAGTCTCACTAAACTTCCACGTAAATATGGATTTACATAGACGTCACTCAAAAATTCAACCACGAACTACGGTAAAAAAAAAAATTAAACCAGACGCAAATCCATTCCGTGTATCAAATTCTCCCAACTTCGCCCACATGACATTCGACTCAAGGTAACCCTTGCTATCGCCAGCTGCGCAGTAGCAGTGCAATGTCGTATTCACGAGCAGAACCCATGTTCTTTCGCGAACATTTTCCCACTCCGAAATAATTCGCTTCTGTTAGTGACTTTTACTTTCGCGAATCCTGATTAGAACACAATACGACGATACACCGACTGGTAACGAACTGTCGTTGCACAGTGCCTGTTTGTGACAACTGCTCATCGCCGAACGACAAAAATCAGCTTATAAAAGGGTCGTACCGATCCAAATAACTGCATCATGCAAAAACGGGATATGACTACAAAAGACTTCAACATTTCCACTGGTTTCGACGTTCTGTGCGTGAAAGGTTTCTCGCATCTTAAACTGAACACCCTGTGTTAAAGACAGCACTACTCTGTTTTCCTGTTAAACATCAACGCAGTTGATAATACACGTAGTCACTGCTTATCTCTAGCAGTTTATCATTTTCCATTATCAACAGGCCCATGAATTATTAATTCAAACAACTGGCATATGATAAGCTGTAGACTGTAGATACGCCGCTCCTACAAGATTTCTGATGTCTATCCAGAATAAAGTTCCCAAAACCAACGACCAATCCCGATCAAATTCGGTATAGTAAACCTTAACTGAATTTTTCCAACTGATTTTTACGTACTTACGTTAATGAAACTGTATATTTGGATGGGTACTATAACCATGCGTAGATTTCCTAAGCTGTTTTATCTCATATCAACATTAACGAAAAATATCCTGAAGCACACACGTCATACCCATATATTTTCATAAAACACTTAATAATAACATATGATCTGAAGATTTCACGGCGACTAAGTATAATAAATTCTTCTCGGGCTACCAGCCGTGACACGTGGTTGAACGGAGAGAAAGCAAACGTTTCGAGAACTCCTGAGTTCGAGGATGAACTACGGACTAACGATCGAGGTTCGGTTCCCGACGGGGGGCAGAGGATTTTTCCTCTAGCCTCTGGGTCCCACCCAGCCTCCTCTATCCAATGGGTACCGGGGTCCTTTCCCGGGGGTAAAGCCGGCCGGGGAGTGATGCTGACCACTCATCCCCCATCTAGTGCCGAGGTTAAGAATAGAAGCCATATCTCCCCCCCTCCCAAGCGCTTAAATGGCGTATAGAGGGACAACTTTACAGCGTTGCCAAACCTAACCTACAGCTTATATGAGATGGATAAACCCTGACAGTAAACGAAATATATATTTTATAACGTCGTGCCAGTGCATCTGTGTTCTCCTGCCTCAAAATTCAACATAGTCTTCTAAAATTTGAACGCCGGCAATGACATCAGACTCACAGGTTGCATCTCATTCTGCGTCTGCTCAGAAGTCAAATTTCTTCTCACGAAATCAGCGGTGTCAATCCGAAGCGGAAGCCTGACGTTATGGAAATCGATAAGGTTCGAACGAGGGCGATGGACTTCTGCAGCTGACAACCCCGAGAAGACTTTCCTTCAGTTTGCGTAAAAGTTTAAAGTCATTATACAGCGTGATATTTGGCTGATGTGCTGGCGGAGCGGTACGGTACGGTCTTTTAAGCTATGCGTGATAACAGCGCCAGTTGCCGCGTTCCGTAGATCCAACGGCACAGTCGCAAAATAACCTCTTTCCTATATTCTAGCAATAAAACAGCAAAAAAAAATACTTTCAAACAAACAAGCATACCTAAGCGTTATCTACTCCAAAATAAAATAATTCTACACACATATTCTAAATGAGGTAATTATTTTTAATTTATTACTTTATTTGAATTACAAATTACGATAATTCAAACTGCATATTCAAAAATTATTTCACCTTAACGTACCCTTGTGAGCCAATCGTAAAAAAATACTTTTACTCCTAGACACTCGAATGATGGAATTCGTGGAAAGTTTGGGACATAGCCCTATAAGAACCAAAATCAATCAACCGACAATGTTTAATGCAGGGACTCCCCCCCCCCCCCAAGTCATTTTTTGTAGTGTTCTGTCTGACGACAGGTCCATATGAACAGGATCCTTCCATCCTTTTCTCGGACTGGGACCTGTTCATATACGTTCTTGGCAGATGATCCAGAAGTGGTTTGCCATTGCCTTCTTCTGTGTGTGAATGGAGTAATTGTTGGGATGCCACGGAGGAAAACTCCGTGTTGCCTAGACCACGGCCTTGCCCAACACAAGTTATAAATTCGGGAAAAATTATACAGACGGACGGACACAACTTCCATTACGCGTTCATTCCATCGTACAAAAACTGTCCAACTTGAACGCAGCGGAAACTCGGTCCTATAACTTCTGATCACAGCTCAGAGAGATTCTGCCGTTGAGCTGGGCTGGACTCGAGAGCCTTTCTAACATTAGCCAATGGCGTTACTCTCAAGCGCCTGTGATGTCGGCTGTCCCTTTGTACACGTTACCAGCCTGCAGCAGTCACATGGGCGGGCGTCTGTCCTCCAGGATCCTCTTCGGTTAGCTTCATTCGCACCACAACACGAGGTTCAAAGTGCTTTCCTTCATTACCATCATCATGGCGAATACTCAGACAGAATCTCAAAGTAGGCCACGGCCGTTGCTTTCAATTCACCGTATTATATTTCCGAAGATAATGGCTAGTACGTCCTTTAAAACTGTAGCAGAGTTAAAGGATTTAGAAAAGACAGTAACACATTAACGAGGAGCAGATTAAATTCGGAAAATGCTTGCTATTATTCAATTCCGAATTTTCTCCGAACATAACCTAACCTAAACATAAAAAAAAAGTTTCGAATCAGAAATCGCAAAGGCTTCTTTCCAACTTCACAGACCTCGAGTCTTACAAAATCTCGTGTTTCTGAGGTTCCTGCTGCAAATATATCTGAAACGTCGGCAGGTTTCTAACAAACTACACGGATCACAAAATCAGAAGACACCCCATCTCCATATTCGTCACCGCGAGAACCTTTAATCTCGCCAGCATTTTTATTCACAATATAACTATTAAGTATTAACATCTTCACGTAAGTACATATTAAATATTGTCCGTCTAATCACAATAAATACTTATTAAATATTAAAATATTACAATAATTAACATTTAAAATATTTAAAATATTAAATGATGTTCTTTATCGAAATATTCGATTTATATTAGACCATCATTTTTCATGTTTCACGACATGTTTCAGTTCCTAAAATTACCATCCTCAGGTGTATATAATTATATAAAGCTTCAAAACGATAAATAATTCAAATACAATTTTCATACATTATGCCAGCGTACATTTTTATCAGATTTTTACCAGATATCAAATGATGTTCTTTTTCAGATTTTTATTCCATGGTCTAATGTAAATCGAATATTTCGATAAAGAACATCATTTAATATTTTAAATGTTAATTATTGTAATATTTTAATATTTAATAAGAATTTATTGTGATTAGACTGACAAGATTTAATATATACTTATTATATCACAATATGACGAAACTTTACCATCTTCACGTAAATCAAAGAAATTTCGTAATTACAAATTATACGCCAACTGCACATGAAAATATTTTAAGTTTGCAGAAATATCCCTCATGCCAATTCAGTTAAGTTACATAACGAAAAGCAAAGTAACCTTAACCGACTTAACTGTACAAATAGAGAGACCAAAGGAGGAGACGAGGTTCAAAATAAGTCAGTTGCAAATCAGCTGTTGTCTATTTACTCACAAGCACTGATTTAGAATCTTTATTTTCTCACTAAGGCTAGGGCCGCGTGCGGCGTGTCGAGTATTGTCGCGCGCGGCTGTTATTTGTATTGCTTTTTATAGGCGCGAAACCCAGTTACGCGGCGCGGCAGCCGCGTCACTGGGTTTCGCGCCTATAAAAAGCAATACAAATAACAGCCGCGCGCGACAATACTCGACACGCCGCACGCGGCTAGTCGCCTTTGTATGAGGATCTACTCTTAACTAGAATCCGAGGGCCGGTATCGGTTTGCGGACCACAGGCTGATAAACACAGCACCAGTGACGCCAAGCCACACGACCGGCACGTAATCAGAGAACTGAATAAACTCAAACTTGTTTAGAGGCTCCTCTGTGGAACGGTCGATTCGCTGTCATTATAGACACACCCACCTACGGACACTTCACGGTCCAAACTTTGCATCCAGAACATGCTTATTAAATCATGTCTCGATGCAAACCTTTCCGACGACACACAGAAAGTAAGATGGCGTCAGGCCGCATGAGAATGTCGACTGGACATCATTGGATCTTTACAGTGACCAGTGCACACGGTGACGAATTTCTGTACTTTGAAGCTGATAATGTTTTATTTATTTATTTATTTAGTGTTCTGTCTGACGACAGGTCCATATGAACAGGATCCTTCCATCCTTTTCTCGGACTGGGACCTGTTCATATACGTTCTTGGCAGATGATCCAGAAGTGGTTTGCCATTGCCTTCTTCTGTGTGTGAATGGAGTAATTGTTGGGATGCCACGGAGGAAAACTCCGTGTTGCCTAGACCACGGTGTTGCCCAACACAAGTTATAAATTCGGGCACCGCCGGGAATCGAACCCGAGACCCCAGGATTACAAGGCCAGCGTTCTAACCGCTAGACTAACGATTAAGTATCTAATAAGAAACTGAAAAATTAGTGAGATGTAAGGCTATTGAATGGAAAGGCAGGTTTATAGTTGTAAGAACAAAGTTTGAGAGGAAACAGAACCATCATAGACAGCTACTAAGCGTTCTTTGCACGAATCGCGTGGCAAGAACGCATTATAAGGCTGGTCGGGTCCGTCCGTCTGTCCAGTAGATTTAACTCGAGAACCACTGGACGGATTCTGATGAAATTTCATGTAGAGGTTGTACCTTTCTGCACGACCTAAAAATCGTAAGGTAGACACTGAGGTTCTGCGATCTTGTGGTCAAAGTGAGAACTATCGAAAAAGGCAAGATTATTACGCGAATTCCGGTAAAGAACACACTTTCCGACCTCGTCAGAGCAGAGTTTGCAAACGATGCAAAGGAAAAGTATTTCTCTGGATGTGTAACTGTAAGTGTTAAGGCCCCTCATCCAAAAGAATTAAATAAATTTCATTACTGTTCTAATTGTATTTGTATTTTCAAGCTTCTAATATATACAAATGCTATAATGACCCCGTTTAGCGCTCCACTTTCTAGGAAAGTATCCTGAGCGTTAACCGGGGTATTACTGTACATGTCCGGCTTCTACAAAACATTGAAAATGCATTCAGTTACTATACGAGGTGCGATCGGAAGGTTTCCATACTGCGCGTATAAAAACCCGTACACTTATCTCAGGTATTAAATTCATCCATCACCCTCGAAGTAGTTCCCCTGCGAGTGAACACAACGATCCCAGCGCCGCTGCCAAGCCTGGAAGCATCCCTGGAAATCTTTCTTTGTCAGCCTGTCAAGCACCATCTGCGATTCTGCCTGAATCTCTTGCCAAAGACTCGACAAAACGGCTACGGAAACTTATGAAATGCTAAAGCAAGCATTTGGGGAGTCCGCAATGGGTCGTGCACAAACTTTTGTGTGGGATTCACGTTTTAAAAATGGCCGAACCTCTGTCGATGATGACGAGCGTTCTGGACGACCATCTTCGAGCACAACGCCCGAAAATGTTACGACGATTCGGCAGGCCATTCACGAATATCGACGTCGTACCATCAACGACTTGTGCGACATTGTTGGGATAGGCTATGGGACCTGTCAGCTGATTCTAAAGGACGACGCATCCTGTCTGAGGACCAGAAGCAGAATCGACTTGACTTCTCGTTTGTCAGGAGCTCAAAGATCTTGCAAGAACCGACCCCAACTTCCTTTCTAAGCTCCGTGTGACTTCTTCCTCTTCCCAAAGATGAAAATTCAGCTAAAGGGAAGGAGATTTGAGACGATAGAAGAGATTCAGGCAGAATCGCAGATGGTGCTTGACAGGCTGACAAAGAAAGATTTCCAGGGATGCTTCCAGGCTTGGCAGCGGCGCTGGGATCGTTGTGTTCACTCGCAGGGGATCTACTTCGAGGGTCATGGATGAATTTAATACCTGAGATAAGTGTACGGGTTTTTTTATACGCGCAGTCTGGAAACTTTCCGATCGCACCTCGTAATTCGTAAGCTTGCCAAGGACAGTGCTGCATAGTCAACGTAATCTTTCATAAAAAGCAGCTAATTTGCCTATCAGGACGGAAGACCGGTTTAAGGGACGGTGTTGAAACACAACGGCACGACTATAACACGTTCGGGGCAGCATTCTTCTACGTTGTGTCGCCCCGCGTTTGCAGAGGGGCCTTACGAAGGGAGGATCCCCACGCAGGGAATCCTATCTGAAGCTCAGGTCACAGTTGTCTGCCCGCGGAGCCTAAATTCGACATTAAGTCTTCGGTGTTTGTACGACGCCGAATTCTAAGGCACTCCTGTCGTAACAGTGTTGACGATTGTTTCAGAGTACAGTGTCGTTAACAAACAATTCATATTTGTAACTAAAATGTTGCAAGTCGAGTGTGTTCCTTGTACCTTTCGGGGCTGATGAAAGGAGGTGAATATCGAATTGTACTAAAGCAGTATCCCGTTGTTACAGCTGATGCACTGTTTTAAATCAGCACGGCCTTAATATATGCTATTTTATCGCCCGGCGATGAGCATTTGTCACAGACAGACACTTCCTCCGTACCGAAATCTTACCATTCCACCGCGTATTGCCGTCTTACTCGGAGCTTCCGTGTAAGGATTTTTTTTAGTGTTCTGTCTGACGACAAGTCCATATGAACAGGATCCTTCCATCCTTTTCTCGGACTGGGACCTGTTCATATACGTTCTTGGCAGATGATCCAGAAGTGGTTTGCCATTGCCTTCTTCTGTGTGTGAATGGAGTAATTGTTGGGATGCCACGGAGGAAAACTCCGTGTTGCCTAGACCACGGCCTTGCCCAACACAAGTTATAAATTCGGGCACCGCCGGGAATCGAACCCGAGACCCCCTGGATTACAAGGCCAGCGTTCTAACCGCTAGACCACCGTGGCTCTTCTTGTAAGGATATGCGAAGTAATGTTTTTGAACATGAACACGTGTTGTGCTCGTGTCCATATCTTCACAGCTTCTGCGCAACTGACGCGAAGCACCGGCCTAGCAACTGGGGCAAACTTGACGCTAATGTCAAGACGGTGGAGGATGGAAGAGTCTATTACACGGGAGGTGAATCAGCTTCTGGTTTTAATTTTGTACCGTTGTACGTGGCTGTTACTTGAGTTAACGTTTTAAATTATACGCTCTGTGTTAAGAGACACAAAGCTCTAAGATTCGCACCGTAGTCACGTTTTCAACTCTTAACTTAAGAGGAATCTGCACACACAATGTCCTTTGATAACTCGTGGAACTGGTCCCGACTGTTACCGAAGTCTACAGCCGATACTGGTTTGGTTTATTGGGCTATATGAATCTGTGCGTATGTCTGAGACGTATTTCAACACACTTCTTCGCGTGCAGGGCTTAATCATAGTCATTTGCGACTTTCGGTAATTTTAGTTAGATTAAAGCTTGCATATGGTACGGTCTGGACAGGCATATATTAGGAACAAATGTTGGTCAGCATTCTCGTCAGAGAAAAGCTTCGAATACAGATCGAAACACGCAGTAAAATATTCATGAGTTCTTCGTAACATCTGAATAAACCTCCATTTATGTGAGAGTTATGCCCCTCTAACACTTTACGACATTTCTATTGTTCTGTATTACACAGTTCGCCGTGACCGTGCCTCAACTTTTCTTTCACGGTTGTGTTGCGGAAAAGTCTAAACTTTGGTTTTAAGGCGTTCATTACCGTGATCACGAGGGCCAGCTACCGGTCATCACCGGCCTGAGCCAGATGAATCCAATCAACACCATCCAGCAGTCCTTTTTCCTTAAGACCCATTTTTTTATCTTATCCTATCTACATCTAGATCTTGCGAGTGGTCTCTTTCGAATCAAATTTTTTTTACGAATTTGTCATCTCCCATGCCTCGACAATAACCCAAAAGTATTTCATGAAGTATACAAATTATGGACTTCCTCATCACGAACTATTCTCCAGCCTCCAGCAACTTCATCTCACTTGAGTCCAGATGTTCTCCTCAGCATCCAGTGAGCACAGTGAATGTTCAAAGTCTTGAATTTAACTAAAGGCTGTTTGTATTACAGGAAACCAGTCTCAATCAGATTTTTTTTACCTTTTTAAAAAGTTTATAATTTAGTGTACTTTATGTGTGAATACGTTTTACGTAAAACCCTGCAGGGTCTTTGAGTGCATGTGCTGTTGTTAATAAGGTAACGAACTTCCGAGTTCCATACAAAGCGGAAAATAAGTTTACTGGTTGAATCGTTATCACAAGGACCTCGCTCCATACTTTCTTCACAAGAAAAAATTCATTACGGATTCTAGTAACTCCGTGGAACAGGTTCCACGAAAAGCTGACAGTCCGAAAAATCATTTCCGTGTTCACGAGTCAGTCATTGGGGCTGGGTAAACACACAGCGAAGCTCTACTGACCGCGAGGTGCAATGTTCGGCCAGCATCGTCGTCTGCGACAATTACTAGTACAATGTGCTAGGACTTAGGCGGGAATATCCTAACATTTTAATCATAAATAGCTTTGTTTTCCGGTAAACCGTACTTTTTAATCGAAGACACCCCAATTTCAATTAAAATTCAACAGTAACAATTCTTAACTGTTCTTACCCCTTAATTTGAAATGGATTTTATGTCATACGCTTACATTCACAAAAGCGAAGTGTTGTAACATTATTTTATTTAGTGTTCTGTCTGACGACAGGTCCATATGAACAGGATCCTTCCATCCTTTTCTCGGACTGGGACCTGTTCATATACGTTCTTGGCAGATGATCCAGAAGTGGTTTGCCATTGACTTCTTCTGTGTGTGAATGGAGTAATTGTTGGGATGCCACGGAGGAAAACTCCGTGTTGCCTAGACCACGGCCTTGCCCAACACAAGTTATAAATTCGGGCACCGCCGGGAATCGAACCCGAGACCCCAGGATTACAAGGCCAGCGTTCTAACCGCTGGACCACCTCATCTTATTATTATTTAGTGTTCTGTCTGACGACAGGTCCATATGAACAGGATCCTTCCATCCTTTTCTCGGACTGGGACCTGTTCATATACGTTCTTGGCAGATGATCCAGAAGTGGTTTGCCATTGCCTACTTCTGTGTGTGAATGGAGTAATTGTTGGGATGCCACGGAGGAAAACTCCGTGTTGCCTAGACCACGGCCTTGCCCAACACAAGTTATAAATTCGGGCACCGCCGGGAATCGAACCCGAGACCCCAGGATTACAAGGCCAGCGTTCTAACCGTTGTAAAAAAAATTACGACGTAAAAGTCGGTTTATAACACGAAACACAAGTGAATTAAATAGAAGTTATAAAGTTCAATTGTTGTGAATAGAAAGATTATATCATTATTATTAATTTTGATAAACTTCACAACACAAAGGTCCTGTGTAATCCAAATGTTGATAACCCTGGATTAAATAATGGCCGGGTACAGGCAACGCTAAGACGAAGTTACGCAAAGGGAGATCGACACTAACAAATCGTAAATTTCCTGATAATTTCAGAATGTGGGTCACTCGTCACTATCTAATGCATATTTATCATTAGCCACGTGACACAAAGTACTGAGGTGAGTATAAACACCTTCCAAACGCATAACAGAGCGAACAATACGATTACCACCACATCGAATTCAATTTGCGTCGATTCCTCGAATATTCGACGACATTTTAAAACAAAAAATCTTAATCACGTTATATTTCATGGTATGTACCAACTTTGTACAACGAACCTTTAAGTGAAAATGACAGAAATCCGTCACGTAAAGTAGGGCATGTCGGGACATAATGAACAAAACCTTCTGTTGAAACTGCACGCGTATTGAAAATGTACAAGCGGTCCACTTAAGAGTTTGCCAACGTTCTTAATTTGTGTGTAATTACAGTAAAAGTAAACCTGAGCAGCTACATGCCATGTAGACGCACGGGGGGAGAGTAATTATGACTCCTACTCATTCTTAACCTCGGCTCTAGAGAGGCGTGAGTGGACCCATTGGTAGCAGAGACTAGAAAAATAATCCTATCTGTGTCCTAACGCAGACCAACCTAACTCAACTAGCTCCATCTTTTGCAATGTTATTACCCTGATTTAAAAATAAAATTAATCTTTCCGTGGGTATGGTCACTCAGATTAATACCGGTAGGTAAAAATAAGGGCGAGAAATTTTTTTTCTTGAAGTGAACTTCAAAAATTTAAAGGCCTATATTCCTCAAAGCCTTGGACTTCTCTTGTCATGAACTTGGGGTGACGTTGACCTATCTATGACCTCAAACTGGCATTAATATAGTCACTCAAATTCTAAGAGATCGGCAGAAATACGCGTTTGAAAAAAATGATTGTCGAATGACCTTGAAAATTTCAAAGTCCTCTACTCGGTAAACCCTCGTACAGATATTGTCGTAACGTTGGCATGGCAATTACCGCTCCATGACATCAAACTGACGTGAATATTGTCAATCAGATTCCTACAGATCGGGAGAAATGTGCGTTTCAAAAAATGACTGTCGAATGACCTTGAAAATTTCAAAGTCCTCTACTCGGTAAACCCTCGTACAGATATTGTCGTGACGTTGGCATGGCAATTACCGCTCCATGACATCAAACTGACGTGAATATTGTCAATCAGATTCCTACAGATCGGGAGAAATGTGCGTTTCAAAAAATGACTGTCGAATGACCTTGAAAATTTCAAAGTCCTCTACTCGGTAAACCCTCGTACAGATATTGTCGTGACGTTGGCATGGCAATTACCGCTCCATGACATCAAACTGACGTCAATATTGTCAATCAGATTCCTACAGATCAGGAGAAATACGCGTTTCAAAAAATGACTTTCGAATGACCTTGAAAATTTAAAAATCGCGTACTCAGCGCTTGTTTCTTAAGCCACGCCATGGATGCAGTAAGATAAAAAATTAAATTCAAAGCAATAACAACCGAAGTATTTACACTATTAACATTTGGGTGCAGATACAATTTTCTCGATTTTAGTAAACATATAAAGAAGTAATTACAACAGACAAGCGTTGTGTGTCATTTAATCTGGAATAAAAATTTCCATAGTACACCGCGAAGAAAATTACGAAAATTACGCTTTGGTATTCATAAGGTAGATTTTTCCAATTTTTCACCATCTGATTAACGGTTGTCATGTTAGGTTTCAGCAATTTTAAATTCTGTATAAAGTTTATACTGTATATAATAATCACATGCCCGTATAAAACATGTTTGAAAGTATGAGGGTTACATCATTTAATAATGCATTATAACTGTTGTAGCTTTTGTACGCAATGGACACGGCTTGTTGCCCGAGGAGGTTATATTGAGCTCAGTCACAGCGAAAGCTTTAATATCCTTGTAACACTCCTATTATTACAACGCCAAAAGATACGATTAATGGATGACGAATTAGAATATCAAAGACGTAGTTGTAGCTTAATTTAAGGTAATACCTTGGTATTTGCCTGGAGGGACTGACGAAAACCTCAAAACCAAAATAAAGACAGTCAAAATCCAGGCTGAGACTGAACCCAGAAACTCCGAAATACGAAACACGAGTGCTAACCTCTCAGCTGTGACATCTGGCTGAACTACTTTCGAACGTGGATTTCAGTGAGACAAATGTTTCTCCGCGGGTAATTTCAAAAATACGTCTTCTGACGCGGCTAATCCAGATCATATCAATTTACTGATAAAGATACTGGGAACGACCCGATCTTCAAGTTCCTGAGCACTGCGGGTCCCAACTTTACGTTGGCTCGATCTATAGACTCCTTAGATGAGGGTTCGGCCCTTCTCAAGGCCTCTACCTGTACACAGGACAGCACAACACAACACCCATGGCTTGAGTGGGATTCGAACCCACGGTCCCAGCGACCGCGCGGCCACTGCAGACCCCAATCTTAAAGAATCGAAATGAAACTGAAACATCAACTTGCGTCCAGGGTTTCTTTGTTTGTTTGTTTATTACTACAGAATTAGTTGTAATAGTAACTAATACGAGGTGCGATCGGAAAGTTTCAAGACTGCGCGTATAAAAACCCGTACACTTATCTCAGGTATTAAATTCATCCATCACCCTCGAAGTAGTTCCCCTGGGAGTGAACACAATGATCCCAGCGCCGCTGCCAAGCCTGGAAGCATCCCTGGAAATCTTTCTTTGTCAGCCTGTCAAGCACCATCTGCGATTCTGCCTGAATCTCTTCTATCGTCTCAAATCTCCTTCCCTTTAGCTGAATTTTCATCTTTGGGAAGAGGAAGAAGTCACACGGAGCTTAGAAAGGAAGTTGGGGTCGGTTCTTGCAAGATCTTTGAGCTCCTGACAAACGAGAAGTCAAGTCGATTCTGCTTCTGGTCCTCAGACAGGATGCGTCGCATGTGGAGTTCTTCCTTTAGAATCAGCTGACAGGTCCCATAGCCTATCCCAACAATGTCGCACAAGTCGTTGATGGTACGACGTCGATATTCGTAACATTTTCGGGCGTTGTGCTCGAAGATGGTCGTCCAGAACGCTCGTCATCATCGACAGAGGTTCGGCCATTTTTAAAACGTGAATCCCACACAAAAGTTTGTGCACGACCCATTGCGGACTCCCAAAATGCTTGCTTTAGCATTTCATAGGTTTCCGTAGCCGTTTTGGCGAGTCTTTGGCAAGAGATTCAGGCAGAATCGCAGATGGTGCTTGACAGGCTGACAAAGAAAGATTTCCAGGGATGCTTCCAGGCTTGGCAGCGGCGCTGGGATCGTTGTGTTCACTCCCAGGGGAACTACTTCGAGGGTCATGGATGAATTTAATACCTGAGATACGTGTACGTGTTTTTATACGCGCAGTCTTGAAACTTTCCGATCGCACCTCGTATATGACATGGAGACACAGTAAATACGTATCTTAGGGGAGGGGACAACGATGATTACGTCCTGCAAGCCAATCATCACGGAAAGAATGACACGTGTCAGGGGACATCACACGCACGTGCAGTTTCAAACGAAAAAGCCAAATACAAAAATAAAAAGTCCTTACCTTCGTTGCAGCCAACTCTGCAACCAGAAGTCACGTGATGAACATTATCCGCGCTCACGTTGGCGACCCACTCGTTCGAAACACTCGAAGCAGACGCCATACTCTCGACGCAGGTAACAATTCTAGCACTAACGTCATTTTCCTGGCTGTCCATCACTTCGGGAGTGTCATCTACACAGCCACAAGCCACAACCTCCTCTTCAGTCAGCACACCAACGACGCTCGATGGACACTCGAGAACTCGATTCACGTCGTCCAAGTCAGCGGCAGTAACACTTATCGAATTAGTCACAACCTGGTCAACATTTTCTACGCGATTAATATCAAATTTCTTTGGTCCGTCTAAAATCTGATCCCGTTTCTTCATGCTATTAACGACAACACTGTCTTCACCCTGACCGACATTTTCCGTGACGACACCAGAAATATTTGGGATATCTACGACACATTCTGAATCGTCCCGGATGTGGTCAATGTCTTCTTTACTGATAGTAGACCTTCCCACGACTGATTCGCTGATAGACAAATTTTTCATACTGTTCACATGTGGGTTGATGTTTTCTACACAGACTGTACCATCACCGTTTGGGCGTTGAACCACAGAGACGATGTTTTCCTCGTGGTTACTAGGGGCACAATCCTTGATCTTCGGGGTGTCCTCCCGGAGCTTGGCATCAACTACACCCTGCTCCTGTTGGTGAGAGCAAGTCGTGGTAGTTGTCTCCTCGGAAGGCGCCATGATACGTCCCCTGCAAACAAAAATCTAGTTCAGACGGTGCATTTGCGAGGTCTATTTATTATTTAGTGTTCTGTCTGACGACAGGTCCATATGAACAGGATCCTTCCATCCTTTTCTCGGACTCAGACCTGTTCATATACGTTCTTGGCAGATGATCCAGAAGTGGTTTGCCATTGCCTTCTTCTGTGTGTGAATGGAGTAATTGTTGGGAAGCCACGGAGGAAAACTCCGTGTTGCCTAGACCACGGCCTTGCCCGACACAAGTTATAAATTCGGGCACCGCCGGGAATCGAACCCGAGACCCCAGGATTACAAGGCCAGCGTTCTAACCGCTGGACCACCTCATCTTATTATTATTTAGTGTTTTGTCTAACGACAGGTCCATATGAACAGGATCCTTCCATCCTTTTCTCGGACTGGGACCTGCTCATATACGTTCTTGGCAGATGATCCAGAAGTGGTTTGCCATTGCCTTCTTCTGTGTGTGAATGGAGTAATTGTTGGGATGCCACGGAGGAAAACTCCGTGTTGCCTAGACCACGGCCTTGCCCAACACAAGTTATAAATTCTGGCACCGCCGGGAATCGAACCCGAGACCCCAGGATTACAAGGCCAGCGTTCTAACCGCTAGACCACCGTGGCTCCTTCCTTTATATATAACGCTATAATTTGCTTCGGTTTCAAAACCTAAAAATTTACATGTTTTTTTCTCAATGCCTGTCTGTCCGACCACGTTTCACCTCAGAAAGATCAAATCTGACAGCGAGGTCAAAACATAAAATGGCCGCCGAATTGAATTTTGGTTCGTACCTGTCCAATATAACCCTTACTTTACATACAACTCAAAATGGGCATATTGAAAATGACTCGCCATAAAAGAGGGGTACATAAGATGACATACGGACATTGCGAGTTTAATATTCAGCGAAATACAAACAGCTTAAGAATCAGCAAATGATTTGTGAGGTTACTAACTCGTTATTCATCTGACGCTGCAGTCTGAATTTACATCTAGCGTCGTTAAATACGGACGGCTGAATCAGGTGAAAATGTCCTGCTACATTCGATGTTTGCGATGTCAAGAGAACTTCGTCATTTTCCGACTGCATCCGCGCACGTGTGTTTTAGCCAAAATTTGTGTACGTGCATGTGTACATTCGTCTCTTGCATCAAGGTCAGTAGGGGAACGTCCCGACTCCCACGTGGCTATCCAACTTCACGGGCACCAAGGAAGGGGGGGGGGGGGGAGAGGAAAAGACACGCTCACAAGAGACGGCGAGAAACGACGTACGTCACATATCCACAATTGGCAAACAGCACAAGGCCATCAGGTCACGGGCTGGGTACAAGATATACACAAACATATGGAACCCGGGCTGAAGTATGGAAAACATGGCAAGGTCGCGTATATGAGCAGCGTGTCTGATGATGAGTAGTTATATATATTCTGACGTCAGTAGGTGGATTTGCTAAGCCTCTGTCCAGACTTATAACAAGAGATTTTTCTTGGCGTAAACTCTGGTTTATAATCGCAGACGAGTCGAAGTGGTTGTTTCATCAGTGGCGGTGCATCGCAGGGCTCCCTGGCCTATCACACACTTCAGGGACGACTGTCAGCTCTCAGTCCGGAAAATATGCCATCACAAATCCCACATGGGCACCCCTGATCCCAAGAACACCGAATAGGGGAGTCACGTGATAGACTTTTAAGCGGGGATACAAAAACACTCCAGAGAATCCGTCCAAGCCCGAGACCCTGAGTGACATTTCTGGGCTTTTATACCGGAGGGTTCGTCCTTCAACACCCAGGGCGGAAGACCACTCCGTGTCGGCTGTCCTCGACGGGTTATTCGATATACGAGGTGCGATCGGAAAGTTTCAAGACTGTGTCAATAGAGGGCGAACCGGATGTAGTACGAGCTTCTGCCGCTAGGGGGTGCGGCCTACATTCATAGTGAATCAGTGTGCCAGCCGGCATCATCGAATTAGCATTTGTTTCTTAGTTACGGGCGTTTTGGTAGTGCATTACACCGACCCTCCTGCGATTTCGGAATGGCGTGTGCATCAAAGTTTGCCAAAGACTCGCCAAAACGGCTACGGAAACCTATGAAATGCTAAAGCAAGCATTTGGGGAGTCCGCAATGGGTCGTGCACAAACTTTTGTGTGGCATTCACGTTTTAAAAATGGCCGAACCTCTGTCGATGATGACGAGCGTTCTGGACGACCATCTTCGAGCACAACGCCCGAAAATGTTACGAAGATCGACGTCGTACCATCAACGACTTGTGCGACATTGTTGGGATAGGCTATGGGACCTGTCAGCTGATTCTAAAGGAAGAACTCCACATGCGACGCATCCTGTCTGAGGACCAGAAGCAGAATCGACTTGACTTCTCGTTTGTCAGGAGCTCAAAGATCTTGCAAGAACCGACCCCAACTTCCTTTCTAAGCTCCGTGTGACTTCTTGCTCTTCCCAAAGATGAAAATTCAGCTTAAGGGAAGGAGATTTGAGACGATAGAAGAGATTCAGGCAGAATCGCAGATGGTGCTTGACAGGCTGACAAAGAAAGATTTCCAGGGATGCTTCCAGGCTTGGCAGCGGCGCTGGGATCGTTGTGTTCACTCCCAGGGGAACTACTTCGAGGGTGATGGATGAATTTAATACCTGAGATAAGTGTACGGGTTTTTATACGCCCAGTCTTGAAACTTTCCGATCGCACCTCGTATTCGTAACTACCTTCCAATCTGAAGACGTCAATACACTTACAAGTCATGTAGATAGACAGAATATCACGCGATTATTCTGCAAGTGCATGGCGACTCAACAAATCAACCCCAACGCAAGAAATCTTCAACCATTAATCCAACTACAATACATTCATTATCCGTCTTCAGGAAATACGACTCTTAAATTATTATAAAAGCTAACGTGAAACTGGATTGGCCTCCCAGAAGAAACTTCCTAGACAGCTCACGATGCTGTAGTAAGCAGATCAACTCAACAGGAACCCACGATAAAAGGATTCCTTATCTGGCCTGCAATTACGAATTACGCCAAGACGTCGAGATGAGAATCGGTGTGAGATTGCTGTGAGCCTACCGACAAAGGATTAACTACAACTCATATTATTAACTGTACCTAAACACAACACCGCCTTCATAACTTCTACGTGATCGATTTCTATTGGTCGTACGCCGCGAGATTAATGTTAATATCAGAATCTAAAACATACCACAGACACCACCAAAATTTAATTAACAGAATATTAACCTATCAAAAAATTATCAACTATTATTACGCTGTTTGTAAAATCATGCGAGCGGTCGTCAATGTAATTACATAATCTTCGACCTGTAGATCACTTCGTTAATAAAAATATAAAACAAGTTAGGAGATGTACGCTTGTAGGTCTTCGTGTATAGTGTTCGTTACTGCTGCCCTGTTTTCACCAAAATTGGCATGCGTCTTCAGAGCTCAGCAAAACTCCTTAATACCAAATTTAATGAAAATCCGTTCAGTCCTCGAATTGTTTCATGCGTACAGACGCTCCGAACGGATGCAAACGGGTCCAAAATGGAGATTCTTCACTGCCAGTTATTACCAATTCTGCTCTAGAACAGTGGTATTCAAACTTTTTTTGTTCGCGTACCCCCAGATATAATTTCTCTTCAATTTTGTACCCCCAAAGTTGTTGGTGTATAATTCAAGTTATACGTAGTATATAATCTACATCTAAAATAAATTAAATAAATTACATTACTGATTATTCAGTGTTTATCATAAAATAATATATTTTTTTTTAAATTTCACGTACCCCCTAAGATGTCTTCGCGTACCCCCCGATATAATTTCTCTTCGACATTGTACCCCCAAAGTTGTTGGTGTATAATTCAAGTTATACGTAGTATACAATCTACATCTAAAATAAATTAAATAAATTACATTACTGATTATTCAGTGATTATCATAAAATAATATTTTTTTTTAAATTTCACGTACCCCCTAAGATGTCTTCGCGTACCCCAGGTTGAATACCACTGTTCTAGAACACGCCATGAATAAAACCATGACTGGAATTAAATGGGATACATAATATTATGTGTTGTTCTAATAATAATAATTTGTTTGGAAAAGGCATAAATGTCATAAAATACACAGAAACTGTACTAAACTGAAGTCTCAAAAGCTAAGAACACGTTCATGTGACGTCACTAGAACGCTGATAAATAAAGATGATAATAAAATGACAAAAATACTTCACAGCGCTTTCACGGCGGTGAGTTGTTAGTTCACCGCCCCACTCCCAAGCCGGAGTACCACCCCTTGTCGAGCGTCCGCAACTGCTCATTCCCTGCCATTTCCCCTCCACATCTGAAGACTCACGAGAAACCCAAGGCCGCGCTTGAGGCGGTGGGTGACATCCGAGGGAACACAAATCGAGACTTCATTCCCGAAGACATGACACGCGTGTATAATTTTAATAACAATAATCTTGTCTGTTGTTTTGTATGGGTGCGAAACATGGTCTCTCACTCAGAGGGAGGAACACAGATTGCAGGTGTTTGAGGAGGATATTTGGGCCTAGGAGAGAAGACGATGGGGCGTGGAGAAAACTGCATAATGATGAGCTTAAAAATATGTACTCCTCTCCCAATATTGCCAGGGTGATTAAGTCGAGAAGAATGAGATGGGCTGATCATGTAGCGCGCATGGATGGGACAAGAGGTGTGCACCGGGTATTGGTCGGGAAGCCTGAGGGGAAGAGACCTCTGGGGAGACCTAGACGTAGATGGGAGGATAATCTCAGGCGGGATCTATGGGAGATAGGAGTTGAAGGAGACTGGATTTTGTTGGCCCAGGACAGGGCTTTGGTTAATTGGGTGATGAACCTTGGAGTTCCGTAAGCCATCTGGTTGGTTGGGTCCACTATTTGGGAAGCCTGAGAGGAAGAGACCTCTGGGGAGACCTAGACGTAGATGGGAGGATGTCAGGCGGGATCTATGGGAGATAGGAGTTGAAGGAGACTGGATTTTGTTGGCCCAGGACAGGGTCCGGTGGAGGGCTTTGGTTAATTCGGTGATGAACCTTCGGGGTCCGTAAGCCATCTGGTTGGTTGGGTCCACTATTTGGGAAGCCTGAGGGGAAGAGACCTCTGGGGAGACCTAGACGTAGATGGGAGGATGTCAGGCGGGATCTATGGGAGATAGGAGTTGAAGGAGACTGGATTTTGTTGGCCCAGGACAGGGTCCGGTGGAGGGCTTTGGTTAATTCGGTGATGAACCTTCGGGTTCCCTAAGCCATCTAGTTGGTTGGGTCCACTATTTGGGAAGCCTGAGGGGAAGAGACCTCTGGGGAGACCTAGACCTAGATGGGAGGATAATCTCAGGCGGGATCTATGGGAGATAGGAGTTGAAGGAGACTGGATTTTGTTGGCCCAGGACAGGGTCCGGTGGAGGGCTTTGGTTAATTCGGTGATGAACCTTCGGGTTCTGTAAGCCATCTAGTTAGTTAGTTAGTTATAATTTAAGTTAGTACCGAGCGTCTACGAGCACGTAGATTAGGTCCACAGAGTCTGTCTCCTCGACGTGCAATGCAACCGGACATACGAAAACCGAAACACTTCCAACCTCAGACCAAATTTCACGAAACCGCGCTCAGAGACGGGCGGGCGGACGGACATGGCGAAACTAATTGGCACACTCTCCTCTCTGTACGATGCATGCATCACACACTCGCCCTAATTCTGACCAAGGCCAAGCACAAACGTGTATGAATTATTTCGTGTCTCCACATCCTTTCATGTGACCGACAGATGCTACCAAGGAAAACTAGACTTGCACACGCCAGTCTTTCGTGGGCGGTGCCAAATTCAAAGAGACTTTATTTATTAAAAACCCCGTTATTCGTGTCCAAAGCCACGCCGTCCAGACATGTGTAAGAACCCCATATCATATTATTTCCCCAGAATTCGTCTGGGAGCGTCTGAGGAAAACTCAAAAACTCTCCATAAGGTTAGCTGGTAACCCGGTTGGGATTCGAACAAGGTGCCTCTCGAATATAAATCTACAGCGTTGCCGCTACGCTACCCTGCCTTAAAATGTTTGTTAAGTCTTAATAAAATGTCCACGGAGCCAGAGTGGTTCAGTCGGTACAGTGACTGGCTTCGGACTGGACGACCTCGGTTCGATCCCCGACAGGGGCAGAGGATTTTTCCATTCTACATAATACAAATCAACAGTCTATAAATATTTACTGGGAAAAGCCGAGAAACTCCCGAGGAAAAATCCGTTCCATTGCCACACTGTCCACCACAAATCCCCAGACGGAACTCCCTCTGGCGAACGGCGTATACCCAGGAGCTAATCCCACACAATGAGCGTATTTTCGAAAGAAAAAATAATCCGTAGCCATCCGCGGGCTTGAAGCGGTTTTCCAACTGAATCCACCTTTTACCAACCACGACATGTTTTATAACATTCGCGGTTTCCAATCTCTGCACAAACGTAAATTTGATCGGTGGCCTCAGCACCAGAGCAGTGCCGAACCGCAAAGAAAACCAATTCTCGAACAGAGACAACTCACAAGACCTAGGTACAGAGGGAAGGATATTAGGATAAAGGAAACAGGCGCGGGGGATGTTGATTGGATTAATCTGGCTCAGAATAGGGACAGGTTTCAGGCTGTGGTGAGAACTGTAATAAACTTCCGAGATCCATAAAATGCGGAGAATTTATTGACAAACTGAGCGTATCATGGACTATGATTTCATGTAGGTTAGAACAGTGGTATTCAACCTTTTTTGTTCGCGTGCCCCCAGATATAATTTCTCTTCAACTTTGTACCCCCAAAGTTGTTGGCGTATAATTCAAGTTATACGTAGTATATAATCTACATTTAAAATAAATTAAATAAATTACATTACTGATTATTCAGTGTTTATAATAAAATAATATATATTTTTTAAATTTCACGTACCCCCTAAGATGTCTTCGCGTACCCCCAGATATAATTTCTCTTCGACTTTGTACCCCCAAAGTTGTTGGTGTATAATTCAAGTTATACGTAGTATATAATCTACATCTAAAATAAATTAAATAAATTACATTACCGATTATTCAGTGTTTATCATAAAATTTTTTTTTTTTAAATTTCACGTACCCCTAAGATGTCTTCGCGTACCCGAGGTTGAATACCACTGGGTTAGAGGAAATATTTTTAATGACACTCTAAACTAATATCTTAGTTTCCATATTACTATAGAGGTGACAATTTATATTCATGTCACCTATTTTCAACACACGAATACGTACTTTTGTAAGATTTGAGGTTTTTCACAGCGATGAGTATGAAGATTTATGTCTTCTGGGTTGTTGCGCCGTATAGTATGGCAGATGTTTACCAACGTTTCGGAGGTCACCCTGCCTCCGTCATCAGGGCGATCGCAACAACCCAGAAGACAGAAATATTCACGTACTTTTATATTTGCCGGGGAAAAAACGCAGGCAACTCTGTTGAAATGACAACACGCGTGTGTGCATAATCAGTTTTCTAATAATTTATTTCCAACTACAGCTGAGACCAGCTTGCCCCGTGGAAGAAGACATCCTGAAACTCTCTCAAGACACGCAGTCCAGCATTTACGAGGCTTCTACGTTCCTCGCTTTAAAAGACATTCCTACTGTCACTGCTACGCGCTCAGAATCACGTAAGCATTTCACACTAATAAACGAGATACTCTGAACCCGGGCATTTGTTAGCATCACGGAGAAAGGTTTTCCTTGTACAAGGTTATCCAGACCCTCAGAAAATTACTCGCCTTACGGGAAATCAAAGGCTCTTCAACATCATCTACAAAAGCTCGCCATACGAGGTGCGATCGGAAAGTTTCAAGACTGCGCCTATAAAAACCCGTACATTTATCTCAGGTATTAAATTCATCCATCACCCTCGAAGTAGTTCCCCTGGGAGTGAACACAACGATCCCAGCGCCGCTGCCAAGCCTGGAAGCATCCCTGGAAATCTTTCTTTGTCAGTCTGTCAAGCACCATCTGCGATTCTGCCTGAATCTCTTCTATCGTCTCAAATCTCCTTCCCTTTAGCTGAATTTTCATCTTTGGAAAGAGGAAGAAGTCACACGGCGAATAAGGAGGGTGCGGGATGACGGCCATGGTGTTTGAGGCCAAAAACTGCCGAACTTTGAGGGCGGTGTGCGCTGGCGCGTTGTCATGATGCGTCGCATGTGGAGTTCTTCCTTTAGAATCAGCTGACAGGTCCCATAGCCTATCCCAACAATGGCGCACAAGTCGTTGATGGTACGACGTCGATCTTCGTAACATTTTCGGGCGTTGTGCTCGAAGATGGTCGTCCAGAACGCTCGTCATCATCGACAGAGGTTCGGCCATTTTTAAAACGTGAATGCCACACAAAAGTTTGCGGACTCCCCAAATGCTTGCTTTAGCATTTCATAGGTTTCCGTAGCCGTTTTGGCTAGTCTTTGGCAAAATTTGATGCACACGCCATTCCGAAATCGCAGGAGGGTCGGTGTAATGCACTACCAAAACGCCCGTAACTAAGAAACAAATGCTAATTCGATGATGCCGGCTGGCACACCGATTCACTATGAATGTAGGCCGCACCCCCTAGCGGCAGAAGCTCGTACAACATCCGGTTCGCCCGCTATTGACACAGTCTTGAAACTTTCCGATCGCACCTCGTACCTACTTCTACAACATCTATTCTCATATTATCTTCCTAGCGGTATCTTCCTTCAATGTCTGACTAAAATTTTGTAATCAACTTTATTATCTCCACGAGTGATACACGTCCAGAACACTTAGGTTAGATTTAAGCTACCAGAATTGATGTAAATTCAGTTTAAAATTATTTTAAAGTTCGCATTTCAAGAACTTGTCTGCCAGCGTCCAATAAGTAACGCAGGTGATTGGCACATTCAGTACGTTCTTTTGTAACACTGGCTGACATTAACAAATAGCCAATAACATTGTTTACAGAGTCGAGTTCCGTAGGAACAATAAAACAGAATAAACAAAACACAACAAAAGTCGATCTTAACACGATTAAGCCACAAAATGAAGCTAACCAAGTTCTCTTTGTATTCCTTTACAAAGCTCTTCCTGACATAGATTATTTTTAAAAGAAAGTTTTAAACTTCCAATAAAATCTATATTTTACGTAATACCATTTATTCAGAAAACAAAATTTAAGTTCGACGTAAGCAAAATAGCGGTTATACATTAAGAAAATAAAATTAACTTGAATATATTTCAGTGCAGGCCCACAAATACCAAATCTGATACAAATCCATTCAGCTATTTCTGAGAACAAACCTGTGGACAGACTCAGACAGATATGGCCTGTTTTTTGCTATAATTCTCCTTATATTTTTAAAAAAAAGGTCTTATCACACAACCGCCTCACTCAGGTTAAATCCCAACACCACAACAAAATTACTTAAACAACTGAATAAGAACACAATAAAATAACTGCTCTCGTTGTATAAACCACAAAAATTATACTCGTATCTGTTGTTCGATAACACAACGCATTTACTAAAACAGAGTCGAAACGTCGCCTACATGTACAGATTTATAGCGTTCATTTAAAGAAGCTGTTAGTAGTTCAGGCATTGCAGTGCTGAACGACGAGATACTTAACTCTTCGACGTAAATAATATCTGAGTTCAGTCCGTACCGCAAAGAAAACACTGCAAAGACACCGCTGGCTTTAAAGGGTTAATTAACTGAAAATGATTTGTAGGAAACGGTCGTGGCCTGATTTAGGGTACTATCCCGGAATTTGCCTGGGACTGAGAAAAACCACGGAAATCCTCGGTCGGGATAACCGGTCTGAGGACAGAGGTTTGATCCTGGGAGTTAATACTAACCACCGAACCACTGTTTTCCGTGGCATTTATGGAAAAATGAAGGTTTATTACGGTACGCAGTGTTACCAAAGTTACTGAAAGCGACAGTCATTGAAATTGGCCGGGGTTTCACACATCAGCCATCTTTAATTAACTATTTATTTATTTAGTGTTCTGTCTGACGACAGGTCCATATGAACAGGATCCTTCCATCCTTTTCTCGGACTGGGACCTGTTCATATACGTTCTTGGCAGATGATCCAGAAGTGGTTTGCCATTGCCTTCTTCTGTGTGTGAATGGAGTAATTGTTGGGATGACACGGAGGAAAACTCCGTGTTGCCTAGACCACGGCCTTGCCCAACACAAGTTATAAATTCGGGCACCGCCGGGAATCGAACCCGAGACCCCAGGATTACAAGGCCAGCGTTCTAACCGCTAGACCACCGTGGGGTTTTTTAATTAACTACAATCACAAAAGTATGACGGGATAAACAGTCAGACCCTTCGAGAACAAAGCGTAGGCCGGAATCCTGACACGAGGCAATGTGACATGGAAACAGAGAAAATTACACAGCGGGAACTTATCGTGATGTTTCTACGCCTTAAATAACGCGTTGGTCTCCCGATGCCAGGGCAAAGGAGTATTACCACTCCTAAAAGTTTACAAACACGAATGAAATATTCTCACAAATCAGATTTACAGATTTTTTTTAAAAAAAAATGTGTACAAATATGATTACGCAATTTAGACATGAACTCAAGACCGAAATAAAAGTTTTCTTAATTACAGGTAATATGAAATGAACACGCGACCTACATTTAGTCTGTTAACTTTTGGGTTTATACAAATTTAATCTGACACAAGCGATTTTGACAAGAACTCGACTTTTTTTTGCAACAATTTTTAATGCTCACACTAATTAATATTCCAAATTTTAAATTATACTAATTCTCTTCCATTTTCCTAACTGGAAAAGCATCCTGTTTCATCATTTTCGGGATTCAAATCAGAAATAATACGAATTATTTACCAAACGACGAACAAACGTTTATAACGTGCCATTATCTTCGTTCTTCAATTGTCATGTTGCGGCACTCAGAATTCAAATGCATTTTTACACATTTAACAATCCACGGCGAGCGTCAGCTGTTTTATCATTTCATCGGACATTCTGCTGTCGCATTCTTTACCCACGCGACTCAGTTTATTATACACGTCAAAACTACCCCGAAAAACCACATCGATTTTAATAATCTCTCTCACTTCCTAAAATACTTTATAAACATTTTAATTTTTTTATATCAAGCACGTATCGATGAAAAGCCTATAAGGAAATAGGCCTATGGAAAATAAAATAAACAAAGTCTATGACATATAGCTTTAAAAATAAATTGTCACCAGGTGTAAAACGGTTAAGTAACTCCGTCATAATGCATAATCAATCTGAAACCTCTAGAGCAGTGGTATTCAACCTGGGGTACGCGTACCCCCGGGGGGTACGCGAAGACATCTTAGGGGGTACGTGAAATTTAAAAAAAATATATTATTTTACGATAAACACTGAATAATCAGTAATGTAATTTATTTAATTTATTTTAGATGTAGATTATATACTACGTATAACTTTAATTATACACTAACAACTTTGAGGGGTACAAAATTGAAGAGAAATTATATCTGGGGGGTACGCGAACAAAAACGTTTGAATACCACTGCTCTAGAGAGTACCCACATTCACATACACCAACAACACTTTGTTCTATGCGCACTACTAGATAGTAACTAACCCCAGATAAAAGTACAACCGACGGACGGCGAAGTCCCCCGAGAACAACCCGAAGCCAAACTGAACCACAGAACCATTCTCACTTTACTCAAACACTGATGAGTCACTCACAGCAGTGCAACGTGCACTTTGAAACGCACTCAAACAGCTTGCAGAAGTATCCACACAATCCCTGCTTGAAGGGATCATAATTCTATTCCGGGGTGTCCTTAATCTGAAGGGGGCATTCAAAATAACAGCGCACCCTACCATGGACTTCACACTTTATCGGCCACACAAACTGGAAAGTCCAGTTAGACAAATAATATACGGGCCTGATGTACATTCTACTGACCTTGAGGCAAGCAATTTACTGTACCAGGCCTACTGAAACACGAGCATTAACGTACACACTGGAAAACAGATTCACAGCGGCGATGACGAAATTCATAAAAAACAAACAAATTAAATACAAAATCAAATTTTATTGGAAGGTGACTGGGCAGTGTAGAATCTGATACAAACATGTCGACGTTTCAGAGGTGCTTACGAGCTCAATCAGCCCTGATGATGGAGGCAGTAAGCACCACTACACTGGGCAAAACACCCCGGAGGACAGTAATATTCATCCTCGTCGCTGTGAGAACCAGTTTCTCTGCGTCAACACTCTGGAGACCATTCGGATTTGTCCAGCGTATACCGGAAGTTACATGCCAGAGGATATGCGGCTGGAGCTTGAAGCTCAAGAATCTCCCCCATCCAGGACCAAGTTTAAAAATGAGTTGGGTTATAAATTCAATACGCCACCGTGGCGAGGTGCTTAACCAAGGGCAAAGGTTTCTGACTAACAAGAAAATGGACATGACATCCTGACAGATTTCACACAAAGACATCGAAACAAAAGAGATTTATTGACTGGAATAAGAACTGATTAACCCTCTAACAGTCAGCAACTCTGCATTACGTGTTTATGTGTTTCGTAAGATTATCACTGTAAATAGATATCATTTTCTTAAACAGCGTTAACCAGTCGATCTTGGTAATGGTGAAGTGTAGTGTTTTCTTCGCGGTACGGACTGAACTTTTAAATATTATTTAGTCCAGCTTCGGCTTCAGAGGTGCAATCGACTCAGGCCTATGTCGTCAGTAAACTACGAGAAATGTAAAAGACAGGAGGCAGACACCCCGCGTGGGGCCAAACCCTAAAAGAACACGATCTACAAGAGAATAAATACGATAAATGTTTATTAACTTTTCAGAGCACCGGCACTGTGGATATCCGTAGTTTTACAGGAATTACTGCAGAAATACCTTGAAACAGATGACGAACGCCTCCTTCCAAGTCAACACCTGTACTCAGAGCATTCGAGTTGTTATGGCCGCCACGCGCTGGCCGTGTTTTCCCGTCGTTCCCGCCCTCGATGGGAGAGGTCGCTGCGGCCAGGACCGCGGAGCCGACTACAAAGGGTAGACTGGGCGGGCACCAATCATGCTTTGGGAGTGCCTGAAGACGGGAGTTTTCTGCCTGCGTAAGTAAGGCGGATGGGATATCTAGTGTGGCTGGGTTGGTAATCATGCTGGAGAAGAATGACGAAACCATGACAACTTGTAAACCAATGCTCAATAATCTGGTATTTAATTTCATTTAATGCAATTATTTCCGCTGTTCAATCACACTGCTTATCACTTGAAACTACATCTTGGGTTACAATTAAAATCCGAACATGCATTAAAGTTATTACATTTGATAAGAAACTAGCAGCACTTGCATTATATTTTATGAAAAATCAACTTTATGTTAATACGTTTCAGACATCTAATTCTTAAAATGGCATGGTTCATGTACGCGACCCTCTAACCCCAGCGAAATATAAAAATCCATAAACACAGTCCGTTCTTTTTAATCTTTAAATTCCAGTGATAAATAAACAGCGAGTATTTTCTTAAACAGCATTAACCAGTTGTTTTCTTTGCGGTACGGACTGAATTTTTCATGGATCGTTACCAGGCAACTACAGGACGAGAATATTTTTTTTGGGGGGGAGGGGCAGCTAATCAGAATATCGGGAAAAAATCAAAATAGCAAATTAATATAAAATTAGGAGCAGGTCTAATTTTGGGAAATGCTTGCTACCGTGCAATACGGGATCATCTACACGACTAAAGATTAAAAATATATAATTCTATAATTTTACATACTGATTTGCATGGACGTAAAAGTTACTTTATGATGTAAAGGGGAGAACACAGATTGAGGGTGTTTGAGAATAAGATACTGAGAATATCTGGACATAAAATGGATGCAGAGACAAGAAATTTAAGAAATTAGCGTAACGAGAAGCCACTATAATAAACATTCTGCTTCCATGAAAGACTAGAAATTTCTTTCAGAAAAATAAAATCAGAATATCAAAATCAAAACTCCTGCTTAATCAGGAGGTTCTACTTATTTGAATTTACATTTCTGCAGCTTATCCAGTAAGGAAATGCGATTGCCTAATAAATCACACGAAATTCCTTTATCTTCCACAGGCCTAGTCACACGACATTACGGGACCGAATGTAAGCTTCGTATTCGGAAGGTACCGAGTTCTAAACTCGACCAGGACACCGGCTATCCTTATTGAAGTTTCTCGTGGTTTTCCTCGCCATCCTTACACAATATTTCCAATTAATTATTCACGAAAGTACACCGTCATTCAATGCTATAATAATAACAATATGTTACTAAAGACGCTGATAAATAAATCATTAAAAAAAATAACTCGCGACTCCCATTGTCAAATAGCCACAAATTCAAAGCTTCACTAAAATCCAAGCTCAGAGACCGTTTTTGGAAATTCAACAGTTGCTCAGCTGTTCAAAAAGTTCCACCTTTCATGTAACCAGAAGGGTTATTATCGTGGTTTGAAGAGCTCGCCACTGCCACAACCTCAACCCCTATCTACTTCAGATCCATTTTAATATTATCCTCCCAGCCACTAAACAAAAAAAAAACGTCTAGAAGTGTTTAACAACGCTGATTCACATGAAGAATTGCTTATGTGTAACACATTTTCGTTCAGATTATGGTCTTTTGGGGGGTCTGACACCGTGTAGTCTTGTACACGTTTACCATATCTGAAAATGGAGGCAGAACGTTCCTCTGAAACGCGAGTATAATAATAATAATTAAGATTGTAACGCGTCACAACCCAGTTGACCACAATCTGAACACTCACAGCTGTGCTAACCTCAAATATCACACACCTTGTTTGCTGGCATTCGGTGAGTTAAGAAACATTCAACTACAAACTCTCACCAGGCAGGTGGAAGTTCTGAAAACAACGTATCAGCAGTGAGGAGCGCGTACACAGATATCAAGCACGTTGCAGACACTCCATTACCACGTCCCTCCCCTTCTCTAAGCAACATCGACTCGCCCAAAACGAAATAAAAAGTAGGGGGGGAAACGTGATGGGGCTAGATGCTGGGTCAGAGTCCAGACCCTTTACAACAGCATTTGAGTGCAAAGTATTACGTCTGACCGTCGTCAACTCACTCTCCTGGTTTTATAAGTTCACGCGAAAATATGACAACGGGACTACGAAAGAGTTTGTTGAGTTCTCACGGCAAGAGTACGAAGGCGTGCTGCATTCTGGCGGAAATTGGCGATGATTCGGAGGTGTTTACTGAACCCACCACCAGGGCCCAGCAACGACCTTCCAACGTCTATCAATTTCTCCCAGAATGCAGCACGCCTTCAATGTTAAAGTAGGGTTATGGGTATCTTCACTATTACGTGGAATAGTTCCAAACTCGCAGGTTAGGGCTAGATTCCTCTCGAATTATAAACGATATGCGCCCCCCAAATGCCCAACTTTTATTAAACATTAAATTTAAAACGCATGCGAAAATACCTACTTACTTACAGTTTTTATATTTCAACCACATAATGTGGAAAATTGTCTCGATTAAATCCGCATTTGCGTGTGTTAGTGGGTAAGATAAGAGACAAGAAATTTTCTTTTTAATTTTACGCCTGGTATTTGTACAAATAAATTGTGATGGCCCCCAGAACATTCGCCTCTTTTTTAAGTGCCCCCCCCCCCCAGCAGACCCTGAGATTGGCAAGCCTGCTCCACATTTCATACAGCAATGCTACATGAAAAAAAAAACAAGTTAGGAAATGCATGCTGAACACACCTATAGTCCCTGTGCGTTTGCCAGAGTTTGTCAGTCCGACCTCTGCGAAGGCGTCTCGGGTCAATGACCTTCGCGGGGCGACGTGTCTGGCGCCAGAACGTCTGGACGACGACACCAAGACGGGGAATCCAAGTGCTTGTGCAGCTGGCTAAGGATTCCCCACCCAATTACGTTCGCGCGCAAAAAAAAGGTGTAGATCTTCACGTCAATGTTGTTAGATTTTAACCAAAATTGGAATAACACTAAAACCCTCCGGTATAAGAAATTTAACGAAAATTAATTCCGCAATTCTCGAGTTGTTACGTAAGTAAAGACGAACTTAAGAGGGACATTTATGCACGTGAACGTGTCCAAACGTTTACCACTCGTATTGATACTATACCCACTGTAGAAAGCACCGAATTTCTGCGGAGATATCCGCTTCGCCTACCGCCAGGATATCGTCTATCCCACATCGGAACCCCCTAACTCCTCGCATCCCACGAACAACACGGGCTTATATCGATCTCAAAACTCACGTCTCCTGCCCTGAGTATTTTTGTTGGTGGTATTTTATCTGAAACCTCTCCTACAGCTTACACCGGAACAAACCAACAAGAACAGGTTAACAACACATTTTCGTTTGCAGCTCCAGCTGAATGAGTGTCGTTAAAAAAGGTACGACGATGTATATCCAGATGAAAGGCCAGGCTACGATCTCTAAGGGCGGTATCGCACTAGGATGCCATGGCAGCGACACCAACAGCGATGCCATGGCGTCCAGCTGCCAGCTTTCGACGCCAGTCGAGCGAACAGATGGATCGACATTATGAGATCACGAAATGAAGGGCTATTAGCAAGGAGAAATGTCCACTTTTATAACTTTTGAGAAAATGAGATTTACCTTTATCAAAACTACATACCTGGAGTGAATTTCAATTCTGTAACAAATAAATAAGTAAGAAAAATTCTCCATACACACACTTTGCACGTCCATACCATTATTGAATTTGAAATGTTTCAGTTCTTGCAAATCACATGTAATATTACATGAACAAGCTTTATTTAATAAAACATTATAAAAGCAGGTTTCTTCTTAATTCACATTATTTGTGATATATAGATTGCTAAACAAAAAAACTTAAAAATCAAGCGGCCATATTGGAAAGCGGCCCCACAAATAAAGCCATAGAAACACTTCTTAGCTAATTCTTTCTTTTCTACTGTAAATAAATCTCCTCCAAATATTTCCACAAGTTCTACCCAGTTTCTTTTTTTCAAGTCCCGGTTTGCGTATTCAATAGCAGATGAATCCCATAATGATGGTCGGGACTGAATTTCAATTATCAATCTTTCGGTGTCGAAATTGTCCACGTTTGAAAGAAACAGAAATACACACAAGCACATTCACGCACGGACGTCAATGGACTGGCCAGACTGTCATGTGATGTTGATTTGGCCTTGGCAGCGACGCCAGTAACATTTGAACTTGGCATCTTGGTTGGCAGCGATGCCAGGTGCGATATATAACTACTAAATTAATGCATTGAGTTTGGCCGAGATGCTGGCAGCTGCGCCATGGCCTCCCGTTGGCATCCTAGTGCGATACCGCCCTAAATCGAGTTAAGACACAAGCAGGCGGTGTCGAAATTTCGCGTTTATTGGAGAGAAATTTCTTTAACAGTTTAGCAACTGTCAGCTTCTCGAGACGGACTACGCTCCTTTACGACTGACATGGTCCACGCCAGGGAGTAACTTGATGGAATTAGAACAATAGTTGACGTCTACGATTTTGCGCGGTGTAGACCCGCGTAAACCGAGACCATCCTCATCTTATAAATGGGAAATATGAACCGCTGATGCGATATGGAACGCTTGGTAAGCAGGCCTACATACAACTGCCAGAACGTCATTACTACTGTTGGAAATTGTTTTAAAAAAATATGTGATACGTACCGTATTAAATTCTACACAAATCCTTTCTTATCGATAAATCTTTAAAAAATGTTAGTAATTCAATTCTAAATAAAGTTACGTATTTCTTACAGTTGCGTAATTTTCTAGAGACGTTTACGAATTAACCGGGGTTTCGGTTATCCTGGAAATATTTCCCAACCAAACTCGGATAAATCAGGATTCACTTCAAACCTCACGGAATTCCCGATATAACTTTCAGTGTAATCCAAGTTCCCTTTAGGATAGCTTTTATCCATAGCAAATCAGGGTCGTTTACGTCTTTAGCCCGAAAATTCGGCGTTGGGCAACAACTCTTTACCGTACAAACGAACTATACGAACATTCTAGAAAGACCTCAGAACTATTGGCATTTGTTGTACCCCCAAATTCTGGAATCACACTGTTAGATGTATCTCCTGTGTATTATGGTTCGCAATTATCAATAAAACTAGAAAATTACCAATAAAAATGACGGTAAAATCCTGTAACTCGGGAAAAGACATCATATTTTGACACAAACAACAACAAAAAACTCCTCACGCCTAACCGCACGTTTAATGACTTATCATCAAATCGACACACAACTACGTCTCCTCCATTATGCTGTTTTCCATTCCACAAAGAATAACGACTTTACAAAAATTTAACATTTTTTTTTCGAAGATCCTCTACCATACAAAATTTTAAGACCGCGTTAAATGACACTACCAATGTTCCCACCGCAGACGTTCGCCCTTTCGTCCCGGTGGTATTATTCATGGTTACGTAATTGCAAAATAATAATAATAATAATAATAACGAGATTAATTTTAACCGTCTAATCACAATAAAATATTTTATTAAATATTAAAATATTATTACTACAATTAACATTTAATATTTAAAATATATTAAAATGATGCTCTTTCTATCGAAATGTTCGATTTACAATTAGAGCATCATCTGTTTCACGACATGTTTCGGTTTTCAATGAACCATCTTCAGGTGTATAATCGATATAAATTCAAATGTAATATTCATATCGATTATACACCTAAAGATGGTTCATTGAAAACCGAAACATGTCGTGAAAAAGATTATGCTCTAATTGTAAATCGAACATTTCGATAGAAAGAGCATCATTTCAATATATTTTAAATATTAAATGTTAATTGTAGTAATAATATTTTAATATTTAATAAAATATTTTAAATATTTTAAATATTAAATGTTAATTGTAGTAATAATATTTTAATATTTAATAAAATATTTTAAATATTTTAAATATTAAATGTTAATTGTAGTAATATTTTAATATTTAATAAAATATTTTATTGCGATTAGACGGTTAAAATTAAACAATTATAATCATCACAATATGACGGAACATTATCATCTCGATAATAACGAGATTAAGTTTGTACAAAGTCGACGACGAATGACTCACATCAGCATACCTCGATCTTCACTGACCTACGAAGTTCCAGACATCCGGTGCACGTCCATTACGTGTCAGGACTAGGACACATTACGTAATATCTTTTATCTAGGCAGAATGTAGGGCGTGATGACGTCATGACGGTTAAAACACCGCGAAGATTATTGGCGACGATGGATTTGGCTGAACAGAGGCGAGAAAAATGGACAATGACTTGCCTACCTGCGTGTTACGGGGGCAGTCGACGGCTAGGGGCATCCGTGTTGCCACGCAACCTCCGCGTCACTGTGATCCAGCAGCAAACCATCCTGGACACAAAAGAACAAAAGCTGCAAGCTCACGTAACTCGAAATTACGGAAACCAATTAATCGGGTGTTTCGGAAATACCAACACTCGTTGCTTTAATTCCATTCATAAATAAACACATTTAAAGATTACCCATCTCTGTACAAACAGACGTCGATCAAATCTCTTTAATTATTCACGACTTTCTAATTCTGTCGCTCCAAACGTTATCGAAATCAGTTCTAATTTCTGGACATGAAACATGAGACGCACGAACGTATATATACGTTCAACTCCTTACGCTTTACACAAAGATAACAACAATTTAAAAGTCCGATAAAATAATCTACTTTTAAAACCTGAAATTTCAGACTTAAAAATTTAAAAAAAAGTCACAAAGGCATTTTGAATGTCAGCTGTCCAATTTCCATTTCGTGTTAACGCAGAAGCAACAGACAATTCACTTCAAGGACAAGACGGTAAGAACTCCAGCACGTCTAGACACAAACATTGTTGACGATGGTTTCTGACTGAGACAATCTCCATCAAAACAGTTACAAATGAGACATCGTTTTCAAACCCAAATGGATTTATACCTCGACCAGCAAATCCGCCTAAATTTTGGAGACCGTGAAATGGATTCGTCCATTCATAACTTCTTAAAACATCCCTAGGTTAAACAACGTTTAACATTGTCTTACTAAACACAAAGTATACATTATATTCTTCATTATCAATCTGAATTATTCTCACTTATCAATGGTTCAGATAATGACATTTTGCAATAAGTACGAGAATGTACAGGTCTTCTTAAAATATATTAATTATTAAAATTGTTTCAAGACGTCTCCTTATACGTATTAAAATACATTTCTTGAATGTGTGTTAGTTATACAGGGTGGGTGGGTAAAGCAAGTAGGCACTGAGAAATGGTTATAACTTCTATATTTCCAATGTATTGCGATTATTTAATGCCTACTTACTTCCCACCCACCCTGTAGTTTTCAACAGAACAATTTTCTACTAATGCTTATCAACCCTTTGAAGTCGAATATCGTCAAAAGATATATAAGAATTTAGTCCGTACCGCGAAGAAAACACCACACTTCACCATTAGATCAACTGGTTAACGCTGTTTAAGGAAATAATCGCTGTTTATTCTGATAATTAATTAACCCTTCGAAGTCGAATATCGTCAAAAGATATATAAGAATTTAGTCCGTACCGCAAAGAAAACACAACACTTTACCATTACAAATATCAACTGGTTAACGTCGTTTAAGAAAATAACAGCTGGGAGTCACAGGAAACAAACGCAAAACGAGTTACTTAATGTTAAATCACGCGCTACAAATAATTACGACTGGGTTAATCGACACATTTTAACAAGAACTTTACATTTGTCATAATTCCCTGAACTAGACCCTACATACGTAATAACTGTAAATGTAAGGCGGTTACGACTTCACGTACATTAATTAAAAACTAAAAACAAGCTAAGTGTACTTAGAGCTTAGTAATGACAACCTCAGGATGGCCACCTTTACCAGAAAAATACAGCGAGGTTGGCATATTTGTTATTGGACACACTGTAAGACGTTTCAACTTCGCGTATTACGTAACCAAATAAAACACAAACACAGCAAACTTTTGAGGTGGAATTACAGCCAGCAATAAACTTTATACAATTCGAAAATATTATAAGGTCGATTTTTGTAAACATCAAAACCATCGTGATTTAAAACGAGACACGACAAAGCAGACAGTTAATAAACATCGTCATAAATTAGAGCGAAAACCTTGTAAAATATTTTACACTAACTGAAGAGATTCTGGAGCTGTGGGCATAAAGAGACTGGAGTAATAATCAATGATTCACTAGAAACAAAAATATATTCAGAAACGTACAATGTCCACCAAGTCCAATGCAACGCCATCAAATCAAGGCAGCGGTTACGATTTCCAACACCAGATACAAAGTCCATTTCAAAAGAGAGTATCTGCCCTACTTTAAGAAGGTTCTGACGTCCCAGGTAAGTGTAGCCAGCCACAGACATCCTACGCGGATAACAGTACGACGCCATATTCAACCCTTCAGTATACTGAGGGGAGAGGAGAAAGGAGTGATACAGACATCCCCACAGGGGTAAAATCTTCATACAAAACAGTCCCCTCCTCCTATAATTAACCCTTCTCATGCAACGCTGGAGGTACCTGAGAAAAATGTCCCTCGTGGTAAGGACGTATTTGGATTCAAACGTTACCATGGCAAATGATTTTAAAATAAAAAAATAATCATCATGGGGATTATTAAAATATGCATAATACTTTTAAATTTGAATGTATATAGAGTATAGTACCTAACAACAGTAACATTTGTCTACGTAGAATTCATTAGAAATACGAAAGAATGTAAAATAATAATAATAAATTTTTAAAAAAGCTAATAAAACACTAAAACGAGGAACGTAGTTATTTGTAATGAAATTTTCTTAACACCTTTATAACGTGATCATTTACGATCATTACACGTTTAAATTAAGGAGGCTGGCTAATTTAAATTGTAAGTACTAATTCTGAGAGGAACATCTTGTTAGACATTTACGTCACAGGACGGACAAAATACCAAAAAAATTGGGTCCTACAAAAATAAATCGTGACGAACGTGAAATGCCTTAAACTGGATCAGGTCTGGGTCAAATGGAGTGAAGTGGATTCTTGTACCAAAAAAAGTTAGATGGGAGGAGACTAATGCAGTAGTAGACAGAATCCTAAGTTGGTGTAGACAAAGTTGGAGCATTGGAACCGAGTTTATGACACACACAGTCGCTTGTCTAAACAGATTGGATGATATACAATCAATCAAGGTCAATGGAGTATCTCAGATCAATTTATTCTAATTTTCCCGATATTCTTTCGAAATATCTTTGTTCATACGTCAAGGACGGCACAGTGTCCAAATAATCGTGTATCAAAATGGTGCCAAATTCCCCTAGGATAACACAATCAGATTATAAAACAGCATTCCCGTCTGATTCTATTGATATTTAATGACATTTTTCAAACTTCCTTGGTTATGAATCACTTAATGTTACGATCTGTGAATGATGAAACTTTAAAGCTGCACGGAACCAAACATTACCCTACTTTATGGTATTTAAAGTAATATCCACAGCATGACTTAAGAGACCGAGGAAAACCATGAAAACCCAAGACAACTGACATAAAGGTTTCAATCACAAACCTTACTACCCAGTCAATAACAGCGAGTAATCGACAGATGGAGCTTCAACACCACGCCCTCTTACACCGCGATGACATTCATTGGTGCTTTACTGCAAAGAGACTTTCTACTAGCTCTGAGGTATGAACAGATATCGTGAAGGACGTATCTGATCACAGGACCCCAAGGTTAAATTATAACGAACTGGAAATACCGAGCGCTGATGCTTAGTTTTTAAACACTGTATATGACGATGTCAGGAAAAAGTGACAGGGTTCTAGTGGCGAGCTAATGAACCTTTGGGTTTGATCAAATGAACGACTATCAGCATATCAAATTGGTTCTCCACCGATCTGGACTAAGCACCTGATACGAAAACTTCAAACCAGCAACTTTTAAGGGCAACAATAATCCCCTGTGATGTAGGCGTGACAAATTTTCGATTAAGACGTACCATGACAAAAACGAAATCTAGACAGCTAAAAAAAAACCCGAAGAGGATTTGTAACAGGCAAAGGAACTGTGGGGGTAGGCCTATTCTTTTAGACGTGGCGGAAAATGGAGACCGGATATCTTGCTGCTACTATATATGAGCTGGAATACAAAAGCTCAGAGCTTGGCCTATACATGTGTTCCACAGCTCGACCAATATAGACATCACAATATTCCACACGCGTAATAATGGCTACTACGCACTATCTATCCTTCTCGCACTCGCCTATCCACCGCAGCCATCACACCTTCCGTCTCACTCGCACTTGGATATCCACCATTTCGAAACGCTAGCTAGCCAGCCATCTAGCACACTTACCTCAAACACGCGAAAGACCAAGAGCTACTACATAAAACTCCTGCATTATCCCATTCATCCCAACTGATCACACAACAGACTCTTACCGTGTTCTTAGACAATCTCTTCTGCAAAATTCGGAGTAATAAAATAAATGATAAGTTGAATGTTTCTCTTCTCTTCGCCTGTATATTTCCTCCTTCGTCTTCCTTGTTTCCCTCTCTCTCTCAACAAGGTCAGGTCTGCTTCACTTCAGTCGCTGCCGCATCGAGGCGCTGCAGACAGCGATAATGCAACGGCACGGCACGGCCAATACCAACGTTACCACCTCAAACATTCTCGCTCCCTACATTCGTACAAAAATATTGCTATCTCTACAAAGAAATGTCGACAACGGAGGGTGAATCGACAAATTAAATTACTTTCGCAACTGAAACACAACGTTACGTGAAATTTAAACTGTTTATTTCAAATACGATACAAGGCTTAATATTAAATTTATTTTTGGTGACCGAATAACTCTAAAACGAAAACTATGCTAATTCCTTCTGTCACAGGCCAAAACATAGAATAAAATACTTCTTTACCACAGCTGTACTGTAAATATGGTCCCGACTGGTGGTTAGTACAAATTAAAAACAGAAAAATTACTAACACAGGTCAAAATTAAATGCTGTTAACAATTTGCCTGACTAATTACAATTCTCCACTGGTTTTTATCAGACAACATCGGCTGTCAATGGCACTAAATCTCTTTTTAACTTTAAGGCAAACAAACTCGCTTGGATGTCAGACTTGGAAGGGATGAAAATACGAAAATAGATCTTAAAACTGGGCGAGAGGACGTGGACTGAATTCAGCTGGCTCGGGAGAAAGGCCAGTGGTGCCATCTAGTAACACAGTAATGAACCTTAAGGATAAAAAAGGCAGGGAATTTTATGGCTAGCCGAGCGACTTGTCCTATTTAAGGCTTTGACCGGGATGTTCTTTTGTTAAATCTTATGTGGTACCGCCTGATTCGACTTCTAATGGTTAAGTGAAGTGTTTTCTTCGCGGTACGGTCTGGATTCGTAAATAATATTCAGACGAGCTTCGGCTTCAAAGGGTTAACCAGCTGATTTTCGTAATGGTGAGGTGTAGTGTTTTCTTCGCGGTACGGACTGAATTCATAAATAATATTCAGACGATCTTCGTCTTCAAAGGGTTAACAAGGACTTATATTCATGCAGTTAGTTACTACTCTGGAATAAAGACGAGAATTAGTATTTATGACACCAGGAAGAATAAACTGGTAAATAGAGGAAACGTAACTTTTACGCAGAACGTACCAAACACGTAATTACAGTCGTCACCACGACTTACATTATCACACATCTCGAAGATCTGCCAATCGAACATCAGGACATAAGTTAACAAAAGTAGTGTGATGGGCGACAAGGGGATGACTGATTTTAAGACAATTTTCGGTTTTGGAAACAGGGCGACAACGGTTATAATAAAATATGTGATGAGTTTTCCACGGAGATGAATATGTCAGTGTTGGTCGTCTGGGTATCCTTGACGTTGGAGGAAATATATTCACCGAATCGTTGATATCTACATACAAGATCCACATGATATTACACCGATACCACCATAACAAATTCTTCGCCTAGTATCAGTCAAGCTACATAATAATTCAGATACAAAATAATCACAGTCTAAAACAAATCTTAGTTTTTCGATACTACCAAATGTCAAATAACACATCGCCGGGAAATATATACACGCCCGCCCAACAGGAGAGTAGGATGTGATGCGTGCACTTAAGGCGCACTAGTGTCTACCTATTTTGATGGAGTCCATCGGCTATAACGAACCAAAGACTTCAAACTCTGTAACTACAGTCCGTATATCGATTTCAGGTTATATATCAGGCAGGAAAACCAAACAAGTCACGTGATCGCGTTTATTAAGCGAAACAAAAAATGCTAATCTTCTTCACATGACTCTGTAACGAGAGGGGAGGTCCCACCTTCGAAAACAAAGTATTTTTTTGTCCATCGCACGATGTTCCTTCGCCCTGATGATGAAGGCACCTCCGAAACGTCGGTAACGGTGCAATAGCCATTTTAAGACTGAACGAAATGTTTACACAGCCCTTGGAAGAGCATCTGTTAAGCCAATGGAGGGATAACAAGTATTTGTACTCGAAGAAAGTATGAAACAAGGTCTTTCAAGCACTGAATTTTTTTTTAAAGGAAAGGAATCTCGAAACCATCTATTTTCGGAACCAGTGAGTTCAGAGAGACGCCACGGCTGGGTGTGTGTGTACGTATGGATCAGCGCCCAAACCACTTCTGGCTTCCAAAGAACAGAAACCTGAAACCGAGATCTAATCTGTTACATAGGATGCATCAAACAGGCGTTCTTTACACAACTTACACCTGGGCAGGCAACCGTTCACAAAACGTAAAGAGTTATGAATTCGCGTATGAATTATTTTATTTAGTGTTCTGTCTGACGACAGGTCCATATGAACAGGATCCTTCCATCCTTTTCTCGGACTGGGACCTGTTCATATACGTTCTTGGCAGATGATCCAGAAGTGGTTTGCCATTGCCTTCTTCTGTGTGTGAATGGAGTAATTGTTGGGATGCCACGGAGGAAAACTCCGTGTTGCCTAGACCACGGCCTTGCCCAACACAAGTTATAAATTCGGGCACCGCCGGGAATCGAATCCGAGACCCCCAGGATTACAAGGCCAGCGTTCTAACCGCTAGACCACCTCATCTTATTATTATTTAGTGTTCTGTCTGACGACAGGTCCATATGAACAGGATCCTTCCATCCTTTTCTCGGACTGGGACCTGTTCATATACGTTCTTGGCAGATGATCCAGAAGTGGTTTGTCATTGCCTTCTTCTGTGTGTGAATGGAGTAATTGTTGGGATGCCACGGAGGAAAACTCCGTGCTGCCTAGACCACGGCCTTGCCCAACACAAGTTATAAATTCGGGCACCGCCGGGAATCGAATCCGAGACCCCCAGGATTACAAGGCCAGCGTTCTAATCGCTAGACCACCGTGGCGGTTCGCGTATGAATTAAAACTGATAAAATACTCGAATTAACTTGTGGATAAATCATTATACATTTATAAAGACCTCAAAAACTGTGAACAGGTAACAATTTTCCACACGATCATCTCTCATTTCCAAGTTAAGAAATGACTTACATCATTTGAAAGTATTGTTCATTACGTAACAGAATGCCAACTGCAAAGACTGAATAGTTCTGAAAGTGACAGGGCGATTATTAACTGCGAGTCGAGATGTGTAAAAGAACTTTTTTTATTATACACTCTCGGAATTAGACAGGGGTCGAAAGAAACTCTAATCGAAGTTCAGTTGTTTCCATGTCAAAAAAGGTAGTATATTTGCGTCATATTGTGAATAAGGTTAATATTTTAATATTTTCCGTCAAATCACAATTTTTAATAAGATAATAAAATATAAAATATTTAAAATATCATTTCACGTTCCGCATCGAATGAACGTTCCAATTTGTAAATCGATCATTAGATGCGGAACGTGAAATTATATTTTAAATATTTTATATTTTATTATCTTATTAAAAATTGTGATTTGACGGAAAATATTAAAATATATGTCAAAAAAAATTGGCGTCGAACACAGTACGTTCAACCGCAAATCCCAGTGAATGGAAGACAGACGTATTGACATGAACCAGCCCAGAAATGGCCTACGCCAATGAGAACAAGAACTCTGCGTAGACAGTTACATAAACAAAAGTTTTAAACGCAGTCAAATAATTTACGAAGTTTGATGAACGATGGACGGTGTACGGAGCGGTAATTTATAAATGCGAGTCATAAGAATTTTAAAGCGAATACTACGAAAGTTTGGATGATAATTGTGCATTTAGCAGTAAATTTATAGAAAAAAAAGTTAAAAAAAAAGTACAGCGGGACTTTATAATAATAAAAATTTAATAACTAATATATCGATCTTTGTGGTAAAAGTTTTATAAAATCCTAGAAGTGTCAACGTTACAAATAAGTTTATTTCAGAGTTGCTCAACCACTTAAACGCTGAGATGATAATGTTGCGTCATATTGTGATGATTATAATTGTTTAATTTTAACCGTCTAATCACAATAAAATATTTTATTAAATATTAAAACATTAAAATATAAATAAAATATAAATATATAAACATAAAACGTAAATTATTAAAATGCACCGCCAACATCAGATTCAAGAAAATATGCTTAATCTAGACATCTGACGAAGGATTGCATTTAGAATATTACATTTGAGTTTATATCGATTATACACCTGAAGATGGTTCATTGAAAACCGAAACATGTCGTGAAAAAAATGATGCTCTAATTGTAAATCGAACATTTCGATAGAAAGAGCATCATTTTAATATACTTTAAATATTTTAAATATTAAATGTTAATTGTAGTAATAATATTTTAATATTTAATAAAATATTTTATTGTGATTAGACGGTTAAAATTAAACACTTATACGCTATAAACGAGATATATAGCTCAGTGAAAGAAACGTCTAGTGACATTTCTTAGTGGTTAAAGCCAATCATGATTCACAGGAATATAAATTATATTTTACCATCGGAAATGTACTACCAACAGAAGATTACGGTACACAGGAATGCAGAATGTGCTAATTACATGGGTATTTTGAAATACAACGTTTTGAATTGCACCACAGGCTACATGTTTGCTGAATTATAAACAGGACGTCTTAAGGATTTTAGGAAAAAAACCAGGAACATTGCCAAAACACTGGTTGATACAGCGAAACTATCGTCCTGAATGTTTGATAAGAAGAAACTTGTTTTGTTTTCTTTAATCTGGGTCCAGATCAGAGATGAAGCCCCGATATTCAGAGTGTGCTGGCTGTGCCGGCCTGTCGCACACAGGCACAAGATGAGAAATAGCGAAAATACGAAAACTGAAGTAGGTTCCACTCAGAACAAAACAAACTCGAGTGTTTCAATCATAACCACAAAACACAAAACGGCTACCCAGGAACTGAATAAGAGACTTCACGGTCAGAAACCGGACATCTCAGCTATAACTAGGAAGCACGTGTTTTCCCGATCGACGGAAAATAGAGACGGACCGCGTAGAGAACGCTTCTGTTTTACGCGGATCCTTCTGGAAGCGATGAGGTCAGATTTGCAAACGACGAGCCGCCGAATTACCGGGTATATAAGCCAGGCTCCATCGACGAAAATCTGGAAGGAGACGGAAATATTGATTCTTGATCAACTGGTGATTCTGCTCACCTGAGTATATCCCAAAATTTACGCAGGAAAAGTATGTAATTACAAGTGCGTAGTTTTTGACAGTCTGCGAATTATTAGCCACCATGGCATCAAGAGTACGCATTTAACTACTTCTATTAACACCTTGTTGTTCTTTTCACTTTTACTTAAATATTATTAACCTACAGAATCTCAGAATGCAATCAATAAACATGGCTGCCGTTTGTTAATTAAAAATTTGCTGTTCAGAAGCTAATAGGCCCTTCCCATATAGGACGATGTTACACTTTGTGTTAACAGTTCGAAGACGAAATGACGCTCAACATGAAAAGCCATCTCCCACAAACAAAGCGTTTAAAAATACATATCCGGCATTGGTATGTTGGCGTTATATGCCGGCACAACGAAGCCAACGCGAGACCCACGCGATCAATTTTCATTAAATTTTGTTATTATAATAATTATATTCATTTCTGGCCCGTTATGACTAAACTCTGATGTAACCATCTATTTCGTGGTCTTCCTATACTTATCTCCATCCGTTTTGTCTATATTGCATGATTTTACTTGGTGACATCCTTTGCATGCGCTGTGTGCATTCTGTACTATCAGACGACTTTCTCGTTAATGGTCTATGTCACGGTGGTCCAACTTTTTTCCTCGCACGGGCCAGAATAGTTTTCCAGTTGGACCCCAGGGGCCAAGAAATCCTACTGTCACTATTTTTGCATTGTCGTTATCATTAACAATACTTATTCAGAAATGACAAATTACCCTTACATATGCTGAAATATAAATTTTATTTAAATCCAGGGGTCTCTGGTTCGATTCCCGGCGGTGCCCGAATTTATAACTTGTGTTGGGCAAGGCCGTGGTCTAGGCAACACGGAGTTTTCCTCCGTGGCATCCCAACAATTACTCCATTCACACACAGAAGAAGGCAATGGCAAACCACTTCTGGATCATCTGCCAAGAACGTATATGAACAGGTCCCAGTCCGAGAAAAGGATGGAAGGATCCTGTTCATATGGACCTGTCGTCAGACAGAACAATAAATAATAATAATGCACAAACTACTATAGAGTTGTATATTATTTTAAATTCGCTCCTCTAACAATTATTTTTAATAAATTGGTTGTACTAACTAGTAGAAAATAACAAATACTTTCGCGGGCCGGATTACAAGTGGTCGCGGACCGCCGGTTGGACCACGCAATGCATTACTGATATATCTGACAGTTTCTTCTTGAATAATCTTTCAATATCCGGTTTCACACCTCCAAATGCCCATGAGTAATACGCGTCCTACTTCTAGATTTGACGTTTTTCATTAAGAAGCTTAAATAAACTTCTACCAGACTTTTTCCTTATCTGCTACCAGGAATATCTGATAAGGAAGCACGTACTACCCAAACTAATAACATTATTTCCCGGCTCGCTGTCGCATTCTACCCACAACGTAGTGACGTAGGCGAAACGCACAGTTCTGTCCCGACTACTGTCACGTAAAGGGAGAGAAGTTCTAACCATAATTCCTCCCTGTCCCTTCTTAAGAGAAAACAATGGAATGTCGGCAATGCTCCTCTGACACGTCTTCAGGGATTTGCGTGGACGTGCCTTTGCCAAGTGGCCGGGTTTCCCACGCGGAAGCACAGGTTCGCGCCCTGGTTAGCCCATGTGTCAATTCTGGTTGACAAAACAGCACTGAGACAGGTTTCAAGAGCTCGCCACTACTCTATATACCCTAAGCCATATGAATCCAATCCAAACCCCTAAATATTACTGCACTAAGATCCGTTTTAATATTATCATCCCATCTACGCCTAGGTTTACTGAGTGATCTCTTCCTTTAAGACTTCTCAACAAAAAATTTGTACACGTTTAATCTCCCTGAGGCGACCAATCGCAATAATTGGCGAAACGTAGAAACTATACAGCTCCTCATTATGTAATTTTCTATAGCCTCTTGATATTTCATGAAGATAATGTACCACTTCTATTCACAAACAAATAAAGTGACACATTACGTAAAATACAGACCTATATTATATTACGTAACTTGACCGCGCAAAGTTTTTCGATGCGATAAATATTAAACGAAATACACGAAAATTAAATAACTCTAAGCTGATACCAGCAGTGCTATTTACTTCGCAACAATGGCTGTCACTAATTACTCGTTGCCCTGATGATGGACACGGTAAAATCCTCCGAAACGTCAATCAACATCTACGACAGCACAGCACAGAGACCCAGAAGAGTTGAGATTTGAGATGAAAACACGTGTTACTTTGGTCTGCAGTTCGAGGGATCGATTATAACGAACGCCATTTTATTTTCAATTAAAAATTAACTACATTCTGGAGTAACGCGTGTTTATTCCGCCTGAATGCGCCAGTGAGAAATGTGTTCTTCACACGAGTTTACGTCACAGACTATTTTACTGTTTGTGCAATTCTCGCCCCACTAACCTTAAACGAGAGATCACGAGATGCATTCTCCTAATGACGTGTTTGTCAGCTATTTAGCAACGGTAACATATCCCCGCTTCATTTGACACATAAAGATGTCTCTGCTGGCAAAATGACTAAGAATTAGGCAACTTCATCGGCATTCGTGTAACGCGGGACGGTATATGCGACCTTCTCTCACTATGGCTTCCATTAAATCATATGCAAGTCCAACCTGTAGCGTCTTGTAGTTTTGTCCGACGTACAGCGCATGCGCAAATGTTCTTTTCTGGACAGAGGAGAAGTATGGCGGCGACGCGAAACACACACAACTTAGCTTTCGGTTTGACACTGATGAATAACTGACTATTTCAGCTAAGCACAGACGCATATTTTGTTACGTAGATATTAATTTATTTACAAAAGTTGCAAAACAAAACGTCCATTAGCTTCGTCATGTCTGTCATCACGGAAAAATTCGAGAACGTTTGAAACGATTTTTCCGGAATCTGATAATGTAGAGTTTTACTGAAGTTTATGGCCATATTTGGTCAAATCGGACAACAATAACGGGCATTATGACTGATTCCATTGACAAGGGCATTCAGCAGTAATTCCAAGGTCACAGTCCAAGGCCACTGGTCTTTGGCTGTGGTCCAAGTTGTCTCTGCGCAATGAAGTGAAATTGTGGGGAATCTTCAGTAGGGATCCCCGTAATGACGTCATCACCCTGCAATACAGGCAGGATACTCCGTCCACGTCAAAGTCACTGACCCTCAGAAAATTCGAATGCAATTCTCAAAGACAAAATACTGATACTTACTGCACTATCCGAGTCATATTGCATTAGTTACTGAAATTACTATTTTTTTTTATTTTACAAGAGAAAACAGAACAAATCAAGACGACGTAAATGGTTACATTCATGTGTGTCCCTGAACAGAACGCGCTATCTTGTTTCCTTGAAGAGGAAGCTTACTAAGAGTCCCAGGATAATTCTGAAGAGAAATGTCACGTACCCCCGCCACGAATCGAACCTACAGCCTGCCCCATATCGACTGCAGTAGAAGCATAAAAGCTCTGCCCACCGCGCACAACAACCGATTCGCGTGGCAACCCAAAGCAGACATTTTATCCTTTGTTTGTTTTCTAGCTATTCATGTGTTCTCTGCACACAGCGCACAGACAAAGCATAGAATAAGAAGGTTGTGTGTATTTGTACTATGAGTCGTTTTTGTGGGGAAAAAAAAAAAATTTAAGTTCGGGTAAACTCCACGTTAAACCAACGCAAACCAGGCTGAATTCGCGAGATGATAATGTCGACTGTAGACGACGAGCTCTATGCAATGACGTCAGCTTATGTTTAACTCTGGAGAGAAATTTTGAGGCTTATGAACCACGCTCTGTGTGTGTCCCCTTTTCACTTTTAAATCACCTGCCCGATTTTAAACAAATATGATATCATTTGAATAAAAATTTTCTTGGATATTATCCATCGTCTAGTAAATAAAATATAAAACGTAAAAAACAACGTTTCGGAGATGGGGCTCTATCTCCGTCTTCAGGTTCCTACTCAGTTGGGCCCACTAATCCCCATCTCCGAAACGTCGTTTTACGTTTTATATGTTATTTACTAGACGATGGATAATATCCAAGAAAATTTTTATTCAATTGACTCATCACCATCGTCAAGAACTTTTAGATTTGAAATATGGTATCAACGTTACGCCATTTCAGACCACCCCGACATCGTACATTTTTATTATTCAAAAGTCTGTAAAAAAAAAAACATGGAGGACGCACAACGTCTGAGGTGGAAGTAATACTTAATACAGAATGTTGCAATTATGAACAATCACAGATCTCTGAAATATGGCTGAACCTGTCTACAGAGACCAATCTTGGGACTGGAACTTAGTGGTCGCAACTTAATTTATGTAAAAACAAAGTTAATTAGAATGAAAATGTACTTTTCTAATTATAAAACAATATTTCTTAATTTATCTTGGGTGTCAGCAATCTGTAAGACAGCGTCCAGCACATTTAACAAGATGGTGGCCAGTGGAAGAAATTCGTGTGAGAAAAAGTTATCCATTATCATTAAAATATTTCTAGTTTGTTGTTTCATAATATTGTTAATGACATTCAACCATTTTATAAACATCTCACAGATTATCCATGCCATTTTATTAACTCTCAAGATAACTGGCAAAATGTTTACACTGACATTATTAAAACATCCTACTCATTCTTGACCTCGGCACTAGATGGGGGTTAGTGGTCAGCGTCACGCCCTGACTGCGCTTTACCCCCAGGGAAAGGACCCAGTACCCATTGGATAGGAGGCTAGGTGGGCCCCAGAGCTGGTCTGGACGCAGAGGCTACAGAAAAAATCATCTGCTCCCGTCGGGGATCGAACCCTGGTCGTCCAGTCCATAGCCAGTATAGTACTCACTGAGCTACCCCGGCCCATTTACATTATGCACATGGGTCGCTATCATTCTTATCAGGTCAACTGAATTTTGGTCACTTTACGCAGATGGTTACTGTATACAAGCGGTCAAATTAGCAGGTGATTATGCAACTTTTGTTAACTCGAATTGTAAAACGACAAGATGGTGGTTTCATGAAAGCTTTATTTAGGTTCCATTTTGATGGCAATAACCAATGAACCACTGGAATTAAGACCATAGCACATATATTCTGTACGAAACATAGTTCTTAAGTCGACAAACACAAACATAAGGGACATAAGAGTGGCTAAGCCCAGCTGAAAAGCATCTTTCTGATATCTCTTCACATTTGGCACAGAAAGCAAACTGATTTTACTCTGAGTCAAACTGAAAGATTACGGTTATGTAATACATACAGGTTTGTGTAACTACAATACATATGGATAGCATTTACCCATATATATAACTCACAAACCCTCCAGTAGCAGAATTATAAGATTCAACACTGATAACATCCTGACAAGGTCTTGAACCAGTTCCCACCACTTTGAAACCAATTCCATAAGATTTATCTTCTTGAACAGTTCTCCAATAGGCAACTATCCAAGCAGTTTCCTCATAAAAATTCTGTACAGATTTCTTGTCTTCCGATTTGATCTACACCAAGAGTCCACTACCCTGTATAAAGCAACATATATAAATAACGCAGTTTCTTGTTACGTAACATCAAACCCTGTCCACCAACCTTGTAAGATGGGGAAGATATTAATTAGTAAATTAACTATCTATGAGATGGATGAACAGGGTTTGATTCCTGGTATGGGTACAGATTTTGACTTTGCCACCACATCCATATTAGCTCAGGGCCCCACACAGTCTTCAATCTGGTGTTAACAAATGACCCTTCTTTCTGGGACAAAGCGGTCAGAGCATGAAGCTGACCACTCACCTGCATCTATTCTCAAGAGACGGAAAGAAGCATAACAGATCCACCCCTCCACACTTCCTTCGAGTTGTAATGCTTTCTCCTATCCCGTGTATTCCCCAGTATTTATATCCAGTAGCCAAGCTGGTACTAATAACCATCACTACAGACAAGTACTTTGGGGCTGGCCACAGAAGCAGACGGGTATAAAATATTGGGCAAAAGGGGGGAATGCCAGAGGCCACTATCTCCCACCACCCATGGGACTTCCTTCTGCAATGTCGGTATAATGCTGAAGTCTAGAATGCACATCCAATAAACCCACAGAATGTACTTACAGAAACAGCAACATCACCTTTCTTCTTTCGTCCATCTACTTCATCCCACTTAGGCAAAAATACTTTCTTAATTTTTTTTAAACAAACTCCTGCATTAAAACACACAAATGACCTGCTATGCTATAAAGTGAAAAATGTCTGTAATCTTCAAAAAGGTGGCTATATATATATATATATATATATATATATATATATATATATATATATATATATATATATATGCATACTTATCACTTAAATCTCACAATTCTGATTTGTTAATGTTGTTCCCAAACATTTTAACTTGTCACATTTTCAAAGGATCCCTATTTCAACACAATAATTTTGTTCTGCAGTCTGATGACAAAACATGTAGCAACTATTAGATGCTAGTACCTATTACAGCTTATGTGTTTTTCATTATGGTATTTATGTTTGGCTCAGTTGAGCAAGAATTTGATCAGTACCTGGTGACTAATATCTTTTCAAATTTTGAATAGTAATCTCAACCTCAAAACAGTGGGACTCCAGTAGCAATGGTTCAACTGCATGTATTTGTCTCCCCAACATCGTTACCCCACATACATTTAACACCTGGCAAAACAGCAGAGTTCCTTCAAATCACACCACCTAAATGCACGAAATCCTGGATGTGTACCACCTCTAGTAAAAACGATTTTCATGGTCACGTAACTCACACAAGTGCACTTCCATCTAAAACATATCCTGTGGCAACCATAATAACAACTCTTCCATTGTTACTCCTAATGTGGTGACCTACTGAAGACTTACAGCTGGAAATGTACCCGTTTTACTGTCCACGAGAACCCACAATAGGAAGACAATGAACTTCCTTTATCCTTACAATCACAAATAATTACAAAATTTCCTATAAAATGCAAAAAATGATACTTACTTAAGACCGTGGCCACATTTCTTCGTTATCTACCAGTCACACAAAACACTAATTACTACCACACGAAAATGAAAATAAAGTTAAAATCGATTTTATTGTTAAAAAACGAAGTTCATTTGCATCTCTTCCTTAAAAGAAGTTGTGAAAACGATAAAACAGTAGTAAATGGTCGCAAATCTCCTCTCCCACGGTCAGATCGCTTAGCAACAAACAGCGCCCATATAAAAATTCATTAACATGAAATGAGAATACACACACTACTCTTTCACGCCATCTAGCATGATCTGTAAAATAATAATTCTGAATTCGTAGGTAGGTTATCTATGGTTGTGGCACGGTGATCTGTGGTAGCAATACTCTGTGCACAGCACGGTACGCAACATAGTTTGGAATACGCAATGTCTGTGGGGACGTGCAATGTGGTCTGTGCGAAATTAAAAAAAGAACCTCATTTTAATTAAACGTGCAATAGATTTAGCGTTAATGGGTAGAATTCTCGTTTACTGAGGCGTAGTAGCAACTGTGAGGTTAGGTTAATGTAACAGGGAATTGTCCTGCATTCTAATAACAAGTACTGTAAGATATAATGTGACCTACATTACACGCACTGTCTTTATGCGTTCTTTGTTCGACATTAACTCATATAGAATTTTAGTTCTCAAGCTAGAGAGGACGAAGATGGCTGTCTTCTGGGTTGTAATCTGGCAGAAATTTACCAACGTTTCATATGTCCTTGCTGCCTCTATCATCAGGACAGCAAAGACGCCTGAAACATACCAGACCACACGGTGCTACAACCCAGAGGACAGCCATCTGCTTATAGGGCTGATCACAGATAACTTGTCTCTTTGCCTGAATATTTCATCTCGAGAATTGTTGGATGGTTTTTATGAAATTTGGCATTGCCGTTGTCATTGGAGGTTGACTCGAAACAGTACGTTTGAATTTCGTATTGGTAATATAAACGTGGTAGGAGCAGGAACGTGTGAACAGTGGCCGGGACTAAATGTGCGTTTTGCACACGTTACTACTTACATTGCTTGAAGAAGATATTAAGAACACAATTTGTAAAGTCAGCAATTTAAATTAAGTAGGCTAACATGTTTTATTGCATAAATACTATAATTTTTTAAATTGACAGGTTAAGAGACTTTCAAAATAATTAGCCTATATCATAGGCTATAAATTGCACACAGTGAAGTTTGTAATATACGTCTTAGGCCCTCTATTTCAAGCTGTGCTGTTCTCTCGGCAATAATTTTGTGATAAACAAAGGGATCGGTAGAGAAGGGAGGAACAGAATACTGGTTATCAGCCACAATGAAGCAAAAAAACACAGGAAGTCGGTGTTAATGATGATGGAAACAGAAATCAGCCAGTTAGGCCTTTAAAGCGCAAGACTGAAGAATAAAAATATTCAAGGGAAAAATAAATAAAAACAAAGCAGTCTTAAATAACTCTCTACATTTGTATTTTGTATTTTTTTATGGATCCATATTTCATTACTTAGCTTTTCAACTTGTTCAGTTTCTTCTATACACACAAACTGACACTTCGGCCTGAGCACACAGGTACTTAATTGTTTGGAAGTTTATCAGAATAGCAAGTCAAAATATTTTAAAAAGCATTATTGTCCATGAATGTAGCACTTCTTGTCTTTAACCATTCTGATTTTCAAAAATTGTCTAAACCAATTCTGTAAAGCATCTTATATTAAAATATTTTTCAGATCAAAGAGCTTTTGTACTCATTACGGAGAAAAGAACACACGTGAGCCTTGAACAATACTAGTACGTGGTGTAAATATTGTAACTTATGATGATTAAAGCTATTAATGCAAAGTTAAAAAAACTGGAAAGAAATTTTCGGAGTAAAAATAAAAGACCTTCTGGCCATCTTATCTGCCTCTTGAGAAATGGAGTGTGAAAATCTTTGATAGGATATAGAGACAGTAAATTCTCAAGAAAACTCTTCATACCCAAACATGTATACACCATAAATAAAAATCTTATATCAATAAATTATACAGATGAAGTCTGACACAGCTACTGAGCCAGTGAATATCATAAATGTTATGCTTAAAATTAATTTTGTCCTCAAGTGAAGTGGGAGCCCGGATTAGCTGATACAACCTGAAAGTGTGGTTTTACTACAAAGATTCACCATCAAAATTCATCAACATCTGCATATAAAAACTTTTTATTAACAGAAATTTATGGACTGCCTGTAATCTGGTCAAATATACTGACCAACATAAACCAAAATTATTTTTTTTTAATAAATTTTCATTAGGGCCACTAATATTATACTCCATTAAAATCTGAACTGCTTCTGTTCCTATTTTAAGCAATAAATTAACTTAAATTCTGCATATCTTTTGAATTTCCAACTCTTCACGTATCTCTGGATGTTTGAGCAATGTAAAGAGATGTTTACGTACTGTGTAAGTATCTAAGTACAACTCTTCTACATCACGGCCAATTTTTGTCTTTTGTGGCTGTCAAACCTTTGACTATTGATGCTGTGTAACATTTTTAGTTATCTGGATGAAAGACCGGTTTTACATCTACAATTGATGTTTTTGCGTGCGTTTATGCAGTAACTTAATCACTTTCTATTTATTTCACAGTCTCTCTATCTCAATACGTTCAACATTATCATTGAAAGTTACAACTGATTTTCTCCTTGTCATCTCATCTTTGACATCTTCATTTTCACTAACGTCTTCACCACTTGTACCTCTAAAGTCATCAGTTGCTCCATGGTCAAAATCTCCTAGCACAGTGCAGTTACTGAGTTCTTGGTCTGGTTCTGTCGTCGTTATACGCGGCAAGATGGTCGATGCCACCGGAGGCGGTTCAGTCTCTTTCCTAACAACAAAATTAATTAAAACAGTTCAATCCACTGCTACATTTCCAGACTGGTTAGAAGATTTAATGGCAAAATGCTATCATAGTGTCCCAAAAATATGTACGAGGCGTGTCCTCAAAGTAAGTTTCCCACTCGTCCCACAGCTAGCAAACCTTATATTGCGCGAAGCGACTGTGCGTACGTGATAGAGCAATGACGTAGCATGGCGCATGCACTAACGGAACTTCCCGCGTTCTCACATTAGCATCGTTGCAGCTGTTAAAGATGGAGGTTCTTATTCCAGCTCCCGCCGACTGTGAAGTGCGGTCAGTGATAACGCTAGGCCGCACACGGCTCGACGGACAGCAAGTCTCCTGCAGGAGTTCAGCTGGGAGGTGTTTAATCATTCACCCTACAGCCCGGACCTCGCTCCCAGTGATTTCCATCTTTTCCTACACCTCAAGAAATTCCTGTCCGGTCAGCGTCAGCGTTTTGAGAATGACAGAGAGGCGGAGATGGTTGTCACACAGTGGTTCCAATCCCAGGCGGCAGACTTCTACGACACAGGTATTCAAAAGTTGGTCCCACGGTATGACAAATGTCTCAATTCCGGTGGCGAATATGTTGAAAAATAGCTGGACACTTGCTGTATCTGTTGCAATAAATATTCCCATGAAATTGTGTTTTGTTTCTGTAAACGGCCCCAGGGAAACTTACTTTGAGGACGCGCCTCGTATAAACACAGCCATTACATATGTCGGCATGACACGTTCTTGAGTCAACCTGTATATACGTCAACATTGCTGTCAGCAGCTCAGACTGTACAGTGTTCATTCACAGGATGACTAATGAATGAAGAACTGGAAAGGAAATTGAAGGAAGCACTTGTGAAGATGCAATGCGAGGCACTATACCGGCACTTAGCTGAAGGGAACGCGGAAAACCACATAAAATCTCAGGATCCCTGATTTCTGGGTTGACATTTTAACCCGAGATATCCTGAATATGAAGCCGAGGATATAATCCCTCAACACTGACGTTCAGTGCGATAATATCTAAATATTCTAATGGATCACATTATATTAGACTTAGATGACATACTCGGTCTATAATACTTTTTATACACTTTCAATTCACAATGAATCATTATTAAATATGATATAAAATTACAAATATTAATCTGTAGAGTTGTTACGACATATATACATTTTGACTGTTTTTTTTAAAAACCTGATAAACAGTGACGTCGCTGTACAGAAATGCCTTTGCTTAATTATCGTAGTGATAGAATTTGTTGATTAGTATGTCAAGATCAATCACATATTGGCACAGCTGACAGTTGTCATTGTACAAGATAGGACATAGACAAGCATAAGATTGGAACCACAATATGTACTGAATATAATCTGACGAGCTGCCAATCTAAGGAAAGTAAAAGCGTTATGCTGAGAATACTGTTACAATAATCAATATTCAAATTTTACATGTGTATGACAATGATTTTGTTTAAGTTGTAGCTAAGATATTTTTAGAATGTTCATTAAATTCATCTGATTTAAATTCCTATTTCAATTAAGTACATGTATATACTGAAAACTACTACTTACATGGTGCTACTGAACTGAACATTTTCAAGTGGATTACTCTTATCTTCTGCGGTAGACATAACTCCATTTCCTTCTCTGAAAGTAATACTGACAATGAAATATAATAAAGTAAAACTAGCATAAAGCAATTCACTGTATCTCTTAGAAGAGATCCCCAATGTACTCTGTGGGTTAACTGTTACGTAAGTGTTTATATGCACCCTAGTGAAGGATTTTACTGCTGCTAGGAATGTTAGCTTTAAATTTTAGAAAACATTTTTGGGCAAACCTTTTTAATGTTAAAATTCTTCGGTTAAAATGCGTCGAACACTTTCCCTGTCTAAAGTAACTATCTCAGCTACAGCTTGGACACCTAACCTACGGTCTTTTCGAATCGCATCTCACACTTTTTCGTTGTCGTTGTCAGTAATTGATGTGCGTGGATGACCCGGGACGATCATCTTCCACGCTTTCCCTGCATTCCAAAAATCGTTTGTGCCATTCGAAGACAAGTGCACGAGACATACAATCTTCACTGTAAGCCTCAGTCAATAACTGAAAAATTTCCGTCGCGGATTTTCTAAGTTTAACAAGTACTTAAGACCAACTGTGCATCTTTATATGGTACACTTATCAAATTGTAATATTTTACACCAATTACGTTTCACAAATAAAACAACAAGAATTTTACACACTCACTATTTTGGAACATATACAACAGTTCAGCATCATAAAATAAATATAACACCTACTGTGTGTCTATTTTGCAGAAAGTAAACTGGCATAAAATATATAATCATAAGATGAGTTGGAATCTCACGTCTTCTGAAAACATATTTGTACGTCACTGTCTGCTCGTCACCCCCTCTTCACCACGCGCCATCAGTTTCTTGTGAAACCTTCACAAACTGTATCTTAAAATTCAAAACAGATGATAAAATGCCCCTGAAGCTAGCGTGGCCTAGTCACATCTCATTTGGGGAGCGGGGGAGGACATTACAAACACTTTCGTCATTCTGGAAAGTACTTAAAAATTTGACAGCACGACCCAGGGTAGAGTCAACGCTTCATGCACACTTAATCTCAGCACCACATGTGGCAAACGACCAGCTTTATAATCTGGCCACTTTGCCTCTGAAGAAAGTGACCCTGGTACCCACTGGAAAGGAGGTTGGATTTACCTCAGCACTGGTCTGAACGTGGCGGACATTAACTGGTAATGAGACCTGTCGCCAGCCCAGTACCACGCACATTACATTACGGTACGTCAAGCTGTTATTCATTTATGTATTCTATGGGGCTAATGGTCATAGTGGCAAACACATGCAATGAGTTAAAATCTTAGTAAAATTTTAATGTTTTGGAGAACACTCCACCTCTATCATCACAGGATGCTGTGATGAACACAGTCAATCCCAAAAAATGGAGACAGAGAGGGTCTCTGAAATGTCGGACTTCTGCTCCATATTGTCACAGATGATTGCCACAGAAGTAAATATCACATTTAGCTGCCATGAAAATGCAAAGTCTTACACACTTAGAACATTCAAAAACTTACAACTTAATATCAAAATATTCAAGACACATTTATATACTTACAATGACGATGCTGAAGAGTGACGATCACTGGTCAAAAATCTGTCATAATAATCCTGATCTTTGTCCCTTTTTGGTCTAGAAGAAAAGTAAGAGAGTATTTGTTACTGGATAATGCAACTGTAACATTTTTAAAATACACTATGGGCATCATTTAAAAGATATCTCCTGTTACACCCTCCTCAGTGCAATGCTACAGTAAAACCCCTCAAGTTGGACACCCCTTTATATTGGACACTTTTAATTGGAACCGCCGAATATCCTGAATCATGGACACCCCTTTATCCTGGAACTTGGTCACCCCTTTTGTTGTAAGTTGGACAGTTCATGCACTTAGCTCCGATGCTTTTCAGGGAAACTTTTTCAGTTACATATTTTGTTATTTTGAATTTCTGACTGAAGAATGCCTCCTCTCTGGAGGATTATCTTATGGACACTGAACCCATCATTGGAATGCATTGCAGAAGACACAGTTTCAACTCCGTCAGTACTGTGCTTGCATTTGAGTTCAGATTGCGTTAACAGAAATGGAACGGTTCTGAAGTTCACAGGTACAGACGACGCAATTATAGCTCGCTGAGACCAGCTACGGCCACCGAACACGGGATCAATAGCTAAGTGCAAGTTCTACTCCTGTGAATAACAGCATCTAGTATTTTTAATTTTGAATCCAGTTTGGACCATTTGACTAAATGTATTAATTTCCCTGATGCCACTGATGATGACACCTTGAGGTCAGAACGCGTATGGCAATGGTGTCTTATTATACTGTTAATAGTTGTTGGTTTGCTTACTCTATACTGTGGATCTGGTCGCTCGCAGCCGGTTACATGACGACTATGGACATGGCGTCCATGTTAAGGAGTAGTTACAGTAACCGTAACGTTACATGCAACAGTTCGCTAATGTGTACCCGCCTTTAAGTACTAAAAATTTTGTTACAGACCTGATTGAATTTAAGCATGCTTACTGTACTTATAAAACTGCATAGGGGTGGGGGGTGGGGGGACAACAACCGAAAGTCACCAGTTCACTTCAGAATGTCAGTCAGATAACCTTGCTAATCACAAAGTTAAATTATATCAATATTTATCACTTGGCCTGCAATCAGTACATGTTTATAATGAAACTACAGACCTGATATACAGCACGTAAACAACGACAGCACCACCCAGTAGAATCGCCAAGATCACTGACAGAGCAATGACGGCAGGCAGCAGGCCCATATCACTGCTACCATCACCGTCACCACCGTTATTGACACTCGTCCAAGTTTCTGCTTTAAATTCGGGTTGCCCATCCAGATGTCTGTTGAACAAATGTTCTCTAATGAGCAAAATATACGTGGCTTATAATCTAACACGCACAAAAGGTATGGCAAGGACTAGTAAGGAGCGCGGTTGTGTACTGTGTGGATTCCCCATTTCCTTACAATAAAGGTTAAACTGCCATTATCACTACGCTTCTTTGTTATATGGCCAATTTCATATTATAATAATTGCACCACCTTTGACTTAATGTAACAAAACTGGGGAAAAAAGTGGAACAATTACAACAACAAAAAACACATTTTTTTAAAAAAAAATGAATTTAGATACTTATACGAGGCGCGTCCTCAAAGTAAGTTTCCCACTCGTCCCACAGCTAGCAAACCTTATATTGCGCGAAGCGACTGTGCGTACGTGATAGAGCAATGACGTAGCATGGCGCATGCATTAACGGCACCTCCCGCGTTCTCACAGTAGCATCGTTGCAGCTGTTGAAGATGGAGGTTCTTATTCCAGCTCCCGCCGACTGTGAAGTGCGGTCAGTGATAACGCTAGGCCGCACACGGCTCGACAGACAGCAAGTCTCCTGCAGGAGTTCAGCTGGGAGGTGTTTAATCATTCACCCTACAGCCCGGACCTCGCTCCCAGTGATTTCCATCTTTTCCTACACCTCAAGAAATTCCTGTCCGCTCAGCGTCAGCGTTTTGAGAATGACAGAGAGGCGGAGATGGTTGTCACACAGTGGTTCCAATCCCAGGCGGCAGACTTCTACGACACAGGTATTCAAAAGTTGGTCCCACGGTATGACAAATGTCTCAATTCCGGTGGCGAATATGTTGAAAAATAGCTGGACACTTGCTGTATCTGTTGCAATAAATATTTCCATGAAATTGTGTTTTGTTTCTGTAAACGGCCCCAGGGAAACTTACTTTGAGGACGCGCCTCGTACAAACATCTCACATGTGCTCAGTTTCAATTGTCTTATTATCGTTCTACCTAATTTATTATCTTCTTTGCTACACAACCTACCATTTTAATTCATAACAGAACAAGAAGAAGACAAATTACTACCATTACCACTACTACTCACAGTTTAATATCTGAGGAATGAACAAGTTCTTCCCTACTGTTCAAACCATAGACAACCAACCAAAGAATAGAGCCTCCCGAATTCCTTGTGGACTTCAAGTTACCCAATTGTCTGTAACTAGTGTCATCATCATCATCATCATCATCATCATCATCATCAGCAATAACTGCAGCAGACAGTGACTTAACATTATATTCAGTGATGGAGGAAATTTTCTGTAGAATTGCATTTGTGTCTTCTAATATAGATTCTGCTACCTTGACGACTAGAAGGTTGTCATGGTTTAGGATTTTCACCTGAAAAAACATAACATTAACTGCACAAACATTTAAAAAAGTAATATCTAAATAAAACTAGGTGGTAGGGGAAAGTTTGGAGGGCACTGGTGAGTTCGGTGATGAATCTTTAGGTTCTGTAAGCCATCTAGTTAGTTAGTTAGTTTGGTAGGGACAGTTTGGATGTTTGTACAGCAGAATTACCGGGCTGGATGATTGGGGTTTGATTCCCAGCAGGGGCAAAAAATTTTCTGTTTGTCACTGTCAGACATGCTCTGAGGCCAACCTAGCCTCCTAGCCAATGAATACCAAGGGTATTTTCTCCAAGTGTTAAAGTTACCACTGCACATAGCACAACAACTCAGAAGACAGCCATCTTCAGGCTCACTGCCGTGAAAACCTCAAATCCTACACGATGTAATTATGTTGGTCACCAATGGATGACACTACTTGGATACTTGGACGACCCGTTCTTCAAGTGCCTGAGCACTGCGGGACCCAACTTTTCGTTGGCTCGATCTATAGACATTCGGTAGGTCTCCTTGGACGAGGGATCGGCCCGTCGCAAGGCCTCTACCTGTACACACGACAAACATCCATGGCTCGAGTGGGATTCGAATCCACGGTCCCTGCGACCAAGCGGCACAAGGCCCACGCCTCAGACCGCGCGGCCACTGCGGACCCCATGGATGACACAGGTCTACATAATGTTTTGGGAGTTGGATGTGATGCCATCTTTGGTTGAACACAGGTAAACGCTAACAGGGTTTGCTCCATTTTATAAATTACTTAATTGAAGCCATCAGATACAACACATTACATTTAATTGTCAAAACAAAATCAGATATTGAGATGTTTATTACCAAACATGTTTCGGCTCCATGGAGCCATCATCTACCTTTATTTAAATACCAACATATACTTGTCATTCATTGAGTAGTTTGACATAAAATCTGCTGCACTGAATTAAAAAGAATAAAACGGTCGAAAATTTAAAATATTGCCGTTAGCCAACCAGTATTTCGACATAAACATAATATCTTTAAGTTTAAATTGAATTAAATTAAATTATGCTACATTATCTTGTCAGCCAACTGGTATTTCAACACTAACAGTGATGCATCTAATTTTTAACTCTCCACATTTCAGTCATATCAAGTCAATGCGAGATATTTTGTTTGACACAATTCTATCAATAATAATCATATGCTGGCATTTCTATATTTGTGCGTTTAATAACGTAACTGGCAGATAATACTCGTGCACATTGTAATCAGCAGTTTTTCCTAAGGACCTGAAAAGATGATACTCTTGACAATAGTTTGATGGAGGTGAAACATGTTGGGTTATAAATAGCTAAATATCTGATTATTTTGACTTTAATTAATTTTTTAATTTATAGACATGGAAGGGATATTTTAAAAATTCCTCATTTTTATTTATTTTTTCTGTTTGTCTAGTGTCACTTTCTGAATGTAACGACAATGTTTAATGCTTACTTGTTATACGAACAACTGCTACTTCAAATTACCTACCAACCAGTACTCATGTGTGCAATAATTATATTCAGTTTTGTTGAAATAAGTTGTGGCATTTTCTATCCAAGATATTATGGTTTAATTTCCTCCTATACAAACACATGAAGTCTCAAGGAAATAAATTTAAAAATAAACACTTCTAGGAAATGCTTGTGTAACGCTATTCATATGATGAGAGTTTTCCCAGCACACTGATACGCACATTAAAGCTACACGTAAAAATGCCTCAGTTAACAGACTTACTGCGACCACAGAATACACGGAAAGGAAAAAGTGAACTGGGAGGCAAGAAAAATGCAAATAATATTGAAATGAATAATTAAATATTAATAATCTTAAGCCCTATATCTGGTGTATTCTGATATGTTTTGTGAAATTAATTAAGTTAACTGAGGTCACAATTGAAGATTCCTAGCCAAACGTGACTATGTGACCTCATTTGAGAATTGCTGCCATGATCATTACTGCCTGATGTGTCAGTGCGTCAGAACTTACGTTGACTTCAAGGGGTTCTCCTTCACCTTCGGCATCACTTGCATGAACTGTGAAACGTGTGTCCTCATATTTGAAGGCTCCTGCTATTGGATAAATTACTCCAGTTTCTTCGCGTATAGCGAAATGATCAGCCGGCAGCAAACTGTACCTTATTCTGGCATTCTCTCCCTCGTCGATATCCGCGGCCTGAACAAAAGCAGTCATACAACACAATAGGATGAAATATTTGCAGACTGTATGCAAAGAAACACTTTTATTTAAAAGTAGATGTGCTACACAGTAACTCAGACCTGTGATTCTAAACTCTTTCTCAGTCAGTGTATCGTTTGGTATCAGAGCGAACTTCCCTGCAACCTTTTCCAATGTGGACTTTATCTCCATGGTATGGTAAACATACAAAATGTGCATCATAAAAACAACAAGATAGTCTGATTGTGGGCTCCTGTCAGTACAGTAATGCCACTTCATGTTCCATAAAACACAGCAAATCTGACTAGTTGAATGATATTTAGCTTCTCAAGAATGACTTTTCTCCATGAATTAATTAGCTGCTGAAATTTCAAAAATTGTCACTCTGTCCAACATTGGACTATAATGCCATTACTTTAATGACTGTGTTCCACTGCCCCAATTTTGGCATTAATACAAGATTTCTCTGTGCCTTTTGCAACGTCCTCACATGAACCAATCTTACAAACTGTATCTGGTAAACCTAGATTCTGTATCTTATTCCTCTGAAGAAAGCATGAGTACGCACCTGGACCTGTGTTAAGAAAGGTGGCAGCAATTGCCTGGTAATCTCGGCGTTGGGGTAACCGACTGTAAGTGGTGATGCTATGGTACTGAACTCTGGACGGTTATCATTTTCATCTTCAATTTTAAGTACAATTACTGTCCTCAATGCATTGTACTCAATGCTGCCAACTTCATCGATTGTAGACTGCGGCCTTCAAGCAAGAACCGAACATTGATTTTATTTCATACCTGAATTAAGATTATTTCACTGCCTAAACCATACATGTAAAATGGCCCACCGATCATACCTGTCCATGTTGCTTGTTCACACATAAGAAGACGAAACTGCCGAATGGATTTTCACATATTCCAGTGGGGGGGGGGGGGGGGGGGGGGGGGGGCAGGTAACAAAAAAGCATCTTGTTTCTGTACACAAAAGTGACTTGGTAGGGATTCAAAACAAAGCTAATTCTCACATGGAGAATTTCCAGCCATTCAAAAAGGCCAAAGAACAAAGTTGCGAACATGTCCGAATTGTTACCTGACTTATTCATAACCTTTATTATGTTACGCAAACTGAACAGAGAGAACATAAGAGTGTTATCATGTAAATGCCTAAAGAAATCATGATGTGAGAGAACAGCAGTGTCCATATGGTGAAACTATGTAGCGAACTTAAGTGGTACCCTGAATATGGACGTAATATATTCCTCCAAAACACTAGTAACCAACCGCAAGAATACAATGTCACAGCCTGCAAGACCACAACCGGCATTTTCACAGCAGTAAAGACCTTAAATGCCATATCTAAAAAACCGATACTTGAAGACGGTTGGTCTGTTGAATTCTTGCAAACTAAATACTGGACAACAACGAGAAGAGGGATTCTCCAACTACTATGATAGCTGCCGACCCACAACCATCTTAAGCTCAACTTCCATGTACAATTTTTGGGTATGGGCATACATTGTGATGTAATTACCGATGAAAGCAAATTATTATGCGATTTCTCTCAGTTCCTTCCTATATCCTATGCCATCGTCTCCAGAAACCTAGTAGCAAAAGAGTGGGACATCATACTACAGACACGTACAAACATTATTATAACACTGCTTACATTTACCTTATATTCCAGAGATCAGATAATGTTTTTATTCCAGTACTGCTTTCACAGTTCACTTCAAGGTGTAGAATAATGTCAGTATTTGATTGGTCTGGGAAAAGGTTCTCATCCTCGCGGTCAATTACATTATTCAAGATAACCTCTTCACCAACAGTGAAGTACTCTGAGAAACAAGACATACTTAGTAAATTTGAGGTTATCATGGCAGCAAGCATGAGGATCGCTTTCTTCTGGGATGTAGTCTGGCAGAAGTTTACTGATGTTTCAGATGTCCTTGTTGCCTCCATCATCAGGAGGATGATGATAGTCAGCAAGTACCTCTGAAATGTTGATAAACTTCTACCACTCTACACAGCACAACAAACCAGGTGACAGCCATCTACGACAGACGTACTTAATTGGGTCCCTCAATCATGGGGCTTTATGGGCGTTTCTAGAAGGGTTAAATACGACCCCACTGCAGTTTTACAGACATTAGACCATCTTGGTACTTTAATACGAGACGCGTCCTCAAAGTAAGTTTCCCACTCGTCCCACAGCTAGCAAACCTTATATTGCGCGAAGCGACTGTGCGTACGTGATAGAGCAATGACGTAGCATGGCGCATGCACTAACGGCACTTCCCGCGTTCTCACAGTAGCATCGTTGCAGCTGTTGAAGATGGAGGTTCTTATTCCAGCTCCCGCCGACTGTGAAGTGCGGTCAGTGATAACGCTAGGCCGCACACGGCTCGACGGACAGCAAGTCTCCTGCAGGAGTTCAGCTGGGAGGTGTTTAATCATCCACCCTACAGCCCGGACCTCGCTCCCAGTGATTTCCATCTTTTCCTACACCTCAAGAAATTCCTATCCGGTCAGCGTCAGCGTTTTGAGAATGACAGAGAGGCGGAGATGGTTGTCACACAGTGGTTCCAATCCCAGGCGGCAGACTTCTACGACACAGGTATTCAAAAGTTGGTCCCACGGTATGACAAATGTCTCAGTTCCGGTGGCGAATATGTTGAAAAATAGCTGGACACTTGCTGTATCTGTTGCAATAAATATTTCCATGAAATTGTGTTTTGTTTCTGTAAACGGCCCCAGGGAAACTTACTTTGAGGACGCGCCTCGTAATTACTTAAAACTATACCAAGCACTTTCAACCCTTGCTACACATTTTGATAATGATTAATGGTAAATTATAATGCAAATTATCAATGAAATTAAATGTGTTTTCCACTTCTACGTTCTGCAAACAAGCTAGTTTCCTTACAAATTCCCCATGAGCGAAAAAGGTTAATAATTCGTAGGAGACTTGCAGGTTGATTTATGCTAACCTAATCCAAAATTATATTCAGATCAATTAGGCCTTCTTTTCTTTAGCTTATAAAATTCACAACTTTCACGAACAATCCAGACACTTCCTTTGTCTGCTTAAAAAATATTCCAAACTTTTTTTTACTTACTTTTCAATTTGTTTCACAGAACAATTTACAATAAATAACTTTCTCCATGTCATTAATTCTTATTCTGACATGTTTCAGGGCAAAATTTTCCCATCATCAAAACATCACTACTTATAACATATTTGATGACACTAACAGAATTCTAATTCTAATAATATCAATAAAATGTCTATTCTGTGCTAAGTGCATAAATCTACTAAAATGCTAACTGAATGTGGTGATCGAGTCAGCAACATTCCTGGTTAGTATTCCAGGCAAATGCCAGGCCATAACCTGTTCGCTCCTTATTCATTAATCATACCACCATTCAACGCTATATGGCCTATAAATATGAATTAAAGTTTTTGAATTCACATTCTTCATAAATCTGTTTCTCCTAGTAAAGGACAAATACAGCATATTCGAACGCTCTTACATACTTTAGACGGAACACCAATTAAAACAAAAATCAGAAAGAAGCCTACGTTTAGCAGTAAACATTCTTAAATCATTTATATGATTTTAAATCTAGTTTTGTTAACTCGCCAACATAAAGACCATCGAATTCCATACCTCTTGCCTTTTCGGGTATGACGCTTTCCAGCGTACACTGACACCCATTCCCGAAATCACATTTCTCCAAAGTGTAAGGTACGTTTAATCCCTCTTGAATACGTTTCACTGCAAGGGAATGTGTCCACTGAGAACCATTGCTACATGGCTGCAGATTCATCACGTTCAAATGCACCTGAACAAGGAAAGACGCCTTGAATTAATATTGCTCCATTTGCTCGAAACATACGTGTCATGTGTAAGTAATCCGCCTCCACCATTCATTCTTTATTTTTTAAACACCAAAAGGAGGAGGCAGAAAAAGTATCGTAATATCACAATAGATGGCCACGGTGGTCTAGCGGTCAGAACACTAGCCTTGTAAGCCTGGGGTCCCGGGTTCAATTCCCGGTGGTGCTCAAATTTATAACTTGTGTTGGGCAAGGCCGTGGTCTAGGCAACACGGAGTTTTCCTCCGGGGGCTTCTCCGGTTTCTCCGTGGCATCCCAACAATTACTCCACTCACACACAGAAGAAGGCAATGGCAAACCACTTCTGATCATCTCTGCCAAGAATGTATATATGTATGAGCAGGTCCCTGACAACCTGAAGAGGTTGGAAGGATCCTGTTCATAATATATGCACCTGTCGTCAGACAGAACACTACAAATAAAAAAAAATATCACAATATAAAAACAGTGGATAATTTTGTAACTGGGCAGTAGATTGATCGAGCTACTTTATCCAGGAAAAACAAATTATTTAACATGACTGTCCATGATGTGAGATTTGAAAAGTAGTTAATGTCTGCATGGTGGAGAAAGCTGAGTGACCTTGATGGGGTAATTGTGTAAAACTGCTCCAACGAACTTGTGAAGCTAAGAAGTCTTTGTTGAGCGGCGAAGCTGGACGGCTGCGTTAACGAGCCGGCTGTGGTGACACCGCAACCGAGACTGTACAAGTCCTTCTAACAGTTACGCGAGCATGCTTGAAATAAAATATACATCGAATCGGAAGAAAAATATGAAGTTGTCATAACTGAACAGTCTAGTTAACTGTGATTCATAGTCATCCCATATCACGTCATATCAAGATCTACTCTCCTACCATCATATATTCAAAGTTACTCCACCTAACAACCCACTAAGAGAATGGCCCATGGGATTAAGACGTGCCTTCGGGATGTGTTCGTATCAATGCTTCTTTTCTAGCTTTACGCCAGCTTTCCTGCATATGTTAAAATGTAACTGATTATTATTATTTTAGTTTTATTTTGTATACTTAGTAAGAATAACACATTTTAGAAGAGTGTTATTAAAATGTTACATTTAAGTTATGTGATCAATTCATTATTTCAATCTTCCGTGTTCTACAGTAAGTATCATTAGTAAATGCTTTGCAAAACTTAAATAAGAATAATCCATGCTGCGACTTCTACTGTCAGCAGATGGAATGTTTCTCGTACCCTTGTTCTATCATCGTAGAGGACTTCTTCAATCACTGTAACAGCTGTTACATAGAAGTGACCAGCTTCAGAAATATTCTGAGTCACATTTATTCTTCCATTCTCAGGATCTATAAAAAGGCTGTCGCTTAGAGATCCTGAAAAAAAAGAAACATCATAACTGCAGAAGCACCTTCAAATAAAGCAGATCTGACAATATGACAGATATAACTCATATATTTCCAGAAGTTTCAAAACTATGTTTGTGAACCCCACAAGACACACAAATTTCGTCACAGTCTTTGCAAAAAGAAAGTACTGGCGTCTTTTATGTTCAAGTCTCATTCTAAAAATATAAATATATAGTTGTTTTTAATAATTTATTTGTGGATTATTTAACAATACTGTCAACAGGTCAGATTAGACAGCGCTGAATGACAGGATGATAAGCGAATAACAAATTGGAACGGATGTGAAAGGAAGCAGAAACAGCCTAATTTATAACTGATCTGTCCACCTACTTTGAGGTCTCCCTAAATCCCATCTTGTTTGGTTTGCCCATTATTTAAAAAATGATTTACAGAACTACCATTATCCATACTTTGAACGTAATTATTACATTTGTGTCTTGAAGGTTAAGCTTGTCTAAAAAATATTTAGAATTTAGTCTGTACCGAAAAGAAAACACAGGACTTCACCATTACAAAGATCGACTTGCTAACGCTGTTTTAGGAAATAATCACTGTTTACAGTGAGAATAATACAAAATCAATAAATGCAAAATGAAGAGTAATTGGTTTTTAAAGTAGGTGGGGAAATATAGTTACCATTGAGCTTTGAGGGGTTAATCTATTTATTCAATTCAAAAATGTTTAATCTTCCCCTTACATGTTATGTTGTCTGTCAAAAACACCATCAATATGTCCAAGGGCCGAGATTTGAACCCGGGACCTCCCGAATACAAAGTAGGAGTGCTAACCACTTGGCCATGATATTCAGTTGGACTTACGTAAACGCTGCATAACTCAATGAGGGTGTTTCAGACCAGGATGCTCAGGAGAATATTTTGAACTAAGGATGCAGTGATGGGAGGTTTGAAAAAACCTACATAAAGAGAAGTTCCATAAAATAATTATTATATTTGTTTACCGTCAAATCACAATAAAATAGTAAGTTAAGATAATTAAAATGATTAAAATATCATCTTATGTTCCGTATCGAGCATTCGATTTACATCGGAACATTCACAACATGTTTCGGTTTATCAAACCGTCATCAGGTGTAAATTATAAACTTTTAAACTCAAATTACAATTATTTATAGTTTTTTTTACAATTTTATAATTTTATCATCTTTCTCAGTATATTTTATGAAAGTTGTGTTTAGATATTATTAATATAATATTATTGTTGAGGTGGTGTTTTTGATGTTTATATCACATCTGAACCGATTGCTATTTCATATATGACTGATATAAACATCAAAAACACCACCTCAACAATAATATTATATTAATAATATCTAGACACAACTTTCATAAAATATACTGAGAAAGATGATAAAATTATAAAATTGTAAAAAAAACTATAAATAATTGTAATTTGAGTTTAAAAGTTTATAATTTACACCTGATGACGGTTTGATAAACTGAAACATGTTGTGAATGTTCCGATGTAAATCGAATGCTCGATATGGAACATAAGATGATATTTTAATCATTTTAATTATCTTAACTTACTATTTTATTGTGATTTGACGGTAAACAAATATAATAATTATTTTAATTAATATCACAATATGACGCAGCTATACTATCTCAGAAGTTCCATAGTTTGTACTCTTTGCCAATGCTTTTTTCAGGTGATGTAATCAAAGAGGATAAAATGGCAGGGCATGTAGCAAGTATGGGACAGATGAGAAATGCATTACACACTTTACTTGGAATGCTTGAAGAGAAGAAACCAACTGGAAAACCTAGAAATATTAAGATATTAATATTAATATTATGGAAAATAGGGTTTGGGAGTATGGATTGGATTTAACTGGTTCAGGATAGGGACTGGTGGCGGGCTCTTGTGAACACAGCAATAAAAATTCAGGTAACGCATAATGTGTAGAATTTCTTGACTCACTAAGCAAACCATTAACTTCTCAAGAAGGATTCTGTTCCATGGAGTTAGTTGCATACCTGTCAAAGTTTTGCACAAAATATTGAAAGTTTTTCCAATCTGCCTGAACATAAGCTTTATCATACGCTAGTGTACTAGCAACTGTTCATATTGCCATGGCTGATAATTTCCTTTGCATAAAATTGCATACTAACAACTTCAATATGTGATTGGTAGAACTGTGAGATTTGAGGGTCTCGTGGCAATAACTATGTACATGGCTGCCTTCTGGGTTGTTTCGCCATGTAGTCTGGTAGAATGTACGATCTGAAGATTTCACGGCAACAAAGTATAATAAATTCTTCTCGGGCTACCAGCCGTGTCAGGTGGCTTAATGAATCCACCTTACACAGCTGGTAGCCTGAGAAGAATTTATTACAGTCTGGTAGAAGTATACTGATGTTTCCGAGGTACTTTCCGCCTCTATGAAACATTGGTAAAGTTCTACCAGACTACTAGGCACAACAAACCATACGACAGACATTTTCAATTTGTAGAATTGACTTACCATCCTCAATGTGATATTCTATTGTACAGTCATGACTGCAGAATGCACTCATTGTCTTTATGTATCCTATTTGTTGTGAGTAGACAGAAACTGCAGCATCTGGATCTCTGAAGCGAATCCATTTTTTTTCTGGAGGAGCTGTAAACACAAAACCAATAATTTGTTAGGATCAATGAATTTTCAAGTCTACTGACTCTTCTAAACTCTGCAAAATGTTGAGTACAGGGCAAATTGATCCAATGCTAGTATAACTAAGGCATTCTGTATTAACGCAATCCTAAATAGTTTTTACATAATTATGAAGGGGTTAACAAACTTTAAAAACTCCGCTAAAAATTATTTACACACAAGTGTTTTACGCATCAAGAATAATGGGAAAAAGAAGTACTTAAAAAGCACATTTTATTGAAAAGTGTAACAAAGCAGCATATAAGAATTAAAATAATTACTTATCTTCGCTTAATTACAAAATCTGTGATGCATTAACATGCAAAAATGTGTTTTACTTTGCTGTGTATAAGTACACATACACAGCAGACCATGCATGATTAAACGTTCTTTTGATTCAACAAAATGTTTCCACAAAGCTGCATATAAAAATTGAAATTAAGCAATGTTGTATAACAAAAAAACATTACTCCTGCCAGGAGCCGGGAAGTGACAGGTGTGTTCAACTTCATCAGTAAATGCAGTTGGGATAAATCTCTGTGCCTGAGAACCGTTAGGAGTAAAACGCAAGGGGGTCAGCAGATAATGAAGCACCCACTGGCCACACTATAAAAATGATTTTCCAGCAACAATACTTTGTAGCTTCCTGTATCATTTTCTGTATCGATAATGTCTCTGCTTTATGTAGTACGCAGTATGTGTGTGTGTTTTCCTTCCACAAGCCAGTAACACAAGCAAAGCCCCAATGTTGGTCCCAGGTACTTTACATGTACATAGTAGGCCATGACAGAAGTACAGTAGATCATGGATGACTAAACAGTCTTTTGTTTCAGGGCATAAAGCAGCACATAAAAATAAAAACTGTGTAATGTTATCTATAAAAAAATTAATCACGTCTTTGTTTAATTAAAGGATATACCACAATTTAATGCGGTGTAGTCTCATATATAATGTTATAATAACTGCTGCATTGTATAAAGTACATGTATATAGTATTATTATATTTATTTAGTGTTCTGTCTGACGACAGGTCCATATGAACAGGATCCTTCCATCCTTTTCTCGGACTGGGACCTGTTCATATACGTTCTTGGCAGATGATCCAGAAGTGGTTTGCCATTGCCTTCTTCTGTGTGTGAATGGAGTAATTGTTGGGATGCCACGGAGGAAAACTCCGTGTTGCCTAGACCACGGCCTTGCCCAACACAAGTTATAAAATCGGGCACCGCCGGGAATCGAACCCGAGACCCCAGGATTACAAGGCCAGCGTCCTAACCGCTAAACCACCTCATCTTATTATTATTTAGTGTTCTGTCTGATGACAGGTCCATATGAACAGGATCCTTCCATCCTTTTCTCGGAATGGGACCTGTTCATAGTAGCCAAATATTATTCCACAAGGCTTTCATGTTTAATCACCATCGACACTAATGCCATGTACAACAGAACTATACAATGATGCATAAAGTAAAGTAAAGCAGTCCCGCTACACGCCAAGTAGGCGCTTGGGGTGAGAGGAGGTATACGAGCTCCTCCCTTTCTTGACCTCGGCACTAGATGGGGGTGAGTGGTCAGCATCACGCCCCAGCTGCGCATTACCCCCAGGAAAGGTCCACAGTATCCATTGGATAGGAGGTTGGGTGGGCCCCAGAGCCAATCTGTACGCAGAGGCCAGAGGAAAAATCCTCTACCCCCATCGGGGATCAAACCCCAGTCATAGCTGGTCATTATACTCACTGAAGTATCCTGGCTAATATACAATGATGCATGCAATCTTTAATCCAGAATTTGGAAAAATGCATGTATTTTGGTATGGATTACATCTTTCCATCTTTCCAGTCTTGTTACACACACACACACTTATGATGCAGGTGGGAAAGAATGTTCCAGTGAAATACATTTTTCAGCAAGGCAATCTAATGGTAATTTCCTCAGACCATAATAATAAACTTTTGTGTTTCATAAAAGGCTGACAGAGTAATTTCTCAAGAGTCAGCTTGTTTCAGCACACAACAGAATGTCTCCTGGCCAAAAATTTAAAAAGTAATTGTGACAAGCACTTGCTACGGCAGTCATGTGATCCCTCCACCCCTCCTGCAGCTTCTTAATATCATCACCAGGATGTACACAGAGCTTGGTGCTCGGATTATTGGAACGTAGCGGTCCATTCCCAAACATTCTCGAGTCAAATTAAGATAAAAAGAAACATCGAAAGGCTTGTACAGCACTAAAAGATTTTCTCTGACCATCTGTACATCTATATAAAGGGAAGTACAGTGTGAATTTTGAATATCTGCTGTGAAGCTAGCAAGAAGTGAACTGCATAAGCACTAAATAAGCTGTCAAACATGCGGAGATTCAGTCATGAGAGTTGAAGAGTTTTAAAGAACATATTGAAGATCCTGAAGATAGAGGCAATGTTACATTAAAACATCAGTAACCACCTATGCAGCATCACAACCCTGAAGTCAACAGTCAACTTATATTGGGCACTTTATGCAGATGAAGCAGATTTTGCCCATGAAATAAGTAAGCAGACTTCTGTTTATACCTGTAACATCCCCACATGGTGCCAAAGGTGTTGTACTCTGGGCACATGGTGTTGACTCTTCTGTTGTTGTACTTTCTCCCGGCTCACCTAATGGAGAAAGATAAGCATATGCCGATGCAGAAATTAATGTGGCACCGTGACCTTCTAGATTTCTTATGCAGCATCAGCGGTATCAACGAGCTTCTAAATATTGACACTGCGTGTTTCTGACAGCATCCAGTGGGTTAATATAATAAGTTAGAAGCTGATGAATGACAGAAGGCAAAAGTAGCCCTAGTCATACCTTCTGACGTAACTTCAGTAGTCTGTGTTGAGTCTGCCGTCACAGATGAACAGTCACATGGTGTACATTCGGTGCTGGTGGTCGGTTCTGTTGTATCATTAGAAGCAGTTTCAGTAGTGCCTGTATAGAAACACAGAAACGATGATGCAGCTTCTGAATCTTCACGTCACTGATCTTCTTCAATCCATGGCTCCATACTGAAGTGTGCTGATAATTAATTATTAGTCTATGTTCCTATATGAAAAATAACTGTTCCCAGTTTCAGAGATGCTAGTCAGTGAATGAATCAATACAGAGTGGACAATCAACAATTCAAACTTCTCTAAAAAGCATTAAACTACACCCCTAGCCTACTCAATAATTAATTACTTTACATTTTGCATTAACTCAAAAATCCAACCTGATATTAGTCATCTGTATTTCACACCTCTATCCTACCCTTCACCTTCACACAAGCTATTTTTCATTTACTGTCTACTTGAAAACAATAAAAGTAAAGCTGGCCCGCTATACACCATGTGCACGCTTCGGAGAGAAGTTGTATAGCTCCTACTCATTCTTAACCTTAGCACTAGATAGGGGTAAGTGGTCAGCATCACGCTCTGGCCGTACTTTACCCCCGACAAAGGACCTCAGTACCCATTACATAAAAGGCTGGGTGGGCCCCAGAGTCGGTCTGAACACACAAACTAGAAACAAAATCCTCTGCTCCTGTCTCGAATTGAACCCCCGTCATCCAGCCTGTAGTCAGTCGCTATAATGATTGCGTTGCTCCAGCTTCCACTGTCTACTTGATCACACTTTATTTAAATCTGGGTGGATTTCCTCATTCATCATCCCTAATTACAGTACACATGACACCTGATATTTTTACAGGCCTGCTCCAACTTTTCCTTCAAACTGCTAACAAATGCCGCATTTGAGTGACTGAAAATAAATGAGCTATCAAATTCAATCCACGGTATTATTTCCTGTGATATACCTTCAGAACATTCTGTTGTCACAGAAGTGCAGTCACAAGGTTCAGACGGATCAGTAGTTTTATCTGTGCTGGTGACAGTAGTGATGTTTTCACATGGAAAATATGTGACTTCCGTTGTACAAATGCAAGCTTCTGTTGTACCTGAAGGAGAAACATACAGCTGAAGATTCTTCTTCCAGTTGCTAGCCTTCCTTAGTCTTCCTCAAACAACGGCTTCACTGCCGTTACTTTAACGAGCAGCACACAATGAATCTGTTCTTTGGAGGACCAACCCCGAGTTGTCTTACGAAATCCGATGAAGTGGCATGATGTTAAGATGGTATGTTTGTGACAATAAGTTTATGGATTAAACCACATTAAACAATCTTGCTGTAAAAATCTTAGATTGAACACTACATATTTTGGATCAATGATTTATATATCTGGCAAGGCAAATGAAATTATTGGATCTAAAATGTTTGTTGTTTTTAACGGCTTATTAAAGAAATGCTTGTATTATTATTTAAAAGTATTACAGAAGTTACATTCGTTAAATTCTACTAAAGAAATGGAATAATATTGTGAAAAATTGAAGAAATCATAAATATGAATGAAAAACGTTAAGGACAGAGAGAGAACTTAGTGGACTCTCAATTGCTTGGCCATCTCTGGATGTGCGCTTGAATTCGAAACAAATCCACTGTTACTAACAAGATCAACACTGACGCTTGAGGAAAGCTCTCGTCTTCTACACTAACGAAAATTGTTTATCAATAAAACCAATGGAGAAGCGAGAGATATTTAACCCACAGTCTCGCCACTTCCTTGGTTGATGCGACGTTTCTTCACTCACAGTCTCTCCCTTGGTTATGCCACTGACTCAAGGGGTTTAGCAATGGATAAATGAGCGGAAGATATCGAGTGGTCAGTTACTAAGATTTTGCAGAAAGTTGTCACACTCCCCTATTCCAGCATATGCTGCAAGACATTGAAATAAATTACGGGAAGTTCATAACAGCCAGATCCTGGCCAAGATTTCAACAAGACACCTTCCAGTTCAAGTCAAATACCGGGTCTCCAATTTATGAGGTTACGGTCGTGCTTACATTGCGTTATCGGCCGCTGCTGTTGACGTAGGCGGGACTTGTACGCGTGAGTCACAGGTGAGTCAGTTTCGGTGCAGCTAGTAACAGCGAACTACGAATATTTCTCGTCACTAATACATGTTATTACATTAATTGTTTTTACCTTAAGTCACAAAAGATGTTCAAAGTGACTTCCTTGTGCTAGCAAGCAAGTTTCACATCTCGTTAACATGTTTCGAAATACTCGACGAAGCTCTTCTTGGGAAATTGTCGAATATTTTCTTTTTGTGATTTAAGGTAAGAACAATTAATGTAATAACATGTATTAGTGACGAGAAATATTCGTAGCTCGCTGTTACTAGCGGCACCGAAACTGACTCGCCCGTGTCTCACGCGTACAAGTCCCGCCTACGTCAACAGCACCGGCCGATAACGCAATGTAAGCACGACCGTAACCTCATAAATTTGAGACCCGGTACATTACCACTGGGCTATATCTACCTCATTACACCTGCTATAACAGGACAACCACAATGTTATTCCCTTTTGTCTATGAATATCTGAAAGAAGTCAGAGATGAAATCAAGGAGACTACATTTTCAGTGGTATAGAACGAAACAATAGGGTTAAGAGAATTGAAGCTGGACTTTCAGATGAGGTACGCCACATATAAAATTTAAGTTTTTTGCTTGTAACTGTTTGACCTGTAGTTTGCACTTAAATATTATCCAGCTTCATGACAGAAGAAATAAATTATCTTATAATTCAACTGGGTCATTGGGGAATGAAACCGTGCCACATTACTACTGTCCCCTCTCTGTCCTGTTGGCATTTTTCATAGTATGCAAGAATATAAACTCCTTACATTTAGCGTATGAGACAAACAATTTTGTTTACATTAATCTTGTACATTTTATGTTATGGATTATCTATGAATTTCAACAGAATAACTTTTAAAAGGGCATGATTTCTCATGAAAACTGTCAAAGGCAGTTATCATTTCAATTTTAGTTTAAATTTGTAAAATTGTAAACTGTGATTAAAAATATGAATAAATGAAAATTAATGAAAAAGTGAATGATAAAAAAATTAAATATTAATAATCCCATTATATCCTGTAATATACCTGAAGGAAATGATGATGATGTGCTGGTAATGTCTTCGGTTGAACAAGGTGGGCATTCTACAGATTGCGTTGTTAATTCCGGACATTGCGTTACTTCTGTTGGGCAGGCTGGGCACGTACACATTAATATTTCTTCTGTGGTGACATCTGGACACGTTTGCACTGGACATTCAGTGGCAATTTCAGTTGTACAGGGCAGGTACACTGTTGTTGGTTCTGTCGGACACGTGAAAACTTCCGTTGTACCTGCAGGAAAAATGATCTTCTGAATTCCATTCTTCCTCGATCTTCAAATGGCTGCACGACTCATGCAGGTGCTTCTCTAAACAGCAGCTCACAATACATTTGTTCTTCACAGGAACAATCAAGGGCAGATTTCTGTATACAGTTTATTAACAGGATGCCCCAGCTATCTGACATAAGTCTGTTCAGAGAATTTTAATACCGTATGTCAGGAGCACAAATTTGCCATAAGAAGTTTGGGTGGCTTATAAAATTAAATTTAACATAATTATTAACTCTTTGAAGCTTAAGTTCATCTTAATAATATTCAAAGAAAACGCTATCTATAACCATAACAAAAATCATTCTGTTAATGCTGTTTAAGGAAATAAATGCTGTTTACTCAAAGAATCATACAAAACACATAAATACACCCTATGGGTAAAATGTAGAAGTGTTGATTAATAAAGAATGTGGGAAGCCACTAGGCTTTAAATGGTTATGATAATCAACTCACTGGTAAACAATCTGGGACCTCCTGCACTTCATAAGGTGGTCCAAAGATTAATTTCACAAAATTATAACTGTAAATCATCATCATTGGCAAAACTGCCCTTTTGGAGCCAAAGTCTTCCTTAGAAGATTCTGCCACATTTGACTATTCCTGGCCATGCTCGTCTAGTTTCTTTCTTTAACATTCTTGTCCACTCCATCCTCCGATCTCATTTAGGCCTTCTGGTTTGGCATTAAGAATACTTTTTTCAGGTTGTTGCTGGTCCATTTGAACAACACGACCAGCCCATTTCAACCTACCAACTTTTATAGAAGTTATAATATCCGTGTCCTCATACAAAGCATACAATTCATAATTGTACCTAATTCTCCATTTATTGTTGTCTTTGATTAGGCCATATATGGACCTCAGAATCAGGTTAAAACGTACGCCTCCATAATTACTTACATAAAATGTAAACTGAAGAGAACTTCAAAAATAACGAACAAATATACAATTTCACAGTGAAATTGTAAGTTATATATATATATATATAATGCCACACTGCCAAAAATTCTTAACAGGAGGCATACAGAAGTTTACTGAAATATAGTTTATGACATTCGAGGCAATATAATGAATCTTAAATATTAATGGCATTGCTGTTATAATATAAGCACGTATCAAATTGCCAACTCAGTTAGCTAGATTATACAAAATTTACGACGTTCTGACAAACCATGTACTGATTTAACAGCTTCAGTAACGTATAATGATGTCCATCACTTCTGTTAAGATGTTCTTAGCGGTCTTGCTAAACACTAATCTCGCATATAATGTTAGAATTCACAGAATGGAAACGATGCATTGAAACAAAAGACCCATGACCCATGACCTATGACCTACTATGTACATGTAGAGCTATACAATGCAGCAAAACCATTTTTACTTGTTCACACTCAAGAATATAGCGTAATTCTGCAGCTTTGTTAACTCTGATTGCAGAACTTTTATTTTCCTGCACATCAGCTTTCAAATGAGCGGCTGGACGCCATCTCAGGCGCTTTCATTCACTCACATTTCTATTACCTTACAGAATTAAATATATAGCTTACAACGTCATCATTTGGCTCACGATCTAGAGTGGGTTTTAATCTTCATAAGTCATCCTTGCGTAATAAACGCTGCACATATCACGTTCAACTTTTAGTACCACATGAATGCAATATTCTGAATTCAGATTTACATGAGAAAATATAAGATATTTATTCCATGTTTTATGGAATGTATAATAATGTAAGAACAGAATAAGATTGAAAGCAAATGCGGAGAAAGAACACAGATAGCGATTAAAATCACTGAACTGCGTACATACTTTTCCAACTTGTCACTATATTAAGATTTGAAGTTTTTAAGATGGTGAGTCTGAAGACAGCCACTTCAAACACTATATAAATTTGTTTTAATGACGCCCTGTTTTGTGACTGGTTTATAAACAAGAGATACTACAATTCTTGATGAACAATCCTATATTTTCTTTCTACGACATGAAGCACCACGCACACACTAGTCTGTACGACTGTGCTGATGCCAGTCGTTGCTTCATCCACGTTTAGATCACGACACCTGACCAATTGATTTTAGACAGTGGCACTGATATCAAAGCATATTCATGTGAGTTACGCAGTTTTCTCAGATTTTAATTCTTGACTAAATTTCTTGCATGAAAATTGATGTTTTTAAAGATGATTTATGTATATTTTTGGTACTAACAACTTCAATTCTTCCCAAGCGGAAATCAGATATATCTGTAGCTTACGGAACGTTCTAATAAACAGATCTATGGGAAAATTGACACGTTTTCAGTGCAGTGAGTACAGTAACTATGTTGAGTGTGTGCCTTGTCACCCCGGCATTGCGCGTCCTCAGGTTTCAATTCATACCCACAGTCTCAATTTGGAAAAAATAAACAATTACCGCAAGAATAAATTATTATTCTTATTATCCTTATTTATAAAATGGGACCCTTTTTTAAAACACGTGAAGACACAAACACTGCATATAATATCTCATCAGAAACAACCAAAGAGGATAAATTTCATTTAGTTATACAAACATCATTTTATAGGAGGAATTATAAGAACTACATGACTTCACATGTAATATATGTGAAGCACTGACTTAATCAGTTTCGCTGTCACCAGATAAATAAAGGTAATGAAAGGAAAATATCACACTGGATTTCTAACCAAATTATGGAATTATTTTCTATGAAAGTAAACACTACGATCACAATAGTACTGAATAAATTCATAAAACTTCCAGCAGGAAAATACCTGAACCTCTGCTATAAGCGGCAATCAGAGATCTACAAAACATGACAGCTGGTTAAGCACTTGAGCAGTATATCAAAGTTTCACTTACTTGTTGGTGGGGGAGTCGCATAATTGCCTGGCAGCGTTACGTGGATCACAGTCCTTCCGCTTTGACCGGTATCTCGATGCGTTGCCTAGAAATAACCACAGTTTCGCCATAATAAGGAGCCTAATAAAATTAATAATCTTCCTTTAAATGAATCACTTCACAAAGTTGATAATGATGTAAGTAATGCAGTTCAAAATTACCACTAAGTAAACTAAAGTTTGTCCCACTATACGCCATGTAGGCGTTTGGGGTGAGTGGAGGTATAGCTCCTCTCTTCCTTGACCTCGGCACTAGATGGGGGTGAGTGGTCAGCATCACGCCCCGGCCGGCTTTACCCCCGGGAAAGGACCCCGGTACCCATTGTAGAGGAGGCTGGGTGGGCCCCAGAGCCGGTCTGGACGCAGAGGCTAGAAGAAAAATCCTCTGCCCCCGTCGGGGATCGAACCCAGGTCGTCCAGCCCGTAGCTAGTCACTATACTGACTGAGCTATCCCGGCTCATTCTATTAATGTAGTACTTCAAATAAATCAGATTAGCAATAAAGATGCATTACTTCATAATCAACAGTGGAGGATATGATACGCATTACATAGAACAGCGTGTGTATATATATTAAAAAATACTCACCACCAGAATAAGGACACCAAAGTTTCCACTCAGTTCTGTGATGGAAGACGACTCTCTTAGTGTCACAGTTACAGTATCTCCGCTGATGTCTGCATCAAAGAATCCCTCAAGATCTATAAATTAAATTATATTTCATTTAACCCGTGTTTATTCTTACACACAAACACAGCTACTACATTTTTAAATCAGACACTTCCCTAACTTGACCTTATTTTTAAGGAAGAAACCAAAATCAACAATCAACCCACTCTAACTTGACCACGTGTGTGTGTGATGTGTCCAAAATGAACTTACTCACATGTGGCTACTTGCCTTTTTATTACAATACGCTCCATTCCCAATGCGTTTAGAAACAATTATTAAGATAGTGTAATTGCGTCATATTGTGAATATTCTAACAATTATTTATTTTAATCCGTCTTATCACAATATTTAAAATTTCTTATAATTAAGATAATAAAATATCATTGATGTTCCATATCGATTGATCGATTTACATTTTGGAACATCCAATGTAAATCGATCAATCGATATGGAACATCAATGATATTTTATTATCTTAATTATAAGAAATTTTAAATATTGTGATAAGACGGATTAAAATAAATAATTGAAACAATTATTACTGAAAATTGTGATTTGGGTTCCAAAAACATTAAGGACATATATTGACTAGTTCAGTGAACAATTAATTTCTCAAGAACAATTCTGCTCTATGGAGTTAGTAATTTGGTACACAAACACATAATTGTACACGTTTTGGAACTCATCAAAACATAAACTACTTCAAACTAATGTTATTTTTTTATCTGTGAGAAAAAACTGCTGTGAACCTGTGCATGTGTCTGTTTTGTGTATTTATCCCAGGAAACAACGCCTCATTTTTCTCCTTTCAATTTTCAACTCATTTAATTAAGCGCTTTTTAATTTTTATACTTAAGCTGGCAATTGAATCCAACTTAATGATTTATTTCATAATTTCCCGACCAAATAGGACACTAAACTGACGCCTTTCTTTTATATTGGACCTACAAGAAGCTTAGTTTTAACAGGGATTAATTCTCTCCACACACAAGGTTGAACAAGATGGTAGGAGAATAATTCATTGACAGAAACTGATCTGTACTTAAAATATAACATATTTTAATATTCAAAGTTTTAAATTCACAGTGCAAAATCTTTCCAATTATAAAATATTCTGTTTCACATCATCAGGAACTGATTTGCAAATGTTTCAGGAAACTCTTGTATTATTTACTTTGAATTTTCAGTAATTAGCTGGTTCACAGTAAGTTGAAACACCCTGATGAACTGTGGAATAGTGATTACGAGTTTTGGGTAAATGTTAAATAATTTTAATTCACGTCATAAGCATGCTTCAAGATACAGCACATTGTGCTATATACAATATCTCTCACAAAATTGCGTGCTTCAAGGCCCTCAGAAGGACTTTGCCCCCTTTACTGCACAGCTCAAAGTCACCAGTACAGCAATATGCTGCAAGTTCTTAGCCGTCTTCACTCACTGGGGGGCTGCTGTTCATGCTGCGTTGTATGACTGTGCTGTGACCTTGAAGCGTGCAATTTGGTGATAGTTACTAAGGATTTATGACACGGTAGTAATAACAACTTACTTTCACCATGTGAATACGCAAGACCCACGTCAACTTCCGCAGAAAAACCTTCAACTAAGGTTGCCTTTATTGGACCAATTATGTCTTCTCCCTGAACAAATTAAGACAATTATGGTATCTTTCCTTAAATATTGTGGAACACAGATATTAAATATTGCAGATTTGTGTAAAATGAAACAGTTTCATTATCTTTATATCATTAATATCATATCATACGTATAATATAATGAAATGAAATCCGTGGCGTAACAGCTCCAGGGAGCCAAAGCCGACTAGCTTGACTGCTGGCCTCACGTTCACATGCCTAAAGCAGAGGTGAACGATCATCCAACCAGATATAGGGTGACGTGTGGTCAGCACGACGAACCCCCAGACATCGCTAGCTTTCCTGACCGGACATATAATATAATATCAATCATTATATATATATGATGCAATCCCTTTATTCCTAGAAATTTACTATATGCATTAACATCTGTGTGCATACTTCATATAAATTCCCAAAACAAACACTAGACAATTTCAACTTTGAATTACATTCTCAATGGCTCGGCTCGCCAAAACCTATCAAGTAACATGCACTGGAGGCAGTTTCACATGAATTAAGGTAGTTGGAGTGACAATGACAAATCCCAATACATCTAAAAAGATGTGAAGCACATTTTCTTTCTCTTTACGTAATGATGCTTAAGCAAGGATTTAGCTTTAAACTAAGCGTGTGCATGCATGCGTGTACGTCTGTCTCTTCAAGAACTTTGGATCAAACTGGCTGTTTTTAAAGATGGCTGTCTTCTCAACTGTTGCACTTTGTAGTCAGGTAGAAGTTTGCTGACATTTCAGAGCAATTACCCTGATGATGGAGACAGCAAGAACCTTTGAAACATCAGTAAATATCTACCAGACTATATGGTGCAACACCCCGAAAGACAAACTTGCTGTTGTAAGGATATGAAATTTCACTTCGCTGTTTATATCACGTATGTTACATGTGCCATGCCTACGCTGAAAATGGAGATGATATGTTCTTCCAAAATGTTGATAAATACCTACACAACTACATGGTGTCATAACGCAGAATATCACAATTCTCATTTGCGCTTCCAAGACCCTAAAGATCTCATAACTAACTAATTAAATTCCCTGGTAGTAGAACCCGGGGATCCAACACCATCAGACATGATTCTGAGCCAAAATCATCCATTTACCATCCTCATAGCCCACCTCCCTAGGATCCATCTTGATATCGTCCCATTTCCTTCTTGGTCTGCCCAGTGGTCATTTTCCAGGATATCCCACTGAAATTCTGTATGCACCACTTGAATCCCTCCCCCATGCGTGTTACATGCCCAGTCCATCAGATCCTCCTAGATTTCACTATCCTCATTACACTAGGTGACCCGTACAATTCACGAAGCTCCTCGCAATGCAATATTCTAAATTCCCCACTTGCTTCATCCCTCTGTGGTCCAAATATCCTCCTAGCACCGTTTTCAAACACTCGTAATGCTATGTGTGCATTAGTTTGTCAGTAGTTCTCAGAGCCGTGCAGGGATATGATTTGTCATAATGTGGGTTAATTTGACATTCTGCAAAGATTTTATATTAACCTTTATCATTTAAACTGCCGAATCAAGAGACTGCCGGCCAGACTTAAACGCTGGGTTTTTTAACAGTACGCTACTATGCCACACGGCCAACTGGATCACATGCAAGCATTGACGCATGGTTGCCAAATGTTCTTCAAATCTGGGGGGGGGCGCACGCACACACACACTCTATTCTCGTTTCAGGCATACAGAATCAAACTGAAAATTAGCTGCCTTGACCAAATGAACTGAACCCCATTTTTTCATCATCCAAGACAGCTCAGTCCAGTTTACATTTTCACAACCAAATTCCTGCAAATTTCATGCATTACATGTACAACTGTACCTCCTCCCCGACATTAATCTCACCAAGTTTTCCGTTCATAAAACTTACATCTTTTATGTCCAAAATATGAATTGGCTCCTTGAAGAGAGGAGACTGAGGAGTAGAAACCTCTAAATTTGGTGTTAATGTTATTTGCACTACACTTGACAATCCTGTGTCCCCAGGAAATACATCCTGAAACATACAACACACTTCACAGAACTCAGCGACAGCAGATTCCTTACAAAATAAATCATCTGTCGAATGTTATAAAATAACCATCCAACGCAACTCGGTTATCATTTTTATTAGCGACTCGATTAATTTCAAACCTGAGGTCATCAGTGGGATTTCACAAACTATTTGTAAGCTAACTCAGGTTATTTTATGTAAAACCAAGTTAAACAAATACACGTACAACACACTGAAAGATGGTCGTTGTCTTCTGGGTTGTAGTGCTGTGTAGTCTGGTAGTTTACCGATGTTCCAGAGGTCCTTGCTGCCTCCATCAACAGGGTGATGAGATTACACAGTGCTACAACCCAGAAGACGGTCATTTTCATACTCACCACCGTGAATCCTGCATTAAAATATGTTAATACAAACTGTCGTAATAAAAGGCATTCTGTAATATAATATATGATAAAATTATTGTCATAATTTTAGATGAATTCCTGTGATGACCTATCTCATTTCAATTTTCGTCATCTACTGTTTCAAATCCCGTTATCCCTTACACCTGTTGACAGATCATATGATGTTTAATTAAGTGATATATCTGCACATAATTTATAGCAGACATGCACAGATGTGTATGCATACTAAGTTCATAAACAACTGAACAATATGTAGAAGTATTTCATAAACAAATTCCATGCACTAGATCAACAGATACGAGGAACAACACGGGACTTAAAAACAGAAGACGACAACAAAATTAAATACGACAGATCATAAATGTGTGACAGATATAAGAATTTTAACATAAAAATCCTGACAATTTTATCTATACATTTAATATTAATTATAAATTATTTTATACCATACAAACGTAAGTGCAACAACATAAATTCAAAATAAAGTCAAACCATATTGTATCTGGCCCATTATGGTTGCTCTTGTATAAAGATGTATTGATACTGTAAAATTGTTCATCATAATCATATGTTTGTTATAAAGTGTGTCCAAGTTTCATCACGTCAAAAAATATGATATAATTTTACACAATCAGTTCTTTTATTTAAAAGAAAATTGTCAACTTCATTGGGACTCAGGATGGGAAAAATCAAATAAATTAACCTTGTGTAAGAAAATATGGTTTCAAAAATTGAAATATAATTTGAATTATAATTAATTATAAGAGTTTGTTCACAAAACTATTTTCTTAAGCTCCTACCTTAGTCTAGGTCAGTGAAAGCAGTCTCTTCCCTTCAGGCATTTCAATTAAAATTCTGTATGTGTATATTACTTCCCCACGTGTGCTACATGACATGCCTTCCTTCATTTAATCATTCTGATATATTTTATGAAGATTATAAATTATGAAGCTCCATGGTTACTAAAATCATCTCTAAATACAGCCAAGTTTCAGGAAATAGGTTTACATCTTCTGTCAAAATTTGTGAGGGCAATCGAATATATCCCCACTTAATGGTACCTCCACCTTGTCGTGGTGGTGGGGCTTGAGTACCTCAGTGACCCCAAGAGCTACTGGTAGGGCCTCCTAGACAGATTGGTCGAGGGGGAGAGGTCAGACTAAGACAGGTACCCTGGTCCTCCAGGTTGGGGGTTGGTCGCAAGGCTAACGACCTTGCACCGTAAAAAGGAAGATGTTTCGAAACCTCGATCGAAGCCTCGGACAGACGGACCTAACAGAGGACCGAATGGAAGAGGAGAATTGAGGATGCCATGGACCGAACACGGACCGGAGAGCCATACAAGAAGAAGTTCTGTAATTAAGATGTAAGATTCCGAGGTTCATTTACTTTGATACAAGGCACCCCATCTGGCCCAGTTTATTCTGTTTTATTTAAAAATGTTATACTCGACAGCTGTCAGATACTTGATGTATATGAACACATTACAAATCACCAGATTCACTTTTGTGAGATTTCAGATTCTCGTGGCAATGAGTATGAAGATGGCTGTCACCCGAAATGTTCCACTGTGGTCTGGTAGACGTTTACTGACGTTTCAGAGGTGCTTACTGTCTTGATAATGGAAACAGCAAGCACCTCTGAAATGCCAACAAACTTCTACCGCGCTACACAGCACAAAAACAAAGATGACAGCCACCATGAGAACCTAAAATCTCACACATGACACCATCTTTAATTCTACTTTTTAGTTGAAATATGTTAAAACATTTATAAGTTACATAATATTTCATGAATTGTCTATGTCAAGTGATATAACATAAGAAATAAACTTACATAAGCAGTCAAAGAAAATGTAAGTGGCTGTACAATATTGAACGTTTCTGTTGTCTTCAGACTCACGGCCCACTTCTTCCCATTTCTTTTTACGGAAGACACTTGAAGCTTTTCCGCTGCTTCGCTCAGAACAAATTCCACTTGGCTTGGATACTGGTTATTATAATCAAAATCTGTTACTTCGATGTCTGTAACACCACAATCTCCGATAATGGTAGAGCCCACAGGTAATGGCACAACCAGACTGATATCGTAACTTGATTCCAGGAATGTGGGGGGGTACCCATTTGTAAAGCGATCTATAGATAATCTGAATTCCTGCAAAACATAATGCTGTTAAATTTTCCATACATTTACATGATAAAATCAGACATCGCTACTTCACTGCACACACATAAAACTTACCACTTTCACTCCTGGTCTACAATCCGTCTCCAAAATTACTGTGAGAACGTGGGAGAAAGACGTATCCTAGAAAAAAATATAGATAAATAACAACCATTACAGAAGCATTTTAAATGATTAGTACAGATTGCAGGTGTTTGAGAATCGGGTGTTGAGGAGGATATTTGGGCCTAAGAGAGAAGACGATGGGGCGTGGAGAAAACTGCACAATGACGAGCTTAAAAATCTGTACTGCTCCCCCAATATTGTCAGGGTGATTAAGTCGAGAAGAATGAGATGGGCGGGACATGTAGCGCGCATGGATGGGACAAGAGGTGTGCACCGGGTATTGGTTGGGAAACCTGAAGGGAAGAGACCGCTGGGGAGACCTAGACGTAGATGGGAGGATAATCTCAGGCGGGATCTATGGGAGATAGGAGTTGAAGGAGACAGGGTCCAGTGGAGGGCTTTGGTTAACTCGGTGATGAACCTTCGGGTTCCCTAAAACATCTAGTTAGTTAGTATGAAGTTTCAGGTTACTGACATTTTAAAGACTAGGCTGCACATGTGGCTAGTATAGGGGATAGAAGGAATGAATATAAAATTTTGATGGGGAAACCTCTTCAAAAATGGCTATCTGGAGGATCAAAAAAGGCACAGGAGGGTAACATAAATAAAGATTTTGCAGAAATAATCTAAGGATGACAGATGGGTGGAACTCACTGCGGACTGTGACCAAACAGCAGGCAATGCTATCAGTGGCATATTACCACAGCGTCCATCAGTAGTTTTAAGAGGAAATTTTAAATTATCCTGCCTTGGTATGTTTTCTGTTCACAGATATAATGGGTCTAGATATATTTTCTTAGAGTGAAAGAAATTCAAATCTGATAGAAATGCTTTTAAATGGCATGTACAGGCCTGCCAATCAAATATTTTAATTTTTTATTTATTGAGTGATGAACTCTGTAGCACAGTCGTATATCTGGTATGATCCAAGAAGGTGAACATTCGTTTCATATATTTTGATTCGAATGAGCAGAAACAAAGGATATGTAATTTCACGTCCTTTCTGTTGTCGATAATCCCACTAAGAAAGTCCAAGAGAAATTGCAACAGAATCAAATAATTTAAACCAGGTATGCGTATACGCTGATGATAAGAAAATATCAAATCTTTAACAAATCTGTAAAGATCTTGTTTTGTATCAATATTCATCAGTCAATGAAATGATATTCAACTACAACAAAGGGCATAAACAGAATTATTTAAATTCTTAAGTATTAAAAATACTGTTATATACATTTTAGCAGTTGTTAAAATTTGGACTTGGTAAATCATTTAGCAAATCTGAAGAAAGAAAAATGTTATTGTATGAAGTTTGTACAATAAGTTACAATTTTACACACACATACACGCCATGTAGTCTGGTCAGGGCGATGATGGAGGTATCAAGGGCCTCTGAAACGTCAGTAGATTTCTACCAGACCACATCATGCAACAACCCAGCAGACAACTTTCTTCAGACTCACCGCTGTGAAAACTTCAAATCCTACTTAATTTTTGAACTTTTTAACTGTTTTCTATATATTTACCGTTAGAAGCGACAAAATAGAGAACAATGCCCAAAGAATTGTCCAAGGATTAAAACTCATGCTACTTTTCCTGGATTTTCAATCTTTTAGACACCAACTAATAATTTTATTTTCAGGTCCCAGTTCCATCTGACAATATCTCGAAACCGGGTTCAGATGGGCAGATGTATGAACTCGCCTTTGAGAATTATAATACACAGACTTGTTTCTTGGCATTCTATTAAATTAAAAGTCAGTATTTAACAATTATTTATAATATTTCTGTTGACATTATGTGCTTCAGTCACCTGAAGTGAATTTTGATGCATAAGAAAAATAGGATAAATGTGAAAACCAAGAAATGTATAGAAATTTTTGAAATGGGCACCTCTTCGAAGGTAACAATTGTAATATCGAAATGGATCTTACAGAAATAGAATGCATGGTTGTGAATTAGTTTAAAACAGAGGTTAGTAAAGAACTCCAGGGTCAGCTGTAATGTTAACAGAGAGTTAATTAGCAATGACAAGAAAATTAAAATTAAAATCTTTCATACCTCTAAACTTTCCCAGTCCTTATAGCTTTCAGTTAAGGATATTTCAAGTATGTCACCATTTAAATTAGAGGAAAGATATTTGCTTTCTCCTCCTGAAACTAAAATACTTTTGTTAGTACAAGTTTAAATTAAGTATCATACTCTTCAATACAATTCCTGTTCCTCCATCTGAACTCTGCATACACATCACAGCTGAGCTAGATAGGAAAATAAGAAAAATTATTTGTGCAAATCTTCTGGTAAAATATGACATTAGGCATTCAGCTATCTTGCAATTGTATAATTTTGTTCTCTCTGGGGAAAAAAGAACATTCACACATACAACAAAAGCAAGATATTTCTTTCAAAGTTACGCTCACCCAGTTGTAATATGATTGAACCAATATAATACTGACTGTTTACTGGCAAAAGTATAGTTGACGATAGCTGCCTTCAGGGTTGTAGTGTCATGTAGTCTTGTAGAAGTTTACCGACGTTTCAGAGGTCCTTGCTTACTCATGACCCTGATAACGGAGGCAGCAAGGACCTCTTCAAGACTACATGGCACTACAGCCCTGAAGGCAGCCATCTTCATAAATGATGGTTAAGTTTGATAGCATCAGGAATATTTATTTATTTTATTTAGTGTTCAGTCTGACGACAGGTCCATATGAACAGGATCCTTCCATCCTTTTCTCGGACTGGGACCTGTTCATATACGTTCTTGGCAGATGATCCAGAAGTGGTTTGCCATTGCCTTCTTCTGTGTGTGAATGGAGTAATTGTTGGGATGCCACGGAGGAAAACTCCGTGTTGCCTAGACCACGGCCTTGTCCAACACAAGTTATAGCCGGGAATCGAACCCGAGACCTCAGGATTACAAGGCCAGCGTTCTAACCGCTAGACCACCTCATCTTATTATTATTTAGTGTTCTGTCTGACGACAGGTCCATATGAACAGGATCCTTCCATCCTTTTCACGGACTGGGACCTGTTCATATACGTTCTTGGCAGATGATCCAGAAGTGGTTTGCCATTGCCTTCTTCTGTGTGTGAATGGAGTAATTGTTGGGATGCCACGGAGGAAAACTCTGTGTTGCCTAGACCACGGCCTTGCCCAACACAAGTTATAAATTCGGGCACCGCCGGGAATTGAACCCGAGACCACAGGATTACAAGGCCAGCGTTCTAACCGCTAGACCACCGTGGCTCTATCAGGAATATAAACAGGCCAATAAGAAAACTAGCATAAAACAGATAAGAAAATAAATGTAAACTGAACACAAAAACAAAATCATTAACAGCTTCATAATGTAAATGTGTATAATAAACTGAGAACTTACATATCTGGGAACAACCACGAACAAACAAAAATAGATTCATGATGAAATCAGGAGAAGAATAAATTTTGGAAATCATTATTATTATTCTTCAGTTTAAAAATTTATTATTCTGTCCACAAAACAATCCTGCCAGTTGCCTTGCATAGGAATGAAAAATTCTCTTACTTTTCAGTCAATAACATGAAGAAGAGACCGCGGCGTTTCGGAAACTGGCTCTGTTTCCGATTTCAGGCGAGAGGTACCTACTCAGTTGGGTCCGTCAGATAGAGCTAGTCTCCATCATTGGAGACAATGAATAATTTTAAGTGTAATCCACTATCGTCAAAACGCTTTATAATCGAATGAATGACAAGTGTTTGAAAACAAAATTCTCAGGAAAATATATGCTTTGTGACTGACACAGATCACCTAGTTTCGCTATCATATTGAAATACAGAAAGCTGCTATTGGCTGAACATGTAACTTGAGTGGAGAGTGAGGAATACATACAGAATTCTGTTGGGAGGAAACCTCTTGGAAAACAGCAAATTGTAAGACCAGAAAGGAGACAGGAGATTAAGATGTAGCGGCGGTGTGCGCGGAAGGGTCAGGGCGCGAGCCCGCCTGGAGCCGCCGCCGGTGCAGATCTTGGTGGTACCTTTGGCATTAGCAGTACTGAATCTTTATATCCTTGTACAGCGTTAGTTAATATTCGGAGACTGATGAAGTCAATCAGCAAGTAGAAAACAGAAAAGGTTCACAAGTCTTAGTATTACTCAGCTCCCCTTTTGTTGCTAGTCTGATTTGGTTCAATAAATCTGATAAAATTATCTGCCTTTGTTATGTAGTTCTTAGAATGAGTACGTAAGTAATGTCCATGTAAGCGACAAAATTATCATTTCTGGCGAATCAGTTATCGGTTTCCTCAATTTTAGTTCCTTCAGAAACAGAGATACAGTGTAAAGGACGTCTTTAGTACGGTAACCAGCTAACGCGGCTGGTTGCCCGAGAAGATTTTGTTGATTGCGCTCGCCGCGAAAGTCTCAAATCCGACATCTTTACTGTTTCTAATTTCACGGAAACTGACAGAGTGAATTTCTAACTTCAAATGATACTTAAATCTATGTTATGAAGACAATGACCTGAGAGAGATTAAGTAACTCGGCTATGCCGTAAGTCTCAGAACTAAATTTACGATACAATGTTGTGACGACAGAGTCTGCTAATACGAAAGCCTAGTAAGACCACTTCCAAAAAGTAAGCAGCTTAATACCAAATAAGGAGTTTTATAACATTCTTGCATTAAATCCAATAACTCTAAGCAACTATGCATCTGAGTTTGTACTATGGGCACATACGCAAGTTTCTGACATTTTAGAACAGAAATGTTGACATCGTTTACTGTAAAATAAGAATTGTGCATATAATTTTCATTTTCTCCATGAGGAGCCACTTTTACTTTTATTTTTGAACTAATTTCTTATTAAAAAAACACAAGGACTCTATTTTCTTGCATCCTGCATTCAATGCATCAACCAAAGCTTTTTTTTTTGTGGGCTGTGCAACAGCTCAAGCAGTCAATTCCTGATTTCTCAGCATAGACGCCTGGGTTCGTGCCCACGCGGGATTCATGGTGGACAAAATGGCACTGGAACAGGGTTTTCTCAGAGTCCTTCTGTTTTCCCCTCTCAATATCACTCCGCCATTGATCCACATTCACTCATGTATCATCTGGGGATGATAACTGACTAGAGTGATGATTTTGAACCTAACAACACAGCATTCATACAGAGTACCACAAAAATTCCTAAATTGGTTCAGAATTTATTACAGAGCACAATCAGACAGACAGACATACATGGACATCCACATAATTAATTTAATTATCCATACAAAATCCCAGCCTGGGTTGTTTCCCGTGGATAAAGCGCGGCTGGGGCATGATGTTAACCACTCGCCCCATCTAATGCCAAGATTAAGAATGAGTTAGAGGTATAATCCTCTCCCCCCAAGTGCCTACATGGCATATAGTGGGACAGCTTTACTTCTTTTTTATAGAAAATAAGACAGGAAAGTTAAATTATTATAAGTAGGTTTAAGGAGGGAGATTATTATTATTATTATATGCTGTAACATGGAGATAAAATAAAATGGCTGACTCTTCAAGTTTCAAAATGGCAAAAACTAAGACCATGTGTTCAGTTCAAAATAATAACCATGATATATTTATTTATGACCCTTAAAATATTAATTAATGCATCCTTCTTATAATAATGCTTCATACCTGGGTCAAAACTGACAATTCCGTAAGTTTTGCCAGCGTAAAGTAATCGAGGAACTTCATTATCTGAAATTTCTCCAATTCCTATATACACTGTTGAATCTGGTGCAACATCATCAAGATTCACCTCTGAATCATTAGGTCGAAGGAAACTGCAACCTGCATAAGAAGACAATTTTATTATTAGTACCTGAAAATATCTCTATTCAAAATTTCAGTCATAGAATTGCCACATTTCTTATGATTTTATATTCAAAAGCGCTGTACTTCTATAACCTGCCCAATGGAGACTAGACAAATCTGTCAGCTGATCACATCATTTAAACCCGGCCTTCCAGAATATGAAGTGACAAGTGTACTGCTGATACTCAATGACTGACTTCAAATTCATTTATTTAACAATTTTTAAAATAAACATAACTTTATTTCATTTATGGCATATTTAATGATGCTGTTATTATCACAGATCTGTAGTGTCAAATGGCATGATCGTTAATGAATAATGATTTTGAAAGGAAACAATGAAGCAGTGATGACTTAATTTAAGTTTCTGTCCTGGCATTTGCCTGTAAGAACTGAGGAATATCAGGAAAAAACCTGACAGGTTATCCAATGTTCAAAACAAAATATGGACCACAGGAATCCCAAATTCCAAGGAGCAATGCAAACTACTTACATTCAGTAAAAATATAAATAGTACACAATTAGATTATAAAGATATATGTAAATTCTGGAAAGAACACACAACACCTGCTTTATACGTCTACAGACATCAGTATTTTTTTCTCTCACAAAAGTTTACAATTGCTTCCACTATCTGATAATAGAAATACATAACCTCATAGTTCGCACCATCGCTGTTATATGCACAATTACTAACTCAAAGTTAGAGAAATCACATACAGAGAACACCAGTAAAAAGATAATCACAAAAAACAACAAACAATTATTAACTGTCCGGAACAGGATCATACTTCAACCTTCAATTGCAGAAAACGATTAAGTCTTCTAGCTGCTATCCTCATGATCTCTCGGGAAGTGTCTGGTAAATAAGAGTTCTTCTTCAGATTGAATATGAAGATGGCTGTCTTCAGGGTTGTTACGCCTTGTAGTCTCGTAGAAAGTGGCCGACGTTTCACTGATACTTGCTTCCCCCATCAACTTTCATTGTGGAAGTAGCAAGCACCTCTATAAGACAACCATCTTCAAGGCTTGGAAGAAACAGCTGTTTGATGAAATGCATTTTCCCCTTGGGCCATGTGGATCACATAAATTTGCGTCATCACAGGATAATACATAACATTACAACTGATGGTACTGTTCGCGAGTAAGTGTGTTTCACACAGGTGTCAACTTCTATGGCTGCTACTTTTGCAGGCAGATAAGCAGAAACCTGGGTTAACGCGCATGTGCAGGTCACCAGACTACCGAAACAAGGCTGTGTTCGATGAAACCTAAAATTGTCTGGTAGTATACATCCGCTTAAAATCGCATGACTTGAAAATTAATAAGCCTGTAACAATAACCGCAGGCGAAGCTCCATAGAGTTATAATTCAAAGAGTAACGCTCCTAAAATGTGATGGGTTCCACTAAACAAAGTTTAATTTTAAAGTCTGCCAAGTTGTAAGGCGGCCCGGCGGTGTATATACTGTTGAACGGAAATAACTCCAACACAAATAAAGAGTGTCTATGTCAACTCATTGAAAGCATTAAAAAATAAAATTCTAGTCTAACGTAAACCCGTATCCATTACATTGACGTGGAAAGCCTTAGTGTCGTTATAAAAGCCAAAATATTTGATACGCTGAACAGATCATCACCGAGCATGTCAGACAATGTTCCGCGAAGATGACATTTCGCGGGCTTCGGCATAACATGGGCAGTCCACCAGGATGCGTGCCACAGTAAGTTGGACACAACAGTTTCTACAGACACATGCCGGCTTTCACACAACAAATACCCACGTGCGAAGCGCGTATGATGTAACCGGAAGCGAGTGGATTTGACTTCTTCCTTCCTGACAACAATGAAAGATGGCTGCCACTCCTGCACAGATGGTTTCACAATTCGGGTCACTGCAGAGAGATCTACCAGAGACCAGCTACCCGACAGAACACAACAGACTTTCCCGATTTTTGGAGGTTGGGGCAATTGAATCAGGATCTCAGCAACGATGGGATGATCAGGAGAGTGCCCAATGACTCACTGTAAAGCGCTTACGCAGTCTGAACTGAAGTTCCCCACCAGAGCGTGCTGTCAAGAATGAGACTCAGAAACATGGAGGGGTGAGGATGTATCGACATCAGGTGTGTGAAATGTACACGGTGGGGTTTGTCTGGTGAAAAGGAAAATCCATTTTCCACAGCCCACCATGACAGATGGCGTTCGATAGTCACCATGATCCTATAACTGCAATAAACAGCAATGCCATCTACAAACAGAGTCACGCACTACATTGTCTTAAGTATAATCCAGACTGTGTATCGGAGAGAAGGTTTTGATTCTCAAGATCCAGACAAAATGACGGTTTACTATGGATTCAATTGTCTTACACGGGCAACTAGTGAGACTGGTTGGTCTATAGCTATTTGCCAGGATAGGATCTCTATGTCTCCGATCATAAATATTCTTTTTAGAACATATCCTTGGTATCTCGGATTCAAATCTTAGGTCGTAGACCTGCTAACCTAACTATGATTATTCCTAGTTTTCGTGAGCGACCACTAACTTACATTAAAAAAAAATCACCATGGATTTGGTTAGAAAAATGGACGTATTTCTCTATTAATATTTAGACTATTTTATGGTTTATTTAATAACATAGCTCAGACTAACCCATATAGCGTCGAATTAAAATAAACAGGATATGACACAAAATGGTCATGGCAAAATTTGAAGTAATATCCCGTCAGATGTCTTGAGGGACTGAGAAAGACTACGTAAAGTCTCTATAAAAATATTCGGTTTCTGGGCCACGATTCGAACCCGAGAACTCCCGAATCCTAACCTCTCGTCCGCGATGTTACGTGCCAATCACGTAATGTATTCAACACACTTTTGTTTTCCGACAAGCAGGAGATGTTTTGTCTCTGATTAGAAACAGATATTCGTCTTGTTTATTTGTGTCAATCCGTTTCTCCGTAGGCCTGTTTAAAATCCTACCATTTATCACGGAGTCTACAGGCCGTGTGAAACGGTTTATGAAATGGAACAAATCCGCCAACTTCAGTTAGACTGTGATAACTTACCATTGGTTACATTTATGGTTGTCAGTATGAAGACGACACTCAGAACGAACGTTTCACTAAATATCCTCATTTTAAAGATCATGACGTGAGAATCCTTACATTATAAGAGCACACGAATTTAAACCACAAACTGTCCAACTCCTCTTGAACTGAATCACTTTACGAAATACACGACTGTTCAATCTCAATGTCACCACCAACACAATGGTCGTTTTTATCAACTGAAATCGATAATATGTTGACGAATGATCACATCAAGCCAAAACCTTTATTATCATGTCTTTATCTGCATATATGTCATTTCCTTCGCCTCTTCAAGATTTTAATAAACTTATCTGAAAAGAGAAAAGATTCCGATCTTGATAACACAAAAAACAATTGCGAAACTTCCCTTTTCTCTAACAATCGCACGCAATTCTTTTTTTTTTTTAAACGTCTACTGGATAACTGTCATGTTCTTTTCGTGGATTTCCTCCCATGTCCGTTTAATTTAACAAACCACAAATGCCTATGAATCCTAGAACTCTCTAAAACATATGCCCTTTTATCTTCAGTCATCTCCTATCGTATCTACAGGTTTAGCAACTAGGTTAACTAACCAGCTCGAAGTCCCACATATCTTATCACACATACGAGCTAAAAGTACTTCACTTTACTGCCACGCAGATGTCAGCTCTTGTCAAGATCGGTCATCTCTGCTGTTAATAGATTTACTAATGAAATTCCGTTTCTGTATAAATTTAGGCTGTACTGCCGAGGTTTCGGAAATGTTTACTGTTTCCATCTTCAAGGAGAAGTTACCTATGTGTGGGCCCGTACTATCTGCAGTGTCAATATAAAAACAAATCCTGTAATTTTTTCTCGTAGGAATGAGTGTCGACAATCAAGCACGCAACAATGGAAACCAGCCTTTTAAGCCGTAACGGAAGATTGAAAGTTACAATTCTGTTATCTTATCTGTGACAATGATTATAAATAATATCATGACATCGCATGTATAGTCACAACTTTAAATAAATCAGGCTACATGTACCCATACTGATAACACAATCAGAATACAAGATCTTAATGTATATTCATATTACAAGACACAAACACGAGTATAAACTCTTTGCCTATCGATTCCGAGAAGTAGTGACGTCAATGCGACTTAAGTTGGACAAACACTTTCGTTTCTCTGACAAGTTTCATTCTACTGTGAGTTTTTAATAGATTTCTATCAGCCGTTTCATCTTACAGGATTTTTTTAGCTTAAATTCCTTGTTTAATAAGGAAATAAATGTTATGGGAACATAGTATTTAACCCTATAATAGTTTTTTAACCAGTTGATGGATTTTCAAGACACACGGCATGTCACTTAACCTTTGTACTCCTAAATTTACTCTTATCAATAACACCAATATGGCGGTCACGCGAAATTCCGAGACACTGAAATCCTTCGAATATGCAAATTTTTCTCAAGGTCGTCTTCTGGCTTGTGACACCGCGAAGTCTTTCCGTGGTTTCAAAGTTTCTGAGGACGTTATTATTATTTAGTGTTCTGTCTGACGACAGGTCCATATGAACAGGATCCTTCCATCCTTTTCTCGGACTGGGACCTGTTCATATACGTTCTTGGCAGATGATCCAGAAGTGGTTTGCCATTGCCTTCTTCTGTGTGTGAATGGAGTAATTGTTGGGATGCCACGGAGGAAAACTCCGTGTTGCCTAGACCACGGCCTTGCCCAACACAAGTTATAAATTCGGGCACCGCCGGGAATCGAACCCGAGACCCCAGGATTACAAGGCCAGCGTTCTAACCGCTAGACCACCGTGGCGGTCTCTGAGGACGTATCGATTCATAAATTCAATTCTGTGAGAACCTCAAGTCAGACTCTTAACATGATTTGATCCAAAAAACGATGCAAAGAGAAACACTTCTGAGACGATAAATACAATTATTCCTCATTGCAATCTCTTTGTTTAAAATTTTCGTATGTGTGGTAGTAAGGGATATCTCAACAATGACAATTCAGAAAGCATAACAAAACGAGAATTTTTGCAAGGAAATAAATTCTATCACGCGCAGAACATTATGCTAATGTTTATTTCTTCAACGAAACATATTTAAAAAAAATAAACGTTACAAATAAACCCTGTACAACAAAATAAAACCCAGGTTCTTCTGCCCGTTACTTTTCACACACTCTAATTAACTTAAACATGTTTCGAACCAATGTGTCCATCATCAGGTCCAATTCCCTGCTTCTACGCTATTCCACCGAGAATCTCATACTCCTTGACTTCATCAGTCTAATTATATTTGGTGGTGAGTACAAATTATAAAACTCATTATGCAAATTTCTCCAGTAATTCATCCCTCTTGGGGCCAAATATTCTCAAACACCCTCGGTCTACGTTCCTGCTTTTGTGTCAGAGACCAAGTTTCACACCCATACAAAACTACAGGTAAAATTATAGTTTTGTATATTTTAATCTCTACGTTTTTAGATTACAGACGAAAGTACGAAATTTCTGAACTGAATGTTAGCAAAGATTACCAGAATTTAATCTGCTCTTAATTTCGTCATGGATCAAATTAGAGTAGACTACAAATCTAAAGCGATACAGACCAGTAAAATCCTAACTGGAGTGTTCATAGTGACAATCAACCAACCAATGGCCTGCAGGCAATCACACAGTAAACAATGCGGAAGATGGATTGTCAGAAAAAAAATATATAGTTGGAGAAATCAAACTTTAATTCCAATATTTCCATTGTGTTTATCTACGAATAATAGTCTTAATTTTTTAAAGTGCGTTTATCTGTATATATTCTGAGAATTGTGATAATATTCTGAATTTACACATAAAACTACTCTGCAGTTCGTAAGCGTTTCTTCGTTCGTCCATAACTGCATTTAAGAACGTACGACTCCCCTCCATCATCAAAGCGACGAGTAAATTTGTCATGGCGCTAGTGTCGTTCCCACCTCTCGTTACGCTGCCGTCATGTTACGAACTGTGTAAAACTGAGAATTAAGAGTTTGGGATGACCTCCAATGGCATGACGTCCATACCAAATCCCACTTAAATCAGTCTAGTGGCTCCCGAGTTGATACACGTGGACAAACAGACGGACAGACGCTATCAGTCCAAAATAGTGCAAAGAATGCGTAATAAGAAACGCCTTTAAATGGAACACAAGAGATTTATTTCGTGCTTACAAGAGCTCGCCACTGGATATTACCATGAGACAGACAAATCCAATACAAATTCCAACACTATTTTTGCAAGGCCAATTTTAATATTATCCTCCAATCTACGCCCAAGTTTTCTGAAGGCCACAGCACAGTAATATTCTCTTGGGTACTTTTTTCATACGTCATACTGAGAAACAAAGATACTTCCATACCAAACAATGTGCAAAACAAAATTTTGTACATTTTAATGTTTAACTTTTTCGAAAGATGGGTCAACGAAAACTATTTTGAATTTAACAGAAGAAGGCACAAACAAAAATCCAATTCAGAAAAAGATACAAGCTTAACTACACTGTATTATACTAACACATTTCATAACTTCGAACACTATGCAGTCAAATGGCGTATCTTGGGCACCATAGCAGATGAGCGAATTAGCAACAAAATAGCTGATTTATAGGAAACTAAATTCTTACCCATATTTGGCATGACATACATGCAACCTTTTTGTTTCGACAAAATATTTCCAATTATACAAATATGTTGATAAGCCCTTCTAACATGATTTCATCATTGTTATTTACCTAGAAATTGGAGGAAATGGAGCTAAAGCACAGTGTATGTTCAATGTCAATTCGTTTTAGAGATAACAGTTCATTTCTTCGCGATTCATGAAGGATTGAGTGACAGCTGACAGAACAATAATGAAAGGGCGTTTTCACACGAAGCACAGATAAGGACGCCGTTTGAGGAAAGGCCTGTAGCATTTCTTGTTGTGAACGTATTTTGATTAAATTTTTTCCTGGCGAGCTTGTTAAATAAAATCTTTCAAATGGTTTCAGAAGCAACAGCTACTTTAAAAGCACGACATATCCCGGTTTGACGACCAAGTCCCATCGGACTGCTTCAGAATACCATTTTCTTCAGTTTTAATTTACAGTGACATCTATTTATTTTCGTAGTAACGATTCATGTTTTTTTTGTTTTTAAACAGCTGACTGTATTCGTTTTGCTTTCGATTGGGCTCCCTTAGCATTCGTTTTATCGACACGTCAATCGATTGTTACCATTAGCATTACATTAGCACGCCGCACTGAGTACTGTTCATTCTCAAGTTTCATGCAAGACGTTGTTTGTGGATGGTTACACATACGCGGTGTGTGGGTACGTTCATTGTCCTTAGCCCATGTGGCCAGAGGTCCCTTGTGTTTCAGGTTTTTGCTTTGTACGCCAAGTTTTTCAGTATGGTGGTAAGCTGTATCGGAAGCTTTTCGTTGAAACAGAAAAAATCGTAAAAATACGTTAACGTTGTCGGGCATAACCTCAATGTACAGTCAATTTTTATCTATTCTTGTTCTCACAGTACTTACAGCGTAATCATGTCCTCCCTTCCTTCTTATTCTCTTTATATCTAGCAGTGCGTTTCACATTTATAAACAGCTCTCATTCTCAGACAGTCGCGTGGACTTCTTACTTCAATCCGCCAACTGCTGCATACTTATGATAACACCACAGAATAATATTGACGATTTTTTTGTCCCAAGAAAATTAGTAAAATATTTCAGGAAGTCCTGTCAGACCTAAGGATAAAATCGTTGCATAAACGAGAGCTCTTGTACGATCATAAGGACCCTAGGACAATATAGCTTTTACGTCACGAGCCAGAGGGCAAATGGTTGACTACCTTGTTCATGGAGGCAACAAAAACTTTTGAAACGTTGGTAACTTCTAGCAGACTGTTCTACTGGATAACATGAAGACGGGCGGGGAGGAGTCTCTTTCAACATGGGACATCTCCCTCTGACATCTACCGGCGCTCTCAGGATTGAAATAACACCCACCCAAAGTCAATAAGTTTACCCAGAGTCCGGAAGGTGGTACGGCCGTAGGACTACAGAGGTTAACCCAAAATAAATAAAAGGCATTATCCACATTACAAAATTATATTAAATGTATAAGAAGAACCGAAACAAACAGCAAACCAAACTCACACGGCTCAGGCTTCCATCCGACAATGTACCCTGCGCGGCGGACACACACAGACTACCCGCCGCACTGCCTCATCGAAGCCTGCGACTCCAAAGATCGTGGAGATGGGGAAGATAGACCACTCCGAGCCATGAGGCATGGCTCATCCCTCAGAGACTAAAGTAAATAATGCACGAAAGAAACATCCTCATAATAAACAACAAAATTATGTTAACCTTTGTTTTTCTATTACAGTTCTCATATGCAATTTGTTATGAATTAAATAAAATAAAATTCTATAGAATATAATAATCATGTAGATATGAGAGTGGTTGTCTGCATCTCATAGTAATGCATATCAGTCAGGTGTTTATACCATAGTTTTTAAAGTTCAAACATTTGCCACCTCCCTTAGTTATGTATCATTTGAGGGTTTAGCACCTGTTATGCTTCTGATTTATGAGTTCATTAAGCTCAATATTTACTGCTAGGAGTAGCTTAGATGATTAGCCAGAAATTAACAAGGAGTCCTCACAAGCCCCTCTAAAAAGTAAAGCTGTCCCACTACACGCCATATAGGCGCTTAGGGGGGAGGGGGGGATAGCTCCTTCTCATTCTTGATGAGGGTGAGGTCAGTTTTAGAGGTGTTTGCTGCCCTGATGATAGATGCAGCAGGCACCTGTGAAATGCTGATAAATTTCAACCGGACCAGAAGACATCTTGGTACTCACTGCTGTGAGAATTTAAAATCTCACATATTCCAGTCAGTTTACTTCTGAGGTCACGTCTTGAAATTTACAAATGTTATGATATTTGTTATTTAAGCTTGGAGTGGCCGTTACATAACACAGGGTAGTGAAAGACGAGAAGCAGACCAGTAATTAATAGAAAGCCTTTTATTCATAATCCAGGCATTTTTTGTTTCATGTTACTATTTACATTAAAGGACATTTTGCAGTGCTGGACTGTACAAAAAAAAAAAATTCTTGACAAAGGTTGTAACCCATGGAGAGCTGATACATAACGGCATATAAAACAAGTCTCTACGGCAACTCCTCTTGGTATATAATGAGATACAACCTTAAGAGTCAGGTGGCTCGAACCAACAGAAGCTTCAGTTTATAATCAAGGTTAGAGATCGCTGCGGACTTGAACAGAAACATCAGCTTGGGTAAACGTTTACACTGGCAGTCACCAGTTACTTATATGTTTATTAATGTTAAAACAAATAAATTTTCTAAATATGGACATATTTTAATATATTAACATTCTTTATTACGCCGTCTCCTTTACCGGAGGTTGGTGACATATTATGAACAGGATCCTTCCATCCTTTTCTCGGACTGGGACCTGTTCATATACGTTCTTGGCAGATGATCCAGAAGTGGTTTGCCATTGCCTTCTTCTGTGTGTGAATGAAGTAATTGTTGGGATGCCACGGAGGAAAACTCCGTGTTGCCTAGACCACGGCCTTGCCCAACACAAGTTATAAATTCGGGCACCGCCGGGAATCGAACCCGAGACCCCAGGAGTACAAGGCCAGCGTTCTAACCGCTGTCACTGTACTGTAAACTTATTCTTCAGTTTATGGTGAATTCGTCCGGCCATAGTTTTACTGACCTTCTCGGTCTGTCGGTCACGTAAGAGAAAGTAGTCTATTCAACGGATTCTGTTACTCACACGACATAAAATTTGTGACAAAGGAAACCTAAGGTTAGCCACAATGGAAACGTCGTTTTCTTTGCATTTCTGAATTTTAAGAAATCAAAGCCCGAATATGATGGGGGATTGAACCTGGAACACTATTCAAGAGCGTTCTGTGCCTTGCGTTGAGACAGCTACATCGCCCGAATCATGGAACAGGCTAATATGATGTAGTTTATTTTGGTTTTCAGCCAGTTATCAAACATGATTCAAGTTCCTGCAACACATCATTAACATTTCCTCATTAACTACGCAAGACAGCGGAGATGCTGTCATATTTATTTTTTTCGTAACATACGACACCTTACTTAATGGTAATGGCAATGTCAACTTTACTCTGCTGGATAACTCTCCATGCACAAATATGGGTATGATTAAGGCCAAGATCAGTGAAGTCAGACCAACAAAATTATTAACTAATTTAATTACGAATCCACCTACTGCTTTCACATTAAGCAGACACTTAAAATTGGCAGTCAATTCTAACAAATCATATATGGGTAAAATGTTATTAATAATTGAAATCAGGAACAAAAAAACAATCCTCTAAAACCTAATCTGAATGCATTGAAATGTCACATATCAAACTATGACATTAATCACTGAGGTCTCAGTATAACACAATTAGGTATATAATTTATGTTCATAACCAGCAAAATGCCTTTATTATTGCAATGTTACATTTTTTTAATAGTCCTGTGCCATAGCTGCGCGGTCTGAGGCATCATGGTTCGGACTGGCGATACGGAATACGCGCTGATTCGAGTCTCGGGGGAGAAGAAATTTTCTCATGAGCTTTCGACCGGTGCCAACCCAGCATCGTGAGGAAATTGGGGAGCTACAATGGGTAGTGTAATCTGGTCAGGAAAGCTAGCAATGGCTGGGGGTTCGTCGTGCTGACCACACGTCACCCTATATCTGGTTGGATGATCGTTCACCTCTGCTTAGGCATGTGAACGTGAGGCCAAGCTAGTCGGCTTTGGCTCTCTGGAGCTGTTACGCCACGGATTTAATTTGATTTTTTACATTTTTAATATATGACTCAGATCTATTTTGAGTTTTGACAGGACTGCCAAGAACTTACTTCATTCCATTTTGCAACATTTATTATTCAGAATAAAACTATTATTACAATACGCAGACCATGTTTTCAGTTGTGACTTATCAACAGATGTTTTATTTTTACTGTACGCCTGCATTAGATGTAACTTTAAAATCAGAATAATATTGGGACATACTGATAACTACTGAATGGCCAAAGGGGGAACACGCTGTTAATGCTTCAAAAAAAACCCACAGCAAAGAATTAAAAACATAAAAAATAGTCCAAAGGAAACAGCAAATAAAGCAGACGTACAAGTCACTTCACTGCCATGACTCCGCCACACAAGGTACAATAACACTGCAATAATTTACAGTTTCGTAATTAACAAATTGCGTTTTATACAAAATATCTCAACGTGCAAAACCGCAGATACATTTTTTCATCTTTCGAGGCTTGACATAGTTTTGTGAAAGAAACCCAAGGTTATCTTCATCTTTATTTAATGCTGATGGATCTTGTCTGTTTGCATGTTCTTCAAGATACCACTTCTTATACCATTTTTACAGGCAAGCATTTGCAGATAATTTTCACATGTTGGGTGCCAATTTTATTGTGGCAAATGCTTTGGTCTGGCTACTAGTGTGTTGTCAGACGACTAATATTGGAGGAATACGAAAGAAATTTTTTAGTGTACAACGCGATAGCGGCATATTATTATTGTTATTGTTAAAAACTTAATAATATTGCACTTCCACATGACCCGACTTCTAGACCAGGACCTGTCGCTAGTGACCTGGCTCAAACATTCTTTCATGAGGTCGAGAGAAGTCTATCGGCTTCTCGGAATAGATACAGAACTCCGTCCATGTACATGTGGGTATGTTTGCAGTCCTCAGGAGGTTAAATAACACCTTTTTCAAATGCAAAAACTGATATTGTCGCATCTTGTGCATATGTCAGGCCGACATTGGGCATTGTTTTTGTGCTGGCCAGGCTCATTTATCCCCAAAAGTAACTTTTTTGTTCTCTAGAATGACCGCTCAGTTCATATGTTAACAGAGATGAACAATTGCGTTTTGATACACTGAACATTATTTCAAAACAAGAATTCATTTGTTTCCCACAAAAGTTTTCTGCATTCTGATCAATATTACGGGACCTTCGACTGGTATCCATCTTGTGTGGTAGCTGGAACAAGATGACAGCAATTCACTTTTTTTTTTTCCATTTGGTGTTCCAGTTTCTCTTCCATCTTCTTCACAAACAACCAGCAGAAGTATCACATGGACACAGGTTTGCACCACTTCACAGATGTGTCTCATATGCAACACATCTTTTTGTACATCATCACTTAAATGTGGTTGAGCCCAGAACAGTTTGTCATGGTTTTATTTCACTGCACCATCAAGCATTTGCTATGGTTGTACCTAAACTAAGCCTCTTTATCCGTTGAACGTCAAAATCCATCATCATTCCGTTTTATCCGGAAGCAAAGCAATGCTCAATTTCATACCGTAACCAAAGGGCCAACATGACACACTTTGAACAACTTCAATTGTCTTTCCCAGGGCTCCAGAGCCACAATATAAATCTACTGCCCGCTTAATAAAATCCACTCGCTCAGTTTCAAACAATTCCTCATATAGATAATTTAACTTCCCAGAGGTCTCTGATAACGTGCTGATGGTGAGTGGATAAGCATATTCCTGGGGTCCTGATCTCCAATAATGACCTTCATAACACTTTAATTATGACAGCAACATCACCAGGAACAGTTCACCTGTTACATAAGAAATGTATCAAGACTGTTCACGGTTTCCAACACTTACAACACATCACTTCGGAATCAACATGACTCCATCGTGCTGCTGCTCCTTGATGGAAGGCTGTTTCTTCATCCCTCCCTTGACCGCCTTGCCACCTGCTTCATCTCCATAGTCAAGCTGATCTGCATCGTCATCCTCTGCAGGAAGACGTAACAACATTTAATGCAATATTCAGCTCCTCTAATATCAAGCTTTTTGTATAAGACTGTCCACAGTTTTTACTAAATGTTGTGGTGTTTACACACCTGCTTTATATTTAAGTCATCCCAGAGTTCAGCTATTGTGAGCCAGGTTTACAGTAAGTAGATTTCTGTCTTCTGGGTTTTTGCGCTGTGTAGTCTGGTCGATGTTTACCAACGTTTCAGAGGTCATACTGCCTCCGTCATCAGAGTATGAAGATTTCTGTCTTCTGGGTTGTTGCGCTGTGTAGTCTGGTCGATGTTTACCAACGTTTCTGAGGTCATACTGCCTCCATCATCAGGGCTATGAAGATTTCTGTCTTCTGGGTTGTTGCGCTGTGTAGTCTGGTCGATGCTAACCAACGTTTCAGAGGTCATACTGCCTCTGTCATCAGGGCGATGAATATTCAGTATGACCTCTGAAACGTTGGTAAACATCGACCAGACTACACAGCGCAACAACCCAGAAGACAGAAATCTTCATACTCATCGCCCTGATGACGGAGGCAGTATGACCTCTGAAACGTTGGTTAACATCGACCAGACTATACAGCGCAACAACCCAGAAGACAGAAATCTTCATACTCTGATGACGGAGGCAGTATGACCTCCGAAACGTTGGTAAACATCGACCAGACTACACAGCGCAACAACCCAGAAGACAGAAATCTTCATACTCATCGCCCTGATGACGGAGGCAGTATGACCTCTGAAACGTTGGTTAACATCGACCAGACTATACAGCGCAACAACCCAGAAGACAGAAATCTTCATACTCTGATGACGGAGGCAGTATGACCTCCGAAACGTTGGTAAACATCGACCAGACTACACAGCGCAACAACCCAGAAGACAGAAATCTTCATCGCCCTGATGACGGAGGCAGTATGACGTCTGAAACGTTGGTTAATATCGACCAGACTACACAGCGTAACAACCCAGAAGACAGGAATCTTCATACTCACCGCTGTGAAAACCTCAAATCTTACAGGTTTACAGTAGTTTCCTCAGTTCCTCCAGGGGTTTAAACATGTGTCAACATCATAAATTTAAATTTAAGAAGTAAACTGTGCCTGAACTTTGGGAGATTAAAACTTATCCCAAGTGGATGGTACACTAAAATGTAATAATAGTAATAAGATAAAATAATGTTGTATAAAAATTCTCCACTTTTTTAGAACCCAAAAGTGCACTGCCTTTTCCACAAGAGCCTGACGTTGGACCCTATCCTAAATCAGATCAATCCGATATACCCACCTCCGCAAACCCCATTTCCCTAAGAACCATCTATGCCTAGGTCTTCTGAGTGGCCTATTCACTCCAGGATTTCCCAAAAATTTAACGACAATGAAGTAAGGCTGTATAAACAAGTTGTCACTTACATAAAACCACACCCACTAAATTTTACATTTTAAAGTGCCACCACCTCAGACACGCTATCGTGACTGCATCCAATCACGTCATGCAATGCGTTGTGAAGAAGATGGAACGAAGATGAACTTTGTTATGACACGGGCATTCAGTTAAGATGTGTAAAACAATTAAGACGCACCACAGACTGTAAAAACAGGTGCCAGCAATTCACAGGTATTACCATCTGGTCTCTACCCAAAGACTGTTCAGATAAAACTTTTAAAGTATTCTGTGACAATCATCATTTAATGTGGCACCATCTCGTGCGATGTTCCCACAAGCGTTTACTGTGAAACTTTACCGAAGCAACAAATGGCAGGAACAGGGGTGGATGAGAATGCAGACCCTCCGAGCGTATGAAATGTACACTAGGATTTAGTTGCACAGAAGCAGAGTCCATGTCACAGACTGGGGGACATTTACCAGACAAAGTAAAGTAAAGTAAAGTTTGTCCCGCTATGCGCCATGTAGGCGCTTGGGGTGAGTGGAGGTATAGCTCCTCTCTTCCTTGACCTCGGCACTAGATGGGGGTGAGTGGTCAGCATCACGCCCCGGTACCCATTGTAGAGGAGGCTGGGTGGGCCCCAGAGCCGGTCTGGACACAGAGGCTAGAGGAAAAATCCTCTGCCCCCGTCGGGGATCGAACCCCGGTCGTCCAGCCCGTAGCTAGTCACTATACTGACTGAGCTATCCCGGCTCATACCAGACAAATAAGATCTAAGATTTACTTTCAAGAGTACCCGTGCATCCATCCTTGACTGAAAATGATGAAATGTGAGGATGATTATCAACTGGGAAGGATACGAACAAATCAGCCTATTTCATTGTCGTATCCTACAATTTAACAGAAAGGATCAAGAATAAAAATCATAAAAAATGTTACTGCTTCTTGGTTCAAAATGACTTGCAGCAAACAAGAACATTTACCTTCCTCCTCTCCCTCCTCCAACTGTAGGTCACCCCGGGGTGCCTCCTTGTCATAATCAGCCCCGTTGTACTGGTACGGGTTGTGGAGCTGCCGTGGGATCTCCTGTTGCTCTCCATGTTCGCTGTGCACACAAACAGGACTGCTTAGCAACAGACAGTTCACTCTAACCCCTCCTCCTGTCCAGTACCACAGGAAAAGATTTCTGGTATAATTCGCAGGGTATCAAATCATCTATATCGAGATAGGCAGAATATGGTGAAGATGAGAAACACAAACAAAATTTTGGTCAGAAAATCTCAGAGCAAACGACCACTTCAGACACCTAGGCAAAAAATGAGAAAATAATACTAACTCTTTAAAGCCCAATGGTAACTAAATGTACCACCTGTTTTAATAATCAGTAACTCTGCAGTTTTGTATTTGTGCATTTTATATGATTCTCATAGTAAACAGTGTTTACGTCCTTAAAGGGAATTAATTAAATGAGCTTTGTAATAGAGATGCGCTGCATTTTCTTCGAGGTGCAGACTGCATTCTTGAACATTATTTAGATAAACTTCAGTTTGATAGAGTTAAAATAGATCTCAGAGAAACAGGGTATGAAGTGTGGACTGGTAATTACCACACTCAAAATACACACTATGAACTGTACATAGCCTGTTAGCAAGCAAGATGCATTATGTGAGCGCGTTGTGCCCAACCATGTGCACTGCAGAACAGACTACGAGGTGCGATCGAAAGGTTTCCAGACTGCGCGTATAAAAACCCGTACACTTATCTCAGGTATTAAATTCATCCATCACCCTCGAAGTAGTTCCCCTGGGAGTGAACACAACGATCCCAGCGCCGCTGCCAAGCCTGGAAGCATCCCTGGAAATCTTTCTTTGTCAGCCTGTCAAGCACCATCTGCGATTCTGCCTGAATCTCTTCTATCGTCTCAAATCTCCTTCCCTTTAGCTGAATTTTCATCTTTGGGAAGAGGAAGAAGTCACACAGAGCTAAGGAGGGTGCGGGATGACGGCCATGGTGTTTGAGGCCAAAAACTGCCGAACTTTGAGGGCGGTGTGCGCTGGCGCGTTGTCATGATGCGTCACATGTGGAGTTCTTCCTTTAGAATCAGCTGACAGGTCCCATAGCCTATCCCAACAATGTCGCACAAGTCGTTGATGGTACGACGTCGATCTTCGTGAATGGCCTGCCGAATCTTCGTAACATTTTCGGGCGTTGTGCTCGAAGATGGTCGTCCAGAACGCTCGTCATCATCGACAGAGGTTCGGCCATTTTTAAAACGTGAATGCCACACAAAAGTTTGTGCACGACCCATTGCGGACTCCCCAAATGCTTGCTTTAGCATTTCATAGGTTTCCGTAGCCGTTTTGGCAAGTCTTTGGCAAAATTTGATGCACACGCCATTCCGAAATCGCAGGAGGGTCGGTGTAATGCACTACCAAAACGCCCGTAACTAAGAAACAAATGCTAATTCGATGATGCCGGCTGGCACACTGATTCACTATGAATGTAGGCCGCACCCCCTAGCGGCAGAAGCTTGTACTACATCCGGTTCGCCCTCTATTGACACAGTCTGGAAACTTTCCGATCGCACCTCGTATATGCATACTTCCTACACAGTGTTACTGTTTTCGATCAAACATAATTGTCAATGCTTGCCACCTGCCGTCATTCAGCCATATTTCTGCTCGTGATTGTCGTCATACATCAAGATAACCCGTTTCTGAACCACTGCAACTTGCCAAATTGTTGTCCAATTTTGATGGCACTTCCTGGGCCTATATCTCGGTGATGACAACTTCCAGCAGACTTGGCACCTCTACAATTTTGTTTCATTTTGTGGTGTTCTACACATCCATATCATTCATGTCATCCATTTTCACCACACACGCTGAATAAATATAATTATTACAGTAGGCCCTCAATATCCACTGATTTCCCAATTTATTATCCACTTTTAAACATCATTATTTCTGATCTGCCACTAGCTTCTTTGTGATGTCACCATCTGTCATGTACTGTAACTTCCTGCAGCTGAATATCGTCAGTCTCTCATGAACTCTCCTAGTGACAGGTTCACAAACCAGTTCCCTGCTGATTTTGCGACTTATTTGTTTTATTTTGCAACAAACTTGATGCCCATTTCCGCAAAGTCAAATGAGAAAGCTAGGAGGCCAAGAGCAATCCTCACTTTTAAAATGAAATTAAAATGTTACCTGCGATGAGGATGGGCTGGGTCCACTTCCTCCTCCTCGTCTTCTGGTCCATTGTCATCCAATGGATTATTCTCCCGTACATTAGCAGCAATGGGTTGTGGCATGAACTGGAACCGTGGCCAAGACCAGCGGTCGGCTACACGGCTCTCTACATTCTTGTTGGGTGCCATAGCCTGCAATGTAACAATGCCTCTTGGTTCTTTCTTTCTAAAGCCTATAATCCGACATTTTCAGTGCAGAGCATTTAGATGGTACTTATATCTCAAAATCTTCTTACATTTAGTTGACAATTTATGATCCAAAGTTCAAATGCGGATCAAGACAGTGTACTCGAGCAAATATTCAAAATGAATGAATGAAATAAATCAGAACACATTCACAATTCATATCAAACTGCACAAACTGAGAAAAATAACTTACACTTTGATATTACCAGGGGCCAAACATAACGCTCATATGGATTAAATCATTCAGAATAACAAGAGAGAAAAAAAAATGAATGCTAAATTAAAATCCTATCTGAGCACAAACATCTTCATGCAGATGGCTGTCTTCTGGGTTGTTGCGCAGTGTAGTCTGGCACAACAACCCAGAAGACAGCCATCTTCAGACTCACGGCCATGAAAACCACTGCTTATCATATTACTCATTCCCATAATACCTCTGACTGTGGACTGTTCCGTGCGGTAGGCTCACATTCAGGCAAAAAGATTTATACTGCGCAACGATAGATAAAATTGTAAAAATCGAGAGAAAACAAAACAAGGAAGCATCCTTCTTATAAATGCATAAGTTGAATGAAAATTGTTAAAAGCAATGTGTGGAGGAAAGAAAATGTGTACTACAGCCCTGATGTATAATGAGTTTAATTCTTTTTAAGTTACTTCTTGAAGAGTTTAAAATCACTCTTTTCATCATGAAAGACTGCCAATGATCCTAACCTGTGGCAGATGAATCCAGTCAATATCCTTACGCACAATTTTTCTCTAGGATCCATAATAACATTATCTTTCCATCTCCCAAGTGGTTTCTTCCCTTCAGGTTTTCATCCAAAATTCTGTACCCATTTATCATCTCATCTGTCTGTGCTACATGTTCTGCCCATCCTGTCTTCCATGATTTGATTATCCTAATATCTGATGAATATCAAAAACTGTGTACATGTTTTGAACAGCTAAACTTGCTTCCATCCACCTTTCTTACCTGTGCATTTTGGTGGTACACGTGTCCTTGACGACCAGGTACAGCTTCTGCTGGCACATTGGGACGGTGCTTCCATTTGTTTGAGGGGTCTTCCATGGCAGGTCTTGGGAGATTGGGTACCTCAGGATCCATCTTTTCATTGCCATCCTCATGTTTCTCCTGTCCTGGTGGTGGAACCGGAGCCACGTTATTTGACTGTTGTGCCCTCTCCTGGCTTAACAGTGCTTCAGGGTTTATTTGGGGTGTTGTTGATCTTTGGCCAGATGCCTGCAGGCAGGAACAACAAATAAAAGGAACATTTTATCTTTTGTTTTATAAATCAACATAAATATTTTTGTGGGTTTATGTGACGTGTCTTGTTGGTTTCACATACTCGAATGAACCTGAGAACAAACTGCCAAGTAACTACTTGGTACGGAGCTCCTATGGTCCATCAACGGGTGTCGGCTAATCAAGGAAATGTGTCATAAAACCAGAGTTCAATGCCCGTCGTCACAAAACCCACCACACAATATCTTGAGTCAGTCCAGGTACTTAGAACCTATTAAACCTCTTAATATCGTCCTGTCCTTCAATGACGTCACTGGAATAAAGCTGCGTATAGAATACCAAGAAGCTAATCACTGTAATTTTACACATTCCATAATCTGTTATGCCCCATATACTTTTTAAGTACTGTATTTTCAAAATACTTTCACTCTGCATTGGTTTTTGAGATTGTGTGACCACACTTTCACCCGCATAAACACAAATAATTAGTTACACGTATATTCAGAGCTTCCTTTTAGAAAACATACGAAGATAGCATGTCTCCAACTGAATTGATATTATGCATTTCTTTAGTTTATTTTTCTCTTAATTTCACGATGACATTCATCATTACCTCATAACAACAGTAATCTGAATTAACAGAGAAAAGACCCAGGCTGGTAACGAGGAATATTTTATTTTTACATTTTCTTCAGTCTTTCATGTCTGACTTGAATGGGTTAACACATGCATGTGGGACCCATGCTTATGACCACTCTGGACCAGTCACAGTTTGTGATAGTCTGTTACATTCCTACAGTAAATCCACTGATATTAGTTTTCCGTCACTTCGAAACAAAAGGAGGAGGCAGGGAATTTCTCGGTTTTAGCATTCTGATACGGCGAGACATGTAGAGGACTCTCCACACTCAAGCAAAGTATCTGCGGAAGGAACCTCCCTCAATAATCAAAGCCATACACATCTCATGTAATCAAAATCCACTGGGTAATCAGTGTGTGTAATAATTTTGTATTTGTACTGACTAACGTGCATAATATATTTATCATGATATTCTTATATCAACAAGCAGACAATGAAGTCACCGGCAAACAAGAGATTTTCTTCAGAGTTTTAAATTGTAATGAGTAGAACTATAGTCCAGGAACATGAAGCACTTGCTCTGGGTCTAACAGAGCCATGGCATATTATTTTTTAAATAAAACACATGTGGTACATGTAAGTATTATCTTCCAGTCAACCATTTCTGTGGCATACGCTCTCATTTCCTGTTAACAATTTATTTTACGGTGGTGAAGAGCGGTTTGTTACTTTTTAGGTAAGAACATGAATGACAAGTTTTTGAAAACAAAATTCTCAGGAAAATTTACGTAACTAAGAAAGGTTAAGTAAATAAACAATTCAGGATATTACACAATGAGTAACGTCGTGATTTATACACGTCTCCTTCTGTTGTTACAATAATATCAAGGACAATGAATATGTACCTTGGATGGAGACTAGAAATGCACACAAAAGTGTGGCTGGGAATATACTGGAAAGCACTCAATTGTACGACTCTGAAAAGTGACAAGAGGATATTAAGATGGATCTTAGGGAGAGGTTTTGAGGATTTGAGATGGATAGAATTGGCTCAGGATCATGCCCCACGGCAGACTTTGGTATTTGTTAAAATTTCATGTTCTATTACCGCAGTCAGCGATCTGTAATAATGGTGATACATTTGTACACGCAGTGGTCTCTCAAACCAAGCAAAGGTAGTTGTGTCACTTATGAATAAAGGTGTGCTTGAATTTATATTTTGCACTCATATTTCAGCGTCTGAAAGTCACAATATCCTTTAGTGCAGATGGCTAGACAATTTCAGTAGTCCATACCTCAGTTATGAAGTCTTTGAAAATTGTTCATATAAAGTTACTGACTCACTCCAAATACCAACAACTGTGAACAGAAATCAGCATATCCTGTCCATTACTTTTAGGACATCCTATACAGAATTTATGAAACATTCAATATGATTACAGATTACACGTCATACAAGATACAAAACTTCTAGAGATGTATTTTATGTTGTTGATTTATCTTCACTACAATCCGAGGAGTCCTAACATCCGAAGTCCTTATAACGTAGAAGATGATTAAATATGTAACAAGTTTCTTCTCCATCTCATAAAATGTGTAACTAATTGAATAGAGAGTATGGAATGGAAATCAACATTGAAAAATCAAAGGTAATGAGGATAGCACCGAGAGCAGAACCATTGAACGTTGTAATTGGAAACCAACAGATGGAGAATGTGGAGCATTTCAAGTACTTGGGAAGCATAGTCACGACGGACGCCCTATGCACCAAGGAAGTAAAAGCAAGGATAGCCATGGCCAAGGCAGCTTTCGTCAAGAAGAGGATACTTATCACTAGCAAGTTGGGCTTGGAGATGAAGAAGAAACTAGTGAAGTGTTACGTATGGAGTGTCGCGCTGTATGGAGCAGAGACTTGGACACTCGGGAAGAAGGAACAGAAATACCTGGAGAGTTTCGAAATGTGGTGTTGGAGAAGAATAGAGAAGATCAGGTGGACGGATCGAGTGACCAACGAAGAAGTATTGAGGAGAGTCAACGAGCAAAGAAACATTCTGCAGGCGATTACACGAAGGAAAGCTAACTGGCTGGGACATATTATGAGAAGGAATGGATTACTGAGTGATATCACCGAAGGCCAGGTTGAAGGAAAGCGAGGACTGGGAAGAAGACTGATACAGCTAACCGACGACCTTAAACAAGGAAAGAAGATGACGTTCCAGGAATTAAAGCGAGAAGCCGAGAATAGGGACAACTGGAGAGCTCTTTTTGGGCAGAGCAATGGACCTGTCGTAAGACAGAACACTTAATAATAATAATAATAATAATTAAGCACTGGCAATGTCGGGTTAAGATATCCACTTATAATTTTGCTAGAGCACCTGATTTCTATTCCAGTGCAGCCATCTCTCTCCAGTACTTGAAACTTTTTCGTAACATTTGAATAAAGTTATGTTTACAAGACCACAAGATTTCCATGTTAAAAAGGTCTTCTGGATATCATGCAAAATTTACAAAGTGCAAATCTCGCCAGTTTTTTGGAAGAATCTACGCACGTTTCTCTGAAAAGTTGGTATTTTACCTCTCTGACACTGTACAGGAGATATAAGAGTACAATTAAAATCTGGTTTGTTTCCACCATGTTGAAACTGAAATAGAAGGTTGCACCCTCGTCACTTACTGTGTCCCGGACCGCATATGCGCTTCTGTGTTGCTTTGTGACTGGTGTTCATGGCGTCCGTTCAGCCACGGCGCAGTACTACTTGCGTTTCACCTTCATCACACACTTAAAACAATTACCTCCGACAAGTAGCATTACAGTGCACATTGGAACTGGTATAATTTGAGTTGAATCAACAAAAGTCTGGCAGATATGATATTTTTTGGGGTCTTTAATGATACTGTGACCTATCAGAATGCCTAACTGGTAAGGACGTGGAAGATTGTGATTTGGTTTATAGTAGTTACTATGGAATAAGACAGGTTACAGCTAAGCTAACTCGCTCATGAACTAGTACTGTGGAAATGCTGTGCATTTAAAAATGTAAAACCACACGGCACAGTAGTAAGGTTAATGATCTGTGCCTTGCTTAGGTATTATTCTGTCTGTTAACTCAATCTGAGACAATTCCATAATTTTAAAAATGTTGGTACCATTCGCAGTTCTTCTAATATTATGTTTTCTGGTAACTGGTATTTACATTATTCTCCATCACTAAGAGTCCATTCATGCTAGTCGTAACTGGAATTCAAGACCAAAATATTTGTTATTAAGTTAAGAAAAATGTCAAAATCTTTCGATATTTTGTGCATTAAAATTCATGAAGTGGCAATACGTGATAACTAAGAATTCAGAATAAACTGCAAGCAAGACATACTGCTGTTAAAGTAAAACATAAAATTAGTTTATTCAAAATTAAATAAATATGGCCCTAAAATTTGAAACAGCCAGTTTTGTGCTGGTAGGATAATAACTTCTAGTAATGTTTTGATATAGCCACGGTGGTCTAGCGGTTAGAACGCTGGCCTTGTAATCCTGGGGTCTCGGGTTCGATTCCCGGCGGTGCCCGAATTTATAACTTGTGTTGGGCAAGGCCGTGGTCTAGGCAACACGGAGTTTTCCTCCGTGGCATCCCAACAATTACTCCATTCACACACAGAAGAAGGCAATGGCAAACCACTTCTGGATCATCTGCCAAGAACGTATATGAACAGGTCCCAGTCCGAGAAAAGGATGGAAGGATCCTGTTCATATGGACCTGTCGTCAGACAGAACACTAAATAATAATAATAATGTTTTGATGAGATGCTGTGTTGATTACAAGTTATGAGCAGAATGTGTGCGCTACCCAATGGTAATAATTCATTTTCTCCCATTTCATTGCAAAGTTAAATCTACTAAAGTAACACAAATGTGTAAAATTTAAAAACCTATAATTCCTAGCACCCCCCCCCACCCCCCCATCCAGTTATTGCAGCTCGTTGAATATAAAAATGATTTTGTGCTTTGCCTACAGATAAACTGGGTATAGCAGTCACTTTGACTTGTAATTTCCATTTGTTTCTTCACAAACAGTGCACAAGATGAATTAATTTGGTGTTTGTCCTAATAGTTTCAAACTTGCCTACTATTTGGTAATTATTCGTACCCCAGGTTGAACCTGGCTACACAGACAAACAACACGTTGCAACAAAATAAAGCATTTATTTAATGAGTATATCACAACAATCCACAATAACCACAACAAAACATCATGCTATATAAGATAAGTACACCACATACATATTACAGGTCTCTGTTACAACTCCACAACACACATAAGTTAGAACATGATGATGCATGTCACATCACATTCTGTTAAAATGCACAGATTTTTGACATTCAATTGTACTAAATTCCACATATTGGCATGGCACGTGTGATGCGTGAAAAATATGAATAAATTCAATCCACTTCATGATCAATTTTGCTCTGGATATTAACTCTAATTGAATTTAGTTTCAATCTGTCTCGATCTGTGTTAAACCGAGACGAAATCTGTTACTCCGCTTGACTTCGGAAGTTATGCGTGTTGAACCCAGTGATATATGTGAAATCATCATACAAATATTCTGCTGATGAAACAATTACAGAACATAAAATCTTAAATTTTCAGTGACTAAATATACTGACTTCTTAGGCAATCAGCTGTGTCAATACAAAACGGAATGTAACAAACTGAGAGGCTTCGAATCTTCAAAATTTCAAGATGGCTGTCTTCTTGGTTGTTGCGCTGTAAGTCTGGTAGAAATTTACCAATGATGCAGGCAGCAAGGACCTCTGAAACGTCAGTAAACTTCTACCTGACTATATGGCGCAACAACCCAGAAGACAGCCATCTTCAGATTCGCCACGGTGAAAAGCTCAGATCCTACTTATTCAAAATTTCAGTTTGTACTGACGTGGCAGATGACCAAAGAAGATTTCACTGCGGGCAATGACCATCGGCTTTCTGATACAGAACAGACCATTTACCAGCATAGGGATCTACCTACAAGTGCGAAATGTTACGTCCTTATGCTCTACTGATTGTGTAGCAACCTACAATCTGCTGGTACCTGATTATTGTGAACCTTAGTGTGGGGAGTATGACTTACGACAAAACCCTGAATGTCTGAGTTGTCTACTTCTGCCATGTTACCATTGTCACTAAACCCATGTACCATGTCACAAGGGGAACTGGAGAGGTTTTAAGGTATAAGGACAGCTTTTACATTCCATTTGAAGTGCACTGTTCTACTGTTTTTGTGAGTCATCCATCCACCTACTTCAGCTTTTGTTAACTTAAGTGCACACTGAAACCATCTGTTAGGTTTTATAAACAACAACAACATCTCAGCTTCTAAAATGTAAGATCTGAAGTTGTCGCATCTGTGAAGATGATCTTCTGGGTTGTGATGATGTGTAGAATTATAGGTAGATGCCAACGTTCTGAGAAACATACTGTCTCGATCTTCAACCCTGACACACACCGTATGTTTCTTTGAAACGCTGCATCCACATCTACATAATTTTATAACCCAGAAGACTAACATCATCATCTCAAAAGTAGTTTAAATATGACACTTCAAATAACAAACATTAATGAACATAAAGCCATTATTTGTAAAGTAATATGGATAACTTCCCATTCAGAACTTACCTGTGACATTCTTTTCTGGTAGTACGCAAAGAATACAGAGTACAAGAACTTTTTTTCAAAAAACTTCAAAATAAAGGGTGATTCTAAAAACCAGTAAATACCAGAAAGAGATGACACAAGTATCTACTTCTGAATTTAAGTGTTGACTTTTAGTCAATTTTGTGTTAAAGAAAAAGGCTTAAACAAGCAGAATAACAATTAGGTCGTAGCGCCATGTAGTCTAGTAGAAGTCTACCAACATTTCAGAGGTCCTAGCTGCCTCCATTATCAGGGCAAGTGCCAACAGGAGAGGAAAGGGCATGCAAGAGAGACATGTCAAAGAGAGGTCACTGCCCTGATGAGGGAGGCAGCAAGGACCTCTGAAATGTTGGCAGACTTCCACTAGACTAAATGGTGCTACAACCCAGAAGACAGCCATCATAGTACATACTGCCACAAGAACCTCAAATCGTACTATGCGGAAGCACCTCTCTACCTAAATAACATACAGAAAAGGCAGATTCCTTGGAAAGGGTGGTTTTGTAAAGTGTTATGAGATAACAGATACAAAGACCGGCAATCTGAAAAATTAAATCCGTGGCGTAACAGCTCCAGAGAGCCAAAGCCGACTAGCTGGCTGCTGGCCTCACGTTCACATGCCTAAGCAGAGGTGAACGATCATCCAACCAGATATAGAGTGACGTGTGGTCAGCACGACGAACCCCCAGCCATTGCTAGCTTTCCTGACCGGATTACGCTACTCATTGTAGCTCCCCAATTTCCTCACGATGCTGGGTTGGCACCGGTCCCATACACCGGTCAAAAGCTCATGAGAAAATTTCATCTCCCCCGAGACTCGAACCAGCGCGCATTCCGTATCGCCGGTCCGAAGCGTGATGCCTCAGACTGAGCGGCTACGGCGCGGAACTACTGGCAATGTGTATGCTGATAAAATTGTCTCCAAAAAACAGATGACCAAGAACTTTCTGAGAGATAAATTAACTCAAGAAATCGCTATTCATTGAAGTTTAATCCATAGACATGTGGTGGGATTCCACGGATATTTTGAGGATAATAAAAACGTTTATATTGTACTGGAACTTTGTATGAAAGGGTCAATGATGGAGTTATACAAGCGCAGAAAAGCATTAACTGAGGCTGAAGTCCGGTGTTATGTGCGACAGAGAATACTCGGTGTCATTTATCTTCACAAAACAAGATAATCCATCGTGATCTCAAAATTTTCAATTTATTTCTCAATGATGACTTGGATGTGAAGATAGGAAATTTTGATATTGCTGCCAAGATTGAATATAATGGACAAACAAAATGGAACACCATGTGGTACAGCCGACTACATCGCTCCAGAAATCCTGAAAACGCAGCGCCATAGCTTTGAAATTGACATATGGTCAACTGGTTGTATTTTGTACACTTTGTTGATTGGGAAGCCACCATTTGAAACTAATTCACTGAAGGAGACATTCTCTCGGATAAAGAGGTGTGAATATGAGATAACCGCCCTCATCGGAGATATCATCATCTGCTATTAAGTTGATTCAGGCAACACTCCAGCCAGATCCCAAGTGCAGGCCCAAGGTTGAGGAACTTCTGAACAGTGAATTCTCCACACCTGGTCACATTCCATTCCAGTTGCCTGTGTCATGTTTGACCGTGGCTCCAAGAACAGATAAACTGGAGAAAGTTGCGGGCAGGAAACCACTTCTTGAAGTTAACACGATTAGTGAAAGTGATGATGTTAACAAAGTACTGATGATCATTTTATGTAATTTGTCTCCATTTCTGATAACACGTGTATTTTTTTTGCTGTCCCACTACACACCATGTAGGTCGTTTGGGGGGGAGCGGAGGTCACTTTAAAAAACCTCAGAAGGAATTCCACTTGGATACAAAGTGCGCGTGAATACGCTCATAACTTTGCTCCCATAACTCAGAAACGCTAGAATAACCCCAATTCAAAAACAGCATATATGCGTGCGCACATGCACACAAGGCACAGACATAAAGATTCCCTTTTACTTTCTACACACAGAACATAATTAATTTTTTCTGCTTTCGATAAACTCTTTATAAGCATTAAGAACAGCGATTAAAAATCTCATTCTAAAATATAGTGTACAGAAGGTCACTGTGGGTTATATATTATACAGTTTCTTAACCACTGCACACATTTTTAAAAACACCGAACTGAAAGTTAACCACAAAGTTTGTGCAGAGCAATGCGTTCCTGTACATGTGTTTGCACTGCGGTACGCCAGACTTGTGTATGTGATCGGTGGTCCGAGTACGATGACGGCTGCAAGTGAAAGCAAGCACTGCGTGTGCTACGGCTTGACAAATTTAAACTTGCCGTTACCGCGCAACAGTTTTAAAACAAACAAACCGGATATCCGCCTACAGACAAAATAACTTAGGAAGGTCACAAGAAGTTTGAAGAAATCTGGGTGGTATAGTAGCCACACGAAAGCAATTCAATAAGGGAGAAGATCATTAGTGCAATAACACAGAAGACAGCCACACCGGTTCGAAACAAGTTGCTCGAGTGAAGAGCGTGTGAAAATTGGCGAGCAGGAAAACTAAGAATTCAACATAACTCACCAGGCTACACAAACGCCATCTCACAAAGAATCACACATGGAAATTTAATAAAAACAACTTTGCGACTTGCATTCACTTCAATGTCTTGTTTTCGATACGTAAAATGGGCAAGAAAACAGAGCCTCCTAAAACCTCAGAGTGACTTCCTAAACAACCTGTTTCTTTTCTCCAGCATATATTCCCATAACATCAATGACCATCACATTAGAAAATAAGCAAATGTCGCTGTACGTTCAACATTAAAATTCAAACAAAGTGAAATGTTTTGTACTGACATTTCTACTTATAAAACGTCTTATAAAAAAGCACGTGTGCATACACGCATAAAAATGTAAAAATATTAAAAATACTTTGCTATAATTATTATTTGCAAAGCATCTCACGAGAAGAGAGAGAAATATTTCTGTGTGAGCAACCTCTAGAGCAGTGGTCCCCAATGTGGTGCCTGCGGGCGCCATGGCGCCCGCCAAGGTTTTTTTGGATACCCACGTTGTGACGGACAGAGGTTATACTGAATAATGAAGGCCGTTCAACCATGAACATCATTAAATCAAAGCGCAGATCTCTACTTACTGACGCCCATCTTGACGATAGTTTGCAAGCAGCAACATCATCCTACACTCCCAAATTTGAAAAACTGGCCGATGAAATGCAGCGCCAAACATCACACGAACTTCCCACTCGAGTAATAATAATTGTACTTATAAAACTACGTACTTTTGATTGCGCGGTTTCTTGTATCATTAAACGTCGTGTTGTTTTGTGTATTATTTGGTGTCCATATCTTATTTGTCCAGAGAAAAGAAAATTTGGCTTTGTTAATTGGTTCGTGCCCTCCACGATCTCATAAACTCTCGAATGTGCCGGTAGGCACAAAAAGGTTGGGGACCACTGTTCTAGATCAACATGGCTTTACTGATTCAATATGAACAGCAAAATTCTGGCAGAGACAGACTGCAGTTTTCTAAGCAAAAGCATTTAACTGCTGGAAGGTACAAACAAAACCATGCAACTAACACAAACAAGATCATGAAACTTGCAACATGCACGTAAAAAAATAAACTCGATATTTATGTGCGGAGGCCTTTTCTATTTTCTTGAAGTTCAGCCCTTCATTTCCTACTACTCGGACATGAGCTACACTTCTCTGGGGACCTTAGAAGCCTTGTCATTGTCGAGCATTTGGTCAATTCGGCTCTGCAACTGCTCGATATTCACGTCGTTACTGGCGTGGGGTGGCGGTAACGCGATTGCCGCTTCCTGCATCAACATGGCTGGTGCTGGGAGTGAACTTGAGCTGCCAATGATTGGTGCCGCAAACTTAGCCTTACCTAACTGCTGCTCAGGACTAACCATGGCCTTGGAACTACTCTTCATGACGGGCAACTTGTCCGCTACAGGAGGAGCATTCGAGCTACTTGGTGAGCTGCGTACCTTGTTATCGGCGTTGTCCTGGTTCAGCACAGGTTCTTCTACATTCACTTGGTTTTCTGGAGCTGGGGCAGCGGCAGCGGCGGCGGCAGCTAGTGAAGAGACCGACGAGGCAGGTAAAGGTGATGGATCTGCATTGGAGTGCCTCACAGGCGACTTAAGACTACCGTCTGCATCCTGCTTCCCTTCTGAAGCCTTCTCAACAGTTTGTGGAGGATGTCTTTGGTACGTCTTCAATTCCTTCTGCAAATGTTCATATTAAAACAATTAGCAAATGCTATATTTTTAATAAAGAATATACTAAAATCTAAACTAAACCATATTTTCAATAAAATTCTCATAATTCATACCAAGACATTACTGTTTCAAATTCCACTCTTACATACGAAAATCATAAAAATTATGTCACTGAAGTCCGAAGATATAGGAAAAGCTATAAAATCAGAAATTATACGGAGGACATCATCTTTTGTGTGACGGTCATTCTCCAACACTGTTACAGGTCACAAGATCTGAACGTGCAGCTATGTGAATACAAAGACGAGGCACTAGGATGCACCACAGAAATGTGACAGGCAAGACTCAAAGATATGGGAAAGCGTTAACTAGCTTTAAATGCTTGTGTAAATTATGAATACAAGCCTCTGATCATATCTCAGAAACAATTTTTATTACCATCATTTGGCCAAATGCCAAGCACCCTTGAACAAGACGTGCCCCAATACTTCACAGCTTACGTAAGTAAAGAATCTTATTTTAAATCAAACTGATAGTCGAGAAGCAGTAGCAAATACCAAAAAGTGATAAATTTCATTAACCCTTTAAAGCCAAATGGTAACTTTACGTATCACCTGCTTTAAAAATCAGTAACACTGCATTTTAATGCATGGGCTTAGTATGATTATCGGTGTAATAAAAAATGCTTATTTCCTCAAACATTAACCAGTTGATCTTTGTAATGGTGAAGTGTTGTGTTTTTTTTGTGGTACGGTCTCAATTCCTAAGCATTCTTTAGGTAAGCTTTGGATTTAAAGGGTTTATGTTACCGGGTCTCCAATTTATGAGGTTACGGTCGTGCTTACATTGCGTTATCGGCCGGTGCTGTTGACGTAGGCGGGACTTGTAAGCGTGAGTCACGGGCGAGTCAGTTTCGGTGCCGCTAGTAACAGCGAGCCACGAATATTTCTCGTCACTAATACATGTTATTACATTAATTGTTTTTACCTTAAATCACAAAAGATGTTCAAAGTGACATCCTTGTGCTCGCAAGCAAGTTTCACATCTCGTTAACATGTTTCGAAATACTCGACGAAGCTCTTCTTGGGAAATTGTCGAATATTAGGAGACCCGTTCTTCAATGCCTGGAGCATCTGCGGGTCCCAACTTTCGTTGGCTTTGATCTATTAAGACAGTTGGTAGGACTCCTTGGACAGGCGATCGGCCCGTCGCAAGGCCTCTACCTGTACGCAGGAAAACATAACACAGAAAGACGCGGACAAACATCCATGGCTTGAGTGGGATTCGAACCCACGGTCCCGGCGACCAAGCGGCACAAGGCCCACGCCTCAGATCACGCGGCCACCGTGCAGATACTTCGTGGAACTGCAACAAACCACGGATGATGTCCAACAAAGCAGCCACTTCATCCACGATAACATAACAGTTTTCCACGATGAATGCTTACAAATGGAGTTGGAAGTTTAATAATGGCTTGTCTAGATTCTCCTTGATGAGGCCAGGCCCACAAAATCATAATGCCGCAGGCAATTTTGGAGACTGATAGTGCGTTACCATATTGCAACTCCATGTGGCAGTATTTCGGTGGATTTCGCACATTTGCTAACAACGAAACAGACGAGAGCATGCTATTCCTTCTTCGTACATGTTTCCAAAGAAGCAGCCATCTTTGTACTGCTCTGCTAATGTCATGCAGCCCATTTCGACAGATCTACAGTGCACAGTACATGCCTCTAACCATTGCTGATGATTTACTGTACCTGCAGCTGCACACGGTAGGTTCCTGTCTCTCCCTGTCTTTTAAACAGTTTTCATTGGTCTACCCTCATATTACGCTACAAGATAAAGTAGTTTTCTAAGCTAACATAAACACCTCATTAAGATTACATAAGGCATTAACGTAGTTATACATTTATCAGCGAACTTTATCTTGCAATGTCATATAAAACATTCAAACATGCATTAAATTTTTGAGATAACTAAACAAGAAACTTTTATTGATATTATGATGTATTTAGAATGAAACAAGCCCATCTTTATGGCATCAGGAAAAGTCAGCTGACTTTTCAATTTCTCTTCTATTTTAGCCGGATAAAAAATTTCTAACATGCAATTTTCCTGGCAAAATTTAACGTAAAAAAAACCCGCAGTCTTTTTATATTATTCTTTTACGGGCAGCGTAATTCCCCACGCATTTTCTTTAACCCTATGAGCAGTGCTTCAGAATCCATTCAGTTCTAAATGTTCAATAGTGTTTTACTGATGCATTTAAAAATGTCTGGGCAATTAACACATTTACAAGCCCAAATCTCAATGAAATCATAAATATTTTACAAAAAAAAAAATTCACGGAAATGAAACGTTGGCAAGTCAACAAATGGAAGCTTCATACTATACCGTGGCTTTTGCCAAATCTCTCTCCAGCTGGAAGTTTTGCTTCTCCAGGAAGTTAAGCTTCTTTGACGTCTTTGATGTCTGGTCACGTAGCTCAGCGTTCTGTTTCTCAAGATGCGCATTTTCCACTTCCAATTTAGTGTACTCCGTCTGCCACGAGAAAGAACCCGGCACAGTGAAATCTCCGTACAGAGCAATATATTTTATTTATTCCCAATAAAAATAAAAGGTAACCAAAAAGTTTTACCCTTTTTGTGCGCTGAAAATAATGGGAGAAATAATTTACTGCCTGTAACGACTGAGGAAAACCACAGAAACCTATCAGGACATTCAGTTTATGAACCAAGATTTGCAGGACCTCCTAAATATGAATCAGGGGTGCCAAATGCTCGGCATAACAACATAAAAGATGGATCCTGCAGAAATAGGGTAAGTATTTGTCGACCAATTCAAATTTTCAGGACAAATTAGATAGAGGGCTTTTGTGAACATGGTGATGGAACATCTTGGTACTTGTTTGCCGAGTGTCGAAGGAAAACCACACCAAATTCGTGGTACGATAAATAATACAGAAACTATGGAGATGTACCTTCAGAGAATTAAGGGACTTCTTATGACCGGCTTGTGCCTGCGTCAAATCCTCCTGTAGGGAGAGCACTTGGGACTCCAACTTGCTCCGTTCCTCTGCTTGCGTCAGGTGCATCTTATGGCAGTCTTCGCTGAGGTCATCATGCTGACTCTGCCGACGAAAGATCTCGCACCAATGAAACGGCTTCACACGGAAGAAAATCTACTGATACGCTACTTATTCACAAGCTTCTCCCTCCTTTAACTTGACAACAACTCACCTGAAGAATCTTGTACTGTTGCTGCAGTGCGCTGTGCTTGTTGTTTGCCTCCTTCTCGCCGTTGGTTCGCTTTTCCAACTCCTCGTGCGTCTTTCTATGGTCCGCTTTCTCCTGCTGCAATGACTTTTCGAGACGCAGCTTGTACTCGAATATCACTATGACCACAAGAAAATATATAGAAAATTGGGTACTTGTGGGTTATCGGGACACATCGCTTTAAAAATAGGTTAGGTTAGGTTAATGTGTGTGTGGATAACTGACATATACTTGAAAGTTATTATATAAAATGGAAGAAACAGTGTCCATACCCTGGAGTTGGGCAGACAAGGACTCTTGCTGCTGTTGGCACTTATCCGCTGCCTTGCGCGCGTCGTCAAGCTGCAACTGAGCACCGTGGAACACATACACTGCCATTCCCACCACAACTACAACAGCTAAATACAGGAACAGTCGACTTCTGGTCCCGCGGACCAACCGTGATCCACTCATCCTTCCTCTAGCTGCCTGCCCAACAATGGCAGGCTTGCCACCTCACAGGATGGCACCACTGAAAGGAATCATAACACTGCTATGTTTCTTTCATTTTGAAGGAGTTTGTGGGTTCAATAATTTTTTAATCAATACAATTAATGTATTGAGATTTACAGGACCTATGAAAAGACCAATTAAGATACAAGTACACCAGAATTAAATACGAGACCCAACACAACCCATTCTTATCTATCTACCGTTTCCAGATTTGTACTGGGTAATTACAACCAGCACTAATCATTCTAACCACACATTAGTAGGGAAGTAAAATGTGGGATAAGCTAGAATCAGATTATAGTGAATGGTAGATGTCATAACGACAACACGTGGCCATGATTAAAAAAAGAACAATTCATATTTTACATAATGACACAATTTTGTACCAAGTTTGGTTAATATTTTGGATTCAATTTTTTTTATCTCAACTGTAAACCCATAATATAAATATGTGTTATCAAACATTCTGATGTATTACAAAAGTAAAAAAAATTACACTACATGCAGGTAATATAAGTAGACAATATGTCTTGAATTTCCATGAGCAATGCTTCATGATCTAATATCACACAAACAAAAACATAATCTAAACATTCTGAAAGGTCATGATTGTACCACAAACCCATATGAATATACCAGTACAATCGCCGTGGCCTATAAAAATATAATGTCATACAAACACAGCCTGACTAGAGTTCACTTTTGCAGCCCAGTCTATACTCGCAACTGGAAACTATACACCCACAATATTTGTCGACAGCAATATTATTTTAGAACACACTGAAGAATGTCAACCAACGTTAAGGATTCTCTAGCAACATGCGTAGCGTTGTGCACAGGTACGATGTTGGCTGTAGCAACTTTCATTTAACTGCAGACACACAAACATCTGCCTATAATAAATATAACTTTACTTACGGTGGTATTGACAAAATCCCCATGGAGATACTTCTTAAAAATTACAATCTTGAAAAGTAATTATATATAAAGACGTATGATGAAGTTTTAACAAAATAAACTTCTTCCTTTCCTCTTCGGGCACATTGCCGTGTTGTCAATTTCGCCTTATGTCTCAACACAATTCCCAGCACAGATAATACCAACGGATTCTCAAGATCCAGTGGTCCGAGGTAATCAGGGTTGGCAACATTTAACGTCAACGTGTTCTCTATAAGATACTTCATTGGTATGCTGTGGAATCAGTTCAGCACGCGGCGTACAGAGTGCGTGGCTGGTGCCTGTATGTCAATATTTCGGAATTTTGATCTTGAAGAAAAATTCTCGCATAAACACGGGTCAGATTCTCATCGATTAAGGATATTTTAAGGCCAAAATGATTTAAACAAGTACATGCCCTCGAGACAATTCGCTGTTATAATTTTAAACAGTAGAACCCACAAAAAGATTTAATCATCTCGTACCAATTAGTCATAACTAAAAAGAGACCCAAACGTGTTAATTTCATCGTGTTGCAGAATGATGCACGTTTTCTGCGCGGAAGGCCTAAACATGCCTAGATTTGTCTCCTCACCATTTTGGCAGTTCAAAAGCTATTAATTACAAACCAAATTCAGAACAGCTGGATGGGTTTTCATAAAATCTGGGACAGAGTATTTTCACTAAAATTTGTCGATTAATTCAAATTTTGGTTGAAATCTGACAAAAAAAATATCCGACACTTTACGTAAATACTTAAATGCATCCAGAGAGAAAGTCGATACATATTTATCGGAGCCAAAAATATTTCAAATAAAGACTGTATAATGAAATGTGCTCCGTATTCATTTTTTCTCAACTTTAAGGTTTTAGAGATATCGGTAGAAAACACTGGATTGATTCTGATTAAAGTAAATATTAAAAAATTCTCCTCTGACACGCATCACAAACTGAATCTGGAGGCAAACACTCTGAAAACGCGCCAGGATTTTGTCACGCTGTACGTATATTTTCTAAATTGTTAATTTATAAATCAATAAACTGACAGAACAATAACCGAGATTTCACCTTCATTATTCTTTTCAAAGAAATATTTTGAAATTTCGCGAAGGTGGGCACATATAAAAAATTTTGCATTTTGACGTAAATTCAGGTACTGGGGTTTCTATAAATTCCTGCGATTTTAACGTGACTGTACCTGCAACGAGGTTTGAGGAGGTTAGGATCGTCAAAGTACGATAAGAAAATTCTAAGAACGTGTATCACGTGTTGCAACACCGCGTACGAATTAAGTAACAATTACATTTTTGTGTGTTTTGAAAGCTGTGTAAGATGGGTTCAGTCTGTGGGAAGATATATTTAACAATTTTTTAACTACACAATATTTCTATTACCTAGGGTCAGGCCCCCAAGTAAAAATAGTGTAGTGGATCTTGTGTGTATATCCCAGTCTCCGCTAAGCCCATCGCTTCAATTAGAATCAGAAATTGAGATAGTTACACATTAATTACGATAGGCGGAGCTGCAAACGTGATATGTGACGTCATATTTGCGACACGATTATCCCTTTGACATTCTAGTCGTGTGGCATCAGAGATAATAAAGACCAATGCCGTGGGAAGTGGCTGGCAAACCCCATTCACCTCGAGACATCGAAGTGCAACAGATCGACTTTGCAGTAGTGTAAGTAATATCACTGTTCTTTATTTTTATACATAGAGTTTTAATTTTGTGATTTTGGAAAACTTTTATTCTATTATTTCCACTACGGAATTTTCACAATGTAATTTTTAATGTTTACACTAAAACTTGTATGTGCAAGGTTTAATTTTTGCCGAGGCCTCAACACACGATAAGAAATATACACCAATGCAATACAAAATGAGACGAGGCCGGAACGAAGCAACTTTACTATAACTGCAGAATTTGTTAGATTTACTATATGAAGACTATTATCATCTAACTTTCAAAAGTATTAAATAGCATTCATTTTATATGGCTGTGGTTAGGTTATGTCTGGACGACCAAAATTAGCAAGAATTAAGAACAAAAGTTGCAAGGAAATTGTTTTGAACTAACAGAGTTGTACTAATCGGTGAATAGAAAGTACTAGAAATGGTGGTGAAAGTTTACAGACGTTTCGGAGGTACTTGCTATCACCATCATCAGGGCTGACTCATCGCCCCTGATGACGGAGGTAGGAAGTACGTGTGAAAATGTGAAATTATACCAGATTACACTTGCAACAGCCCAGAAGACAGCCATATTTATAATCGTCGTCGTGAGAACTTAAAATCACATGTAGAAGTAAGATTACACAATGATAAAATACCAACGTGACCTCTCGTATAACGTTCCTCGTTACTAGTGTTTATATGGCCGAACGTCGTGGTTGGCACTCCTGCTTCGTAACCGAGATGTCACGAGTTCAAATATAGGCCTGAAAACCGGATATCCTGAGCTTTTCGAAATAGTACATTAAATTAGGCCGCGACTACGTCCATCCATGTGGTGTCTGCATTTCGAAAAATACGCGCTTCAAGGTCAAAGCTGTGAAGATCGCAGGTCATAAACCCGAAATCTGTCCTGGGCTCTGGACCCGGTGAATTTGTTGGCTTTGGGAATATTTTTTTCCTCTGATGTTCAACTTTTCGCATCGTGTGATCAGGGTTTCGGGCAATAATGGTTTATGTGAAATGTGAAATTTTTTTTTGAGTTTTCCGCAAGATTTATTTTAAAGACTGACTGTTCATAGCTTGTAATTGACAATTTCCGCTATTCTTACAGAAGGAAGGTTTTATAGGATGATATAGTTGCGTCATATTGTGAAATTATGTATTTAATTAATTATTCGGTTCTTGTCCGTCTAATCACAATTAAAATTTAAAATTTACAATTAAGATAATTAAAATATCATTTTATGTTCCTCATCGAACAATCGATTTACAATCGGAACATCTTTTTACAACATGTTTCGGTTTCTATATAAACCATCTTCAGGTGTAAAAGTTAAAATTATAAAACTTAAAACTTAATCAATTAATCTGGAAGATGAACATCACCAAAAAGTTTGCATATCAGAAATTGTAATTAAGTTTTACGTTTTATAATTTTAACTTTTACACCTGAAGATGGTTTATATAGAAACCGAAACATGTTGTAAAAAGATGTTCCGATTGTAAATCGATTGTTCGATGAGGAACATAAAATGATATTTTAATTATCTTAATTGTAAATTTTAAATTTGAATTGTGATTAGACGGACAAGAACCGAATAATTAAGGTTTTATAGGTTTGTAGGAGTGCACAGACAGACAGACAGACATTCTGAGCATAACAGTGCTATTAACTTAAGTGCATTGCGGTTGTGACCATCAGACTGTCTTAATAATCTTTAAACCTGGGTCAACGGATATCAAGCTAATCTTATCTTGAACAAATTCGTGGTCCACGTGTGAGTCTCCCAAGACTTGCAACATTTAGCGAGAACTGAAATCTCTTTTCGTTATTTTCATATAATTTTTACAGATCTATTGTTTCCTGCAGTTTTAAGAGCACCGGGCCTATTATGTTGAAATTTTCACTGAACTGAAGTATTCGCTCACGTGTTCGTGAAATTCTCGGGATTTTATAAAATCAAGAAATTTTATTACCGTCTTCACAGGAGCCCACCAAAGGACCCTGGAATCAGTCCACATATTCACACCTCACTTCAAAAAATCGATTTTAATATCATCCTCCCAAATACATCTAATTTTCCAAATTTGTCTCATCTCTTCGACTAAAATTTTGTATGCATTTCTCGTATCAGTCATGCATGCTACACGCCCGACTAACGCCATCATTCTTTATTTTATCACCCACGCAGATATAAATTATGATATTTCTCATAATGTACTTTTCTCTGTCCAAATATTACTTCTCGCTTAACATCCATAAATTTTTAAAAAAATAATAATAAAAAATAAAAATCAAGATGGCTCTCTTTTTGGTTGATACGCCGTGTAGCCTGGTAGAAACTTACCGACGTTTCAGAAGTGTTTACTGCCTCCATCATCAGGGCTTGATGAGTAAACTCTACAACGCATAAGACAGCCATCTTTGTACTCAGAGCCTTCAGACGCTAAAATCCGAAATCAAATTTTTTTTATCTTGATAGAGAATGAAAATTATGAAACTGCCCGTTCTAGAAAGAAGTTTATGCGTGATACGATCAATGGATCAAAGGTTTTTGTAGCAAAGTAATGAATGTTTCTGAAACCCAGTGGCGTATAAATTCAAAAAGATAACCACTTCAGAAAGTCAAGTTACAACTTAGACCGATTCTCGCTTGTTTTTCCCTGTAAACTCATTTTTTGACGTAAATACGAGGTGCGATCGGAAAGTTTCAAGACTGTCAACAGAGGGCAAACCGGATGTAGTACGAGTTTCTGCCGCTAGGGGGTGCGGCCTACATTCATAGTGAATCAGTGTGCCAGCCGGCATCATCGAATTAGCATTTGTTTCTTAGTTACGGGCGTTTTGGTAGTGCATTACACCGACCCTCCTGCGATTTCGGAATGGCGTGTGCATCAAATTTTGCCAAAGACTCGCCAAAACGGCTACGGAAACCTATGAAATGCTAAAGCAAGCATTTGGGGAGTCCGCAAACTTTTGTGTGGCATTCACGTTTTAAAAATGGCCGAACCTCTGTCGATGATGACGAGCGTTCTGGACGACCATCTTCGAGCACAACGCCCGAAAATGTCACGAAGATCGACGTCGTACCATCAACGACTTGTGCGACATTGTTGGGATAGGCTATGGGACCTGTCAGCTGATTCTAAAGGAAGAACTCCACATGCGACGCATCCTGTCTGAGGACCAGAAGCAGAATCGACTTGACTTCTCGTTTGTCAGGAGCTCAAAGATCTTGCAAGAACCGACCCCAACTTCCTTTCTAAGCTCCGTGTGACTTCTTCCTCTTCCCAAAGATGAAAATTCAGCTAAAGGGAAGGAGATTTGAGACGATAGAAGAGATTCAGGCAGAATCGCAGATGGTGCTTGACAGGCTGACAAAGAAAGATTTCCAGGGATGCTTCCAGGCTTGGCAGCGGCGCTGGGATCGTTGTGTTCACTCCCAGGGGAACTACTTCGAGGGTGATGGATGAATTTAATACCTGAGATAAATGTACGGGTTTTTATACGCGCAGTCTTGAAACTTTCCGATCGCACCTCGTACGTCTATATGGAAGGGTCAGTGTCATTCCACAAAAAAGTATAAGGAAAATGTGTTACGATGGTTACCTACGAAACGTCATCTGTTTACTCGGCATTGTTGTGTTACATTACTGCCGTCAACAATCCGCTTTCGTTATTGCGAAAAGAGCTGAGCTGTGATTCGCTTGTAGAAGAAGTGCGTCGTAGAGTAGATAATTTTGTGCTGGTAAAAACGTTTTACAATATCACAGGTACTTATCTTATATAAAATTATTAAGAAATCTATTATTGCGTTAGTTTATTGCGTCTTACTATGTACAAGATAAAAGACTCCATAACGCAGAATGTATGAGACAGTACAGAAAACGTTGAAAAATAGAATATAATGACCTTAAAGTTCCCAAAAAATACCAAAAACTAATACTGAACTTACCTAGGAAACGTCATCTGTTTACTCGGCATTGTTGTTACCCATAAAACATTACATTCAGCTACCACAGAGCCATCTTAAGCGTAACTAATTCAAGTTGATTAAGCAATGTCTTAATCAAACTTTACTCAATTGTAAAACATGTATAAAGGAAATATTTAGAATAAAGCCAATATATAAACTTCCTTTCCGTATAGACGTATTTACGTCAAATTCTCCGGAACCCTGGTTCCACTGTCAATTTTTATCTAACTTTGATAATTTAAAACGTGTCCTGTCGCTTCTAAATCCAGCCTTTCAGAACGGCGAAAAGATTAAACTATATTAGACGATCATAATTAAATAATTAATCCTTTTTATCGCTTCAAGGGCTCTCAAACTCGCAGTTTCGAGGCTACTTCCTGCGTAAATTAACCACGAAATCAGCCGAGTTTCGAGTGCGCGTACCTTATAGGCAGGCAGGCCGATTATCCGCGGTAAATTGGGGAAACAGGGGCCCGGATATTTGAAAAACACGGTTAATGCAAATAATATATTCTATTAGTCTTATCTTGTGCATATTTGTACACAAAAAAAATGTATTCACACTGAAAAACATATAAAAATACTAAACATTACTTCTTAAAGTCGTTTTATTAGAAAGTCATTGTCTGACTTCTCAGTCGGCCTATTATGGTGTGTTCTTATGAACCAATGAATTTTTAAAAGGTCAACATAATCAACGTTATCCCAATTTAATCAAGAAACGTTGTATTAGACAATGCATTTATAAGTTGATATTTCAGTTTCCCACAGCATCGACATTTATAAGTTCTGCAGGTCTCGATTCATGATTCGATTAATCGATAGCAGACGCCATAAATTATTTCCACAACATTGAAGGCTTGTTTAGTACGCGCAATCATAAATACAAACTGCGATAATAAAACAGAACAATTTGTATTATAATTTATGAGATGATAATGTTGCATCATGTTGTGATGATTATAATTGTTTAATTTTGACCGTCTAATCACAATAAAATAATTTATTAAATATTAAAATATTATTATTACAATCAACATTTAATATTTAAAATATTTAATATAATATTGAAATATTATTATTACAATCAACATTTAATATATTTAATATATATATTTTAAATATTAAATGTTGATTGTAATAGTAATATTTTAATATTTTAATATTAATAATATATATATTAAATATTTTAAATATTAAATGTTGATTGTAATAATAATATTTTAATATTAATAATATTTTAAATATTAAATGTTGATTGTAATAATAATATTTTAATATTTAATAAATTATTTTATTGTGATTAGACGGTTATAATTAAACAATTATAATTTATATTGATTCAGTCTATTTTAAAAACTATTTACTTCTAATAATCAATCAAAAGAATAAAACAATTGACTCTCATGATTGTTAATAAATACGTAAATATAGAATGAATTGGTCGGACGTAACAAGAGAATTGCAAATATTTGAAGAACATTGAAAACATAAAATTATTTCATAGTTTTGCGTGGCAAAGTGTCATTCTACCAGTGAACATAATGGTTTAACTTTCATGTTTCCCTCCAGGAATAAGCGTGGCTTTCATCCATTGGTATTTGCAGGCAGTAAAGCAAATTTCACGTCCGACACCGAACATCCGACATGGCTGTCAGCGCAATTACGTCATTAAAGAACTTAATTGGCTACAAGGGCAGTGAGAGGAAAGGCTCTGAAACGAACGTTAAGAGAGACTCCTCCACGGATCCTCTACCTACAGTGGGGTTCCGAGTGGGGTACAAAAGGGGCACAACCAAGCTCCAAGTGCGAGTCATAGGCGCCAGACACCTGCCTTCTAAGGTGGGGGGTGCACCAGCTATTGGGTACATCGTTAAGGTAAGAGGTGCTTAAAATGATGTCCTTGTGTGTCATTTGGAAAAGGTTGAGATTTATCACGTAGTCGGCCTGGCTTCTGACGATCTCGAGAAGCTTCCATATTTACACAGACACACACACAACTTAATCCGGTGTTGAATAATTTTAGCGACATTTTATGTTAGTGTTTGGTGGTGAGTCATGCAGCTCCTGCCGGAAGCCGGGGATGAGAGTGTTGCGTGTAACCATGCCAGTAGAACGATGGAATTGGCAGAATTTCAGCCTTGCTAGACGCTCAGAAACTCTCGCTTGGGTTTCACTAGCCCGTTCTCCGACAGCACTAATATAAGTGCTGAGCCCGTCTGCACTTATCGTGTTCTCAGAACGTTTTAAAACGTTTAAAAGTGTGAACAGGATCCTTCCATCCTTTTCTCGGACTGGGACCTGTTCATATACGTTCTTGGCAGATGATCCAGAAGTGGTTTGCCATTGCCTTCTTCTGTGTGTGAATGGAGTAATTGTTGGGATGCCACGGAGGAAAACTCCGTGTTGCCTAGACCACGGCCTTGCCCAACACAAGTTATAAATTCGGGCACCGCCGGGAATCGAACCCGAGACCCCCAGGATTACAAGGACAGCGTTCTAACCGCTAGACCGCCGTGTAGCATTCATTTGTCTGGAAAGCACAGAATCACGAAAGATCAGTCTATCACAAGCGAAAGACTATTTCTTTTTAAACTCCATTGATAATCCAGTGTTACCGCGTACCAGCCAGCGTGATAAGCAGCAGTGTTACATTTTTCGTGAACTGATAAGAACCTTAGGTAAGCTGTTATCAAAAATCGATTCAATGCCAAAACTGTAAGTCGTCGTTAATCTGGGTATCAACGCCATGTGGACTTGTACTATCGCGTAGGAGAAAAATTCAGCTTATATCTTCATGGATGAAGATGGAGGCAGCATGTTCATCGGAATCACGTATACACATGCAACGTATCTACTTCACACCGTTTAATAACTAAACATTTTTGTCTTTTATTATAATAATGGTACCGGAAACATATAGGTTATGTCTGACAAGACTTTGTATTTAATTTAATACGAAATGATAATACATATCTGTTTACTGATGGATTATCATTGTGAGACCAACTCTTGATTGTTAACACCTAAATAATCTCGTTTTGGGTTGTAGTCGTATTTTTCGATTAAGTGGAAAATTTATTTGAAATCATATATCATAAATTTGGTTCATATATTAATATTTTCAAGTTTACGTTGATTTAAATGGGCTATTATTCCTTATTTCCACGTCTCTATAATGGAATTTAAGCTACTGCGAGAAATTTACAAGTCTTTATTTAAAGAGTGTGATTTTTTTTACTTTCTTTCAGGTAAAATTGTTTCCCGGAAGTGACAAATTTGAAACGGAATCAAAACCAGAGTCGTGGCCAATCTACAATCAAAATTTCAGCTTCGAAATTGCTAACTCTCCAGTCACTAGCACGAACAAAGAGCTCGACGAAATACTCCGAGCAAGCAATTTTCTAGTCTTTACAATTTACGCTTTAGACGCCAAGCAGAAGAGACGAGTGATTGGTGCTGCCACCTGGCCGGTTGATCACAAATTATTTACTCATAAACTGAATACGCTAGATTTCGGCGACAACGAAGAGCTAGAAACTCCAGACATCTGGCGGAGAACAGAAGACATGTCAAGTGGGATTGTTGGAGCAAAGCAAAATGTAAGTTATCAGTAATAAATGTATATTCCAAAAAGGTTCTGACAGTGTATAGGTTTCAATTACTATCATCGGACACCACGCAGGCTTGTTGGTGGTTACCGACGTTTCGGAGGAATACGCTGTACCCATATTTAAGGCCTAAGGTTACAAAATGCCACATATTAATGTACTGAAAGCATTATTACCATAAGAAAAGACATTAGACCATGGATTATTAACTACAAACCACATAGAACCCTCCTACGTGGTTTGTGTATTGAAGAAACTACATTTTGTTAAGAAAATTGTACATAGATCGTTATTTAAAAATTATACAAGTTTAAAAATTAAAAAGAACTATTTTTTTTAAAAAAATATATTCTAAATTAAAAATTATAACGTAATTTTTATGTTGGCGCAATGTTACGTAAGAATTAAAAGACACCTGTTTCGCCGCGTTAATTAAATATTTAAATTTTACCTGCAAGCCGATGGTCCTCTTGTGCAGAGAGAAGACAAGAGCAACCAGCTGGAAGTGACGCTGTGCTACTCCCCCAGAAATTCCGAGGAGGGCGAAACAGAAGAACTTACTCTTGGGGTCACCAAGCTGCGCTGGAGTGTCGAATCTGCCCTGGAGTACGAACGGAAAAACGGTTTGTATCGATATTCATTTGTTACGAAGTTTGAGGTAGGTTAGGTTAGCAGCCCTGCTTCGAATTCAGGAACTTCCGGTTGCAAATCTCGGCCCCGAAGACCGCCTATACTTACAGACCGGCTTTCCGTGGTTTTCGTAAACCCCTCCCTGTAACTGCTAAGATACTGCCTTCAATAAGACTACATCTGATAACTTCCGTATGATTTCTATTAAATATATCGTATTTTTTTTACGTTTTATAGGTTATAAAAGTAAAACAGATGTAAATATTCAGGATGCGTCATTAAATAGAGAATATAAAGACAGAATTCGCTTTAGAAAAAATCAATATTGCGATTTTAAAATTGTTCAGAATATTTATACGAGACATAAAATTGTTTAAGTCTGACGTGGACTTTTTTTATTTACACAAAACACGTAAATGTCAGAATCCTTTTCAATATGTCTCGGACATCTTTTTGCCATCGCCGTGGTAAGGCGCTGATGCAAAGAATTTGTGACATTTGTTTCTCAAGATTTCGCTAATGCGCAGGGTGTTGCTTCTAAAGCAGGATACAATGGACATTTAGAGGTTATCTGAAAAAATAAGACGGCCAATTTACAATGTACCCCGGAAAATACTTTAAACATTCATAATACCCTACATGAATGAACATATTTTAATATAATGGAGAGATACAAACGTACAAAATCAAGAAATAAAAATAAGGTACTTAAAGACCACGCCCATTATTCAGAAATCAGGCCTTCGTCTTATTCGGGGGCAAGATAAGTTAATTATGAAAATATGCAAGGTGTACTGATGACAAGAAATAAACTGAAAGTTTAAAATTTTATGTTCCCTCCAATCTTATTAGGTAAACTCGTAGTTACTAACACAAAATTGTTTATGGTGTCATATACCGTCCACTAACCTCAAAACACATTCTTATAACTGAATAAAATTGATTATATTTGTTATCGTATTAAAAATATTAAGTTGGACTCGATGATTTCTTTTTCGTATTGACATCTGGTTAGAAAATATACGTTCGTGACTTGCAACATTTGTACACTCGCGTCATCTAATGGCAATTTAAGTGAGCCTACAACTACGAATTTTTGTAGGATGTGATGTATGCTATACGGTGAAGAGTGAAATCGGTGATTCATAATTTATATTCGCTAATTTCGTGATCAGCGAACTTCCACACTAAGATATTTCGAGCTGTTATCTGTGTTAATTTTGTCCTCCGTAACAACCACAAGCGATGTTATTAATATACAACTCCACTGCACTTAAAACACCGGAATATTTGTAAGCCTAAAAAACATGTCGCTGTGTTGTACAAATTATCTGTATAGAATAAATTTTATATCGCGGATTTGCAGAAGTGTTACGGTAAGACGAAATCGACGTTTCGGGGACAATCTGGCAGAACCCTGATGATGGGTATAGATGGTACCTGAAACGTCGGTTTCCAAGAAGTCCACCGACCTTGGGTCAACGAAACCTTCACCTGTGATACACGACTTCAGGCTTTTAACAAGTGTACATTACATAAAGAGATTCTTACAAAATTTGTTATGGATTTATTTCCATAGGCGAGTATTTCGAACACATCCTTTTTGACACAGGTGGCTACTCCAAGTTCACACGTCTTATCGTTCTACATTCGGAATTAACCCTTTGAAGCCGAAGATCGTCTGAATATTATTTATGAATTCAGTCCGTACCGCGAAGAAAACACTACACCTCACCATTACGAAAATCAGCTGGTTAACCCTTTGAAGCCGAAGCTCGTCTTCATAATATTTACGAATCCAGACCGTACCGCGAAGAAAACACTTCACTTAACCATTAGAAGTCGAATCAGGTGGTACCACATAAGATTTAACAAAAGAACATCCCGATCAAAGCCTTAATAACGTGACGGGATGCTTGAAATCTTCAGACAGATTAACCACGAATGCGCGCGCATCACTACTGAGAACGTGAGAAATAGAACTGCACTTCCGGCACAAACATTTCTTTCACGTGGGATTTAATGATTATAAAATCATAACTAGGTACTTGGGGGTGTCTTTGCGCTGAGGATCTTATCGTCTGTAAAGCACTCTCCATTTATCGTATTCTTCAGAACATCTGTACTCAAATTCCTCTGAATATTTCAGCTCTCCTGTACGTAAAGTTGAACGTGCTTGATGGTGGCAGAACTATCAAGGCCTGCAAGACGAAACCCTTCGCTCCAAGCATATCAGTGCCTCTGTCGGCAGACAAGAACAACTCCTCACTTACAGTTCACCTACCGTCCAACAGAGAGCACCTTACGTGCCAACTTAGCCTCTGCACTAAACCAAGTTTAGGTGAGTGCATTGAATATTCAACAACAGTCACAGTGAGAGATAACTGTTTGGCCCCGTCGAAGCCAGTTCATTCCAATCAATGCTCGTAATATACTTCCTGAATTAAATTTATTTTCTGCGTTTGCTGAATGAATTGTCAACGTATTTACGTCGACAAGGTTGGTGTACCTGTTCTTTCGCACGAATGACGTCTATTGTAGACGGATTTTGAAAATTCACTACGGATCACCGTGTCTCTACCTTCCAGGTATACCGCACCCCTCCCCAAATTTGAAATTGTATAGTATATTTAATTAGCGGGATATTTACTCAAAACATACGGACCCCTAGGGATCCACGGGCCCCCAGAGGACTTATATTAGAATGTGTTTAGCGCATGCGTGATATTGAGTCGCGTAAATTTACATTTTTATTCAACAGAATATTACATTTCCTGAACATTCTCTCTGAACTTGTAAAGACTTTGTACGATTCTGATTAAATTAATCGAATACTCGTCGAACAGATCCGATTCTGAGCCGTGTGGGGGTCTAGACACGCTGATAGTTGTACAGTTATTTTAAAAGGTTATGTTTTTGACGTTACGTCTAATTTCTGGAGACAAATGAACCTCGTGTGTATTTTCCTGATTACGGTTAGGTTAGCAAATAATTCCACTGTTCACGCGTGAGTTACAATGTAATTTTCGCAGTTACAATCAGGGTGATAAAATTAATAAATATGTTATGTTCGGGGAATGAAGAATGCATACAAAATTTTGTTTGGAAAATCTGAAAAGAACATACAAATTTGGAGAAAAAAAACCGAATATGAGAAGATAATATTAAAATGAACGTAAAATAAATAGGATATAAGTGGATTTATTTGGGTCAAAATAGGGACCGTCGACGGGGTTTTGTGAACACTGTAATGAACTTATGGGTCCCATAAAGAGCGGGGGGGATTTATTGAACACGTGACTCTGATATTAGCTCCTGAAGAAGGAATCCGTGCTTTGTTTTGCAGGAAAGAAGATTGTCTTCGGAAGGGTGGTACTCGCACCGGGGTCTGAACACTGGGACAAGACGTTCCAGATGCCAGCAACAACAATAACACAGTGGCACAGCATTCGCTGAACACTGGGAAACTGATGGCCTGTTCATTCACTAACAAATATCGATGTTGGTAAAACTGGATTCAAATTCAAAAAAAAATTCTTGTTGAATTTCAGAAAATGCTGCCGGCTTAGGATTGGATTCGTCTGCTTTATATCTAATGGCACGAAACGTACTGTAAATAAAACAAATGACAACATCTTTCAAATCAGTCTTTTCTTGATATAAACCCAGTTTCTTACTATTACGTCTGAATTCTCACAAAACCGATTATTTTATTCAGAATTTCTGACATGCAAGTGCGAAGATTGTTTCTGATTGTAGTGGTCTCCGACTTAAGACACGTAAAGGGGACCAGTCAACCTTAACACATTCTCCTGATGATGGAGGAGGAGATTGTCTCCGAAACATTCGGCTTTTGTCCAAACCTACAAGGGTTGTTACCCAAAAATATTTTAGTCTCAATGAAAGCTACAAGTGAAGATATCCGTCTTCTGGGTTGTTGCGCTGTGTAGTCTGGTCTATGTTAACCAACGTTTCAGAGGTCATACTGCCTCCGTCATCGCCCTGATGACGGAGGCAGTATGACCTCTGAAACGTTGGTTAACATCGACCAGACTACACAGCGCAACAACCCAGAAGACAGAAATCTTCATACTCATCGCCCTGATGATGGAGGCAGTATGACCTCTGAAACGTTGGTTAACATAGACCAGACTACACAGCGCAACAACCCAGAAGACGGATATCTTCATACTCACCGCTGTGAGAACCTCAAGTCTTACAAAGCTACAAGTATTAACTCTTGATTAGTTGGTAAAGTATTATTTTTTAAATCACTGCTTGATGTTATAATCGTTGTCATGGCAACGTTATTGAATTTTGGGCCCTGTGGGACAATTTTTTTTTTTTGGTTGTGTGATTACTGCCTTAGATTTTACTAATCTCTGTGAGTAATTTGCTACTAATAAAATATAAACGAAATATGATTGAATTTTTTTAATATTATAATTACCACAACTGAGGAAAATCATGTGGAAAATGCTGTTCAGCTGGACAGGCGATTAAGGGAGAGCTCACTGCGCATGATTCTAATTCAGTTAATAAATATCAATGACATTGAATTGAGGTGAGTGGCCAGCTTTATTACGTGGCAGATCTATTTTTGGACAAACATCAAAACAGTTCTTCTCATAATTACAAATTTTTTCTCTCCTGTCCAGTTAAGGCATATTCTTTTCCGACGAACAATGGACGGCTATTCCTTCCTTTCCCCCGCCCCCCCTCAAGTCAGTCACTTCTCCGCTGTTCTCCTCATCTACCTACAAGCAGTCGTGTTCTGGTTGTCACGAGGCGAGGTTAGTGTGTGGCTTTGCTGTGCGTCGAAAGGTAGTTGGTTGGCTGTGCTCAGACCACGCAGTTCTGTTATGACGATTACGTCAATTGTAGCCACAGAGATTCGAAATTTGGCGGTAACAGTGAGTGATGTGAGTGAACGTGCCCCTGCTGGAGTCAGGAATTACTGTGCAGTGGAGTGATTTTGTTTAATCGCTTGAATTGTGTCGTGTCTTTGCAACGCCACAAAGAAAATGTGGTAAGGAAATGAATATTTGTAGGTTAAAGGGGAAGTGTGCTAGAGATTATGTTAAACCAAGGTGACAAACAGCGAGGTTAACTCGGCGACGAAGACCCACTAAGTTCACATGTTGAAGTTTCCAGTAGATTGTCGATTGTTTGACACCATCTTTTTTACAAGGAGAGGATAATTTATACTTTGTAACAATGTCATATAATTTCGTCCCAACAGATATTTGAGAAATGTTTTGCCGGTTTAATAGATTTTGCATAGAACATGAAATCTCTTGAACAATTGAACTTTAAGGTTATAGGTGGGGTAGGCAGGCGAATATAGAAGCCATTAACTTTACAGACAGTCGTACCGATAGATCGATTAGTGAGTGAGTAGGCTCCTAAATCGACTCGCTTTAGTGATCGTTCGAGGGTATAAAATAGAAACCTATCTCATGAAATTGAATCCTCCTAAAATATTAGTTGAATTTTCTTACATTTTTTTTGTAAATTTGTATTTGTAACTTTTATCCAGTGATACAGTATTTAATTTCTTGTCGAAATTATTGTCATGAATTCTTGAAACGTTTTCCAAAAACAATTTTCATCTATAAATATTTATAATTATCGCAGTGTTTTACAGTTTTCTGTTCAAGAACACAAAAATTGTGCATTATTTTCTCAATTTGTTAAATTAAATGTCAGATTCCGTGCTTCATAATCATTTTGTAATTTCTTTGTCATATATTCTAGGATTTTTATTAAAATGTATTATTACAAATTGATCGTCTGCAAAATTGAGGTAATACAGGCGTCTGCCCCCCCCCCCCCAATACCCACATCGTTTTCGCCATAGATTCTTTTCCAATTCTTATGTATAGTTTCTAAATATATTTTATATACATCCGTGGCGTCAGAATTTGTGTCCATAAATCCTGTTGATAATTTAGTGCCTACTTCAACATAAAGTGGAATTTTCGTATGAGTTGTCTGTTATTTCAATAATTCATGACGTATGTGATAGTATTTTCATGGTTTTTAGTGGTACATCCTGTATTTAAGAGTCTATAATTTAAATGTTGGTGGTATCGACTTCTAATCCTGACAAAACGACCTGACAAGGCTTCTCACTGGTTTTTCCTCAGCACCTCCAGGTTAATTCCGATATGTTACAGCGAAACAGAGTGCTGTAGATTTTGATCCAGATACATTCATATTCGTAGACGAGGTGTTTTCAGTCAGTAGCCGAGCTAAAAAGGGAAATGTTTGCAACCATAGAGTTCAGAATCCTCTGTTTTCCGTCTTACCTGCTGTTTTATATGAATGTAAAACCTAATCTCTAGCACTGAGGGAATAATTCAGACTGAGAGTATTTGAGAACAGAGTCCTTGGTACAAAATTGGACCCAGGAGCGTTGAAGTGACGGGCCATAGCTTTTACTCATGAAACGTTATTAAGGTGATCAGATCAAGGAGAATTAGATTGGCTGGGGATACAGAGGGGAAAGGACCACTCGGAAGACCTGAATGATATTAAAATGGATCTTAGGGAAATCAGGTTTGGTGATGTGGATTTATCTGGCTCAGGGATATGGACTGGTGGTGGTCTCTTGTGAACAATGATAATACTTTCGGGGTTTTTTTTATAAAATGAGAGGAATTTCTTGATCATCGATTCTCGACTCAGAGGAATATATACGATTCACATAAGATTAATTAATTATGAGGACAAGTATCATGTTTTGTACTCGTCGTTAATGATTAAATTATGTTCTTTATTTAATCTGTAACCAATAAAAAAATTCATAAAGACGGGGACGTGTGGTGTTCACGTTCGATAACACCGAATGAGAAACACAGGGTTTTTTACTTACCAAAACGTCTGTGCAATATTGATTTGACATAATAAACTATAACTTCATCACAGGATTTTAAAATTCAACACGCACGGTCATTTTCTCGTTGAAATAACTTTCCAGTTGATACAGTGTGGTTAAATAGTGTAGTAATGAACCAGGGAACATTTAAATATAAATAAAAACGAATAAATTATGAGAATTTGTTATTAATAAGTTATGTATGTGTTTATGGTTTGGTAACTCGATTCAATTGCTTCCCTAAACCCAAGAAACAAAGTTATTCTTAAGACGCTAATATTCGCTCAGTTAGACAAGAATTATCCAGTCTTTTACGATACCCGAAGGTGTTAACAGGAGCCCTCGAGTAGTTTCTGTCCTGACCTGGATGAATCCATAACACTTCTTCATATCAGCTTACTTTTTAATCCTCTTTAATATTATCCTCCAATCTATGCTCAGGTATCTCGACTTCATTTCCTTTCGAAATTAGACTAGAAAAAAAATTAACAGTAGTTCACGTGTCAAAAGGACCCCAGGTACTTAAGGAGTGTCGACTCCCTGTTGTGAAGGAAGAATGGTATAATGGATTGCTCGTGAAAAGAATCTTTGTAGTGTAAGGAAACTGGTCCTGACGTTTCGGAATATATTTACGTGAACGAAATTCTTTTTTGAGTTTACCATCAGATGACTCCATGCTGTGATACCAAGAAACTGACTGAAATATTACAGATCTGATCGACGAGAGTGGTACTGGGATAATTTTCAATTGCTTCAAGTGAGAAGAAATGTACCCACAAGGCAGTGCGCGTGTACTGCGATACCTTATTGGTGTAACGCTCGTCGGCCATGTTATCTGCTCGTCAGATTTCACCTTTTCAACTGACGCTGACCTATACACGGTAAGATAAAATAACACTATTAATAACTATCTTAGCCAAAGCATCTGCCATAGATTACACTCAAAGAACTAATCGTAAAATTAACATTTCAGTTTTTATTTTGAGAGGGTTCCAGATATATTTGTCGTAACATACTCAGCTGTAAATGAATTTTCAAAAATTGGTGTTAACTAAATATTTTGTTATTTGATTACTAGTCAAGAATGACGGGAAAATATGCAGTTATAAATGTTATCCTATTATTATTTAGTGTTCTGTGTGACGACAGGTCCATATGAACAGGATCCTTCCATCCTTTTCTCGGACTGGGACCTGTTCATATACGTTCTTGGCAGATGATCCAGAAGTGGTTTGCCATTGCCTTCTTCTGTGTGTGAATGGAGTAATTGTTGGGATGCCACGGAGGAAAACTCCGTGTTGCCTAGACCACGGCCTTGCCCAACACAAGTTATAAATTCGGGCGCCGCCTGGAATCGAACCCGAGACCCCAGGATTACAAGGCCAGCGTTCTAACCGCTAGACCACCTCATCTTATTATTATTTAGTGTTCTGTCTGAGGACAGGTCCATATGAACAGGATCCTTCCATCCTTTTCTCGGACTGGGACCTGTTCATATACGTTCTTGGCAGATGATCCAGAAGTGGTTTGCCATTGCCTTCTTCTGTGTGTGAATGGAGTAATTGTTGGGATGCCACGGAGGAAAACTCCGTGTTGCCTAGACCACGGCCTTGCCCAACACAAGTTATAAATTCGGGCACCGCCGGGAATCGAACCCGAGACCCCCAGGATTACAAGGCCAGCGTTCTAACCGCTAGACCACCGTGGCTATTAATGTTATCCTATAAAACGAAAAATCCCTTTGCAGTGTATTATCACCAACTGTCATATTGATAGAATATATGAGATTTCAAATCACTTAAAAGCAAATGATTATCGACCAGCACATGTTGGTTGTATAGACAGACAATGAAACCAGAGGAAGGGAATGCATCATGATCAAGATGATGATACAGAATGAGAACCTTGACTTTAAGCAATAAAAGTATGTTAAATTTAATATTCTTTTTTGTATTTATGTGGGTGAGTGAAGTTTTATAAGGATTTCGATATGCACACGCAAAATTTTATCACCATCTGTTCATAAACATCGTTTCTGCTGCTGAAAGTCCAGTGTCTCCAACGAGACGACCGCTTTCTATATTAAACATCATGTATTTTCGTGTTTGTAAGTCTACGAATCCTGCAAGCCGCCAATTAGAATTACATTTTTATTATTAAAGTTATAAATTTAATGTCCGTGATCGTGAAGTTGGCAAGAATGTCCAAAGGACACGTAAATACCCGTTCCAAGATACGAACCCAGCATTTGCGTGGATACACTGAGGAGAATCACGAAAACATTAGCATAGCAGGTCTTAATTTCGAGATTCGAACTTTGGACTACCGATTACGAGAGACGCCCGTCTGTGGGTCACGTGAGAAATACGCACAGAATATTGGCTGGAAAACACGAAGGGAAGAGCTTAATCTTAGATACGATGATAATATTAAAACGGATCCTAGATAAATTGGACGGACGGGCTCTTGTGAAGACGGTAGTGAATTTTCGGGTTTTATAAAAGACGGGAAGGTTTTTTGACTAATTGCATAAAAATTTACTTGGATATTATCCATCGTCTAGTAATAAAACGTAAAACGACGTTTCGGAGATGGGGCTCTATCTCCGTCTTCAGGTTCCTACTCAGTTGCGCCCACTAGATAGAGCTAATCCCTATCTCCGTCGAATAAAAATTTCCTTGGATATTATCCATCGTCTAGTAAATATAAAACGTAAAACGACGTTTCGGAGATGGGACTCTATCTCCGTCTTCAGGTTCCTACACAGTTGGGCCCACTAGATAGACCTAATCCCTATCTCCGTCGAATAAAAATTTCCTTGGATATTATCCATCGTCTAGTAAATATAAAACGTAAAACGACGTTTCGGAGATGGGCTAATCCCTATCTCCGGAGATAGGGATTAGCTCTATCTAGTGGGCCCAACTGAGTAGGAACCTGAAGACGGAGATAGAGCCCCATCTCCGAAACGTCGTTTTACGTTTTTTACGTTTTATTACTAGACGATGGATAATATCCAAGTAAATTTTTATTCAATTGACTCTTCACTATCGTCAAGAAGTTTTAGATTTGTTTTTTGACTAGCTGAGTGACTGTTAGCTTGCTCTCAAAGCGTGTGAATGAGATAAAAAGAATGATCAATTCTAAACGATTCTGAAAATGGTATATTACAATAGTATTTAGTGGACTATTGGACTTTGTGCGTAGCCTCGTAGTCGTAGAAGAAAGCGACGTTTCGGAAGATGTATCTGTTTTCGCTCTTGCACACATGAGTTTGTTCGAAAGAGGAAATCTTCACTCGATGACAGAAACATCCTTTTTCCAAAACGAGAAGATGACCAAAGTCCATTTTTCCCCGATAATACCAGTCACAAAGAAAGACTGCCTTAACGGGACACAATAAGGTCATAGGTCATGACAGTATTGCGCCAAAATAGAAATGATTTATTAAAAGTCTATATTAGATTTGTTACAGTATTTTCGAAATTTATAAATTCATCTGCAAGTCTCCTCCTTTTTCAGATATCCCGAACAAACAATGCACAGGATTAACAACCTCATAGTTAATTTATGTGTCTGACTTGGTGGTGATAATAACTCATCAGCTGGTCATTAATCAGGCATAAACTACAGCCACCACACCCAACTGTGATTTGCAGCTGGTATGAACCAGGGACCACGCATTTGCGAGTAGCAGAGATAAACAAAACAAAGACTTGCTATTGGTAGGGGCAGACAATGGCTGCTGGCTGGATTCGACTCGCGTCTCCTAGCTGCCAAATCCGGTTCGTTTCGGGTAAGCGATAAAAGCCTAAACCGATCACCTATCTGGTGATTCTACTCCCACCATACGTCTCAACGGCATGATGAATTTTAGCCCACTAACATTTCTTGCAGACGAAGTGGTCGTGCTGCCATCTACGAGGCGCGTCCTCAAAGTAAGTTTCCCTGGGGCCGTTTACAGAAACAAAACACAATTTCATGGAAATATTTATTGCAACAGATACAGCAAGTGTCCAGCTATTTTTCAACATATTCGCCACCGGAATTGAGACATTGGTCATACCGTGGGACCAACTTTTGAATACCTGCGTCGTAGAAGTCTGCCGCCTGGGATTGGAACCACTGTGTGACAACCATCTCCGCCTCTCTGTCATTCTCAAAATGCTGACGCTGACCGGACAGGAATTTCTTGAGGTGTAGGAAAAGATGGAAATCACTGGGAGCGAGGTCCGGGCTGTAGGGTGAATGATTAAACACCTCCCAGCTGAACTCCTGCAGGAGACTTGCTGTCCGTCGAGCCGTGTGCGGCCTAGCGTTATCACTGACCGCACTTCACAGTCGGTGGGAGCTGGAATAAGAACCTCCATCTTCAACAGCTGCAACGATGCTACTGTGAGAACGCGGGAAGTGCCGTTAGTGCATGAGCCATGCTACGTCATTGCTCTATCACGTACGCACAGTCGCTTCGCGCAATATAAGGTTTGCTAGCTGTGGGACGAGGGGGAAACTTACTTTGAGGACGCGCCTCGTATCAGTGGCCTTACCAACTAACTACAGTTTCGGCCATGCATTGACTCGGAAATGGATGAATGGATTTTCGTCACGCTCCGTGGAGTTACTGTAATGTATGTAGGCCTACAAGCCTACTGTTATTATGCTTCTAGAACGTTAGATGTGATTAATTGATTGGTTATTTAATTAAGAATAATTTTATTCTATCAAACGGTTGAGATGATCAGAATGCAGCTGTTGATATCCGAATTTCTAATCTAAAATTTAGTCTAGCGTTGTACTCGTCTGTTATAATTCTGTGTTTCATGCTCTAAATCCTTAGTTTCAAGGTTGTAAAACCATTGATGGTTATTTGACAGATTATTGTTGCATTGGAAATTAAACTGAATTAATCACAACCAACTTGATAGCGTATAATATATAAAATGACCAATTTAGTATTCGTTATCGGGTATAATAATTATTTTTTTGTAATAAAACGTTATTTACAGAAAATAACACATTAATAGTTCGATTGGAAATTCGAATTTGTGTTGTTCTATAATTTGATTGGCAGATAATTACCGATTGTAATTAATCAACGATGGCGAAATCAATAAAATGGGATCTACCCAGAGGTTATTTTATCAACAGGGTCTCAAGCCACAGGGTATATGACCCTGGCTTATTATTATTATTAAGTGTTCTGTCTTACGACAGGTCCATTGCTCTGCCCAAAAAGAGCTCTCCAGTTGTCCCTATTCTCGGCTTCTCGCTTTAATTCCTGGAACGTCATCTTCTTTCCTTGTTTAAGGTCGTCGATGAGCTGTATCAATCTTCTTCCTAGCCCTCTCTTTCCTTCAACCTGGCCTTCGGTGATATCACTCAGTAATCCATTCCTTCTCATAATATGTCCCAGCCAGTTAGCTTTCCTTCGTGTAATGTTTGCTCGTTGACTCTCCTCAATACTTCTTCGTTGGTCACTCGATCCGTCCACCTGATCTTCTCTATTCTTCTCCAACACCACATTTCAAAACTCTCCAGGTATTTCTGTTCCTTCTTCATCTCCAAGCCCAACTTGCTAGTGAGAAGTATCCTCTTCTTGACGAAAGCTGCCTTGGCCATGGCTATCCTTGCCTTGACCTCCTTGGTGCATAGGGCGTCCGTCGTGACTATGCTTCCCAAGTACTTGCTGGCTTAGGAGTTAGAAATTGTGTTATGGAACTGGCGAGAAACTGGTGTTTTCAGGGACTAACTCTCTGAATGATAAACAGTGCGCGTGAAATTTTCGCATGAAGAATTGTTACTAATTTATGCGAAACGCATGCAATGCTCTGATTAGTCGCTATGTATTGTTGGTACAAAAACGAACGTTTGAGTTATATAACAGGGAGATAATTTCTGAATTAATCAGCCATTATCGTCGTTCTGTAATTTATTAAACGGTCCTATCAGTAGCTCGGACTATATACCGAGGAATGATTAATAAATAAATATATGAAAGGAAGTGGTCGTGGCCTAATGTGAGATACTTTTCAGACATTTGTTTGGATACACATTAAAATGAAGACAAATCTCAGGATAGCTGTATCAGTGCCCAAATTCGAACCCCAGGCCTCACGAATTAGAATCAGAGATGTTAACAACTCAGTCAGTATCAACTGTTACGTCCATGTGTCATTTACAGAAAGTAACAATGCAATGGTCATCTTTAAACCTTTGAAGCCGAAGCTCGTATAAATAGCATTGAATAATTCAGTCCGTACCGCAAAGAAAACAACACTTTACGCTTACAAAGGTTAACTGGTTAATGTTGCCACACCTTTTACACTGCAGCAGAGATAATTATCGTCATTATTTTATATCTAATTGACGACATCTTAGTTTCATAAATTCGTTTTTAAGTAACAGTTCGACTTAAAATTCGTGTGTTAAGTTACTGTATCCTAAAAAGTTCATCGCCCTATCATTCAACTGTGTGTTGCATTCTATGAGATTGAAATACAGCTTCATCAAACAGAGAATACAAATTTTTATTATTTAGTGTTCTGTCTGACGACAGGTCCATATGAACAGGATCCTTCCATCCTTTTCTCGGACTGGGACCTGTTCATATACGTTCTTGGCAGATGATCCAGAAGTGGTTTGCCATTGCCTTCTTCTGTGTGTGAATGGAGTAATTGTTGGGATGCCACGGAGGAAAACTCCGTGTTGCCTAGACCACGGCCTTGCCCAACACAAGTTATAAATTCGGGCACCGCCGGGAATCGAACCCGAGACCCCAGGATTACAAGGCCAGCGTTCTAACCGCTAGACCACCTCATCTTATTATTATTTAGTCTTCTGTCTGACGACAGGTCCATATGAACAGGATCCTTCCATCCTTTTCTCGGACTGGGACCTGTTCATATACGTTCTTGGCAGATGATCCAGAAGTGGTTTGCCATTGCCTTCTTCTGTGTGTGAATGGAGTAATTGTTGGGATGACACGGAGGAAAACTCCGTGTTGCCTAGACCACGGCCTTGCCCAACACAAGTTATAAATTCGGGCACCGCCGGGAATCGAACCCGAGACCCCAGGATTACAAGGCCATCGTTCTAACCGCTAGACCATATAAGACCTAAAATTTACAAGTGACACCTTCCGGGCGTGAAATCCTTTTTCGTACGGGTATTATACATTTATATTTGCAGGCGGACTCTCGTTATACGCGGGGGTTGCGATCTTACGATTCGCCGCGTATATCGAAAACGCTTAAAACGGAAAACGTATGAATGCCCATGGATTTTGAAATACGCGACGAGAAGCTCTAATTTGTAGTTCCTGAAGTCAAAATAGCGGGGGCTACTCAAGTGTCATGGATACCGATATACTCCTCACGACACTGACATCAAACCGCGGATTACGAAAGCGCGTATAACGAGAGCCACCTGCATACAGAGTCCTATAAAGTATATTCACGGTTGCACATAAAAACGTTAATAGAATCTTATTATTCCCTGGATATTTGGTGTCATTTCAATCTTAAACCTCACTCATCCCGTAAGATTTTGAAAATATAATGATTAAAATATAAGAAATCGTAATTTTACCTGTTTATTTATTTTAATTGACACATTTTCTGTTCTCGTATGGGGAAAATATTTGCGGATTGAGGGTCTTTGAGAAGAGATTGTTTAGGAGATTCGTTAGGGGCAGAAGGTTCTAGTGAGAGTGGTGTTAATTTTTGTATCAGACTTGTTTTTGAAGCAGATTCATCAATTAAATCCCCACAAGGCATCAAACCGGTTCCATTTTGCAGTGAAACTCGTCATTACGCTGAAGAATCCAAAACATGCAAAAAGATTTCCCCGATAATGAAGCTCGTACAGCTGAGGAGGGCATCGCGTTTGTCAGCTGTTTGCATGTGAAATCATTTTCAGACTGTGAAACTGTGTTGGTGATAATCACTTTCTATCATGAAGATGGCTGTCTTCTGGGATGTTGCGCCATGCAGTCTGGTTGAAACAGACGTTTCAAAGGTTATTTCTGCCTCCATCATCAGGGCTATGAGTAAGCCGAACGCGGAAAAGAATTACTAGAACAGGTCGGACAAGGCAGAAATTGGCCGGACCAATGAGTGGGGGGGGAGGGGATTAAGAAAGTTTATTTAACGACGATGCCAGTAGCTTAGACCAGTGGTATTCAACCTTTTTTGTTCCTGGGGTCTCGGGTTCGATTCCCGGCGGTGCCCGAATTTATAACTTGTGTTGGGCAGGGCCGTGGTCTAGGCAACACGGAGTTTTCCTCCGTGGCATCCCAACAATTACTCCATTCACACACAGAAGAAGGCAATGGCAAACCACTTCTGGATCATCTGCCAAGAACGTATATGAACAGGTCCCAGTCCGAGAAAAGGATGGAAGGATCCTGTTCATATGGACCTGTCGTCAGACAGAATACTAAATAAAATACCCCCAGATATAATTTCTCTTCAACTTTGTACCCCCAAAGTTGTTGGTATATAATTCAAGTTATACGTAGTATATAATCTACATCTAAAATAAATTAAATAAATTACATTACCGATTATTCAGTGTTTATAATAAAATAATATACATTTTTTTTTAAATTTCACGTACCCCCTAAGATGTCTTCGCGTACCCCCGGTTGAATACCACTGGCTTAGGCTACAATGCTTCGAATGTGAGGACGACTTATGACGGAAGTGGCCGTGGCTTAATTTAAGGAACAATCTCGATATGTGCCTGGGAGACTGAGTAAAATCACTACTTTATGAGAAATCAGCAACTTGCGTGAACAAACTATAGAAATGCGTAATATTTTATGACACTAGATACAGTACGACATTTACATGTTGGAAATGTCGTACTGAAATAACTTACCTAATGGCTTATCGAAGAACTCCAAGGCATCATTGCCGACGTACTGGTACCTTGTTTGGCCAGCCTTCGTACCATCGCCATGGTAACACTAATTTTCCTTTCAAGGATCTAGATGTGACCTTTGATTGTATTTCGCATTTTCTTACACGGTCGTAAACATCACAGATCAAGAGTTTACGCATATGGTCTGTCAGTTGTTCGCCGGTAGCCATGCGCTTGCAATGTTCAGATGCTGTTTCTGATTCCAGATATGTTCCCAGCTGCTTTTTTATACGTCAGAGAAATAAGGAGTGTCCGGAGATGATTTCATCCCACGATTCATAGCGACAGTTAATGGAAATATTGGATTCCTACATTATTTAACCAACAGCATGGAACAGAATCCTCCTTAAAATGTAAACAGCAGCTCAGATGGTAAAGAAACTTTTGCGCATTTTACAAAACACCTTGTACAAAACTTCCCACCGATGGACCAAGTACTGAGCCAGCTGAATTCAATCCACAACTTACATCCGATTAATTTAAAAGTACATTTTTGTTTTTAACTTACGAAAATGATTTGAGGAACGCGGCTAAACCACGCGTAATTCGACAATGCTTTCTCAACTACAGATGTTATTTATCGTCAAGTCTAATTCGAGTGTATCGTGAACACTTAAGCTAATATCCCCGCCCGGGATAGCTCAGCCGACGAAAGGATGGACTTCTAGCTGCGAGACCGGAGTTCGATTCCCTGCAGAGGTAACGAGCTATACCTCCACGCCCACATACGTCTCCATGGCGTTGTGCTTAATAACACAAATAACTCGTTAACTCTACTCAACCTGGGCTGGCGGGCTTACGAAATTTACAAAAACATTCGGGGATTATAACAGAATATAACTACGTCAGGACTACGAGGTGCGATCGGAAAGTTTCCAGACTGTGTAAATAGAGGGCGAACCGGATGTAGTACGAGCTTCTGCCGCTAGGGGGTGCGGCCTACATTCATAGTGAATCAGTGTGCCAGCCGGCATCATCGAATTAGCATTTGTTTCTTAGTTACGGGCGTTTTGGTAGTGCATTACACCGACCCTCCTGCGATTTCGGAATGGCGTGTGCATCAAATTTTGCCAAAGACTCGCCAAAACGGCTACGGAAACCTATGAAATGCTAAAGCAAGCATTTGGGGAGTCCGCAATGGGTCGTGCACAAACTTTTGTGTGGCATTCACGTTTTAAAAATGGCCGAACCTCTGTCGATGATGACCAGCGTTCTGGACGACCATCTTCGAGCACAACGCCAGAAAATGTTACGAAGATCGACGTCGTACCATCAACGACTTGTGCGACATTGTTGGGATAGGCTATGGGACCTGTCAGCTGATTCTAAAGGAAGAACTCCACATGCGACGCATCCTGTCTGAGGACCAGAAGCAGAATCGACTTGACTTCTCGTTTGTCAGGAGCTCAAAGATCTTGCAAGAACCGACCCCAACTTCCTTTCTAAGCTCCGTGTGACTTCTTCCTCTTCCCAAAGATGAAAATTCAGCTAAAGGGAAGGAGATTTGAGACGATAGAAGAGATTCAGGCAGAATCGCAGATGGTGCTTGACAGGCTGACAAAGAAAGATTTCCAGGGATGCTTCCAGGCTTGGCAGCGGCGCTGGGATCGTTGTGTTCACTCCCAGGGGAACTACTTCGAGGGTGATGGATGAATTTAATACCTGAGATAAGTGTACGGGTTTTTATACGCGCAGTCTGGAAACCTTCCGATCGCACCTCGTAGATGCAATTGCTCGTCACTAAGTGCGTCGGGTACCCTCGGTTGGGACAGTCCCAATCATCGCGGGAGCATCTCCATGTCTCTCGGTCCACAGCTACAATGACGGCGTCCGTACAGTCCGCGGACACCTTCATTCATTCACACGTCCTGTCTCACGGAGACGCTGCTCCAGTCGTCGAAACAAATTAACGTCTTCCCAGCTCGACTAATACTGGCACCGAGGGTTGTGACGAGCATACGAGGTGCGATCGGAAGGTTTCCAGACTGCGCGTATAAAAACCCGTACACTTATCTCAGGTATTAAATTCATCCATCACCCTCGAAGTAGTTCCCCTGGGAGTGAACACAACGATCCCAGCGCCGCTGCCAAGCCTGGAAGCATCCCTGGAAATCTTTCTTTGTCAGCCTGTCAAGCACCATCTGCGATTCTGCCTGAATCTCTTCTATCGTCTCAAATCTCCTTCCCTTAAGCTGAATTTTCATCTTTGGGAAGAGGAAGAAGTCACACGGAGACGTCTGGCTTTTTGTGAATGAAAGTTAAATTGGCAGGAGAAACACCGAGAGATCGTGGAAACAAACATCATTCAAGTACAAGTGTCAACGTACAATTCCATACAAACGTTTTAAACAGGCATTTTCAAGGTAGAGTAAAAAAAAATACATTCATTACCGAAACGCCTACACCGCTAATAGGCAAAACTGTTATGTTACTAACAGTTTCCCGACGTTTCGGGAATTTTCTCTACAGCTAATACCAACTACCGTGATCTCGTGATTTGCATAAAAGGATTGCACTTTGAGTTGGGTGTTGTCCATTTTTAATGTACCCGTTACACGACGTTTCGGGAGCATGATCCACTCCCGTGCCAGTCTGTCTTCAGTATAAAGATATAAATAAATCTGAGAATAAATTGAAACTTATTTGTGTCTTTCATAAACTGGAAACTGTTTAAGACCAAAAATTTTAATTTTTTTATATTTTAATAGCAGTCAAATTAAACGCATGGCAACTCGATAGAACTACAGCTTCGTATATTGGAAGTCTGCGGTTCAAATCTTCGCCAGGACACTGAAGATTTTCGCACTTCTCCTCATTACATCCAGGCAAATACTGGAATAGTACGTACATTAGGCCACGATGGCTTTCTTTATATCATCCTGTCATCCGATGAAACATAGTCTAATCTGCTGACAACGTCGTTAAAATAAACTTAAAATTTACATAAATTCCAAATTGTCAGTATTTACGTAAGATATATGTTCGCTTATAGCTCGAGAAAGGATGAAACCAATTTGCTCCAAACTTGGCAAGCTTATGTCCTGAAACCAGGAAGTTATTTTAGAAAGATCAAAATTTTGAAAGAAAAAAAAAACTGTCCAGGGTTTGAGTCTGGGTGAGGGTGGTTTCTGTAACACAGTTATAAAATATATGCATCGATATATCTGAAAGAGTTTCTCGCTTTTACCACCAGGGAACAGTTTTACGTAACAATCTGTAGTTGATGATTTCAATATGGAAGATGGATTTATTTTCAACACGAATGTAATTAATTTCGCTGTAAAGGTTTAAAAACGTAGTTTCTTTAAATGCACTGCATTCAGATCTCAGTTACGCCACTGAAACTTAACCGGGCTGCGTTAGTTCGGAATTCTCATCAACGCCAACAAAAAAAAAAAAAAAAAACAGTTCCATAATTGGCCACAGGGGTCCAGTTTAAAATCTGAAGAGTCTCTCATTAATGGATTACATATGGCCCACCGAGTTCTTTGCAGAGAATCAGACATTACGCAGACTTTTGAATGTTTAAATAAGTTAAAATTAAATTATTTGGTTATTCCGTTAAATCACAATGTATTTAAAATAAGATAATTAAAATAATTAAAATATCATTCTGTGTTCCATATCGAATAATCGATTTACAATTGTAAATCGATTATTCTGTGTTCCATATCCAATAATCGATTTACAATTGTAAATCGATTATTCGATATGGAACACAGAATGATATTTTAATTATTTTAATTATCTTATTTTAAATACATTGTGATTTGACGGAATAACCAAATAATTTAATTTTAATTTAATAAATCACAATATGACGCAACTACACTATCTTATGTTTAAATAAGGTTTTTTAACCAACAGAGAAACGATATGCTCGTATGATGTTTGTTGTTTTGTGAGACTGTAAATGTTTAATATAAGATGACACTCATATAAAAACAGAGCTTCTTACAGACTTTAATCTCTGCTATAAACCACATTTAAGGGTTTAATACGGATATATTGCTCAAGTATGGAACTATATAGGTCCGATTTTCCATTTTTTTAAGATTGCCGTCTTCTGGGTTGTGAAGCCAAGTACTTTGGTATAAGTTTACAGACGTTTCAGAGGCATCTACTGCCTCCATCATCAGGACAATGATGACGGTAGGGTGGGGTCTTGATTTGTAACGCAGAATTCTGCACACAGACTGCATTTATAGATTTCGTATGATTCTCAGAATAAACAGCGTTAACCAGCTGATGTTTTTAATGGTGAAGTGCGGTATTTTCTTCGCGGTACGGACTGAATCTTTAAATCCCAATTTCGATTAGCTTCGGTTTCAAATAAATTCAGTGGTTCACGGTAAAACCCTAAGTCCCCAACCCTCACATATGTGCACTTCATGTACAAAAGGTCGCGAGTGACCCCGGACTGTTTCCAGCTTTACGCTCCGTCTAGTTTTAAAATTCAGCTCACAGAACCGAACGCTGATATTAGAAACAGATGCCACTCGATGGTTCAAATGACGTAAAAATTAAACCAGGACCAAATATCTGCGGTCATTAAGTCTGTAAGAAATCCCCCGAGCTTTGCCGAACAGACCAAGACAACTGCGTGTTACAAGACCCTTTGAATGTACGATAAACACGTCAGTGGTAACCACAAGGTAAATATCGCGACTTTTAGCACACATTTTGTAATAAGCTATAATCCCTTCCCCCTTCTCACGTGTTTTTACTTACATTTTAGTGAATTATCTAGGGGTCTCGATTACCCGGAAACATATTTTCTAACCAACCGGGATTATTTGGAGTATAATGTAGTCCGAAACAAGGAGATGCTTTATTACCAGTGCTTTTGAAATACGACAATTGGAGGCTCGAAGAAACGGGGGACCGGATTGGGTGGGATAAGTCAGCTTCTCGTCTGTCCTGACGATGTTAATTAACGTAGCGAGCGAAAACATTTCAAAAAGACTGCCATTTTAAAATGTTTCAGAGGTGAAATTGCGGGGACGATATTTAAATTGCATTCACGAAGAAATTAAGAAGGCAAATTAAATTCTAGGAGTTCTAACTACCATGCGGTTTCAGTGAATCTAAAATCCTAAAAATTAAAACATAGAAAAGTTTTCTTCTCGTTCTATAAATAACCAGGTAACTTCATGGATCTGGAGAACTTAGTAGTCTCTTAGCGTAAGAGGACAAGTTGAGAGACCTAAAATTAGATGGAAGATCGACATTAAATTTAATAAAAACATGGTTCGAGGTTGTGGAGTGGATTCAGCTGGCTCGCAATATGGGGCAGTGGATTTTTCCCATAAAAGATGGGGGAATTCTTTGACTCAAGCTTCTCGAGAACGGACGCAACTGGCTAAAAATTTAAATTGTTTCAGAATTTTTCAAACAGGCAAGTCGCCTGCAGTTATGAAATGTAGGATTTCAATTTGTTAATTTTGTTACGCGGATTGATATGTTCGTAGCTTGTCTTGTCTATAAAAGAATCACTTGCTATTCCAAGAAACTACATTGAACTTACAAAAAAAAGTTCCTAGATTGGAACCAGAGACCTTTAGGAAACAGCGAAGCATATTACTGTGATTTATGTCAGTCTGTTGTGTCCGCCTATCTCCTTCCTACCAACACGTCAGAACTATAAATCTCCCAGCGGGCAGTCAACGGAGAGAATGGCTTGTTGACATTTCCACCCAAACAACATCTTCTTACCTTCGTTAAGTTTATTAAAAAGTTTTGCAGAAAGCTGACCCAACCTCCTGGAAATTATGATCACTTCTTATCCTATACACCCACCCAACTCACCAGTTGTGACCAAATTTGTACACTGTACGTATCCTTCAGTTTTATAGCTGTGGTAGTTAGAATATTCAAATCGAAGTTCTGTTTTAGTCTCGGTGTGTCCTTCTCTCTGCCCCACCTAAAGACTGCTTTGTGATCCGGCAGTATTTCAAGCTAATTAGAAGACAGGTCTATATATTTTCGTAGACAAAAAACACCAAAGTACTGTAAGAAAGGCAATCGTTCGACAGAAATCACGAATGACATGTTAATATAAATGTTTTTCCAGCGAGAAATCAGGTGTTTATTCTGAACGAATAAACTATAAACGCTATATGTTCACTGTTTACCGTCAGTTCACACGCTAAAAGACAATTTCGTTAATTAATACGTGCTTCAAAGTTGGATTTTAATACAGGATTAAATCTAATTGTAACGCTGTCTAAATTCAATTAAGAATTTAGTTTTTTTTAATGTTGCGGTTTAAAATTGTCCTATATTAATTAAAAATGTAAACAGCTGGACATTTTTTGTGTTCAGTATACCAACGTAAAACTTCATCAAAATCAGTTTAATCCATTCTCAAACATTTTCATGCGTACAGACAGACGGACTGAATTTAGTAACTCTGCAGGGTTTCGATCGCGTGACAATTGCATTGTGGGGCATCGAACTACTTCCTACTGAGTAAAAAGATAAATTCTTGTAAATGTTAATTGTAATAATATTTTAATATTTTATATATTTTAAATATTTTAAATATTTAAATGTTAATTGTAATATTTTATATATTTTAAATATTTTATATATTTTAAATATTTTATATATTTTTATATATTTTTATATATTTTAAATATATTTTATATATTTTAAATATTTATATTTTAAATATTTTATATATTTATATATTTTTTTAAATATTTAAATGTTAATTGTAATAATATTTTATATATTTTATATATGTTTATATATTTTAAATATATTTTAATATATTTTAAATATTTTATATGTTTTAAATATTTTATATATTTATATATTTTTAAATATTTAAATGTGAATTGTAATATTTTAATATTTAATAATAATGTTTTATTGTGATTAGACTGATAAAATTGAACAAGTATATATTCAACACAATATGACGCAACATTATCATCTCTTAAACACGAAAGCTCTCTCAGCTAAATAAATTACGTACGGTGGCCACCAATGGAAAATTATCATTATTACACTAATCAGACCTCAGTTCAGGGGCTGAACTTTATGACGAAAATTTTAACACCCAAACCTAGAAGCTATAAAACTTCCATTCATCGCGAGATTCTAGTCTTCATTTTCTGAACCGTAAAAGCGGGCATTTTAACCGTCTTCTGTCGATAAATAAGACATCCAACTGGGAACATATAATTACCCGATGCAACACCCATCACTCGGAGGCATATTTAAAATAGCTCACAAGAGTCTGTCAGCGCGGAGTAACCGAATAGACAGGACTCATAATACGCTGAAAAATAACCTTGGAAAAAACATCGTATCGGAGGGAATTTTCTGCGTAAAATGTTGACAGCCTGATCCAAACACTTATATCTAAACAGAACGTTTTAATCGTTAACGGAACGTTACATTGCAACGTACGAAAATTTGTAAAACAATGGAAGTTAATTAAAATTTCTAAATCGATATCGATACGAGACTTAATATCGATTGGCATCCCTAGTTAACAATTAGATTCGTAGTCACGTTGCCAAATTAATTATACACCAAAAATTCCTCACTCATGATGCGAATAAAATTTTGAAAAAGGCTGCCTGTAAGACAGCAAAATATTTTTTTGTGTGTGTGTTTTCGATCGTTGTATAATTCGACGATTCCTTAAAACATGCTTAGTAACAAAACAGAAAGATCGGACCGAACATAAAACTACATAAATAATAAATCATATATAATCTTTTCTATATTACGTAATTTTAAATTATTTTCGAATAATTTCAGCGTTAGATTTTTTCGCTTACTCATTAACATGATACTGTTGCAGAGACTAGGGGGTTAAAATTAGCAGATAAAATTTCATTTTATGAACAAGCAGAAGATATTTAACTTATGTTCAAAACGTAGCCATCAAATCAAATCTCCTTACTTCTACGCTCAACCGTTCTCTGCTTATAACGTGTTCTGTCAGACAACAGAAATTAACACATCGTTTAATAAATCGTTGGATAAGAATCCGGCCTTGAATTCTGCAGATGATGAAGGAATTGGACATTGTAGGTTTGTCAGACAAAGACAGTTACCTGAGTCACCTAAATCAAAAGTCTGTACGCCTTAACAAAATCTCCTTTCCGACCTTCAACTGTCTACAATTTTAAAATAAGTTACGGTTACAAACTCTGATGGCTTTGGTGATCACGAGATGTATTTCACGACAAAGATCCAAGTTCTTACGTATTCGTTAAGTTAAATATGGACCAATTTATCTGGACACTTGGTGAAACAGATGGCCGTGTAGTGTGGAATAAGTTCGCCGACGTTTCAGAGGTACTTGTTGCCTCAGGACGATGTGATGGAAAGTTTCGACAGAGCGAAATATCGGTCGCAGGACAGGCAACGAATTGGCATTCAAGTGTCGTGTACGTCTGTCTTGCAGGCAGGCCGCGTGTCTAACGCATGCGCGTTCTGAATGGCGTTGTCACGGCTGTTTCTGCAACTACTGATGGTCTCAAGGTCACAGTCTGAATTCCTCTCTGAGGCTTCGTACATCACAAGTGAAATTCTCTTTCCTTCTCCATTCTTCACTTGTTTATGTAACCGAGGCATGCAATTTATGTATGCGTATGATTCTCACACACGTGTTTGAAAACAAGGAAGATATTTTGACCTAGGACAGATGAAATAAGTGGGGAGCTTCGTGAATTGTACGGGTCGTCTTAGGGGGTACGTGAAATTTAAAAAAAATATATTATTTTATGATAAACACTGAATAATGAGTAATGTAATTTATTTAATTTATTTTAGATGTAGATTATATACTACGTATAACTTGAATTATACACCAACAACTTTGGGGGTACAAAGTTGAAGATAAATTATATCTGGGGGTACGCGAACAGAAAAGGCTGAATACCACTGCTCTGGAAAACGTGACTGTACTCTGACATTCTCTTTCATTCGTCAGTGTGGCGCTAAATGGCGATGTAAGCTTTATGCATTAAGAAGTAGGACGTGTGACGATTTTGTTTCCGAAAGCCCTCGTGTAGCGCATGAGCAGTTCCTACGGAGGGACGTGTTGTGGCTTGTCTGTCTGTGGTAGCGTCTCGTGTGTTCGTAAAGCAACTGAACGCATTTCACGTTTACGCGAGCATGTGTTTCGTCCTGGTGAATAAAAAATGAGAGCTAGATCGAAAGACCAACGCATTAACATAAAGTTTTATGCAAATCCGGCAGATCTACGAGTGACAATCTACAGATGTTGACAAAAAGAAATGATTGTCAATAGGAAATATTGACATGGCTTCGTAAGGCTTTTCGTCGGAGTATATCTGACCTTTGGCCAGATGCCCCTGGTCATGTCGCCCTCGCTGTCCGGGAGTTTTTTTTTGGCCAAGAACATAGACAAAATAACTGGACTATTCATCAGATTTTCCCCGTGTGACTTTCGGCTACTCGCAGATGTTAAGACAGCTTCGAAGGCCCACAGATTTTCAGACACTGCTGACATGCGGAGACCATCCAGAAGAGAAATTCTAGAAATGTTTTGGGCAGTGGAAAACATCGACCGACTTAGTGTATTAATACGCAACGAGGCTACTTAAAATAAGACAGCGACCATTAGTGTTTACGTAATTAAATACAGCTTTTACGGGGGTATTCCGCGGGAACATAATTGTCATACTTAGCGGCGAAACAAACGCCTTGCCCGTTAAAAAGCCTACCTCTTATGACGTCATAGCAAGCACAAAGCACACAGGTTGGAAGGACGTAGGTGTGGGAGACAAAGCTTCTTCATTAATCTCAGTTTTCTGGAATAAATAAAAATAAGCTCGTTGTACCGATGTTGTAAAGTCAGAACGTAGAATTACAGTTCTGAAACGTGGATATCTGAAGTCTGCTGATGGTTTAAACGAAGTACAAAACTCTATAAACTAGAAATTGTAGCAGAAGGCAGGCCGTGAAACAAAGGAAAAACATTTCTCCCCTGATGATTACCATGTATTACTGTAGCGTCGGACTGAAGTTCTTTTTATGGGAATTTCACGCGAATTTTTCGTTTTAGTTAGGCGACATCGACTTCCCACTCGTGCGTCCGTCCGTCTGTCTCTGAGAGACAAACGCAGACTTGTACACCCTGCCGTAATACCGTGCCAAATTTGTGCAACTTCTAAAACCGGTTCAGGTCATGTACCGGTGGCGAGAGCAAAACTGGTGTATGAGACTCTCAAAGAAAATCACAAGCTCCACGCCATGAGAGCGTATAGGGGGCGTGGAGGTTAAGCTGTTGACCTCAGTATACAATGAAGATGGGTTGATTCTCCGGTTGATTTAACTCAACTCGTATTCGGGAGATCCCGGGTTCAAAATCTTGGCCCGGAGACAGGCTATCCTGATTGTGGGTTTTCGTGGTTTTTCTCAGTAATTCCGGGATGGTATATATATAAAAAACTGCATCTATTTCAATTCACTATAATCCTCTCATTCGAAAATCTGAGCTACTGAAAGAGCTTCGTTAGTTAAAATGAGTGAACGTATAGCCTCCGTCTACAGGGTAGACTACTTCGAAACGTTGGCAGCACTGCGCAAGAATACCGCACTTCGACTCAAATCCAAATATCCAGGGAATTGGATGGGAATCGAAACCCGTTTGTCCAGCTCGTATTTGAAGCATTACAGTGTTTGTTTGTTTGCCTAACACTTCAAAGCCCAGTGTCCCACCTGCTTCAACAGTCAGTAACCCTTCCTTCTGTGGTTTTTTGGGGTTTCGTATGATTCTCACTGTAAACAGCGATGATTTCCTTATACAGCATTAAACAAACACTTGCTCATGCGCAAGAGACGCGTATTCCCATTGTGAGCACGTGACGCAAAACTATCGTCTCATACCCTTCATCTGTTTCTTACTTTGACTTTACGTGGAGTCGGCGCAGTAGTTTTTCGCCGGTGGAGAAGCTAGCGGAGCTGGCGGACGGGCCTACTCTGTGTACCTGAGGTGGCACGGTCAGCGTATTTCTTTTGTTTGGGCGTTCAGTCCGAGACTCGCTCCTAGCCTTCCCCTTGAAAATTCCACCGGCCAAAAACCACTGCGCCGACTATACTACGTGATTTCTTTTGTGTGCTGTGAACTATAAATTCTTGTCCTTATGTTTAAGCGGCCTGAGTTTACAAATCCGGATATCAAAGACGAACGTTGAACAGCGCGGATTTTTAACGAGTAGCCTGCAGTGGTTTATTTAATCAAACATATAAATACCCTTTAATTTCAAGCCAAACATGTGCAAATTCACGTAAATCCAATGTTTCATTCGTAAATCAATATACATTTTTAGGTGTTATTTACGCTGTATTCTGGATAAATAACAACTTATGAGCCTGTTACGTCTGTCGCGCCTTTCAGCCGAGATCGTATTGAAAGTTTACGCTGAAACAAGTGTATGTGGGAGGATAATATTAAAACGAATCTTAAGAAAACAGGAAGTGAGAGAGGTGATTGGTGAGACAATGCAGGTGTTCCGTCTGTGAGTAGACCAGTAGGCAGTACTCTATAATAATGAACACGCCTACAACAGTGGCCATCTAAACGTAACCAATTCTTTTTGCGTACGTATAATCAAAGTAATTTATCTTTTACAACGTTTTCAGGGTCAGGGCAGATTCTTGTATCCGTCCACAGTAAAAATGCAGTCTTTAAACTTGGCGAAGAATAAGATAAATTACTATAAAATATGTCACGAGAGGTGGAGGGTAGAAAATATGATATTCGAGATAGACTTTAAGTCACTGACAGACAAGTTTTTCATTAGTCGCCCCACCCAACACAAAAGCTTTCGAACGTCGAGGCAGAATGTCTTATTTGGGACGTTCCGGGTTCGAATCTCGGCCCGGTGACAGTCCACCCTGACAGATTTTTTTCCCGTGATTTTCCTCAGTTCCTCCAGGCAAGCGCAACGATAATACATTAAATTAGGTCACGACCACTTCCTTCAACATCTGAAAATTATTTATTAATAACCCTATCATCAAACGCTATACAGTATGAGCTGCTCTCAGCGTCGTTTAATAAACAACAGATAGATAGTTATGGACAGTGCAGTGAAGATAAAATTTAAATTCTTCATTCCCGGAAATTATCCCATTTTTAATTTTCCTTATTCTTACACACAAAATAATATTACAACACATTCACGTTTTATTAATTCTGTAAGAACACGAATTTAGTGAAAACATCTTAAAGGAAATGATCGCTTGGGAGAGGCATGGAGGGGAGGATAACATTAAGATACATCTTAGATAAATATTATGTGAGGATGTGGACAGAATACACGTGACTCAGGAAAGGATCCAATTATAGGCTTTTGTGAACGCGATAATGAACCTTCCAGAGGCGAGATATGTCTTAAATATCTTAGCGACTATCAGCTTATGAACCGAGACAGTGCACCATGGAATCTTTTTGTTCACTGAACCAATATTAAGATGTTAATGGTGAGGCTGCAGCTCACATCTTGTAATTTCTAAAGAGTTTTTTTTTAAAAATCGATTATCCTTTTTTATTCCATAGTCACGAATGGTTTATAAACTGAGTGGCACTTTGTTGGACAAGCTAATTGGCGATCAACACTGACATTTATTACGAACAAAAACATACGCACTTAACTTAAAATGGGATCTGTTAGCGTAATTTAAAACACGCTTCTTTTCTAACGAGAGTCTGGTGTTAGTCTTCTGGGTGCTAAGGTTTTATAGCCCTGAAGATGGAGGCGTTATTTACCTCCGAAACGTTGGTACCTACCTATAGGTCCACGCGGCGTTACAACCCAGAATACAAATAAACTGATCTAATTAGATTATTACTGTTTTTTTTTAAAAATTTCTTCACGGTTGTCAGCATATTGTTATATATTAACACCTTATTTTCAGTATATATTTATTTATTATTTCAGTCTATACACAAACTTAATTTTTATAATGTTGTTGTTAAAATTAACATTAAAATTTAGCGCTTTTCATCGTTATTACGATGTTACAATTTCAGCGCTTATTATTTTACGACATGTTTCGATGCTATTGCATCATCCTCAGGTTTTTATTGTTATTTTCATCTTTAAAACTAATATATATTTATTAATGCAACCATTTATTGTTTTTTATTGTATTATTTGTTCTATATGCGACTTTTATATTATTATTTTTGAATATTTTTTATATATATTTAGTGAAGGTGGCCCATTTGTTTTGGATATTTTCGTTTTCAATGTTATTTTCGTTTCCATTTTTTATCTTGTTTTGGGGTTTTAGTTCATAATTATTATATCCGTTTTCTATTAGAATTTGTTTTATTATATTACATTCGATTTGTTTGTTTTTTGTGGTTATGGGGTATGTATTTTTTCTGTTTATTAAATAATTGATGGCCATTATTTTATGTTCGTTGGGGTGGCATGAAGATGCATGAATTATTGTACTTGTGTTAGTGGGTTTCCTGTATATTTTGAATTCAAAATTGTTAATGTTTCTTGTTATGGTTAAATATAAATAATTTAGTTTGTTGTTTTGTTCTGTTTCTAAAGTAAATTGTATAAAAAAATAAAAAATAAATATATACTGAATTTTATCACAAACATGACACATCTAAACTACAAATTCAAAAAAAAACCCTTATTTTCAATTGCGAATGCGTGAAACTACGTTACGTTTCAAACGTGCTTAAGATGAGAAATTTAAACTGCGTGCGGGCATATTTACTGAAGAAAGTTCACTTGTCTTTCCTCGTTAGGCGTCCTTGACGCTCTAGCGTGAGCGAAGAACATGTTTGTCCGTCTGGAGACTACGCGAACTGCGTGACCCCGAAGTCACTGTCTCGCTGGCGATAATTATCTGTGATCCGAGGTTATCACAGCTCAAAAATGTGGACTGTTTTCTTCTGAGTTATGTCAGCGTATAGCCTAGTACGCGATTACCAACGTTTCGGTGGAATATTTTACTTCCATCTTCAGGGCGGAAGTTGGACGACAGCTATGTTTCCATGTCAAAACTTTGAGCAGTAGTCTTGCTATTTGTAATGCCAGTATAAGTGGCTTCGTGCCCAGTTACGGTAAGATTTCTCTACGTATAGTCTGGTTTTTATCTCATCATGCATTTCCCTTATACAAAACAATTTGAAAGATGCAATGCAATATTTAATTTGGACTCTGACCTGTGCGAAAGCTTCTATTCAAAACGTTAAGTTGATTAAACAAATCGCATCATATATAATATGCAATAATTATTACTTCAGAAAAATATACCCTTTCAGTATAGATAAATCAAAGATGTAAATACTTGATTATATACGATGAACCCCCATATTTAACCATATTTGAAACCGGTGTTGTACTGTATATGAGATTCAAACATTGTACATCCCCACGCCCAATGTTAAATTACTGACTCTGGGTCCCTCTGGAGGTTGTCGATTCAAAGTGATATTGCGTCTTATCTCCGACACTGCAAAGCCATAAATTTCTTATGCTAATTTGACTGCGTGGTAAACAAACCGTGAACATGGGGCCGTATTCTTTACTGTCGAAATTTAAATATGCAGTACAGAAATGTCGACACTTGAATATAAATAAATACCTAGCGAATATTTCATTGTCTACAACATTAATATACTCAACTCATCTTTAAAAAAACAGAGGGTAATATACAGAATATCCAAGAAAGATGTACACGTAATATTAACCCTGTGAAAACATCGAAAAGGGAAACTTTGTGTGTGTCTTATATAACTGAACAAGATCAGGAGGATTTTTGAAAAAAAATGGTTTAAATTTCATTTGAAAATATAAAATAAAATGTAATTGTCATCTTTGGTGAAATGTTTAATTATGAACTACAGAAAACTTTAATTTACTGATGCCAGTAAATTGGCATCTCCGTTCTGGTATACGCAAAGTCTTTGGTGTAATTCGACGAGATATTTCATCTATGCTTTTAACCCTTAGATGCACCATTCTTAAAAATATAATATATATTTTTAGTAGCATATACACACAGAAGAAGGCAATGGCAAACCACTTCTGGATCATCTGCCAAGAACGTATATGAACAGGTCCCAGTCCGAGAAAAGGATGGAAGGATCCTGTTCATATGGACCTGTCGTCAGACAGAACACTAAATAATAATAAGATGAGGTGGTCTAGCGGTTAGAACGCTGGCCTTGTAATCCTGGGGTCTCGGGTTCGATTCCCGGCGGTGCCCAAATTTATAACTTGTGTTGGGCAAGGCCGTGGTCTAGGTAACACGGAGTTTTCCTCCGTGGCATCCCAACAATTACTCCATTCACACACAGAAGAAGGCAATGGCAAACCACTTCTGGATCACCTGCCAAGAACGTATATGAACAGGTCCCAGTCCGAGAAAAGGATCGAAGGATCCTGTTCATATGGACCTTTCGTCTGACAGAACACTAAATAATAATAATAATAATTTAATAGGAAATAAAAGACAATTTTTGGGGGGCTTCTACGTGGTTTTAAAAACATTTTCTACCTTGCCAGAGAAGAAAACATGGCGTGTGAGTTTTGTTCCGAGACGTTTTTAAACTGTTAGCAGCATAAGACCTGTAAAGTGTCCTCTCATACAAGTTCTAGTCGTTCTACATCTGTATACGTAACTTTATGAAGCAAGCTCATATTAAAAATCTAATTTCTACCTCAAAAAACGTGTCTCCTTTACAGAGATAAGATTGTTAATGGTGTTTACTAAAACATAACTGTTTATTCAGCGGATGATAAGAAACCCACAAATAGGCCTAGATTGGAGAACATCTCAGCCTGATACGAACTACTTCATTGCTATTTGTTTAAATCTTGTCAGTCTAATAACAATAAAATTCCTATCAAATATTAAAATATTACCATAATTAAAATTTAAATATTTAAAATATATTAAAATGATGTTCTCTATCGAAATGTTCAATTTACATTAGAACATAACTTTTTTACACGACATGTTTCAGTTCTAAAAGAACCATCTTCAGGTGTATAAAATTATATAAACTTAAATATAATTTAAATGTTAATTATAGTAATATTTTAATATTTAATAGGAATTTTATTGTGATTAGACTGACAAGATTTAAACAAATATATATTTATCACAATATGACGCAACTTTATCATCTTAATTCATTGCTTATAATTGTCAATAACCAACTGTAATGGAGATCTTGGAACGGTATTAACTGTAAAATATAACACAACATTGCGTCTATATAAAATCTAGCCCCTCCCAATTTTTTTTTAGAAATTCTATATGACGTATTGTTTGTAAGACAACTATTACAAACATGGCGACGGCGCGAAATCATTACGTCACGCCCGATACAAATGGTAGCCAGCACGGACGAAACCAATGTTCAAGATGTTCTCGAAAATAAAATATTACTTCCACAGCTCGCAATGCGTCGTCAAACACGCTAGGACACGCTCTAAATTGTAATTCGCTGCATAATTATAAATAATGATGGTCTAATGTAAATCGAATATTTCGATAAAGAACATCATTTAATATTTTAAATATTTTAAATGTTAATTATTGTAATATTTTAATATTTAATAAGAATTTATTGTGATTAGACGGACAAGATTTAAACAATATTATATTTAGTTTATTACTTAAATAAATATTTCGTGACAATAATTGTTGAATCAAATTCTATGCTTCGCGGCCTTAATTTATAAGGTTAACCGAACACCATGTCATTAAGGGTCTGATAGATTTTCATAAATTAATGTAAAGAGTGACTGATAACATTTCCTGCTGAGAGATTGCAAGGTCACTGATCCGCACCCTTGCCTTTCGCGGTACTACTCAGGGTTGTAGGTGCCATGGCAACTCACCTTCCGGTTTAAATGTTCTTAAGTAAGGTCAGCTTCCTTTTATGCACAGAACAATGAAGTGGAGGCCACAGGAGGTTCTTGTCGGTCTTGAGTCTGAGGTCACGAGTTCGAATGCTGGGATATTTCATGGACAAATATATTCTATGTAAGACTTGAGGTTCTCACAGCGGTGAGTATGAAGATTTCTGTCTTCTGTGTTGTTGCGCTGTGTAGTCTGGTCGATATTAACCAACGTTTCAGAGGTCATACTGCCTCCATCATCAGGGCGATGAGTATGAAGATTTCTGTCTTCTGGGTTGTTACACTGTGTAGTCTGGTAGATGTTTACCAACGTTTCAGAGGTCATACTGCCTCCATCATCAGGGTGATGAAGATTTCTGTCTTCTGGGTTGTTGCGCTGTGTAGTCTGGTAGATGTTTACCAACGTTTCAGAGGTCATACTGCCTCCATCATCAGGGTGATGAAGATTTCTGTCTTCTGGGTTGTTGCGCTGTGTAGTCTGGTCGATGTTAACCAACGTTTCAAAGGTCATACTGCCTCCGTCATCAGGGTGACTACTCAGCGCAACAACCCAGAAGACGGAAATCTTCATCTTCTAAATTCTTATTAACCAAAATCTCTATTTCGCTAGGGACTATGTACGAATTTAAACCATACTCAACCATATTTTCCTTAGATTTATTTTAATATCATCCTCCCAACAACGGCTACGTCTTTCGAGTGGTCCTTTCCCTCCAGGATTTACATACAGAAATTTGTACAAATATCTCATCTCTCCCACGCGAGCTACATGACCCGCCCACTTCATTATCTTTGATTTAATGATCCTAACGATGTTTGGTGAAGGGCACAGCCCACCTGTCACTTCGTCCCAAATATTATCTCAGCGTCCTGTCCTCAAATATCTTCAATTTGCGTTTTTTACTTAATGTAAGAGACCAATTTCTTTTCACCCATACAAAATAACGGGTAGAATTATCAGTTTTAATGTATGAAATAGTAGACGGGATGAAATTTTCTGGCTTACAAATTCTTGTGATGAGATATGAAGACGTATTTTGATTTTACATCACATCCTGGACCAATTTCGCTTCTAAGAGAGTCACTGTTTTTTTTTTTTTACTTAAAATCGGCGTTCATATTTGCGCCCAGCAAATTAGCTTCTTCAGCACGAACCGCGGGTTCAGATGTCCCTTTCAATTCCAATTCCAATTCCCCCCTCTTGGGCCTAATTAATATAGCAATGGCGTCCTGAACAGAAAATGCACAAATTTATAGTTTCGCGGGATTTCAAATTGAGTTGCCTTTCTTGAAACTTGTAAATAACTGATGCATATTCCCACGTTGTTTCCAATTTATCTACAAGTACTTTACGGATGAAGAACATCTCATCAGTAAATGAATATTTACGACTCAAAATTCCACTTCGATGATCCCTAAAAAATTTCATTTACGTATGGAATTTGGCTTGAGAGAACAATTTTCGTAAAATAATTTTGTTTGTCGTTAATAATAGATATATTCTCCGGTAATTGACAGTTGTTTCATATTGCAAATAGAATTAATAATAATAATAATAAAGGAAACATTGTCCTTGGTACTTGTAGAACACTACGCCATGAAGACGTAGAGGGCATGGAGGTATAGCTCCACTGTTTCATGCCCTCGATTCTAGATAGAGGTGAGTCGCCAGCTTCACGCCAAGGTCGCTTTACCCCCAGGGAAAGGACCCCTGTACCCACTGGCTAGAAAACTGGGCCCGAATATCACTTTGGACCCACTAGCGAGAACAGTAATAATGTTTCTTTATTTATGACAAATTTAAATTGTAAATTTCATAATGGGATTAGAAAGGCGTGTCCAGTGTGTGTTTGTTCGGGATGTTAAAATAAGCGACATAGGGTGTTTAAGAAGCGACACGCCTTATGCAGAATACCAGTCGCCTTTAGGAAACAACTTTTCGAAGCCAGGGGCACTTCTCTGACTTCGAGGTCGCTCACAATTGCGCTCGTGACCTGTAAATGGAGAATGAACGCGTCACAAATCTAAACTTCTGTATCAGCTGATCTTTATTTTGTAAGTCAAGTTGAAGGCTGTCCGAACCATCGAAATAACGCACCGACAATAGAAAGACGTCAGAATTTGGTTTGTTGTTGCTGTCTTGTCTCATCAGATAAATATTTAAATTTTGTATACCGACATCATATTCAAAATTTTGAGTTTCTACTTGTGCAATCTCCATACAGAAACCTTTGCGAAAAAAAATTCCCTATTGCAGCCTCGATAAGAGCATTTCTAGGCCAGTCCCAACATACGAATGCCGGAAAGGAAAAAGTTCAATACCGGAACCTTTCAATTCCTTGTCGACCTGCCAATGTCATTCCATGTTCTAACAATCCAGTGCAGGACTGGACGGATAGCATTCCTGATACGTATTCGGGAGGTCCTGGAGGGTATCCCGATTGTTTCGTGGTTTTCCTCAGTCCTTAGGCTGCAACCGCTTCCTTCCACATTCATTGCAAGCCATCGTTCATTGGTCATTCCATACAATGATCGTCGTCGAGTAAGATTTGTGGTTCTCCAAACGGCGAAAGTCTTGTGGGATGCTGCAACGTGGTCTCATGGATACTGACCGAAGTTTCTGACTTGCTTTCTGCCTCCATCATCAGGGATGTGATGATGGACGCAGATCAACTACGAGACTAAACAGCGAAACATCTCAGGTGACAGTCATCTTCAGTATCTATGGAATTTATTTATTTATTAAGTGTTCTGTCTGACGACAGGTCCATATGAACAGGATCCTTCCATCCTTTTCTCGGACTGGGACCTGTTCATATACGTTCTTGGCAGATGATCCAGAAGTGGTTTGCCATTGCCTTCTTCTGTGTGTGAATGGAGTAATTGTTGGGATGCCACGGAGGAAAACTCCGTGTTGCCTAGACCACGGCCTTGCCCAACACAAGTTATAAATTCGGGCATCGCCGGGAATCGAACCCGAGAACCCAGGATTACAAGGCCAGCGTTCTAATCGCTAGACCACCTCATCTTATTATTATTTAGTGTTCTGTCTGACGACAGGTCCATATGAACAGGATCCTTCCATCCTTTTCTCGGACTGGGACCTGTTCATATACGTTCTTGGCAGATGATCCAGAAGTGGTTTGCCATTGCCTTCTTCTGTGTGTGAATGGAGTAATTGTTGGGATGCCACGGAGGAAAACTCCGTGTTGCCTAGACCACGGCCTTGCCCAACACAAGTTACAAATTCGGGCACCGACGGGAATCGAACCCGAGACCCCAGGATTACAAGGCACCTACTGCATATTGTTCGAAACGCGATAGACGAAGAGCCAGCGTCTACTGGCCGATAAACGTGAATCTTTGTAGCAAGGACTGGTTGTTCATGTGGGTGGACCTCCATAGTTCCAGGAATACGAAGCCCTTCCGAACATATGATTGTATTCGTAAATACAGACAGGAGTTTGTTTGTCTTCATTTCCTGATAGCCAAGAATTTTCGTGTGGACAAAACGCCGCCAACTTCATGTTGATTCTGTGGGGGGGAAAGTTCTTGTCTTTCTAATTAGAAGTATCATCGTAACAGACAAAATATTATTCAAAACGATACAAGTAGAAGCTGGAGGTGGCGATGTTGACTGAAGGAAACCTTAGAACGATAAATTACTTCTTTGTACACATAACAAAATAAGCTTTTTTTTCTGGAGTGGAATTTGTGGTGGACAAAGGACAGGAGGAAGACTGGTCTTAGAGTTCTCTCGTACACTTAGCGGCATTTTCTCCGGTGGTCAGTTCGCGCTTATCAGCACAGACGTGTCCTTTTCGTGTTTTTGAAACTGGAAATATATTTACGAGAGTCTAATTTTGAACTCTTTGAGGACATTTCGAAGAGAGTAAAGGCGATTTGGTAGGAATCTCGTCACACTGTTTTCGGTGACGTATTCGTGTGACGTCAGAAGGAGAGTTATCGGGGGAAACAAACGAATTTGTTCAGGATCAGAGACAATTTTTCACGACCCACCCGTCAGCTTAATTATTATACCTTTTATAAAAGACAGAAATTCAGTTGTACAGTGCGTCGTAATGTTCTACAATCATCACGAGGTTTCAATCTGCATTAGCAAACACACGATTATCATTCTTGGTACTAACATCACTCAATCAGGCAGAAGGACCTAGACACGTATTGTTGATCTACATTTTTATAAGCTGCTTTGTTACACTTCACGAAAAAAATGCATTTTAAGCATTAATCTAGGTTTCTGCCGTCATTTTTTACGGTTAATTTTCTAGGTGTTGTAGAATAATCCACTATAAAAATTCGTGATTTGTAGTCTATCAAAAATGACGTCAAAAAACAATGTTACGTTATTTGTTTACTCGGCAAAGCGTTTTAACCCCCCATTCGGGGGGTTGGTTTAGTTTCTTACTCAAGATTTTAAAACGCAATCAACCCCCCCCCCGGAAGGGGGGTTGTTCAAGTGTTTTAACCCCCCATTCGGGGGGTTGGTTTAGTTTCTTACTCAAGATTTTAAAACGCAATCAACCCCCTCGGGAAGGGGGGTTGGTCAAGTGTTTTAACTCCCCATTGGGGGGGTTGGTTGCGTTTTAAAAATTTGACCAAACCCCCCGAGGAGCTGCGAAAAGAGCGCTCTGCTCTAGTTATTTAAAAATTCGACTAGAAAGTACTTTCGACGTTTCTACTCAAAATAAAAAAATTAATAAAGCTATTTATAAACTCTACATCGTTCGGTTAGCAAATAAAGAGCAGTTTTACTCTTTTGAAAGAAGAATTATGTGCATCACTGCTTTTCATGCCGAATGCTAATAGACTTTTATTGCCTACACTGCGTGCCTCTAACTCCACCGGACGAACTAGCATCATGAACTTCCCTAGCAAATTCTGTATTTGACAGGACAGGTTTTTTTTTTACATTTCTAAAAGCGGACAACTCCTTAAGCACACAGGTTAACCGTGAATGGGAACTGTGTGGCTGTATTCCACGTGTTTCAGTCAGTCAGTCGCCACAGAAACATATTCCGCGGCTTCAAAGTCGGATTCAAGCCGAATGTTTGCTGATAGCATAACGGATCATTGAACCGATTTATAAATTTCGGTTCTGAAAGTTAAATGATGTGTGGAACCTTCCAAATGAGCGTCACATTAACCAAATTAGAATAAACCAACTACAAAAAGCAAGACGTTTCTTGGAAGAAAAAAAACACATTTGGCTTTTGATGAAACCCCAAAGTTTATTATTCACGTTAACAAGAGCATGTCAGTCCAGTTCATTCCCTCATATCCTATTCCGTTTAGATCAGTTTTAATATTATCCTCCCATCTACGTCTAGGTCTCCCCAGAGGTCTCTTCCCCTCAGGCTTCCCAAATAGTGGACCCAACCAACCAGATGGCTTACGGAACCCGAAGGCTCATCACCGAACTAACCAAAGCCCTCCACCGGACCAACAAAATCCAATCTCCTTCAACTCCTATCTCCCATAGATCCCTCCTGAGATTATCCTCCCATCTAGGTCTAGGTCTCCCCAGCAGTCTCTTCCCCTCAGGCTTCCCAACCAAAACACGGTGCACACCTCTTGTCCCATCCATGCGCGCTACATGCCCAGCCCATCTCATTCTTCCCGACTCCAGTGCCATTGCCAGCATCCACAGAGATCGTTTTTGGAAACTCTGAACTGATCTTGTAAGTGAGACTCGTTGACTATTGAGTGGACGGACGTGTGTTGTAGCTTCGGGCGCAGAAGAGAGACAGGGCGAGGGGATTGACAAGAAATGAACAGGGTTCCTCTTCCGCTGCCATCGCGGGAAGAGAAGTGAATGACAGCTCCTTACAGGTCACGACAGGTGGGCAATGCATTTCTTATCACTTCACCGGCTATTAAACATTTGCTTTGAAAGAAAACCTCACGCACGCTCGTCGACTGAAATACCAACTCTCTTATTAATATCCATCGAACTTTACAGACTTAAGTTCCAGAACCAGCAATTTTACACTCAAAATATTAATGTAACTGGTCCATTAACAGTGTCTTGAGGCAGAATCTGTTAACTTGACGGAAAATTTCAGGTTTAATTTTCATTATGCATGTCTACACTTTACTTTGGTGTCAAAATTTACATTCACATTAAACATATTATATTGATCACAAGCGAAGATATAATTATTCAAAATTTGAAGTAAATTTATATTTGCCAGACACGTTATGCGCGAACTATGAAATTAATATCTAAGAAGACATTCGATTTGAACATAATTATATTAATGCTCTGAGCAGTTTTGCTGTTTATTATTATTATTATTATTAGTGTTCTGTCTGAGGACAGGTCCATATGAACAGGATCCTTCCATCCTTTTCTCGGACTGGGACCTGTTCATATACGTTCTTGGCAGATGATCCAGAAGTGGTTTGCCATTGCCTTCTTCTGTGTGTGAATGGAGTAATTGTTGGGATGCCACGGAGGAAAACTCCGTGTTGCCTAGACCACGGCCTTGCCCAACACAAGTTATAAATTCGGGCACCGCCGGGAATCGAACCCGAGACCCCAGGATTACAAGGCCAGCGTTCTGACCGCTAGACCGCTGGTCTTGTAATTAGTTAAAAATATTTCGGAGGAACATACTGTCTCGATGTTCAAGGATGACTGAAAAAACGTAATCCGTATGCCTTATTTCGACTTTTGAAGGCTCGAACCCCAAGTAATTTTCATTTTAACAAAAGACTTTGGTCTTATAATGTGGTCTTAATGTCTTGCTTAAGTAATTTTAATCAAGACAAATACGTACTGTGGTTGTACCTACTGATAAACTAACCGATAAATTCGGTAAAGTATTTATTTCAAGCAGTGTTTGTCTTGTAGCTTCATCTCCAAAGATAATTCTCTACTCTGCGTCGTCCAGCTGGGCAGGTTGCGTTCAAACCCGCAGGCGTCATCGCCGAAAACCTCACAGATGCGGAAACATCGCTTTTAAGGTTAGTAAAAATGAAAGTTTCGCCTTAAGTCAGTTACAGTGTCGCACTGACGCTGAGTAAAATCACTTTCCCGTCGCCTTGAAACAGGTCAGATAGAATTTACAGGTTCAAACCTCACTTCTTAATTTTTGGTCGAGATTTCAGGATTTCGCGGTAATAAAAATTTGTGGATTTTTGTCGTGAGTGTCGTAACGCGGTTTTTCGAAAATACTCTCAGAAATAAAATCCCAAAAATCACCCCCATGTGTCTGCTCCTTCTTCAGTCGACATAGGGTTTCGGTCAGAAAACCTGAAGGAAAAGTTTACATAGAAGACCAAAGCGTAGATGGCAGATAATATTAAAAAGGATCATAAATAGTATAAAAAGAACGTGGATTGCATTCATCTGGCTCATGTAGACACAATAAGGGATATTGCGGTTCCATAAATGGCGTTAAAATTTTGACTAGCTGAGCAACTATTAGCGTTTCAAAAAGGATTCCTGGCGGTACCGTACAAATGTAGGCTGGCGTTTCGAACGTCCTTACTGCATTCGTCTTCAAGGCGTACTGATTCCCCAATTTTTTAATATTTTTGGCTATCGGTCGACGAATCGGACACAAAATTTCCCACAAACCAGTTCGACCTACGTTGTAAATATCAGCAGTGGTCTTTCGATAGTCGCGTCAACTTGAAGATGGATACAGTATCTCCGAAACGTCGGGCAATGCAGGGTACATTTACACTGTCACCAGTCAGAAACAGAATCAACGTTAACAGTGAACCTCTGTGAAATTCTAAAATCTTCGGTTAATTTATACAATAAAATATATGTATATATTATTTAAATCTTGTCCGTCTAATCACAATAAAGTCTTATTAAATATTAAAATATTACAATAATTAACATTTAAAATATTAAATGATGTTCTTTTATCGAAATATTCGATTTACATTAGACCATCATTTTTTATGTTTCAGTTCCTAAAAACACTATCTTCAGGTGTATATAATTATATAAAGATTCAAATCAATAATAACTTAAATACAATTTCTTAAATATATTATTTTAGCGTACAATTTTTATCAGATGTTTATCAGATATCAAACGATGTTCTTATGATCAAAATCCAGCTCCGATGTCATGAGGTTTGAAGTTAAAGGCTGGAGTATGAGTATAAAGGACGATTTTTGGAGGGCGAAGACATAAGTGGGAGACTTCGAAACAGTAGATTATCTTCTAATTCGTTAGAGATGCAAATCAACTAAGTCTATGGACCGGAGTGTTTGAGAAGCTAACAGTACTCTCAGCTAGTCGAGAAATCTCTTGCCTTTTTTTTAGGATCCTAAGGCCCGTTTCACACATACACGGCGACCGTCCAAACGGCTCCGTTTACACGGTTAAAGGTCGAAGATTATACGAGAGCTTTCACACGCACCGGTGCCGTCTATACGGTAACGGTCTACCGTGAAGTCGCCGTGTCTTCCCACTACAAAACCCGGCGCCGTGACCGTCCTAACGGCGCACCACTTGGTAGTCTAGTGCCGTGTGTAATGCCCGGTTCCGTGACTTAAGTACCAACCTTGTGAAGTAATAATCAGTGAATGTGAATTTATTAAACTTTCTACAATGAAATGAATTATGAATTGTTCTACAATTAAATATAGGTATAGTAATAAAAATATGATTAACGTTCATGAAATTAAATATTTGAAAGCTGCCATTTCAGAGAGCCAACAGGTGTTAAGAAGTAGCCAGCTAAAAGATTTCTTACACTCTTTGCCGATATTCCTCCGCGCACTACTTCTTCACCACGTATTTTATCAAGTCCTGTGATTGTCAATGTATCCTCTGCCTCGTAGCGGTCTCTCTCCCGAACAAAGTTGTATAAAACAACACAAGCCTTGACAATGTCTACAGCAAAATCAGATCCTCCATTTATTACTTAATATTCCAAACGAGCGTTCTATGTACCTTCGGGCTCTAGAGAGACGATAACTGAGAACTTTTTGTTTTACTGTCAAGTTATGTTGGCAACAAACAACAGAATAACCGGCTCCGTGTATGATCGGTTGTGTGTGTGAAGTTTTCACCATTCCGTGTAAACGGTGCCGTTTGGACGGTCGCCGTATATTTGTGTGTGAAGTTTTCACCGTTCCGTGTAAACGGTGCCGTTTGGACGGTCAACGTATATTTGTGTGTGAAGTTTTCACCGTTCCGTGTAAACGGTGCCGTTTGGACGGTCAACGTATATGTGTGAAACGAGCCTAAAGTCTTTTACGTGTTCGCATGGGGTCGACACCGCCCATCCCATCCCATCCTCATTGATTTGGTCACCCCAATATTCGGTGAAGTTTAAGGGATGCAAATTTTTCTCACTGACTGGATGAATTCTTTGTGTCGGGCAGGAGAAGCGACCTTGCGATCCCAAGAGGAGACGCTGTCAGAAACGAAGAAGGCAGAAACGGGGGAGAAACAGGTCTTTCCGGGTGGTCCGAATGTCAGAAGTCGGAGGAGGTCACGGCAGACGCCGGCAGCCATTGTCACCAGCGAATCACCACAGATACGAGCTTGAACGATCAGGGCGGAGATCTGATGATTTCCGACCTAGAGGACTGTACAGCAACATTTGGTTCGGGAGGTGGGGCAGGTGGTCTGCATGCTCAATCTCGTGCACTACCCAGAGATACAGGTTCGTGTGTTACTTAAAGCGAGACGATCGGCGCATTTGCTGAATCGGGAGTTCCAGACACTGGAACAAAAGTGGTCCTACCTCCTAGGAGCTGAGGGCTTCTGGCCAAGAAATCTGCCGCATTTTATGGAACCCGAAAGTCCATTATCTTCTTCGCAGAATAACATCTCCGGTCGCTATCTTGACGAATTCAGTACACACACGTTTACGCCTACAATATGTTTTAATGTCCACTTTAATACGTACGTCTTCTGAGTGGTCTCCTCCCTGCAGGTTTTTTTAAGATTAAAATTTTGTACACATTTCCCGTTTCCCCCATCCTTGCTGAACCCCCCAAAATGTGTCATCTTTCAATATTTGATCAAGCTAATATTTGGCGAAGAATACAAATTATAAAGCTCCTAATAATACGCTTTTCTGCAGTCTTCTGTTATTATCTTTTCCTCTGATCTCTCCTTAAAGTGATATAAGAACTCTCGCATCCACTTCAAAGAACATGGACAATTTTATAATCTTATTTAACAATTGAATAAAAATTTTCTTGGATATTATCCATCGTCTACTAAATATAAAACGTAAAACGATGTTTCGGAGATAAGGATTAGCTCTATCTAGTGGGCCCAACTGTGTAGGAACCTGAAGACGGAGATAGAGTCCCATCTCCGAAACGTCGTTTTACGTTTTATATTTACTAGACGATGGATAATATCCAAGGAAATTTTTATTCGACGGAAATAGGGATTAGCTCTATCTAGTGGGCCCAACTGTGTAGGAACCTGAAGACGGAGATAGAGTTCCATCTCCGAAACGTCGTTTTACGTTTTATATTTACTAGACGATGGATAATATCCAAGAAAATTTTTATTCGACGGAGATAGAGATTAGCTCTATCTAGAGGGCCCAACTGTGTAGGAACCTGAAGACGGAGATAGAGTCCCATCTCCGAAACGTCGTTTTACGTTTTATATTTTCTAGACGATGGATAATATCCAAGGAAATTTTTATTCGACGGAGATAGGGATTAGCTCTATCTAGTGGGCCCAACTGTGTAGGAACCTGAAGACGGAGATAGAGTCCCATCTCCGAAACGTCGTTTTACGTTTTATATTTACTAGACGATGGATAATATCCAAGGAAATTTTTATTCGACGGAGATAGGGATTAGCTCTATCTAGTGGGCCCAACTGTGTAGGAACCTGAAGACGGAGATAGAGTTCCATCTCCGAAACGTCGTTTTACGTTTTATATTTACTAGACGATGGATAATATCCAAGAAAATTTTTATTCGACGGAGATAGGGATTAGCTCTATCTAGTGGGCCCAACTGTGTAGGAACCTGAAGACGGAGATAGAGTCCCATCTCCGAAACGTCGTTTTACGTTTTATATTTACTAGACGATGGATAATATCCAAGGAAATTTTTATTCGACGGAGATAGGGATTAGCTCTATCTAGTGGGCCCAACTGTGTAGGAACCTAAAGACGGAGATAGAGTTCCATCTCCGAAACGTCGTTTTACGTTTTATATTTACTAGACGATGGATAATATCCAAGAAAATTTTTATTCGACGGAGATAGGGATTAGCTCTATCTAGTGGGCCCAACTGTGTAGGAACCTGAAGACGGAGATAGAGTCCCATCTCCGAAACGTCGTTTTACGTTTTATATTTACTAGACGATGGATAATATCCAAGGAAATTTTTATTCGACGGAGATAGGGATTAGCTCTATCTAGTGGGCCCAACTGTGTAGGAACCTGAAGACGGAGATAGAGTTCCATCTCCGAAACGTCGTTTTACGTTTTATATTTACTAGACGATGGATAATATCCAAGAAAATTTTTATTCGACGGAGATAGGGATTAGCTCTATCTAGTGGGCCCAACTGTGTAGGAACCTGAACACGGAGATAGAGTCCCATCTCCGAAACGTCGTTTTACGTTTTATATTTACTAGACGATGGATAATATCCAAGGAAATTTTTATTCGACGGAGATAGGGATTAGCTGTATCTAGTGGGCCCAACTGTGTAGGAACCTGAAGACGCAGATAGAGTCCCATCTCCGAAACGTCGTTTTACGTTTTATATTTACTAGACGATGGATAATATCCAAGGAAATTTTTATTCGACGGAGATAGGGATTAGCTCTATCTAGTGGGCCCAACTGTGTAGGAACCTGAACACGGAGATAGAGTCCCATCTCCGAAACGTCGTTTTACGTTTTATATTTACTAGACGATGGATAATATCCAAGGAAATTTTTATTCGACGGAGATAGGGATTAGCTCTATCTAGTGGGCCCGACTTTGTAGGAACCTGAAGACGGAGATAGAGTCCCATCTCCGAAACGTCGTTTTACGTTTTATATTTACTAGACGATGGATAAAATCCAAGGAAATTTTTATTCGACGGAGATAGGGATTAGCTCTATCTAGTGGGCCCAACTGTGTAGGAACCTGAAGACGGAGATAGAGTCACATCTCCGAAACGTCGTTTTACGTTTTATATTTACTAGACGATGGATAATATCCATGGAAATTTTTATACAATTGACTCTTCACCATCGTCAAGAAGTTTTAGATTTGATCTTATTTAAGAACTTTCACGTTTCGAGATAACGGACAACGAATATGCTACAAATTAAATCTGATCTCAAAAAATATTCCCGAATGAAATTTTGATCTCTTTGCGTCTATCTGTAATCTCTACAGTTTCAGAATTTTCGAAGCGTTTTATTAACCACGCTTATAAGGCGTTATCGTACTTCAGTAATTCACCTCTGTCTCGCATTACGCAGGTGGTGCAAACGACCTGCTTTGTGCGGAAACGACTACATGCGAGAAGTGGCTTATTGCTACGTGGAAGGAAGTTTCTGCCAGAGATGGATCTACAGACAGATAGAACAGCAAAATGACGAGGAAAACGAAGGTGAATTCGAGACGTCAATGTACGGGTACAAGTTGAAATACGAGGTGCGATCGGAAAGTTTCAAGACTGCGCGTATAAAAACCCGTACACTTATCTCAGGTATTAAATTCATCCATCACCCTCGAAGTAGTTCCCCTGGGAGTGAACACAACGATCCCAGCGCCGCTGCCAAGCCTGGAAGCATCCCTGGAAATCTTTCTTTGTCAGCCTGTCAAGCACCATCTGCGATTCTGCCTGAATCTCTTCTATCGTCTCAAATCTCCTTCCCTTTAGCTGAATTTTCATCTTTGGGAAGAGGAAGAAGTCACACGGAGCTTAGAAAGGAAGTTGGGGTCGGTTCTTGCAAGATCTTTGAGCTCCTGACACACGAGAAGTCGATTCTGCTTCTGGTCCTCAGACAGGATACGTCGCATGTGGAGTTCTTCCTTTAGAATCAGCTGACAGGTCCCATAGCCTATCCCAACAATGTCGCACAAGTCGTTGATGGTACGACGTCGATCTTCGTAACATTTTCGGGCGTTGTGCTCGAAGATGGTCGTCCAGAACGCTCGTCATCATCGACAGAGGTTCGGCCATTTTTAAAACGTGAATGGCACACAAAAGTTTGTGCACGACCCATTGCGGACTCCCCAAATGCTTGCTTTAGCATTTCATAGGTTTCCGTAGCCGTTTTGGCGAGTCTTTGGCAAAATTTGATGCACACGCCATTCCGAAATCGCAGGAGGGTCGGTGTAATGCACTACCAAAACGCCCGTAACTAAGAAACAAATGCTAATTCGATGATGCCGGCTGGCACACTGATTCACTATGGATGTAGGCCGCACCCCCTATCGGCAGAAGCTCGTACTACATCCGGTTCGCCCTCTATTGACACAGTCTTGAAACTTTCCGATCGCACCTCGGACGTGTACAAATATGGAAAAGCGATCCAAGTTCCATTTTGTTCATCCAAAACCCACACGAACTGCCCTGGTTGTGAACCTGGGTCTTTACGGTGAAAAGCCGACGATTAAAGAAAGAGTCTCTGCTACGTCACGACCAAATGATGAAATAAACTCAGAGCAAAAAATATTAGTGGTTTTAAACGAGATAACTCGGTTGTAACATGGAAAGAGTTAAAGCAATATGGCGTGAGCTGAGATAGGAACTGCGAGGAACGGATTATATTCCGTGCTCATAGACCGCCTTGTGTTGTCCAGCTGATGTTGACAGTGAGGACGACGCTGGCGTCTGGAGCCGTGGAAGCAACAGGGTCGACGCGGGCTACGGTCATCACCGGAGGTTTGAGTGTGGACTTGTGAACCACACGGGGTCACGGCCCTTACTGAAGATCATCGGCGGACATCCGGCTCAGAAGGGCCAGTGGCCGTGGCAGGTGGCTATCCTCAACAGGTTCAAGGTTAGGTCTGACGTCTTCATAGCGGTTAAGACTTGAACTCTAATCTTCTTCGCTGAGGATGGAGAAGATGTGTTCTTCCAAGACGAAGCATAGTGTTTCGTAATACAATTCGAAAGAAATAAGCATGACGGAAAAATGAAATGTAAACGGCCTGTGCTCGACATAACCTTGGGCCAACATCGACGAAAATCTTGTTATCAGTTTAACGTAATCTAACACATCCTAAACCTAACCAAACATAACGCAACCTAACGTAACCTAATCCGACCTAAAGTTACCCAACCTAACCTAACCCAACCTAACCTAACCTACACAAAATTGACATATGCCTGAGGAAAAACGTCCCTGAAACATCATAACATAACCTAACACTTCCTAAACCTAACCAAACATAACGCAACCTAACCTAATCCGACCTAAAGTTACCTAACCTAACCTAACCGAAACTAGGCTAACCCAACCAACGCAACCTACCAAACCCAACATAACCACTGGGTTGATATTGTTGTGACCTTAGCATGACCTTGACTTATCCGTGACCTCAACTTGACATGAGTATGGTGATTACAGGTCGTCAGAAAAAATGTTGAGTAATATGACCTTAAAAATATTCAAGGTCTCTATTCCGCAAACCCTTGGGCTGGTATTGTCGTGAACTTGGCATGACCTTTACCTATCCGTGACCTTAAATATACATTAGTATGGTTACTCACGTAACTACAGTTCTGCACAAATAAGCGTAAGGAAAAGATTGATTTGAAATGACCTTGAAAATCTTAAACTCGTTTATTCGGCAAACCCTTGGCCCAATATTGTAGTTACCTTGACATGACTTTGACCTATCCGTGACCTCGACGTGACATGAGTATGACCATTCAGAGACCTACCGTTCGGCAGAAATAAGCATGACAACATAATCACATGGTTAACCAATTTCGAGAAGCTGGTCGAAGGAATTCTCTGATTTGTATGAAATCCTAAGTTCACCTATCCATCGCTCGGGTGACGTTAGAACCGCGTTCTATAGAGTTAATATCCTTTCCGATAAACGTGTCTGGTAAAAAAGAATTATACTTTTTACGCAGGATAATTCCAGAATAATTACTGGCTACTGGTTAGTCGACCAGGGGCAGGGACTTTCCTTTACTGTGAGTGAGTTCGAGGCCGTTTCATTGGGGCTAAAGTAGATGGAGCGTACCTCAGGGCGCACAGATTAATTTTGTAATTATACGGTGTGAAATTGCAGGATGCGTTCTGCGGGGGAACGCTGATCGACCCCCACTGGGTCCTGACAGCCGCCCACTGCGTCAGAAAACGTCTCTACGTCAGGATGGGCGAACACAACCTAGACGAAAATGAAGGCACCGAACTGGAGTTCCGGGTAAGAAAGATTAACCTCCGGCTAGTAGTCTTCAGTCTTGTGACCAAGTTTACAAATGTTGGTTTATTTTCAAACCGTTGGTGGGTTGTTATGAACTCTGGTCGACTCATGAAGGTCGATTTAGTCACGGATATCGAGTAGCGTGAAATTTCGATAACCGTATAAGGGAAAGTACGAAGGAAAAGGCTCACAGAGTATTTTACGGGACCACTTCGTATTTTTTTTTCAAGATGACATGAGAATTACCGTGGAAACCTTAGTTACGTAACTTGTCCAGACCTTAAATTACAAGAGGGGCTTTCTCGAATATGTAACATGAATTTATACGCGACTTATAGCGATAAGTTCAGTAAAAACGTCGGCCTACAGACGATTAAATTCCTGATTACGCTAGAAACCTAATATAGACGCTCGCGACTCGCAGGTTGCCGACCCCTGGTATAAACTGAATCACAAAGTGATAATGGCAAAATTTGTGGGGTTTAAAGCGTGTTTTTTTATTTAATGATTTGTAACATCGAAATTGTTTTGGCTAAAACAGACGTTTCGAGAGTTGATCGACTGTCATTACAATGAAAGATTTTTTAATTTTATTTTTTTAAAATTAGTGATGACTTTCGGAATCGAACCCGAATCTCTTTAGGTAGTGAAGTATCTTGGTAACTAGCTCCCGAAACGTCGTGGAATATTAACGTGTGACCCACGGCCTGTAGGTGGAGCGGGCTGTGACGCACCCTGGCTACGACGCCGATACGGTGGACAACGACGTGGCGCTGCTCAGGCTGCCCGCCGAGGTGCGTCCCGACAAATACTGGGGCTTCGCCTGCCTGCCCCGTTACAAACAGGAACTGCCACCCGCACAGCAGCTGTGTACGATCATTGGCTGGGGGAAAAGGCGCAGTGGAGACCCGTTCGGAACGGACGTCCTACACGAAGCGACGGTCGGTACAAATACACGACGAGCTCCAGGATGTCAGTATGAGTCACGGTGCGATGAACACGCGTCTGGAAATACTTCTGTAGAAATCTAAACGCAGTCGAAACACTTCAAGGTCATCCTCGTTAGCACGATACCGAAAATGGTTCGAGTGCGTTCGAACGCTCCAGATAAACTCATATTGACATCCAAAAGCTCCCCCATAATTTACGGCACATAATTTTAGAACACCCTGTATTTCTTAAAGATGTTTTATTTTAAAAATATGATCGAATGTGGCTCTATTTTGGAGTCATATTTTTAATGTGGGCTCGTAGAGGTTCTTCGTAGATGACAGGTCTTATTTACTTGTTGCTTATTTAACGACGCCATCAGAAGCTATTGACTGAGTTGGAAAGGATATCTTTCAGTAATTCCGCTGAATTTGCCTGAGGAAAACTACGAATAACCTATCAGGATAGGTGGTCTCTGTGTCGAGATTTGAAGCTGCGACCTCGTGAAAAGAAAGGACAGCGAATTTAAGGAAAGACGTTTAAGAGGGAAAGATAATATTAAAACGGAGCTTAAAAATTGGAGTGGGACGGGCTGAATTGGGTTCATCTGGCTTTAAATCGTCGTGTGGTGTGGAAAATCTTGAGTAGTTGAATGTTAAATGCTCAAGAAAGATCGAGTTACATGGAATTAGAATAAAATCTACGTATTTAACAACGCTGGTGTCGTATTCCATTGTAATATATTACATCATAATCAGTGGCTGCAAAAATGACATTTAAGAGCAGATTCGACTTTTCAAAATGAAATACGTGAGCAATTGTTTAAAAACCAAAGAATATCTCGATCACGAGTATCGAGCTGATTTAAGATTTTAAGTTATCAAGGCAGTAAACATTTTGATTGTCTGTGTTTTAAAACCGTGTAGTGTTACCAGAGCCAGCGACTGATTACTATAATGAGAGAAACCAATCAAATTCTCGTGCCCACAAGATACATCGTAAACCTTCCACCTACGTCTTGGTCTCCCAAATGCTCTCTTTTTCAAGACGTATTTTATTTATTTAGTGTTCTGTCTGACGACAGGTCCATATGAACAGGATCCTTCCATCCTTTTCTCGGACTGGGACCTGTTCATATACGTTCTTGGCAGATGATCCAGAAGTGGTTTGCCATTGCCTTCTTCTGTGTGTGAATGGAGTAATTGTTGGGATGCCACGGAGGAAAACTCCGTGTTGCCTAGACCACGGCCTTACCCAACACAAGTTATAAATTCGGGCACCGCCGGGAATCGAACCCGAGACCCCAGGATCACAAGGCCAGCGTTCTAACCGCTAGAATCTCGATTTTATAATTTACTTTCTTCAGGGACTTGTGGGATGTAACTGACATTAATTTGGATGCGTTAAGAAAGAAAATTACATTCTCTCCTTACTCCATTTTTACGCCCAAGATCGCCTTTGGCTTAACCTCAAATAGTTCGAGCATCAACGGCGTTTTAGACATTTGTCGAACTTTACGTGTTCAAACAATGACCTTGGTCTCACCAGTTGCAAGATTGTGCTCAGATAAATAATCCCTAGGGTTGCACGTTGTCTAATTCCTGGGAAATTGTGGAAGACAGACAGACAGAAACATGGATGGGTCCTTATAGTGTGACAGATTGACTGTCCTTTGTTTGTGGCAAAAATTTTAGCTTAATAAGATTGATGTGAGTCCAGAATCATTTTTCTTGAAGACGAACGAGTTAGCGCATAAGTAAAGTGTCTGATTCCCATTTGCAAGACACTGGATCGAATCCCTGACAATGCATAACGTTAGACCACGACTTTTCCGTTCCATGACAGTCTCAAGGCATCTTATTGCGTCATTCAATTACACGTAACCTCAATCACTGACGTCACGTCATAAAATAATCAAACAGACGAGGAAATGTCTGAATCTTGAGTATCTCATTTCAAATGCAAACGCCGAACCTAGTAGCAGATGGTAACATCACCCATTCTGATGCCCATATTACCCGTGGGTAGCTAATTTAGCCTAATTTTTAATTCATAAAGAAGTGACCTTGAGAAAGCTTTTCGTATAGATACCAAAATTGTAAGTTGACTAAGCTGAGAGTGTTTGAGAACAAAGTTTCAGTGGAATATCTGGACATTTGAGAGAGTACACAAGATTAGAGTGGAATATTTCATCACGAAAAACTTCGTAATTTATAATCTTCACCAAATATTATTTGGGTGGTCAGACAAACGAAGATGACGTCAGAGGGGACACAAGAATTGCTGGAAAACTTGAAGGGAAGAGACAATATTAAAGATTAGATGTGTAAAAGATGATAATATTAACAGGGTGAGAGGTTATAGTGGATTCGTCTGACTCAGGACACGGTTCAGTGACAGGTTGTTGTAAACATGGTAAAACATGGCTGTCTTTTGGAAGTACCTCTGAAACGTCGGTAAAATTTTACCGGGATTACACACCAGACGACAGCCTTCTTCATATTCATTGCCGTGAAAACCTGAAATCTCGCCATGGTAACGGATAATTTGAATTAATTGGCCAGTTAAGAGATCGTCTGGTTCTCAAGTTCCATGGACGCGGTCCGCTGTTGTTGTTTTTCTCTTAAGACACAGATTCGGCGTAATTCTGTAACAATTTATAATCTCCACGATCTGTGTTTGGTTTCAAGGTGCCGATTGTGGCCAGCAACGTTTGCAGACGAGTGTACATGGACTACCACATCACGGAAAACATGTTCTGTGCCGGGTACGAGAAGGGACGCAAGGACTCCTGCGCGGGCGACTCGGGAGGACCGCTCCTGTGCAAAGACGACAGGAACCGCTGGACCATTTTTGGAATAACGAGTTTCGGGGAAGGATGCGGGAAGAGGGGGAAATTCGGCATATACACGAAGTTGCCTAATTACGTGAAGTGGATACACTCTTGGATAAACAAAGTGTGACTCTTTAATGGTTTATAAATTTGAATGTAATAAATGCACGATACTGCCATCAACTATTACACTCAATAAAGATTTTTTTCTAAATATTTCGTGTTTTCAGTAGATCTTTCGAAACATTTTTAACTTCAATAAAAAAAATCGTCATATCACGCAGACCATATATGACATTACATGGCGGAAAAGATAAATTACGAAACACCTTTCTACGTAACACCTCACATAATCCTGTTCTCCTCTCTCAGTTAAAAATATTCCCCTCAGAATATTTTCATCACCTTCAAATTACATTCTTCCAGGATTCACATCCATGTAAATCTACAGGCGCACTTACAGTTTGTATTTATTTTAACCTCTGTTTTTCCATTTAAGAGACTTTAAGTCGAAGGATATCGATCTAAAAAGTTTGGTTTCGACCTCTCGTTCTTCGGGGCAGTGAAATGATCAACGAATATCATATTCTTGTGCAGTTACAATTCGGAAGTTTATTGGTGATGCAACTGGCCACATTTTCACAGACTAAGAATAACATTTCGCTTCTTTTAATTACGCTTTCTATAAATTGTAAGGATTTGAGATCAATTTTATCTGCGTTTATTTCAAAAAGTGCGTAAAATGAAGTCGAAAACTTCACGTGTATTCCTATGACTGAGTTTCATCAATTAAAAACATTTAGATCGGTCACATATAAACACGCATTCACACTCATAATCTCGGCGATATTTTATCAGATATTCAAATTCATTTAAGGCAAAGACAACTTATTTTTAAACACAAAAAGAGAAATTAGTACAGGGATTAACGTAAATACGACTGCGTGTGTTAATTCTATTGTACTAGACTCTGTGGGCACGTTAAGGAACTATCTTACTACACTCTGTGGGCACGTTAAGGAACTATCTTACTACACTCTGTGGGCACGTTAAGGAACTATCTTACTACACTCTGTGGGCACGTTAAGGAACTATCTTACTACACTCTGTGGGCACGTTAAGGAACTACCTTACTACACTCTGCGGGCACGTTAAGGAACTATCTTACTACACTCTGTGGGCACGTTAAGGAACTATCTTACTACACTCTGTGGGCACGTTAAGGAACTATCTTACTACACTCTGTGGGCACGTTAAGGAACTATCTTACTACACTCTGCGGGTACGTTAAGGAACTATCTTACTACACTCTGTGGGCACGTTAAGGAACTATCTTACTACACTCTGTGGGTACGTTAAGGAACTATCTTACTACACTCTGTGGGCACGTTAAGGAACAATCTTACTACACTGTGGGCACGTTAAGGAACTATCTTACTACACTCTGTGGGCACGTTAAGGAACTATCTTACTACACTCTGTGGGCACGTTAAGGAATTATCTATACGTTCATTTGTTTATCGGAAACTGATTGTTGAGAAAACACCATAAATTCAGAAAGCCTTGACTTTGTGTTGCAAATTGATTAACAAAACGAATGTACAGCGTATGAAATATGTTCAAATGTCTCCTTACGCTGTTTTTTAAAAATAATAGTCTGTTGTACGTGGGCATTACATTGTATACGGGCATTATATGTACAGACATTTTGGTATATAGTTGTCGTAACTAACACGCGAACATTTGTAATATATTTCATGATATGCATATTAATGTACTTAAATAAGAACAAGGTGTGTTTCACATTGTTACATGACTTTGGAACCTCGGTTTTATCCAAATATTATTTCCGACAATTGGTAAACAAGATATACTGTAACACGGAAGCAAATGTTAACACAGAGTATTCGAAAAGTCGAGCTAAGACAAGCATCGAAGCTGATAAACATGAATACGGCTAGGTCCAGAAGATTTTTGGAAATATTCTAAAGGTCACACGCCTTGTTGACCTGTATAAATATTGCATCAAGTCGTGATACCAATCGCTTGCTTACTCTTGGGTCGAAGGTCTGTTAGGTCCATTATCGGACGGCACGTGCTTCTAGCAAGAATAAACAGGTTATTACTACAGCCTTATGCAGCAATTATTCTTATAATAATTATTACTTTACTTGTAATAAATCGCCCATCACCAAAAATCACGCCGATATCGATGGCAATGCGAAAGTTTCATAAAGAATAACTGTTCAAAATTAAATTCTTAGGCTGCTAATCTTACAACGATCAGCGTGCATAATTACTGCTAACTTAACTGCTTCCTATGAATTTGGTAACGTAAGTAAGAGAAAAGACTATTTCATCAGTTGGTAATACTGGAGCACTCCGATAATTCTTACGCCCTCCGCTTTCAGCGTTTCGTCGCGCGCGCCATCTAGTTTTGCACTAGTCAACTCAGTAGAGTATCTAGGTGAGAAAACAGATTTGTATCAGCAATAAATGAACATCAGAATCAAAACAAAAGACTACGTTGGAAAATATCTATACTTTAACATTTTTTTTAAAGAAAAGATTTCATTATACTGTGGGCGGGAAATCATAAGATTAAGATTTATGAATATTTACGAAAACCGATTCGTAAGGACGTCTCCATATATACCAAGTAAAAAAAACGATAATGGGTTACGTCTGAAATCAGATATATTAACACATTGTTTCCGACGAAAAAATATTGAAACACCCTGTACGACAATAGTATTTTACGGGTAACGTTACTTTTAGAGAAGTAGAAAAAATTAAAAGATAGTCTACATAACAGGTTGTAATGCAAAATGTGGAAACAGTCCCAACCCTCTGAAACTTACATATGACGAAGCCAGTAAAATGTATCGTCATTATGGTATAAGGCGATCATAATGTTATGATCCTTTAGATTAAACTGTTTATTCTGCGATAATTGATAACAATGATGTTGCCCGCCGTTCGTTGTATAATAATAAGTTAATAATCAAGACAAAAGAAGTATTAACATTACGCACAATTTACGATGGCGCGGAAAACAAGAAATTTGTAGCCAGTTTATGAAAGCGATTCAAGGTTATACACATAGTCCATGCAAAACATACCAAACCTGTTTCCCCTGTTTCTACAAGAACATTACATTCGGTGAGAAATATCTGTAATAAAAGTTTCTATTGTTCATTAAAACTCTTATTCTACGTTAACCTCAAATTCAATTCAGTCTGAAACAAAACAAGGGTTGACTCTTTGCACGGAAATTTGGTGCATCGTGTGAAATGTGGACAAAATTTAAACTTTAAGAAACACAATTTCGATATTACTTCATTTAATGACAACATTATGATTATTCGTCGTAATATTTCTACCCCTAATTAATTATCTGAACCAGAGATCACGCATCTCAGTACCCCATTTCTCTGTTTTCATTACGAATGATTTGGAAAAGTCTGCAAAATGCAGTAAGTATAACAAAATAAAATTTATAGTATGTATTGGCACATCTCAAAGTTTAAATATTTAACAATTCGATTAGGAGTTTCACAACGTAATATGATTTCACGAAAGACGTACGTATTTATGATTAAATAATTGGCAATGTACTGTAGGCAAGATACGCAGTCACGCATTGCTTGTAGCTGCACGTACATTGTACTGCAGACAGACCACGAAAACATTAACCAAACTAAATAAATATACGTAATGTCTGGTTGCGTACTAAAAACCACCTGGCCCATATAACTAGAGAAGTAACTTACTTCAGGTGCTCTCCAGTCTCGTTCGGACCGAGTTGGCATCGTGGAAACCTGTTTCACTCACTCAGTACACACACTGTTCGAATCCTGGCTGTGGACTGACTTCACTGATCCACGTGGTTCGTGGCTCTTACCTGCCATGGCAGTGATTGGATACTTCCTTAACACTGCACGCAGGCGCCTTATACACTTTCAGATTCATAGTTTTCATTCATCTCAACCCTATTTAATTTAATGCTAAATAAACTCAGCAGTTGATACGTCACCTTCCTTTGCTGTTTTGTGAAGGCCTCGGTTATGCAGGGGTTTTCGTTTCTAGACATAGATCGAACCGGCGCACTGACGGTCCCAATGGATCATTCGCCATTATGCAACTGACGTCACAGAAAACTTGCAGAGTCGATAACTACTCTGCATTGCATTTGGCAGATATCGATTACAAAACTCGACCCGCTTACCATGTCTCTGGCTAGGTTATTTTCTTGTGGTTTTACATGGCTGTTACAAGAAGGTATTGGCAATGCATCGTCCACAAAACGCCCTATAATCTTTCTAATAGCCGGAGACTTTCAAAATCGATCGTGTAAAGGTTAACATGAATTTATATCCTTTCCTCTTCCCGAAAACGAAAACACAGTTGGCCTTGCAAGCATAGTGCAGCTTTTAAATCGATACAGCTGTCCAACAAATATAACCATTTTAATATTTACCATAATCTTTTATAACCTTAAACCACATCCATGTTACATTACGGAAGATTTGTAGTAGTAACACGAAGTTCTGCGTGAACTTCCGAGCACAATGTCTTATTTTATTACAATTTTATTTCATTGAACTTCAAGAAAGAAAATGAGTGCAACATTTATCAAGCATAAATTTAAATTCAAAGTACAGAATTTTGCATCGGAGTGCTACAAGACTCCCATACATTCATATTCATCTACTCACCCCAGTTTGAAATGGTCAGACGCTTCAGTACGTCAAGATATAAACATATTTCATGATTTCAGTTGTTTCTAAAGAAATCAAAGATTGAAAGGATGACTAGCACTGAAACGTCTCTTCAAACATACACACAAAATCAGTTCTTGGTCCTAAGAAGAATGAAATAATTGAGTAATTCTGGATATTACTTGGCGAACAACTTCGTACTGTTCACAGGTTACCTGATATTGTTAGGTTAGTTATATAGAGGCAGCTGCAAGAGAACATGTGTAGGATCAAGATGGAAGAAATGCATGCAGAATTCGGTGGAGAAACCTCTTGCAACATCTCCACTCATAAGATTAAAAGGTTTGAGGGAATTTCACTTTCATGGAAATCACACGAGAAAATTAAAATCACTTATTACAAAATATAACAATGGATCAAGATAAGTTCATAAACAAATATAACATTAAGATTAGTTAGGTTAGGTTGTCATTTATTGAAATAAAATATAATAACTTTCAAGTATATGTCATTTATCCACATACATTAACTTAACCTAACCTATTTTTAAAGCGATGTGTCCCGATAACCCACAAGTACCAATTAAACAATATAACCCACTTGAGTACGAAGTGGCAATGGACAGGTAGAACGTATGTGGAGGAGCCGACTTCTCGCTCAATCCCGTTATGCTCTTCACTGTCGATGTCTCATTCTGTTCACCACCTCCCACACAAGCAGTTCTGCTTAAGGCGTAAACACACTTTTCACAATTTTACTTAAATTTCGAAAGAATCAAGTAATCTAGAAAAAAGTGTCTCAAACTGTGCGGATGTTAAGATTGTATTTGATTTCCTTAGTAAATGTTACATGGCTAAGATACAGTTCAGAACAGAAACATTTATTTGTATTACTGGGATAAAACTGGCATCGAAGAATGGATGCCTCTTGATGACCTTGGAACTGTTCTTCCTTACACCCAAATGTTTCCTTGGTTATTTTTCTAACAAATTTCCATACATAATTAATATGTATTCATAATAAGTATAACCGAGATCAGTCAGTATTTTATATAATGTCTGATCAATGGCTAATTTACATGAAAGTCTCCAGCATGCATCTATATTAAGATGTTCAACTTTTCAGCATTTCACATCCCTCACATTCAATTTACGATAATCTTTCCTTATTTGGTTTTGATCATTGGCAGTTATCTACTTGCATTTCGCTTCCTATCCCAAGATTAATTTTCCACATGCTACACATCTATGCACAAGCTTAATAATATTAAAACAGACAGTTAACCATAAACTAATTTGTAATTAACTGTGTTCGAAGAAACCCGATGTTTAAAGAGAACACGTCTGTGGATCTCTTACAGCACATTAAGGCCTTACTTGAACAGATTCAAACGGAGCGCAGGCTAGGATACCAAAACTAAAACATTAAACTGCCTGCAACAAAACAAATTACATACAACACCTGAAATCAGTCATTTTAATTTCTTAATACTCTTATACATTCACAAGTTTCTAAGAAACACAAAATTTGTGGTGCAAGGAACAAAGGAAATATACAAGGAGAAATGGATGGAATAACACGAGAGATCGGAGAGTGGAAATAAGGACTGGCAGGGGCTGAGTGCTGTCCTGAAAAGGGCAGTGTAGTGGCCTAGTCAGTACTGGTACATCACATGCTTCCTAGGACCTTTGAGAGAGTGAATGAGGGGCTTCCATGACTGGCTCAGGCAAACAACAATACAGTACCATTATTTCATAATCACTCTGCTGAATATTGGCCAGGTGATTATACATTCCATTGTATTGTGTGTGCTTTTCTATTTATAAATTTATTAATCCCCCATGAAATCATTTTAACTATCCTGGATAAAATACACATTATCAGTTGATGAGAATTCCTGAATGTACTCTCCCACAGATATGTTTAGCAATATTTAAACCATAGAAATGGTCTTGGTCTCAATTGTGTACTGATTAATTATGGACTGTCATAACTGACAAAGTCTTTGTTTTTTATCTTTGTATACATTTGTATACTTTTAATAAAAACCACACAACAATCAACACACCCTTCTCTAGCAACCATCTGCACAACTACCAACATACTGACCTTTATTTCGTGATCCTAGTAATATTTGCTTAAGTAAATAATCTGTAAAGTTCCTCATTATGAAATTTTCTCCATCCTCCTGTTACCTTCTCCTTCCTGGACCCCAAATTTCCCCTCAGCACATTGTTCTGAAACACCATGAATCCATATATGATCCTCTCAGCAGGCATCAGCTCTCAAACTTTCAGAAATTAAATCACTATTTATGCACAGATGGTGATCAAGTGTTCAAGGTACTAACCTATATCACTGTAACTGTATCATGTCACCCCTCGAACTGGAGCAGGATGTCAAGCATAGAATGCAAGTCGACAGTGACCAAGTTACCTCAAAACACCTATGGCCAAAAATGTTCGAAATTTAGCCCCACAAGACATTTTCCTGCTTCTTCTGTAGAAATCTGTACGAACATGCCTCGATCTTCGGTCTCTTCCATCCTAAGAGTACAATTCTTCTTGCTATATTCTGTAACAGAGCTATCTCGTTTTTTACGGTTATGTGGTATACATAGATGGTATTTTTCGCCTAACCCAAATTAACCTATAGCACTTGTGAGAAAACGAAGCACCGTTCTATCCACAAAACATACAACACAATGTTTATTGTACCTAGCGAAACCTTGGAAATTTTTCTAACCTCACAGTTTGGCCTCGTCGAACCAAAAGATCATCAACACGTACGACCCATGATTTAATCAATCTTTGGTTTCTACAACCGTTGGTAGTGCACGTATTCAGTTATTATGGAAAGGGGAAGGAGACGGAGAGCAATAAACGATGTGACAGTGTGAAAATAAATCCGTATGTGGTATATTAATTCGAATACAAAATGGGGAGGATAGTGATAGCAGACGATAATTTGCTGCCTTATTTAATTCAGCTTGCAAAATCAGACTCATATGTGATTGGGTTGATTCTTGGCCAGGTGAGATAAATAAATGTGACCACAAGGTGGAGTTTTACCGTCAAACTTTTTATTTGGAAGTGCTTAATACCAAAGCATTCCAGATTTTTTTCAGCAACAATAAATACTAGCCGTATGTTAATCAGTTCGAACTACGTATAATATATCAATTGACAACGTTTCAAAAGTCAATTATCTGAAAACAACAATAAACAAAGAGAAGTGAATTTAGGGTTGGAAATGGTGTCGACGTTGGTCTAAGTTGTCATGTTGTTGGATTTGTAGGTAAATACCAAAGCTGTGAAAAACATAAATTTCCACCTACAGGATTAGTATCTTACACGTTGTGTTTCAGCCCAGAATATCAACATTGACACACTTGTAAAATCCTGAACATCAGAGTGTACAAAACAATTTTGCAGTTTGTTTTGTATGGGTCTTGAATGAGGTCTCATATTTTGAGGCAAGACATAAAATTCATGTGTTTGAAAATGCAATACATAGAATTATATATTCTTCACTTTTCAGAATGCAGATCAACGTGATTATGTGGTTCACCTGGCAAGAACAACATGTCTAGATTCTAAAGATGTGAAAGACGAAAGTGCAGCTCAGCCTCCAAGTAAAGCAGAACATCAGAAACCACTGAAGTCTGTGCAGGATATTCAAGAAATCTGGGTTGCGGACCATGCAAAACATGTTGGTATTCATATGAATTTATATAAGGGAGCTCTGCAACAGCAAGGAGCCTACAATGGTCAAGTGTTAATAAATATATGCATTAAAGATAATTAAACTAAAAATGAACAATGTAAACATTTTTCCACATAGAGAAAGTGCCTACAAAATAACACAATTTTTACTAAAAATGTCCAAAAATCTGCACAAACTTGTAGTAATTGCGTATTTAACTGAGGAACATATCTGAGTGCATTCACGTTGAGATTCTCACAACAGTGATGATGATGTCCTGGATTATGACACCGTATAAACTTGTAGGTAGATATCAGCGTTTCAGATAAATATGTGTCATGTCACATGCACCATCAGGGAGACTCCTCATTCCTCAACTATGATTGGCTTGCCCTTCCTCTGACCCTGCATTAACTCTCTACTTCCCATGACTGCCAGTTTAACCCCCTCTTAAGATGGATGCAACAGTTATCTTCGAAATATCAGTAAATTTCCACCAAACTTCATGCGTAACTTCCCAGAAGACAGCCATTGTCTTGGGAGTAGCATAATACTCATTTATATTTCTTTATAAATTGAAGCATTTAAGAAAAATTAATATGATTAAATTCTGAGCTGAAATTTTTTTGTTTTTACATAATGAATACTGTTTGTAAATACAATTTGCTATCCTTCGTCTGGGAAGGGCTGGAATACTAGTTTGGCTCGTTGTTACAGGTTACACGAATGTTGCCAGGAGGAATGTGGGTTCTGGGTATTTTCGTTGTCGGTCCAGGGGATGTTTTTGGAGACCCAAAGGCTGTGTATAAGTTACGTGCCGTTCTGCTTCATATCAAAAAGAATTTGTCAACCAGCCGCTATCTTCACGGAGACAGCCCAAGTACCGAGAAACTTGTTTTAAATTTATGCAGTACCACGAAAAGGTATAGCCGCATCTTCCGAGTACAAATCTGTGAAGCGGACGTACATAAATGAACACTTCCAGGTGAAATTTACATTTTATTTCCAGGTATATGTGCAAGTCAATTGACACCAAGAATTCGAGTAGTTCGGTTCACCCTGTAGAATGGAAGTTCCAGTCTAAGGCTACCAGATGGCACCAGTTAGACTGTCACATTAATTTAGATCAAGTATTTCCAATCAGCCTGGACAAACAAACACAATCACTGAGAAGTAATCTGCAGGTAAACTACTTATATTATATATTATGTATTTTAAATGTATTGAAGGTCTGCTACTATGTCCGCAGTAAGGAGTAATGATGATAAAATACAAAGTGGTCATTGAACCAGAGGAAAAGGCTCAATTCTGAAAGTTTGTGACGACGGTGCGTTGAAGCGGACTATTTTCTGGACATTATCCATCGTCCAAGACTAAATAAGACCAACGAAAGGCTGACAAAGAGTTAAAAAAACTACCCGACAGTTTTCATTTATATAGTGAAAGCAAATAATAATGAGCCTTAAGATGACACCTGTCACGGGTATAAATGTGTGATTCAAAATGCGATTTGTATTGTATATAACATATTTTTCTTCTCATTTAAGTTTGTAATCTCCACAACAGCGGACTATTTATCTAACGGAGTGACATGGAAACATGAGCCGGGATTGCCGTCAGTATAGGTATGGGCTGGACTACCGGGGTTCGATCCCCGACGGGGGCAAAGGATTTCTCCTTTGTTCTGTGTTTAGACCAGCTCTGGGGCCCGCCCAGCCTCCTATCCAATGGGTCCCGGGGGTTCTTTTCTGGGGGTAAAGCGCGGCCAGGGCGTGATGCTGACCACACCCCCATCTAGTGCCGAGGTCAAGAAAGAGTAGGAGCTATACCTCCACTCACCCCAAGCGACCTACTCGGCGTGTAGCGAGACGGCTTTAGTTTTCAGTGTATTCATCCATAGTTATTTGTCGCAGCGGTTTCTTGTGTCATCCGTTAGTAGCCGTCCCGTTGCAAGTTCTGTAATCATATGCCAACATTTACCAAATTTTCCGTAGAAATTTATCTGTTCTGAACCAAAAAGTAAGACTCGTTACATAAATTAAACTAGTATAGTCGAGGCAAATAAGTAAGATTTGAGGTTTTCAGGGCGGTGACTCCGAAGATGTCTTCTAGGTTGTGATGTGCGTAAGGTATAGAGCGCTCATTAATGATGATTATATTATGTTCAGGAAATCTTAGGAGCGTTGAGTGAGAATATAAAGTCAGCTGTCTGCATGTTTGATGGAGAGTTAAGAGATTCATCCAAGGCACTGGATGCACTTGGGAAGAAGAAACCGAAAGCCGGCAGTAAAGGTCCCAACAGTGGAGAAATAACAATGCTTACCGTCAGTTTGTACATTCCCTGCGTAAGTTTACTATCATTGGTTCCTTTAGTTTCAATGTAAGAATTCTAATCATATCCATATCAAACAAAACTGAATAATGCTTCAATCACACTTTCAGTTTGAATGGTTTTTAATTTATAAGTAGATGTCTGTAAAGTATAGTTTTTTTTTTTCCAGAGTTTCAATTTTTTTCCTGTGACTCAAACCTTAGATATAAATTAAATTAGGTTCTTGTAGGCCTTTTCCCCCCAGAAATATGTAAATATATTCATTATTTAAAAGCCAGAAATAGAAAATGTGGTGTCGAGCTGTAAATTTTATCAAGGAATCTACTAGTGCAAAGTTTATACACAGTTTGAGAGTTATGAATTTTGTACAAGTCTTTTAAAAGAAATTAAAAATAAATTTTTAAATACGTAGGCAATAAACATGTCCTAATAACAGATGATGGAAAATGAAACGTTACAAAACTTACAAACATAATTGATGATCAAATCATAATGAATATTTATCATCCCTTAAATGCTCCCAGTTTTAAAATGTTCTCTTCCAGTGTTCAACGTATTTTCTCAAACTTTCTTCCTCAGAATACTAGAACAGAAAAGGATAATGACATGCAGATTATTGAATGTTGTGGCGAGATGAACTTCCTTGGCATTCTGGCAAGCCGAGTGTTCCTGCATCAGAAAGCGACAATACAAGAAGCAGAGCAGGTAATGTGTAGGCTCATGAAAGTACAGAGTTCTCCCCGTGTAGTATAAATTTTTGAAGTCCAGGAACAGTTTCCATAAGATGTAGCCAAATTTTCATGTGTATTTCCATGACTAAATTACAATTTCCCATAAAAATAAACATTTGGGCATTGTCTGTAAATTTCATTCTCGTAACGTCACCTAGAATATGTAGCTGATCACTAGAACAAAATAAACTGTTAAAACGAAATATCTTTGTTTACCCATGTTTAAAGAAATTTCTTTCCCTTTGTGTGTGGATGGTCATCATCTGGATCATTATGCCATATAGTCTTGTAGCCTGAAGATGGAGGCAGTACATATCTTCTAAGGGTATACAGCATCACAACCCAGATGATTCGCAATTCACATTTTCATATCTGAGTATTTGTTAATAGAAGATGGCTGTCTTCTGGGTTGTTGCGCCGTGGTCTGGTACAAATGTTTCAGAGGTCCTTGCTGCCTCCATCATAATGGCGATCGCCCTGTTAATGGAGGCAGCAAGGACCTCTGAAACATTTGTACCAGACCACGGCGCAACAACCCAGAAGACAGCCATCTTTAGACTCACCGCCGTGAAAACCTGAAATCCTACGATTTATTAATAGTTTATGTATTAGTCCTCGCATGTATTTACTTAAGACAGTTAAGATTGTTAAGATTCGTTATACGCGCATGCGCAAGATTTCGCCGTGAGTGACGACCGATCCTAAAAGCATTCGTTCCACAACCACTGAACGAACAACAGATGACAGGCTTTCACGTGTTCTAATGGTTACAGCTTTAAGATTACCTCACAGAGGCACAGCGATTTAATCTAGAATATTATCGCAACACCCACAGAACACATTAGAGCTGTACAGTCCACATACCAGGAGAAAATCCCTGCTAGGAATTCGATATACGCGCATGCGCAAGATTTCGCGGTGAGTGACGACCCATCCTAAAAGCATTCGTTCCACAACCACTGAACGAACAACAGACGACAGGCTTTCATGTGTTTTAATTGGTACAGCTTTAAGATTACCTCACAGTGGCACAGCGATTTAATCTAGAATATTATCGCAACACCCACAGAACACATTAGAGGTGCGCTCACTACACGCTACTCTTAACTGCTTGATGTTTTCAGTCTGTGTGTAGTAGCGTAAAACTGTGTCATGTCACACTTCTCACCAATAGCAGCCCTCTAGTCCAGCTGATAAGTAACATTCCCAGAAACGATTTCCCCACGCAGGGCTTTTCTCCTGGTCTGTGGACAGTATTCACAATGTGGCTGAACATAAATTTATCATCAGGATTTTTAATATGGAAAATTTTGTTTTACAGGCAGTAAAACAAGATATTGTTCGCTCTCTTGCATCACGACTTGAATTGCACTGGGATTCCCTTATACAAGAGGAACACGAATCGCCCCAAGGTGTGTTATCTTGTAATCCAAAGTAACATCATCAATTATAAAGAAAACAAGGTGCTGGAAGAGGTATTATTAATCCTTCTGTATCACCTGCCTAAAAAACATATATGAACAGGTCCCAGTCCGAGAAAAGGATGGAAGGATCGTGTTCGTAATGTGTCGCCAACCTCCTGTAAAGGAGACGGCGTAATAAAGAAGATACTTCAATACTGGTTTGAATACTACACGTTTTAGAAAAATTTTAATTTACACCTCAAAAGCCCACAGCTTGGTCGTTTTCTGATGTACTGTGGCGGAATAGTGATGAAGAATAATAAATCCCTTTATCTGACGGTCCCTACGTAGTAGACATTTCTTTTGTTTTATCTCGTGACAAGAGGCTAAACTATTCTTTGAAGTTAGTAATTTTTAGAAGTTATATTGTGAAGCCGTAGACAACAGATGTTCAAATAAAAATGCCCTAACAATAATAACACGGTGTAACAAAAATGTATAAAATTCAGAACAATCCTTGTAATATTTGAAAATGATTAAAATAATCTCACCGGACTCATATCTCCTAATGAAGTATATCACAAAATAGCACTAAATTTAAAATATGATGAAAATGAGGGAATGTTTATTCCATTTTTAAATACGAGTTATCGTGTAGGTGGTGGCGATGATAATTCAACATTTTTTATGTATAACATGAATTGAGAAGCTTTGTGGTTCCTAATCAGTTACGAAAAGTCTTTAAATTCAACGATGTTAAGTACAGTACCTAACTTACAGCAACTTATATGCTTCATACTTTCCATAAAAATGGAAACGTTTACCAAATTTTCTGGATGGAGTGCAAAATGGTCAAATATCGAACCAGTAGTTGTGGACATCAAATAGAATAAAGATGGCACCATTTAATGAAATTTAACTTAGAGTTCTATAACCCCAATATACACCCCTCCCCCCCCCCAAAAAAAAAAAAAACTGCCAGACGTCTGCTTTATCATAACAGAGCGACTGACGCTGCATGAGCCACCAAGACGAGTCTTGGTGTCGCTGCCAGATAGCCAAGTTACCCTGTCTGATTATTTATTTCCTGGAGAAGGCCCCTCGGAAGCTCTAACGACACTTCAGGAGTTGCTAGACCTGCAGGTGGAAGAGTCAGACGTACAGACGGATCTAGAAGTGCAGGCAGGTTTGTACTAAAATGCTTTCTCTGTTACGAAATACCTTTTAAGGACCCTTAGTTCCACTTACTGGTACTGTTGACCTAAAATTATTTGAGAGTCAAACACCTTTCCGCGCTTTTACAGAATATATGCCATTAACGAGCTTCTTTGGTAGATACCACCCTATGATTTTGGAAGAAGTTTCAGACCCTTGAGAGGAAATTATTGACTCTACATGGTAATGCATCATTAATATTTATAATTGATTATTCTGCATTAGGTTTAGGTGTTTACATTTGCAGTTGACGTCATTTGTTAGCCCCAGAAAACATTAAATAATGCAAACTTTCTCAACACTTGTTTTCTAAAATCACTATTAATATTTAAAAGTACTGTGCTGAAAGTAAGACCCCCCACACGCTAAATGCAGCCCCTTGAAATAGATTTCCACGATCTAACCTGTCCACAAGTTGAAGTACAAACTTACCGAGTCTTCTGAACGCTTAACATTTATTTGTAGATCAAGCAGATTTCTACGCACTCGATGCTCAGCACGAAGGGGATGCTTCAGAAGATACGCTACCAGCGAACGCAAATACACAAAACATATTATTCACTGGATTGGCAATTGCAGCTCTTATACTGGCGGTGTCTGTCGCGGTCCAGTTCACTAGTTACACAGATAAAACAGAGTGATTTATATTCTTGGATGGTTAATTCAAATGTATTTCTGTATAAAACTGTTGAATAAATATATTTCTTTCACAATTCCACTTCTTTACTCATTCTGCACTTAATCTAGGCCATCCTGGAAACTTGAAAATGGCAGTCTGTCTAATTATATTACACATATGGAATAAAAATACCCTTACAGCAGCAATCAACATCAAAATATAGCTTAATGTGCAAAAAATAGTGAACACATCACCTACTGTCCACAGACCAGGAGAAAAGCCCTGCGGGGGGAAGTCGTTTCTGGTTGGTGCGGGGGGTATGTTTACTGCCTGGTGGACTAGAGGGCTGCTATTGGTGGGAAGTGTGACACGTCAGAGCTTTACGCTACTATACAGACTGAAAACATCAAGCAGTTAAGAGTAGCGTGTAGTGAGCGCACCTCTAATGTGTTCTGCAGGTGTTGCGATAATATTCTAGATTAAATCGCTGTGCCGCTGTGAGGTAATCTTAAAGCTGTACCCATCAGAACACATGAAAGCCTGTCGTCTGTTGTTCGTTCAGTGGTCGTGGAACGAATGCTTATAGGATCGGTTGTCACTCACGGCGAAATCTCGCGCATGTGCGTATATCGAATTCCTAGCAGGGATTTTCTCCTGGTCTGCGGACTGTATGTACCACACTGGTCCAAATATACAGTGCATTTTGCTATCTGCATTTTTGCTTACCTGCAGTCTTACTGCCATATCATGAGAAGCATCAATATCGTATCTGCAGTCTCTATTTTTACACAGCCTTCTATAACAAGTAACAGTTGACATTTTGTAAGCGGGAATGGCCTTCTTATCTTAGGCTATACTCATTCATTCAAATAAAAATGAGTACAAGGCTGTTATTATTATTATTATTAGTGTTCTGTCTGAGGACAGGTCCATATGAACAGGATCCTTCCATCCTTTTCTCGGACTGGGACCTGTTCATATACGTTCTTGGCAGATGATCCAGAAGTGGTTTGCCATTGCCTTCTTCTGTGTGTGAATGGAGTAATTGTTGGGATGCCACGGAGGAAAACTCCGTGTTGCCTAGACCACGGCCTTGCCCGACACAAGTTATAAATTCGGGCACCGCCGGGAATCGAACCCGAGACCCCAGGATTACAAGGCCAGCGTTCTAACCGCTAGACCACCTCATCTTATTATTATTTAGTGTTCTGTCTGACGACAGGTCCATATGAACAGGATCCTTCCATCCTTTTCTCGGACTGGGACCTGTTCATATACGTTCTTGGCAGATGATCCAGAAGTGGTTTGCCATTGCCTTCTTCTGTGTGTGAATGGAGTAATTGTTGGGATGCCACGGAGGAAAACTCCGAGTTGCCTAGACCACGGCCTTGCCCAACACAAGTTATAAATTCGGGCACCGCCGGGAATCGAACCCGAAACCCGAGGATTACAAGGCCAGCGTTCTAACCGCTAGACCACCGTGGCTGTACATTATTTAAATAACTTTATTTGAAGTGGGCACAAGTTAACTACTGATTCATATTGATAAGCGATCCTCTTAAATTTTGATATACCCGTAATTTCTTATCTACTTTTTGGTTGATTATAACATTATTTTCACGGTGCAGTTACAAGGATGCACATACTTATATATACATACAATATTGCTCCATTTAGGGATGTCTTGCAATAAAATAATTTTTGTTTGTAATTTGCTTACACAATTTTGGGTTTCACTGAAACAAATTCTAGAAGGGTTCATGATTTTTACGTGCATACTAAATGTTTCATTGTGAACTGTAAGTTGGGTGACAATGCCATGTTATTTTATATCCTACCCGACTTGACTTTCACAGAAGTACAATGAGAAATAAACTCATATTTTTGACAGCCCTGTCGACTTCAGTAGTTTTCAGTCATTGCTGTAAAGTTTAAAAAAAAATAATAATGAAAGTTAGGGATGAAAGGTATAATAAAGGACAGACTGGGGACAATCGCTTGTGGCGACGCGAGGGGGGGGGGGCGGGGGGATTCAAAATATGAAAAACTCATTTCCCTTAGTCTATCACTTTTTATAAAATAATAAAATAAACTTATCTGGACTCTGTCCTTCTTTCTTGTTAAAGACCTCAGCGAAATAAGACAAAGTAACAGAAAATATACACGTGAAAAAATTCAGAAGAAAAAAGGATTAAATTGGTAATCTAATTTTATGGTACTTTTTTTTTATAATCATTACATCAGCAGATGTACTTGTAGAAAGCATTAACCAAACGTCAGCTAACGCCAAAAAAATATCACATACATTATTCAATATCATAAAAATGACAGACACATAAATGGGTTAGAAATATTCAATTGTGAAATGCAGGAACACATTTTGTCCCAAATGTGATTAATATCCAGGAAATAATATTACAATTTTTAAGTGGCATTTGGCTGCTTCGTATCGTCGTCTTCTCGGTGAAATACAAGTGCGTTGCTATTTGTGAACGTTTAACTTGTTCTTTTGAATAACTAAGAGTTAAAAATGTGCTGTGTCTTTTGACAATAAGTTCATGAACTTCCAACAAATTTTCTCATCTCATTCACATTATTCCACACGAACATCGAACTCGAAATGAAGACTCGACATCTCTTTCTCTGCACAGGAATATCATCCGTCCAGATTACAAACCATATCAAAAGTGTTTAAAACTGTTAACGTCTGATGACAGATCGAAAATTAAATATTATACCTGCTGAGCAAAATGCTAACCTTACGTTATCTGAGATTAAACA